>NC_135783.1:337555571-338287446 GCF_051106095.1 Pogona vitticeps | reverse complement strand
GTTCCAGGTGAGTGAAACGTAGGTGTCTGAAGGTGTGTGTCGTAGATTAGCAACTCAAGTCTACCCAAGACTAGGATTACAATCCCATTCCCTGTGATTTCAGGACCAACACTCACATCTGGGAGTGGGGCAGGGGAGGTGGGCAGATCCATGTGATGTCACAGGAATTAGGCAAACAAGAGTTGGGAGAGGGGCCAGAGTTGCCCCCAAGCCAACTGACTATGGAAACAACAGGGGTAGAAATGGGGATCTGAGTCAATGGTCCAGGAATTGTGAAACCTGTTGAAACCAGGTAATACGGCAACCCTCAGCCAAGGAGAAGATCTATGCTGGAGTCTAGGCAGGACAAAAAAAAATATCATGCAGTATTTGCAGTGTTGGCTTCCATATCTATAGGTCTTGATTTCTGCACAGTTCATATGCAGTACATCACACACAAAGTGAAGAGGTTTTCCAAGTTCTATACTGTTGCCTGGGCTTGGGGAAAATCCTGGCCCTGTGCTATTGCATCTACCAGGACTCTTGCACCAAGAACGGTGGTGCTCCATTCCCTGTCTTGGTCCAAACAGTGTGCCCATGGACAGATACCTAACCTAGTACTTTCGTCCCAGTTCCCTCCCACTGCTTCTGGCTTTGGGGGAATCAGATGTTGAACCAGCAAGCCCTGATGCCAGCTGGGCATGAGTGAAGATAGAATTTGGACTTCAAAGACAGCTCGCAGAGATCTGCCTCTCTCTGTGTTTTGTCAGCAAGCCAGAAGTTACTTATACTGACTCCAAGAGGGCTTTCAAGGTAAGTGAGATATTTAAGGAGTATCTTTAACACTTCCGCATTCCATGGCTGAGTGAGGATTTGAATCCAGGCTTCACGGGACATAGTTTGAAAGTTTATCCACTATGCCATGCTAGGTTTTCCACCACACTACACTGGCTATCTGTTCCCTGAGACTTCAGCAATGCCCTGAAACCTGGCTAACCTGTTAAAGACCGGAGAAAACACAGTTTCCAAAATCCTTGGGTCCAGTCCTACTATTAGGCAGAATGGGGTTTTGCTTGAGGCATCAGACTTGGCATGCCACAAATGAGCACAAGATGGTTATTTACTATCTAGTTTATTCTTATATTTAATGCTTGAATTCTTGTGGATCTATCTCATATTTTTCCCCATTCCAAAATAATTTCTTATTTTCTATTTTCAGTTAGGAACTTCTCTGAAGAATTTATTTATTTATTTATTTATTTATTGGATTTATATACCGCCCCATAGCGCTACAAGCACTCTCCGGGCGGTTTACAATTTTAATTATAAAGGCTACACATTGCCCCCCCAGCAAGCTGGGTACTCATTTTACCGACCTCGGAAGGATGGAAGGCTGAGTCAACCTTGAGCCGGCTACCTGGGATTTGAACCCCAGGTCGTGAGCACAGTTTTAGCTGCAGTACAGCGTTTTAACCACTGCGCCACGAGGCTCTTAATGGCCGGCAGATGGTCTTTGGCTCCTTCTGGGTGTAGGCACGATGGTCTGGTGCGGTCCCAGGAGCAGCTCCGGCCTGTAAGCTCTCTCTCCCCTTAGGCCAGGTGGTTGATGTTGAGAGGGGGTGAGGCAGCCAGGAGCAGCAGGCCGCAAGGCCTGTAACCACAGAGGGAGATCCAGTAGGGGCCCAACCACAGACTCACTGCCTCTCACACAGTGAGCTATGGCCGGCAGATGATCTTTGGCTCCTTCTGGGTGTAGGCACGATGGTCTGGTGCGGTCCCAGGGGCAGCTCCGGCCTGAAAGCTCTCTCTCCCCCTAGGCCAGGTGGTTGATGTTGAGAGGGGGTGAGGCAGCCAGGAGCAGCAGGCCGCAAGGAGAAAAAAGTTCTTAAACTGACTTGATTTACTGGAGGGCACCAACTGCTGCTCTATCTCAGGTCTTTGGCTGGGTTTATCTCTTTCAGTTTTTTGTTGTTTTCATTTTATAAACTTCTCCTTCACTTACTCAAGTGCTGGAGATTACAGATAGAGACATACATTTTTAAATAAAACCATAAAACATTCGCTCAATATATATTTCAGGTGTGCAGCATCAAGCCCTAGGATCGGATTTAGCTCTTCCAAAGCTAGGTAGACCATAGCCTTTGACTATGACGCCATTGTATGTCGGTTTGTACAGGTTTGTTCCTATTCCAAAAGTTTGTACTGGCTCAGGTAAAGGTAAAGGTAAAGGTTCCCCTTGACAATTTTTGTCCAGTCGTGTTCGACTCTAGGGGGCGGTGCTCATCCCCATTTCCAAGCCATAGAGCCAGCGTTTGTCCAAAGACAATCTTCCGTGGTCACATGGCCAATGCGACTTAGACACGGAACGCTGTTACCTTCCCACCGAGGTGGTCCCTATTGATCTACTTGCATTTGCATGCTTTCAAACCGCTAGGTTGGCGGGAGCTGGGACAAGCGACGGGCGCTCACTCTGTCACGTGGATTCAATCTTATGACTGCTTGGTCTTCTGACCCTGCAGCACAGGCTTCTGCGGTTTAGCCCGCAGCGCCACCACGTCCCTCTGCCCTGTACTGGCTCAACTAAGCCTTAATTAGTGGCAGTAAGTGCTTTAGGCTACAATATGCTGGTACTGTTCATTCCACCCTTTTGCTGTTTCCCAAACACACACTGTTGAAATATGGCCCCTGACAGTTTACCCTTCAGCAGTAAGGGGCTCCCCACCCTGTGACTGAGAAGGAAAAATAGCATCACCCTTGAACTGCTAGATGTCTTCAATGTCTTTTTGCATACAGCAAGCCATCCCACATGGATTGTTGTACTTCAGAGTTGACTTTGACTCCAAAGATCTGATGGGCCCACCTAGAAGAATCCCACAAGTAAGGCACGAAGCCAACTCTTCTCCAGTTCCCTCCCAACAAATGATATAAAGTGGGATGTTGTATAACCACTAGGCTCAGACATATCCAAATTGTGAACCAAATCAGCTTGATTTGGACTAATTCATGTGTGAACTTGATCAAAACAGAATGGCTGAGGAGGAGGAGGAAGACATCTAATATCCAGTGCATTCTTAAGACTGCAGTACTAGGAATGTCCATCTTTTAATTAATTTTTTAAATCTCTAATTAGTTTTTTGGGACTTCATCATGCCTCTTTGAGTTTTTTTTACTATTTGAATACTTTCAGTATCTGATATCCTCTAAACATAAATTTGGCTTCACTTTTCATGATGAGCATCGTCTTCACCCTGAGGAGATGCCAACTGAAGCTGTTCCTATGGTGTTGGTCAAGAATATGAGCCAAACACAGAAGCCCACCTGTAAGGACAGTGTACACTAATCTTACTACTCCCCAGATTTTATCCAAGATTCTCCAAGATTCAATTTCTACCTGCCTTTTTTTTCTTTGCCATTTAACCAGTCTCCGGCTTTTAAAAAAAAGCCTGATTGAGAACTGATTTTGAATTTTTCTAGATCAATATTTAATTCCCACATCAACTCACCTTCAGATTGGCTGCGATTCCCAAGCTACAGGTATCTGCAGATAAGGCAAGCCGGCTACGTAAGTTAAAAATCCCTAAGTCTCAAAAGTGTTAAGGCATCAGATTGGAAGCAGGGGAAATAAACTTCAGTAAGATGAATGTATTTTTGGCATCATCTAATAAGAACACATGCACGTACCTTTCTATATTTATAAAGATCAACTGCTAGAATCCTCTGCTTTTGCTCTGTTAATCTCTGGCTAGCAGTCACATAAACTGGAGACTGCCTCATTGAAGACGATAATAAGGATTTTCACTAGTACAAGACGTTATGGATTCTCTTTCCGCAAGGAATGCGAGAGGAGAAACTACATGTCGAACCAAGCATCCTGGACACAGTTCCCGGGAATCAGATACTACCCCCCCCATGTGTGTCTTTACTTCTGTTCATGTTTCTATATTCATCTAATTATATCTATAGACTGACAGATGGAAGGGAAAATGGAAGCTGTGATAATTAATAGGATTGTCGGCAAAGAACAAGCCATTTAAAGGGCTCGAGTACATGGGAGCAGAAATACTAACTAACTAATGAGAGTACTGTATGGGAAAAGACACTCTGGCAGATAAATAATCTAAGTCATCTGCACCCTGACTTAGCTTTGATTCGGCTTCACCAAAACTGGTCATAATGGACAGTTGAATGCACATCCACACGTGTGGCCCACTGGAATCAATACAGTGCAGAGATACAAGCCACATACTTGCACATCTCCTGCTGTGCCTTTTAATGAACGTGCTATTTATGCCTATGCTTCCTTGAATAGTTCAGTGAAATGCATGAAGTTGGCTGACTTCAAAATCTATTTTGCCAGTTCAGGGTCCTAAAGTTATCATAACAATATAGAAACATTGCCAAAGCAAATGTCAGCATTTACTTGGTCTGAAAGGGAGCAATATGCATTTGGAAGGTCCATGCAAGCTACATAGTCCCAGGATGCCCTCAGAAGAAGATCATGATAAACCATGTATTTTCTATCTGAAAAATCTGAAAAGAGTCACTATAAGTAAGAATTGACTTGATGGATCATCATCATCATCATCATCATCATCATCATCATCATCATCATCATCATCATCATCATACCAGGCACAGTCAATCAAAATTATAAAATCATTAACTGGTATTATATAACACAGTGCTCCTCAGCCTTGGGCCTCCAGATGTTCTTGGACTTCAACTCCCAGAAATCCTGGCCAGCAGAGGTGTTGGTGAAGGCTTCTGGGAGTTGTAGTTCAAGAACATCTGGATGCCCAAGGTTGGGGACCACTGATATAACAGATACAAGTTTTAACCAAAAATATCAGAACAGTATGCATGCTGTTTCTAATGTTGCCGGTTTTTGAAGCTCTGTTGGTGTGATTTCTGAGATCTGCAAACTGCTTATAACAATGTGAAATTTCTTGATATTGTTCCCAAAGCCCCAATGACTATTGGGGACTTGTAAAATGTGTTTCATCCACAAGCGAGATGTTTCAATTGCCAGGTCTCTGTACTTTGTTAGTTTTTCCAATTCTTTATTTTCAACTCTGGCATCACCCTGGAATTGAATATCAATGATCCAGACATTTCTTCATTCTGTCACTACTATGTCTGCTGTGTTATGTTCTAGGTGTCTATCAGTTTGGATCCAGAAATCCCACAAGATCTTGACGTTGTCATTTGCTGACACCTTCTCTACCTGATGTTCCCATGAGTTTTTAGAGGATCTTTTTCTCAAACTAGTGGTTCATGTCCCACTTTTGTTGTTGTTGTTTAGTCATTAAGCTGTATCCAACTCTTTGTGACCCCATGGACCAAAGCACGCCAGGCCCTCCTCTCTTCCACTGCCTCCCAAAGTTGGGTCAAATTCATGCTGGTAGCTTCAATGACACTGTCATCTCCCACTACCTGACTACATATCCATACGTATGGAATCCCATAACACTTCACTATGCTCATGGCAAATATACAAGCCACACTAAATGCTGATATTAGATTCCTTCTCAAAAGCTGATATTAGATTTCTTCTCATCTTGTTAACCGAGTTTTTAAAAATCCAGATTGATATTTTTCAGCAGTCTCCATTTAGCTGTACACTAGAGGGGAGATTATGAGATCACCATCAGGGCTGCACCTTGGGCAAGCCAACTGGGTCTTATCCCAGGATACTAAAATCTAGAGGCTATTCTAAATCTAGAAGCGAATATACTAGCAGTGACCACCAGCAAGAGGAGAAGGGGACGACCGAGGATGAGATGGCTGGACAGTGTCACCGAAGCAACCAAAATGAATCTGACCCAACTCCGGGAGGCAGTGGAAGACAGGAGGGCCTGGCGTGCTCTGGTCCATGGGGTCACGAAGAGTCGGACACGACTAAACAACTAAACGACCGAACGACCACCAGCTGCCTTCTGGATCAGTTTACAGAGACATGACTCCATGTTGGCAACAACCCAAACAAATGCATTGTGGCACCTTTAAAACTCACAAATGCAGTTCTGTAGGGGTTTTTGTGGCTCACAACTCACTTCTTCATACACATGAAGTTCAATATTTGGGTAACAGACTTATATAAAATATATATGATGTGGAAATGAGTGGACCCAAGTCTATGGATGATAAGCTGAGCACCTGAACAATCAAACTACCCAAAGGCCAGTCACAAAACAAATCCAGTGTGATTTCCAACATAAGGCAAAGACTCGGGCTGGAAACAGTGGAAGGATGATGCTAATTTCTGAGACTGAAAACTTCAGTTCATTTGGACACTCTTGTCTCACTCTAAGAGCAAGAAAGAGGACAGGAAAGCATTGTGGAAAAGATCTTGGGCCACAAAAAGTGGTCCATGCTACACTCTTCGAAGATGGCCAGATCACCAGTGTCTGAGGCATCCTCAGAGCTAGGTATCGCGGGCAGAAATTGGCTATGCTGGTCACAACCCCAGGCTCTGAGGAATAATACGGGGGGGGGGGGGGAAGGAATGACATGATAGGAGACAAGGATTACAAAACACTGAGAGTCCAGGCTACAACTGAGCAGTCACACTCGTGTCTTTGGACTCCAGTTGAGTATTGTGGTGTATGTTCTGAGAAGACAGTACTTGTAATCAGACTTGAATGTGCATTTTGAAAAGATGACTAGAATGTCTGGCTTTGCCACTTACGAGAGCTGCAGCTGTCACCCGCTTTAGGAGAACGAGGAATCAAAAGAAAGGTGTGTCTGTGTAGCGAGGCAGATGTAACTGGCCATGTGTACACAGCGTCTGGTGGAGGGAGAGAGCCTGACAGCCCATCCATCAGATTTTCACTTGGTTCAGACAGAATGCCTTGAGGGTTTTTCCATTCCCTTCCTTGGTTTCCGCTCAGGAAGCATCTGTCCAAGGGGCAAGGTTCCTTTTGCGGGTTGGCAACCCACAGGTTAACATTAAGAAGCAGTCCTCTTTAAAGTCAGAGGTAGAATAAAACATTAAAGAAGTGCTCTATAAAGTGGGGCTGCCTTTGTGTGAGAGAGAACCAGTTCCAACAGCATCACTTTCAGACTTTTCATCATTAAGCAATGCTCACATGGTTGGGGTCTGTGCTGACGTTTCTTCAAAGAGTGCCTTTTTAGAGATCTTTTTAATGTTCTCCATTTATTCCTCCGTAAGCTGGCTGGATGGCTCAGTGGTTTAGACCTCTGGCTGCAGAGCCAGAGGTTGGGAGTTTGATTCCTTTCTGGGCCTTTTGCATGTAGAGCCAGCCTGTGTGGCCTTGGGCAAGCTGCCTCGTTCCAGAGTGCCCCAGAAGAAGAGAAGGGTAAACCACTTCTGAGTATTCTCTACCTGAAAAACCCTGAATAGGATCGCCATAAGTTAGAATGGACTTAATGGCACATGATCATTTTTATTGTGATTTATTCCTTCCACCCAGACCAGAACCCTTCTCCAAGAAGTGGTTCTCTCTTTTATTTCTCACACTAATCCTGTAAGACTGAGGGATAGTGAGTTGATCCAGGCCATCTAGTAAGCTGTAATTTGCATGTAGGTTGTTCCATTCCATTCATCTTTTATTATACTGGCTGACAAAAGGGTGGCTTTCTTTTGCTTTGCTTTACTAGGCAACATTTCCAACCTAGTACTCTCATGGGTTGCACTACAACTTCCATAATCCCCCAGACTACAACTCCCATCATCCCAGTGGTGGACGTTATAGGCCAGCACAACATGCATGCATCAAGGCTGACAGAGCATGGTCTGGCCAAGGGTCAATCTATAAGGTTTGCTGCTAAGCAGGAATTCAAATCTAGATTTTGGCAGTATAACACTATAGTCCATACCATTAAGAAGTTACTTTTTAAATATATAGCAGTTCCAGAATCCCTCTAGGCCAGCATAACCACAGCTCTCCAGAGCTAAATTTTATTTGAGGAGTAACAGCAGAGTCCATCCATGCTTACTTGGAAGTTTATTTAACTGCATTCATTGGGTCTGTGAATTCTCAATATTCTAACAGCTTGCAATTGAAATATGAAAGTTCGTACTATGCCACAAAATTGTCGCGTTTGTTGCTATGAGCTGCTTGCCTCAGTCCTCCAGGTGCCTCCATGTTCTTCCTGCCCAGTATATTACTGTGACCCATAGGAAAGACAAATGCAGGTGTTGGTGGCAGTGACATCATTCTCACTCCTCTCGTGACACCTGTTGTCAACATGCATTGCCAGAGACCTGAAGCAAGAGGGGAGAACAGGTTGCTAACGTTTTGGTTGTTTCACTTCCCTCCCTTTATCTTTTCTAGTATAAGGGCATCCTTATGCTCTATTTCATGTAGATTGGTATTCACAGGCTTTCTTTCCTCTCTAAAATCACTTCCTGCTTCTTCCCCTTCTTAGAGAGAGTCAGATTCATATCGCTTCTTCATAACAGCTGGGCAGACATGCATCCACAGAAGCCAGCTTTAGGACTTCTGTAACCATTCTTGGGATTCTTTCCTCTTTCAATATATAAAAATAGCATCACTAAAACAGTAAGTGTTTCTGTTTTTACCTATTCATTGGCTACCTTTGTTTAATAGCCAGAAGCTCAGCACTAGCCTGTTGCAGTCTGTCAGCACAGATGCCAACTATTGTTTCAGCCCACTGGCCTTTTTGAGGTTCCCCCTGCCAACCTGGTGCGATTCTGATGACAAAAACAATTCATGCAATTAACATCATTTTTAGTGTGATCCTTAGACTGTAAGCAAGCAAACAGGCTGATGTTTTTCACCCTCTTTATACAGAATCCACTTTGTCATAAGCAAATAAAAATGGACAATAATGGCAACAACAAAATGTTAATGATGAAAATCGTGTATTCGTACAACATGAGCTAAAAATATAAGTGAAACTTAATTTGAGTTTGGGGCACTGATACACATTATCCTCCGGTCCACTGTACACTGTTTTGCTGAAATAAAACTGGAGATGATTGCACTGATAAACTCAAGTCAGTTCTATTTGCATTTATCTTTATCATTTACATAACGGATGCATACAGCCAGCTGGGATGATTTGATGTTTCTCATCACGAGTAGACCTAGTCTAATACCCATGCAGCTCTGCAGTTTAAAAATAGAAACAGCAGCAGGTCCTCAATTAATTACTCTTCTCAGCTCCCAACATCAATAGCTGTCTGCATCATTCTATGTCCCCAACAGGGTTTTCATAGCAACACAAACACATGCACACACCCAAACCACTCCACAAGAATCCAAAACCCTGAACATCCATTTCACATCATATGCATGGCTTGAATTTAAAGCCCAATGGAGTCACGGAGTTGCATGGGATTAGAAACAAAGCCAAGATAGAACAAAAGCAGAAGAACACTCTTTCAGCTCAGCCAAGAACGACGCCAAGGCCCTATTTAATTAGACCCAAGGGTCCCTGCTTGGCCAGTTTGAAGCTATCCTGGCCAGTTATTTGGATTTTTTCTTGTTTATCTTCCCCCCTCCCCCCGGCAGTTACTCCATTTCTCCTAAAATGTTCAAATACAAAAGCAGCTATAGAGCAATCCCATATTTGCTTATTTTTAAACAAATCCGTGGGTACCCCGGGTGGTGTAATACCAGAGTGATGGACTAGGACTCTGGATAGCAGGGTTAGAATCCCCTCTCGGCCATGGAGACTCACTTGAAATGAGGAACTGGTAAAACCACTCCTTATACTATCTCACCTTGTAAGGCCTCTTAGGGTTGCTATTAGTTGGTTCCGACTTGATGCCACATATTGAACAAATCCATGGAACTTAGCAACAGCCTATAGAGCTCCTTCATAGCTCAGTGACTCCTAGATTGCTATGGACCCATAGATCCCAACCCACCCTTCACCTATCCATGGTGCAGGTGTACTCGCAGCTTATATATTATGGAGATGACAATGGCATGGACGTCTCTGTTGGTGGGCTTTGTTGCTCCAGCCCAGGGCCCAAAGCAGGCCCCTAGCTGGCAAAACATGTTTAGAGTTTAGAGAGCACTGGACCCAGAGGAGGAGGAGGAGACAGTCCTAGGACAGTGGAACTCAGACTGAGGCTTTATCCACAGAGGTGGTGATGGAGACCCTGGGGGTTGCAGGACAAGTGGCTTGCCTCCAGAGGCTGGGAGCTATAAAGGTAGCCCTGATTATTGGGGAGGAAGAGGATTCCCATGAGGACAGAAGAGGGAGATGGTGTTCCCGAAGAACCAAAGCAAGAAGGCTGGGGAACAGAGCCCAAGTCTCTAGGGAAGGAGGAGGACACCCCCAAGGAAGGGGCTCTGGGAGAGCTGTCAGAATCTTATTGGGTGGAAGTGTCCCTAAAGGAAGAGCCTGAACCCTGGGGGAGTAGGACTACGTTAAACTTATGCCTTAAACTTACGAGTGCAAACTTACTACTGGGGGGGAGCATCAGATACCCCAAGAGACCCAATAGGCTGGACCTGGGGAACCGACTGCCCTGAAACTCTGATGCTGGTGGAGAAAACAGAACAAGAGTGAGGAGGGCAAGTCAATAAACCAGGGGAATTGTCAAGCCTGTTTGAAGGACAAGACTGTTGACCTCCAAAAGGTCTTAGCATTAAGACCTTTTGGAGGTCAATAATTCATAAGGTTACCACAACTGCAAGCAACCCAATGGCACTCAACTATATCCATGAGTTGTGCGAAAAACTACAGCCTTCAAAGGGTTGGCGATATTGATCGGGAGCAACATTCACACTCGTTTTAATGAGGGCTACAAGGCTTCATTTACTAAATCGTCCAATTGTTTCCGAAAAGCCTTCCAGGCAATTTTAAATAATGGCGAGCCAGCCCTACTGTTGGACAGACTGAAGTGACAAATACTGGCAGCCTCATGTCTGTTTCCTATGAACTCTAGAGTTGTTCCCCTCAGTTGCAGGTCAGAGCTATTTACACCACAGAACCTCCCAGCCCCTCCCTTAAGGTCTGCTTTAAGAGAAAGGCAGCACTATCCAGGGCTGATGGACCATTCAGTTGCTAACAATTAAGTCAAATTCTGTATGGGGAAGGGGAAAGAGTTACCATCTTATTCTTTGCCTCAGACAACAAAACATCTCGGGTTGGTCCTTTAAAAATCCTCTTGATGAACAGGGCAACACGCAAATGTATCTAGTTTCTAAGTAACCACAGACATTCTGTTTCATTGGAATTACTGAATTTATGTGAAAAAAATTTAAAAGCAGGAAAAGAGGAAATGAAATGGATTGACCCACCAACAGAAGCCACAGGCTTGAGTCTACAAGAGTTGAGAAGGGCTGATGAAGACAGGGCATTTTGGAGATTGCTTATTCATAGGGTTGCCATAAGTCGTAGACTACTTGACAGCACATAACAACAAAAACAACGGATGTATATAAACTAAATAATTCAATGGCATGCTGAACTGACTCTTTTTTAAACCAGTAATAGCTCGCATTTTAATAGACAATATTCCACCCCAACCTGAACTTTTACCATGGTTTTCCCATAGATGGGAAATGTTATTGCCCCTGACACGGGGATTCTGGGAATTGCAGTCCAAAAAAAAGTAAATCTCTGTGCTAATCCATTTCTTGAACACTTCACCTCATACATACCTCCCCTGCTCTTTATGAAAACCATTTCTCCTCACATTTGAACAAGCCAAGCACTTAGTTCACTTTGAAGTGTGCAGTGAGGGCAAAAAATAATTGCTCCCTTAGCTAAGATCTTGTAAGTTATTGTTCTGGGACTGCCTGATTGTGTCATTGCAAAGGGTGTATTTGTTTCTTCCACTGACACGTTCCAGTGCTTGATAATGGGAGCTGGCATCTGGCCTCACTCTGATAAGGCACTGGAGTCAAAACATTTATTACGTTGACCTGATCTTTAAATCATGTTCACGAATGTCTCTAGGAAAGGAAGCTTTTAGCAATGCAAACATCCATTTGTCTCGGTCTCTTTGTGCAAACACAAACCTTGGGATAGACGGCACAGAGGAAGGACGATCACAGAATGATAGCCTTGTGAGGGATGCCTTTCATTCCTCCCTCCCTCCCTCTCTCTCTCTCTCCTTAGAACACAAGAACATAGGAGGAGCCCTGCTGGATCCGGCCAAGGGCCCATATAGTCCAGCTCCTTCTATCTCACAGTGGCCCCACCAGATGCCTCTGGGAGCACATGAGACAACTAGATACCTGTCTCCTGATACATCTGCCCTGCCTCTGGCATTTTGTGGTACCTTCCTTTTAAGCCTGGAGATTATACATCCCTCATCATGGCTTGTAACCTGCGGTGGACTTTTCCTCCAGGAATCTGTCCAATCCCCTTTGCAAGGCATCTAGGCCAGATGCCTTCACCACATCCAGTGGCAAGGAGATCCACAGACTAACAACACACTGGGTCAAGAAATATTTTCCGCCAAAGGTCTGTTTATTTTAATGCAGATGTGGAAGCGATTCATTCAAATTAATTCCCCTTATGTGAACATCTCTATCTGCCTTACTTGTTAAGGAGCTCTACCGCTGGTTGAATCTCACAGCCACTTGCCCTGGCTGTCGTTACGTTAAAAACGGAGATAGATGGGAGAGAAGCCTGGCTGTCAAGCAAACGGAAGGCATCCCCTGCCACTCACTCGCTCACGCAGGGCTTCTTCCAGTCCCAGGTAAGGGGGTTGAGGAGACAGATAAGGTGTCTTTCCACTAAGCTGGCATGCAAAGGCAGGCGGGGCGGGCAAAACACCACCATTGCCTCTCTCTCCCCCCGTCCAGCCAGCCAGTTGCAGCCTGTGTCTCCTCCACCCCGACTGTGCAGGTGTTGTTGGTTTTTTGTGTGTTTGCATGTGTGGGGTTGTGAGCCACCCATCGCCATTGGGCTCTCCTCTGTGTGTCCGCACCCACAAGGCACCACTATGCATGGTTTATCTAAGATTACTGCCATATGGTAAGAAATTGCCCCAGCACGGAGGAACAGTAATAAACAGCAGGAGAAGTTCTTACATTAAGAGGCACTGGCTAACTGAACGATAATGTCCCCAAACAACTGTTTTCTGCACAACACCTCTGTGGACATCTAAGTGAAACTGTATAGGCTATTTATTTATTTATTTATTTATTTATTTATTTATTTATTTATTTATTTATTTATTTATTTATTTATTTATTTATTTGTTTGTTTGTTTGTTTGTTTGTTTGTTTGTTTGTTTGTTTACTTACTTACTTACTTACTTACTTACTTACTTACTTACTTACTTACTTACTTACTTATTACATGTATATACCACCCATCTAGAATGTGTCTACTCTGGGCAGTTTACATATAACATAAAAATAAACTAAGGTAAAATCCAAATTAATCACAGAGTCCAAGATGGGAAAGGAAGAAAAGAAGAAAGAGAAGAGAGAGAAAAGAAAAAAGAAAAAGGGAGATAGGCTAGGTAAAGGTAAAAGTAATCAGACTGAAAGCACTCATCTCCCTCCCGTCTCCACAATATTCAGATTGCACTATATTAAATATGTGTACAATAGAGATGGGAACAAACCAGAAAAATGATGATTCAATTTGATTCATGATTCATCAAGGTTAATGAATCATTGATTTGTTAGAAAAAAATTATGATTTTTTTTCTGACAAATCAATGAATCGAGTTGTCAATTCATATATTTTTACTTTGAAACCCTATAAAATGTCCCCAGCACCTAGAGACACCAAAATTGCAAAGGAGCTTCCCCTGGCTTCGGACGGTGAAGTTTGGGCTTCGGACGTCTGAGTTATACACCCACAAAGACAGCACCTTGGGAAAGTTTCCCCCTAAGCACCTAGAGACACTAAAATTACGGAGAAGCTTCTACTGACTCTCCTCTACAATCCTTCCATGTTTGCTGAAGACTGGGTTTCAGACATGTAAGTTATATACCCATAAAGTGGGTCCCTCCAGGAAAGTGCCATTCAGCAGCTGGTTTGGGGAAATCCAATCTTCACCAAACATGGAAGAATTGAAGAGAAGAGCAAGTAGAAGCTTCTCCGTGATTTTGGTGTCTCTAGGTGCCTTGGGGGCTGTTTCATAGCCAGATGAAGTAACATATCAAAAATTGCTAACAATTTGTTGATTCATGATTTATCGGGGGCATTGATTCAGATGAATACAAATTGACAAATTAGCAATTTTTGAATGAATTTGGTGATTCATTTTAAATTCATGCTCATCTCTAATGTTCAACACTGGGTTTTAATGTTCCGGGTTGTGTGGTGAAGCCCGTGACTTTAAGAGTATATAAATACTACAGTCTCCCTGTGAAAAATCCATCATTTAGGTCTGTTCAGCTCCACTGGTTCCTTTGCCAATACTTGCAAATATTTTACCAGCATTGATTTGATGATCAGCATCCTGTTAGTTGTGTCCTAATACCAGTGGTGTGATTTTCAGCACTGAACTGGCACATGGTAAGATGTTGGCACTGGCATTTCCTATTCCAACGAATCGTGTGACTATCAGTGTGCAACAGGAAAAGCCTACAATTTGCCAGTGAAAGTTACAAGCCTAGAAATAACACAATAAGATTCCCACCATTATTTACATGTGGTAAAAAATGTAATGGTACTCTTCAATTTCCTTTTGGTAGGATCTCACTCAGAGCACTGTGTCCACAACTTAGGACATGATTTTGTTATGTGCCGTCAATATATGAGGATCCTATGAATTAGTGACTAAATGTTGGGTAGTTCTGTGGTTTAGGTATCTGGCTGCAGATCCAGAGGTTAGGAGTTTGATTCCCCACTTTGCCTCCTTGACATGGGCTGGATTCGATGATTCATAGGGTCCCTTCAAACTCTGCAGTTCTAAGTTTATTATGATAACGGGTCCTATTGTAAACATCCCTGCTTTCTCTCCCCACACTGTTGTACCCTTTTATTGAAGATATGTGCTTGAGGAGAGGATCTTCATCCTGTCTTTTTGATTGCTCTGTTGGTGAGCAAGGAAGGTCATTGCAAGAGGGGTGAAGATGCCCTTCTTAGCATTACATTGTTTTTGCTCAGAACATGGGATCTAAGAAAGAAGTGGTCTTCTGCTGCTTGAGGATGGGTGAGCTGCCTATTCTCCATAACTTCTCTTTTTTCCAAGTTATGAGCACATTTTGTTTTTCTTAGGTATCTTAATGTTCACGGCTTAATGAATATTATATTCTCAGTATATTTTGATAATATTAGCATTGATTTCTTGAGATACAGTGGTGCCTTGCATGACGATGTTAATTTGTTCTGGCAAAATCTCTTTCGAACGAAAACGTCGTAATGCGATATTTAAAAACCCATAGAAACGCATTAAAACCCAATTAATGCATTCCTATGGGCTTTAAACTCACTGTCCAGTGAAGATCCTCCATAGCCCGGCCATTTTCGCTGCCTGTGCAGCAAGGAATCCGTCCCACAAAACAGCGGGCGGCCATGTTTTTTACCCAGTGGCCATTTTGAAACCACCGATCAGCTGTGCGAAAATCATCGCTTTGCAATGATCGGTTACCAAAGCAGGGAACCGATCATTGCAAAGTGAAATTCCCCCATAGGGAACATCGTTTTGCGATAGCTTTTGCGATTGCAAAATCTTCAACATCAAACGATTTCGTCGTCAAACAAAGCGCTCGTAAAGCGAGGCACCAATGTATTAGTTATTATTTAACCGTTTGTAATATTATACATAGATTGTTATTGTATAATGTATTATATGTGTCATGAAGTAATAATGTTATGATATATCAAAGCATTTGCTGACTGGAAGGACAGATCCTGAAGCTGAGGCTCCAATACTTTGGCCATCTCATGAGAAGAGAAGACTCCCTGGAAAAGCCCCTGATGTTGGGAAAGAGTGAAGGCAAGAGGAGAAGGGGATGAAAGAGGACGAGATGGTTGGACAGTATCATCGAAGCTACCAATATGAATTTGACCCAACTCCAGGAGGCAGTGGAAGATAGGAGGGCCTGACGTGCTCTGGTCCATGGGGTCACGAAGAGTCGGACATGACTTAACAACTAAGCAACAATATCAAAGCAAAGTATACTGCTCATATACCACCTCATAGCGTTTTATGCACTTTCATGCACCTAGTTGTTTTGCTCACTGTCATGCTTCCCTTCCTCCTGTGGCCAGGACAATGGCTGAATAGCTGTTGTGCAACGCATGCGGTTTTTCCCAATAGGATCTTGGCCCCTGTGCTATTAAAGCTAGCTTCAGTGTATCAGGTTGCTTGTGAGAAGTACCGAGGATGTATTCAGTAAGCAAGGAATGTGTTTGCATGAATTTACTCTCAGAACATCCAGATGCTGGAAAAGACTGAAATATCTCATTCATCAAAACAAAGAGGCAGAAGAAACTAGCTTGATGGCAAAGACCTTGCTCTCATCGCCATCCCTGGGTTTCACATTTTGCTTCCATTGCATGGGACTCACACGTGCAAGAGTGGAGATGACACTTTTGCTAGGGCTGTGAACAGCACCAATAATTAAAACTCAAGCCCTAGAAAAGGTGCCAGCTTAGCCAATCTGTTTGCTTTCAAGCTTGTTTGTCCTTGCTGAGACTCTGTTTTCCTTTGCTACAACTCAAAAACATGGATTACCTTGAAAGGTCTTGAATCTGGGGGAAAGGAAATCAGAGGAAAGAGCCTATAATACTGTTGTGATTGTGTCATTAACACCCTGTCTTTCCACAAACAAAGCACACGTCTCAGGCTGTGTAAAGCACTACAAACAAATGCAGGTGTTACTGATGCTCTCCAGAATCTGAACAAACAACATTCAATATACATATATATTGTATAATACAATCACACTGAGTTATTATCTTAATGTCTTCCTTTCCCCCTCTTAAACATCAAGACTGATTTCTGAATATGTACTACAACTCCCTGAAATCTGCTCTGGGGAATATGGGAGTTATTGTCCAAAAAAGGTAACGTTTCCAAGCACTGATTCTGACTCAGTAATCAGAGACTTGTTTCAAGCATTAGATATTCAGCAATTTTGTGGATAAACAAACCAATACCTGGCTTATTTTGCCTTTTGGGCTTAATCTAATTTAGAGCTCCAAGTGACGAGTTCAAAATAATTGTATGGTTGTGAAAGCCACCATGGGTCCTTTCGAGGAGAAAGGCACAGTAAAAAGGAAGGAAGGGAGGAGAGAGAGAAAGAGAGAGACTGAAGCTGTTCCACTTTGGGAACATCGTGAGAAGGCAGGATTCACTGGAAAAGGAAATAATGCTGGGAATGGTGAAAGAAAGCAGGAAAAGAGGAAGACCAAATATGAGATGGATTCACTTCCTAAAAACACCCACAGGCTTGAGTTTGCAGGAGCTGAGCAGGGCTGTTGAGGACAGGACATTTTGGAAATTGCTCATTCATAGCATTATCATAAGTCGGAGACTTGATGGTACTTAAGAACATGACTACTGTATTTGTCCGTGTGTAAGGTGCTACTTTTTCCTAAAATCATTACAATAAAAATGGAGGGGTGTCTTTACACAGAAGTAAGCTGAGAACACAGAGAGAACAAAACAGTCTGTACCTTGCCTCTGTAAACAAGGCTTCCTTCAGTCATGAGGCTTAACTTCCTACAGTCAAGAAACTTGACTTCTGCCAATCACGAGTCTTATGGAACTGATGTCATCTGCAAATTTAGGAGGCTGCTTAAGTCCAACTCTAGATTATACAACAAGGACTTTTGTTCAATAAAAAAAATAATTGCAATTATTTCATTTTTGAACAATACAGTTCAGAAGGCTGTAAACCATTATATATCACTGGTATTCAACTATGACTTGTCTGCATGGGCTCATGGAAGTGAGCTGGATTAGTCTAAATAGGGTGGCTTAGAGGTCAAACTGAGGTCTGGTTCACCATTTGGTGTGATTATCACTTCTTCTTTTTCAAACTACAAAGCTGGAAGGGACTCTATGAGTCTTTGAGTCCAGTCCCTGCCAAAGAGGCACAATGGAGAATTAAACTCCCAACCTCTGGCTCTAAAGCCAGATACCTAAAGCATCCAGCACCGTATGCACATCTCAAGCAACTGTATTTGATCTGACTCCTTCCTATTTGAATAGCCCAACATGAAGTGGATAAGGAAGACATAATATTGGGAAAATAAACACTTTACTTCCATGGAGGAAGTAACAAAACTTTTTACATAATATTAGGGCAGTGCTAACCTTTTTAATTATTATCACTTTTATAAGTGATGCAGCACATCCATTTACCCTAATACAGTTTAAAAAAAAAAAAATCCAGTATCCCTCCATGGAGGAGCAGAGGAAATGTTTAATTTCCCAACACTGTGAAGTGCCTATCTTTTTAAGCCACTTCATGCTATGGGAAATTCAAAGTGGAAGGCAAATTGACAGCAGAAAGCTCGCTTTGATTTGTTTCCAGCAATTGCATGTTCTGGAAATGAACCAAACCAGAGCAAACCGACCTGCAACAAAAAAGATAGACGCCCCGGACAGGGACCCAGAAAAATGTGGATAGGAATGCTCTGGGGAGGGGCTGGTGGTCACATGACAGAATTATGTCATGTGGCCACCAGGAAAAGGAGTAAACCAGCCCATCCCTGCAGCAGACCAAACGGTGAGCAAAATATCCATCTAACTGCACTCTATTTTTTCTTTTTCCAAAATGCTCAGGAGGATTAGAACCAAAATGTTTATTTGCAGCATATTTTATTTCTTTATTTTATTCCCCCAGCTATGGCAATGTTATCATTGTAAAAACTTGCTCAATGTTTCAATACTATTTTACGTATAGTTGCTAATTGTGTAACCACTGAAATTACAATAAAATACAACCATTAGATCTAAATGGTAACCGTTCAGGCTTAAACTCAACTGCTAATTCATAGAAGACCTACTGAATCAATCAGAGCCAATATAATCCCACTGAGTCAATGGGCTTACTCTAGTTGGATTCTGGCCTTATTTAACTTTCCAAGCTCTGAAAAACCGAAAAGAGGACGAGCCTTCACGAAGTCATATTACTATCGTAACAGTTTCTAGTGTGGATAAATGAAGACCAATAATAGTTATGACAGCTCAACAGGATGATGGTAGGAAGCCTTACAGTTCTTACCTCCTACTGCCTGCCCCACTGCTAGATCCCCCTGACCCGATGTTCCATTCTGAGAGCTAAGTGGCACATTTTGTCTTGCTCCCCGGGCCTACACTTAAGGCTCAGCATCAAAGCCATTCATAAAACGAGACTTCAAAATGAAGATTGCATCGAGGCTGTTGCTCTGCAGGCTGGCAGGTGGGCTGAAATAGCTGCTTGTGTATCTCAACAGCTTTTCAAGTCTTTGAAACCTTAAAATAAAATGTTAAAAAAAGGTACCAAATTAATTTAGAACCTGCTAGCAGGAACTTGCCACAGTTGAGTCTCCTGAGGCAAAAAGAAAAGGGAGGAAAATGGGAAGATAAGCTAAAATGTTTGTTCGATTCAACAGAATACACATCTGATAAGATTCCTTTTTGTCAAAAAAGCACTTTCTGCCACTATAGCTGACTGATATGAAGGCTTGTAGTAGAGAGAAGTAGACCTTAGAAATAACTAGTTACAGGTGATATAAGGGATACAATTACATGAACAGAGCATTTTGACAGAAGTTATACAAGTTTTATGTCAATTTCTTATGAATCCTAAGCAGCATTGGAAGCATAGCAGTGGGGTCTTGACTTGAGAACTTAATCCGTATTGGAAGGCGGTTCTCAAGTCAAAAAGTCTGTAGGTCAAGTCTCCATTGACCTACAGTGCATTGAAAACCAATTAATCCCGTAACAGGCCGTTTATGTTCCATTTTGGTTTAGTCTAATTTAGTCCAACCTAAATTTTGCGGCCAGAGAAGTCTGTAACTCAAAAAGTCTGTAAGTCAAGCCGTCTGTAAGTCAAGGGTCCACTGTACTTTGCTTCAGCTTTCTTTTGTATGTGGCTGTGGAGCCGAACGTGGGGATCTCAGTTCCCCACTGTGCATACCAGAAGAGCCAGCCTTGGGCAAGCTGCCTACTCCCAGAAGAAGAGAATGATAAACCACTTCTGAGTACTCTCTACCTAGAAAACCCTGTAAAGGGTAGCCATAAGTGAGAATTGACTTGATGGACATGACTATCATTAAGCATTCTGCAATATCAGAAGTAGCCACTAGAGAGAACCAAAGAGAGCACAGACACAGTTCTGACTCCTGTCCTCTGAAGATGCCGGCCACAGAGACTGGCGAAACGTTAGGAACAAAAACCTTAAAACACGACCAAACAGCCCAGAAAACCCACAACAACCATCAGAACCAAAAGAGTATTTCCCTATAGTTTTCTTGGATGCTGGCAACAAGGATACAAAATGGATTATTTTGCGTGCAGACAAAATTAATTAAAAAAATAAATTGTAAAAATCTAAATCTCATAATACTGAACGGTACAGTGAGACGCTTTTTTAAAAAAACACATTCCAACCTCTGGTCTAAAGGCACAAACAGATGGGCAATAGAAGAAGCACTTATTCTTCCCCATGCAACTTGCTCAGACTGAACATTCATAATCGAGTTAGCAGCTTCATGAAACCGTTCTGCATCCCTGATGGTAACACAATATTCTCTTCTATCTATCTGCGGTGGAGGTGATACACAACAACGAAACATAGGCCACTAGATCTCTCTACCGGCAGACTGCTGTGGTGGAAAGGAGATGAACACAGTGGGTCCTGCCCCTGGTTACTGAGAGAGCACCTTCTTCCTTAGTCAATTTGTTGGACACCTGAAATACCATATTTTTTCCATTTATAGCATGCCCCAATTTATAAGACCCACACACACACTTTTCTAACCCCCAAATTAAGAAAACTTAGCTTTGAGTATTCAGCCTCTGGGTTCAGAATGCTCAGACATTAGGAGTCCCTGTTGAATCTGAGCCTTCAGGCTCCAGCTCCAGCAAGCCATGTTCCAATTGGTTTGTTCAGCATCAGCTGACGTCAGCTCCATAAGGCTCGTGATTGGAGGAAGCTAAGTCTCTTGACTGCAGGAAGCTAAGCCTCCTGACTGAACGAAGCCTTTTTACACAGGCAAGTTTTGTTCTCTCTGTGTTCTCAGCTTACTTCTGTGTAAAAGACGCCCGTCAATTTTTAGTGTAATGATTTTAGGAAAAAGCAGTGTCTTATACATGGAAAAAAATACGGTAATCTCAAGAGACCCTTTGGTGCTGTCATACGGTCCAATCCAGAGCTGTTTGGAGTACACTATTTAGCATTGTTGCACACACTACGTGCAGTTTTCAAAACTTTGAAAAATGAAGATGACTGCTCTCTGACATTGTTTGTGAAGGACATATAGATTGAGCACATATTGGCTGAAATCGTATTGTGCCGTCACACAAACAGAGCAATCTTTGGAAGCAAATTGCTGGAACTTGAAACTAATGTCTCCATAGACATTATCTGCTGCTTACGGAATCCTGCAGCTCAGTATGCAACAGAGAATGCCTTCAGAGATTTCTTAACTTACAGCAATTATGGCCATCTGTGTAACTGTGCAACAGGATTTCAGCCCTTGAGTACCAAGGCACTAGTTTCAAGACACTGAGATTATTAGATTGACTTCCAGTTACTGCAACTTTTTATGATCTCAAAATTGCAGGAGCTGTTATAAACTGAGTACCGTTAACAACAATTATTAAGTGTCACTATTTGGCCTTGTGCAATTTAATCAGGAGAGACTATGTTAGCAAACATGTCTCAAGGATCATCCATCATTACTTATGGGAAGTACAGAGTACTATTGCATTTTCCCAAAACATAATCAGTAACATAAATCAGATTGTTTTAATGGGGCTGTAAACATTCTTTTTAAAGGGTTGTTTCTGGTACTTGTATCTGGTACTTGTATAAGGGGAATATCCAGTGCCTGCACCATTGCATCTATGTTTGCACTCCTTCCACAGCAGCCCCCCCCTCCACTGTACTCTTCAGAGACGGTGTGCACCCGACCCTAAACAAAGGGTCTAAGCTGAGAGGCAGATCCTATTCTATCCAGGTACTTTAAGTGTCCCAGCCAATGGAATGTATTGCCAAAGGGGAGGCCCATGTGATTTTTACTGTTGTTGGCAAATCACGATGCCAAAAAAGCAAAAATGACAGAGTGTCCTTACTAAAAGGAAGCACTGGCATGTTTAATAGCTTCAAGAAATACATGTCATGCAACTCAAAACATACTTAATAATAATAACCTTTGAACTGCAGAGCTGGAAGGGACCCTATGGATTTCTAACCTTCAATACATTAGAGAATAACTCCAAAGCATGTAAATTTGTTTTGTTTGTTTGTTTGTTTGTTTGTTTGTTTATTTAACTTATATGCCGCCCACTCTACCCAAAGGTCTCTGGGCGGCTTACAACAATTAAAATTCAATTAAAATACAATAAAAGATAAAATGATTAAAATACAATTAAAATTACCATCAGGACCCACAGTTGATGTTATTTCAATTAAAAGCCTTCTGGAACAGGAAGGTTTTGACCTAGTGCTGAAATGTCATCAGTGTCGGCGCCAGACAAATCTCCCTCGGGAGGGCATTCCATAGACTGGGGGCAGCTGCTGAAAAGGCCCTTTGTCTACAACCATCCCTCTTACCTCTTTGAGGGATGGCTCTTTCAAAAGGGCCCCCTGGCTAGATCTTAACTGCCAGGTAGGTTCATATGGAAGGAGGCAGTCCTTCAGGTATCCAGGGCCCAAGCCATTTACAGCTTTATATGTCAAAACAAGCACTTTGAATTGGGCCCGGCCTCAACTGGTAGCCAATGTAACTTAAAAAGAATAGGCTTGTTGTGTTCTCTAGCGGGCCCACCACTTACCAGCTGCGCAGCTCAATTCTGGACCAGCTGCAGTCGCCGGACCATCTTCAAAGGCAGCCCCACGTACAGTGCATTGCAATAATCTATACGAGATGTTACCAGTGCGTGTGTAAATGTCATGAGACTCTGCTTGTCCAGGTAGGGCCGTAGCTGGTAGAATTTCTGCAACTGAAGGCTGGCCACTGAGTCCACCTGGGCTTCCAGAGTTAGACTGGGGTCCAGGAGCACCCCCAGGCTGCAGAACCTGTCCCTTAGGGGGAGTGTAACCCCATTCAGGGCAGGGAAATGGCCCTCCAGCCTGTCCGGCAAAGCACCCACTAACAGCACTTCCGTCTTGTCTGGATTGAGTTTAAATTTATTAACCCTCATCCAGTCCATTATCAGGTCCAGATACAAGTTCAGCACAGAAACTGCCTCACCTGGATTGGTGGAGAACGAGAGGTAGAGCTGACTGTCGTCAGCATATTGCTGACTCCTCAGCCCAAACCTCCTGATGACCTCTCCCAGCGGTTCCATGTAGATGTTAAACAGCAGTTTTGTCTGTAAGGAGGGTTAATGGTGCTTTATTTACAACCGTTTTGTGTTTTTGTGGCTTTAAGCTCCCCTGAAAGCCCTTCAGAGGTGTGTGTGAGAGACACAACATAAATTCAAGCAATAAAATAGAATAAACTCTGTGTCAGCCATGTTCTTAATGTAATCTCAGATCAGTACAAATTTATGCTCTATAGATATCTCTATGATACTACTGGTATCATTAAATTCTCTTCCTGATAGGGAAAACAGAAAAATCAGAAACCCAGTTTTAAAAACTCGATTCAGTTAAACAAAACATACGTAGATAAACCCAGTGACAAATATTTCACAAGCATGATTCCAGAGGCCATCAACAGGAAAACAAGAGTTTTATTTAGTTTTAAATGTTGAAAATACAAAGTTGATTTTTTAAAATGTAACATTATATAACATTTAGATTGGATTTATTTTATACACATTTTTATATACACGTGCCACCAACCTTTACTTACACACTTTGCTTCACAAAGAACATGACTGTAGAAGCTCATTTCGTCCAGATTAAGAACTGGATGGCGCAAATATTTGTGCACCTGAATGCCAGTTATGGCAGATCATTAGAAGCACTGTCCACAGTAAGCACATAGAAGTGTTTTAAATTCTGCATTTTCAACACCCCAATATCTCTTGTGACAAGATTCCAATTTATTTCACTTCCAATTGCCCACAATTCTAAAAAAACTAACAAAACAGAAGCAAAACCTGCAAATATATACAGACCAAATGTTGAAGTCAAAATGAATACCTGTCTGATTTCAACCCCCATGAAATCAGTGAATAAAATACCATGAATTCCTAGGTAACAAATATATCCATGCTTCCTTGTGGAACATGCTCCTGACATCAATAGGTTCTGAAAGAGGAATGCGAAAGTGCCACCTCCAGATGTAGTTCAACTCCAACTTCCATAATCCCTTTTATTGACAACATGAACCAAGGCTGTGCATACTGCAGCCCAATAGCTGGAAGATCACAAATTTTCCACCTCTGGCTCAAAACAACAAGTTTGAACCTCTATAAAGGTGTCCTAAGGTAACAAGCCTCACCAAAGGTAAGGTAAGGTAAGATAACAAGAATAAAACCCAAATCAGGATGATTTGATTGATGGCCCTCTGGAACCATCACTGTGTAGGACTGAATAGACTCCTTAAATTGCCAAGAAGGTGTTCTCTTATCTCTACTGCAATCAGCACCATGGAGAGCACATTTTCACCAATCCTTTTTCAACAGCAGCATTTTAGTTCAGCGGTAACCTCCTCCTCAAAGTATTTCTCTTCTCTACTGTTTGCGCTGCCAAAGCAGCATGTGAAATGGAGAGGTAAATTCACTCTGGGCACTTCAGTGTGTCCGCAGCTCTCTAGACTAAATAGGTGAGATTTGTGGAGAGAATGTTTATTCAAGTGAAAGTGACTTGCATCCAAATCATGATATTTTATTCACAGACTTCATGGGGGTTACAGTACGCTTCTCTAGTCCAACTGTAATCCATTAAGCTGGCATATTGAAAACATAGAATTAAACTCTTATACCATAGAAGCTCTAGGCTTCACACTCCCACTATGATTTCAGAATCGGATCTTGAACACATTGCTCAATGTCAGAAAAGCCTTCATGCTCACACTAGTCACAGTGCTAAATCAAGTATGACTTAGCTTAAAACCCAAACCACACATAAATTTCTTCAGGTCTGAGATGCACAGTGGTAAAAGTGGCATCAAACTGACACACAGTTTTGAAGAGAGAAGACAGTTCAAGCGCAGATGGAGCAAAGCGATAGAACTGATTATAGACCAAACCTATAGCCCTTGGGAGACTAAAAGGTAAAGGTAAAGGTTCCCCTTGACAATTTTTGTCCAGTCGTGTTCGACTCTAGGGGGCGGTGCTCATCCCGGTTTCCAAGCCATAGAGCCAGCGTTTCTGTCCGAAGACAATCTTCCATGGTCACATGGCCAGTGCGACTTAGACATGGAATGCTGTTACCTTCCCACCAAAGTGGTCCTTATTTATCTACTTGCATTTGCATGCTTTCGAACCGCTAGGTTGGCGGGAGCTGGGACAAGCGACGGGAGCTCACTCCGTCGCGTGGATTCGATCTTACGACTGCTTGGTCTTCTGACCCTGCAGCACAGGCTTCTGCGGTTTAGCCCGCAGCACCACCACGTCCCTACATTGGGAGACTAAAGGGATATGTTAAAACCTAAAGAGGTGTTGACTTACTAAACTTTCAGTGGGCCAGACTTACCTGCTCCAAGAGGAAGCAAGTATTCCTGGGTCTTTAATTATTACTAGTCATGCATCTTGTTACTTCTGTAGGAAGTGCATCAGAGCAGCTACAACATATAGAGATTGGCAAGGTGTGGCCCATTTAGATCTTGTTGGGGTGCAATTCTCGGAATTACTATCAGCTGTGCCAGCTGGGGCTGATGAGAATTATAGGTCAACAATATTGGGAGAGCCATATTTTGTTCATCATGGATAGAGACTTGGAAGTACAAGCTAGAGAGATCCCTGTTTTCAAACTCTGGGTATGTTGTCCCAAAGCAATAAAATAGGGGATTAGGATCCAGGTGAGTCAGGTACCTCTGTGATGAGACCAGAGAAGAAAAGCTCTCCATCCTACTCACTGTAAATGGAAAGACAAAAAGCAGCTATGAAACTGGAAAGCCAGCAGGTGGCTAGATTTCTATGACGGGAGAATGCTTCTCAAAAATGAGTACTACTGCCAGACCTTGACTTCTCCATCCCAGCCACATGTAGCAAGGAGTGATGGAAGGAGGGGATGAAAAGTTGCACTCACACAGGCTTCTCTATGTGCGTATAAGGTGCGAATGATGTGAGAGGTGCGGTAGTTATAGAAAAACACTTTGCCGTCTGAGCTCCCCGACACAAGAAGCATCCCATCAGGAGAAAACTCACAGCCCACTGCAAATCCTTCAACCTGTGAGAGTCGAGAATTAAGAGACTTTAAATAAATCGAGGTATTAATTAAGGAAATGCAATATGATCTATAACCTCCTGAAATTTCATAGTACAGTATAATAAAAATGTCGATTTTTACTGTAATGGCCTAATTGCTTCCCCAGGTGTTTATTAAGACAGCCCTATTAAGAAATTTACTTTGTTATCAGCAAGCAGTGTATACGTGACAAGGCACTTACCAACTAACAGCACTTTCAATTATTTGAAGGCCTACTTGCACTTCAGCTTAATTTTATATTAACTAAAATATGGAGAACAGGGTTGCAGTCTATTAATTTTTATCTCTGCTATAAATCATCAGCATTAGCAAGCATGTGAAAGATCCACTGGGGTTTTACAGAGAGAAAGAAGAATACCTTATGCCCTTCGTATCTCTTCTTGTTATTGATTCTGTAGGGACGCAGGCTGGAGAACAAGGCCACATAGTTGCCATTTGTTTGAGCAACAAAGACAGGTTCTTTAGGATGTGTTGCAAGGCTGGGACAAGTATAGCGCTCCTGTAAAAGAGAGTAGAAAAGAATGGAAAAAGCCCTTCTTACAATCTTTACTGCAGCCTTCCCCAACCCAGTTCACCAGACTATGATCCCAATAATCTCCAAACACCACGGACGAACATTACGACTACCATCAATGTCACTGTTAGCAGAATTATGGGCTTCATATGTCTACACCACATACACTGATACACATATTCATTCATTCATTCATTCATTCATTCATTCATTCATTCATTGATTCATACCATTTATATAACACCCCCTTACTGCAAACTCTACACTGGGTGGTTTAGACAAGCTTAAAACATATGATGCCCCACAATAAAAAAAAAAATCCACAAACAATACAGTGATACAACAGATAATGATTACACTATAACCATAAAATGAATAACCCTATAAAAATGTAGATTTTTAAAAAACATTGTTATTAGTTCTTTCCCAGAAATTCAGGCTAATTTAAATCGTCGTTTAGTCGTTTAGTTGTTTCCAACTCTTTGTGATCCCATGGACTAGAGCACGCCAGGCCCTCCTATCTTCCACTGCCTCCCGGAGTTGGGTCAAATTCATTCTGGTAGCTTCGATGACACTGTCCAACCATCTCATCCTCTTTCGTCCCCTTCTCCTCTTGCCTTCACACTTTCCCAACATTAAGGTCTTTTCCAGGGAGTCCTCTCTTCTCATGAGATGGCCAAAGTATTGGAGCCTCAGCTTCAGGATCTGTCCTTCCAGTGAGCACTCAGGGTTGATTTCCTTTAGAATTGATAGGTTTGTTCTCTTTGCAGTTCAGGGGACTCTCAAGAGCCTCCTCCAGCACCACAATCCAAAAGTATCACTTCTTCGGCGGTCTGCTTTCTTTATGGTCCAGCTCTCACTTCCATACATCACTACAGGGAAAACCATGGCTTTGACTATGCGGACTTTTGTTGGCAAGGTGATGTCTCTGCTTTTTAGGATGCTGTCAAGGTTTGTCATCGCTTTCCTCCCAAGAAGCAGGCGTCTTTTAATTTCGTGGCTGCTGTCTCCATCTGCAGTGATCATGGAACCCAAGAACACTGCCTCCATGTCTTCCCCTTCTATTTCCCAGGAGGTGATGGGACCAGTGGCCATGATCTTAGTTTTTTGATGTTGAGCTTCAGATCATTTTTTGCACTCTCCTCTTTCACTCTCATTAAGAAGTTCTTTACTTCCTCCTCACTTTTTGCCATCAGTGTGGTATCACCTGCATATTTGAGATTGTTGATATTTCTTCCGGCAATCTTAATTCCGGCTTGGGATTCCTCCAGTCCAGACTTCCGCATGATGTATTCTGCATATAAATTGAATAAGCAGGGGGACAATATACAGCCTTGTCTTACTCCTTTCCCAATTTGGAACCAGTCAGTTGTTCCATATCCAGTTCTAACTGTTGCTTCCTGTCCCACGTATAGGTTTCTCAGGAGATAGATAAGGTGGTGAGGCACTCCCATTTCTTTAAGGACTTGCCATAGTTTGCTGTGGTCCACACAGTCAAAGGCTTTTGCATAGTCAATGAAGCAGAAGTTTTCTGGAACTCTCTGGCTTTCTCTATAATCCAGCGCATGTTAGCAATTTGGTCTCTAGTTCCTCTGCCCCTTTGGAATCCAGCTTGTACTTCTGGGAGATCACAGTCCAAATCCTGCTGAAGCCTACCTTGTAGGATTTTGAGCATAACCTTGCTAGCTTGTGAAATGAGTGCAATTGTACGGTAGTTGGAGCATTCTTTGGCACTGCCCTTCTTTGGGATTGGGATGTAGACTGATCTTTTCCAGTCCTCTGGCCAATGTTGAGTTTTCCAAACTTGCTGGCATATTGAATGTAGCACCTTAACAGCATCATCTTTTAAGATTTTAAATAGTTCAACTGGAATGCCATCACCTCCACTGGTCTTGCTGTTAGCCAAGCTTTCTAAGGCCCACTTGACTTCACTCTCCAAGATGTCTGGCTGTAGGTCAGCAACCACATTATCTGGGTTGTCCGGGATATCCACATCTTTCTGGTATAATTCCTCTGTGTATTCTTGCCACCTCTTCTTGATGTCTTCTGCTTCTGTTAGGTCCCTCCCATTTTTCTCTTTTTTCATGTCCATCTTGGCACAAAATGTTCCTCTAATATCTCCAATTTTCCTGAACAGATCTCTGGTTTTTCCTTTTCTATTATTTTCCTCTATTTCTTTACATTGTTCATTTAAGAAGGCCCTCTTGTCTCTCCTTGCTATTCTTTGGAAGTCTGCATTCAGTTTTCTGTAACTTTCCCTATTTCCCTTGCATTTTGTTTCCCTTCTCCTCTCTGCTATTTCTAAGGCCTCGTTGGACAGCCACTTTGCTTTCTTGCATTTCCTTTTCTTTGGGATGATTTTTGTTGCTGCCTCCTGTACAATGTTAGGAGTGTCTATCCAAAGATCTTCAGGCACTCTGTCCACCAAATCTAGTTCCTTAAATCTGTTCTTCACTTCCACTGTGTATTCATAAGGGATGTGGTTTAGATTATACGTGACTAGCTCAGTGGTTTTTCTTCAGTTTAAGCTTGAATGTTGCTATGAGAAGCTGATGATCAGAGACACAATCAGCTCCAGGTCTTGTTTTTGCTGACTGTATTCAGTTTCTCCATCTTTGGCTGCAGAGAATATACTCAATCTGGTTTCGGTATTGCCCATCTGGTGATTTCCATGTGTAGAGTCGCCTCTTGTGTTGCTGGAAGAGAGTGTTTGTGATGACCAGCTTGTTCTCTTGGCAAAACTCTATTAGCCTTTGCCCTGCTTCATTTTGAACTACAAGGCCAAACTTCCCTGTTGTTCCTTTGATCTCTTGACTCCCTCCTTTAGCATTCCATTCCCCTAGAATGAGAAGAACATCTTTCTTTGGTGTCAGTTCTAGAAGGTGTGGTAAATCTTCATAGAACTGGTTAATTTTTAGCCTCTTCAGCATGGGTGCTTGGGGCATAAACTTGGATTACTGTGATGTTTAAAGGTCTGCCTTGGATTTGTATTGAAATCATTCTATCATTTTTGAGACTCTATCCCATTACAGCTTTTCCCACTCTTTTGTTTACTATAAGGACTACTCCATTTCTTCTTCGAGATTCTTGCCCACAATAGTAGATATGATAATTGTCCGAATTGAATTTGCCCATTCCTGTCTATTTTAGTTCACTGACGCCCAGGATATCAATGTTTATTCTTGCCATCTCCTGTTTGACCACATCCAGCTTACCAAGGTTCATAGATCTTACATTCCAGGTTCCTATGCAGTATTTTTCTTTGCAGCATTGGACTTTCCTTTCACTTCCAGGCATGTCCACAGGTGAGCGTCCTTTCAGATTTGGCCCAACCACTTCATTAGCTCTGGAGCTACTTGTACTTGTTCTCCACTCTTCCTCAGTAGTATATTGGACACCTTCCGACCTGAGGGGCCCATCTTCCAGCGTCATATCTTTTAGCCTTTTTTTCTGATCATGGGGCATTCTCGGCCAGTTCCTCCTCCAGGTAGATTGTGTTTAGTCGGAACTCTCCACTATGACTTGTCTGTCTTGGGTGTCCCTGCACGGCATAGCCCATAGCTTCCCTGAGTACTCAAGCCCCTTCGCCACGACAAGGCAGCAATCTGTGATAATACCATCTTTACCATCTTTCTAAACATAAGGAGGGAAGGAGCCTGGTGTATCTCTGTTGGCATTTTATTACTTCTCACATCATTGTTGATGCACATTCACTGTTAGCATGGGACCTAACCAGAATAATCAAACTACCCCTGTCTCCAGTGCTTGCTTATGTAACTACAGGCAGTATATACAACTTGAGCTATAGAAAGCAGATGTTTTTCTATCTCAGACATGTCACTTTGGTAAAGTATGAATTGGGCCTAAAAAGGAACTGGAAACTGGCTATTCCTTTCATATCAACTCTTTCACTATTTCAAAGACGACTCAGAGGTGGGAACAGACAAGATAAATACTAGATTGTCAGAGGTTTCATTTTTCTGCACTCGGCATCTGTATCAGGTGCTTTTGCTCCAGTTTAAGAAAAAAGAAATTCTTTAAGGGAAAAGTCAACTGTTACAGAGGGAGACACATAGACACATGAAGAGGAACACTAACAATAGAACCATGTTTTTGCTCAGTAAGTGGCGTTTATCCCTGCTGAAAGTGAAAATTGACTTTTCAGTGGACTGGGAGTGCACATAGCCTCCCATCTGAAAGATTAGAAATAGAAATGTATGAAACCAAAAACAATTTTTTTGTAATTGTTTGCATACATACTCATGCACATACACTCATAATAATCACCCTCAATTTCATGCTTGTTGCAGAGAGTGCAGTAAACTGCCCCGTTCAATAATGCTTCTTTCTTTCTTTTTTCCTCTTGAGGAAATCATCTTGTTTAAGCTGCTGAATACATCAAAATTGAACGCTCTGCAGTTTCTCATTCACTGAAGCGTGCTGCTTTTGAAGTGCAAATGACTAAACCTACTCTCACAATTTATGCAAAGGATGGTGCATCTGCAAGTTGGGACAAAGGCAATCATGGAAGTTGGCAATGGGAAAGTTCTATTAAATCATCCACTCCATCTCCCTGCCAGGGCAGAATTATTCTTTTCATGGATAAATGGCTACAGACAGACCTTATTCTTTACATTTCAAAAGACAATGAACTCCACACTGAGCTTCTGTAGAAGGTCAGCCATGTTTGAAGCTGACCACTTTATCCAGAAAATACCTCAAAATGTCACTCCCCCATCACCATCATCACCACCCTGCACAGAGCAAGAGGTAGGATTCCTCAAAGTTGCCACCTGTGCACTCCAAGAAGGTGCAAGAAAGTGTTTAACATTTATCCCCTGGGATTGATCCCTGTCAAATTGTTTAACCCTTCTAATCTTACGTATGATGAAGAATGCAACAGCTACACAGCACTTTGACATCTGTTCTCCATAATCTGGTGGCAGGCACATAACTTTCACAACACATGCGAAATTTAAGTGACAAACAACAAGTACTGAGAGGGAGAAACACAAGGCTGAAGCTTGCTCCTGTGTGGCACTGGTCAAAATCCTGCTGCTATTACGTACACTAGAATAGGTCCATAGAATTAATGGGAATTGGGTGAGTCAATTCCTCTGCAAATTCCATTGATTCAATGGCTTTACCCTAGTGTGATTTACTATGCTAAGCAATAGGATTTTGCCCACTCTGTTTAGAGCCTACACAAGTGTAAATAATGAGCATTAAATGCTGATTATTTTTACTTACACCTTTTGACAGGAGACAGCAGGGAGCAAATTCAATACATACCATGTGTTGTACTACTAGACTTTGGTGCTTTAGAAAAGTTTCAAGCCACTAATAACCCCACCCTTCCCAAAAGGTCATTATACTAGTAATTTGGGCTGTCAGGTTGGTATCTTAATGATGGTTCTAGCTAGAATAGACACAGAATTATTTTCTGAATTGTAAGTCAACACTTACATAGATTCTATTGAGTCTATTGGTGTCATCTAGTTGGGGCTGCCACAACTAGCCTTAAACAGCAAGGAGACCTATCAAAATTCTTAAAAGTAAAATTTAGAAAAAACATTGGCCCAAAACTCCTTGAATCCTCTGATCCACATAGGCAAATGGCACTTCTCAAGATTTGAGACATAAATGTCTTCCACTTAGAACTCAAACCGTGCTGGAGAAACGAGCATGGCCAAATGGAGACAGGAATAAGTTTGATATACTAGAGTTCCAACTTTAATTTTAGTCATAAAGTAACATGGTGATGCAGCTTAAATGTTAACAGGGTCTACTTCCAAGTAAGTGTGCATAGGATGGAAATGCAAAAGCTGCTCTGCCATTCTGACACTGGGCAAGCTGACTTTTTGAACTGTGGTGCTGGAGGAGGATCTTGAGAGTCCCCTGGACTACAAGGAGAACAAACCTATCAATTCTAAAGGAAATCAAGCCTGAGTGCTCACTGGAAGGACAGATCCTGAAGCTGAGGCTCCAGTACTTTGGCCATCTCATGAGAAGAGAAGACTCCTTGGAAAAAGACCTTGATGTTAGGAAAGTGTGAAGGCAAGAGGAGAAGGGGACAGCAGAGGACAAGATGGTTGGACAGTGTCATCAAAGCAACCAATAAGAATTTGACACAGCTCTGGGAGGCAGTGGAAGATAGGAGGGCCTGGCGTGCTCTGGTCCATGGGGTCACGAAGAGTCGGACACGACTGAAGAACTAAACAACAACGAAGCTGACTTTGCAGCAAATCCCAAATGGAAGTATGAGAAGACTCAGTATTTTGTCACTGCTTTTCAAACAAAACCCAAACTGCTTTCAGCAGTTCCCAGAGAAAACAGCTGCAGATGTTAAAATTTTTATGAAGCAACAATCGAGACATCGTTAAAAAAACCTCCAAGTACATAAAACAAAACATCTCACATGGAAGATCTGATTGGAAATCTTTGCAGCTGTGTCAAAGTCCCACGCAATGATGGTACGGTCAGCTGAGTCTTGGCTTACTGCATCGGTGCTGGTGAGAAATTCTTTTCCTCCAGGGAGGAACATGATATCCAAGGTTTGCTGAACTGCAGCTTTGTAGACTTTTATTACCTGCAACGCAAAAATACCATAAAATTACCATTGTTCCAGTGGCTTCTCAGCTGTATCGTCTTTTCAGCCAGAACCATACCATTTTAATACAGAAAAGTTGTTGCTGACAGGGAGAAAAGGAGGAATGAAGTCAACTCACAGTGGGAATGAAAAGAGAATGAGTTTTTAGAGCATGCCATCTTTCTGCACAATCTTAAAGTTGATTCTTTGATAACCAACAAAACTATTTCCATCAGCCGAACCTGGGTGAATCAAGTGGTGCCAATGTCGGTATTGCTTCTCCCCTACCCCCACCCCAGATCTGTCTCCGTCAACAACCATTCCAACTGGCTACTTGGGTGGAGAATGAGCCCACTTCATGGACCTGGTAGAGACCAACTATCTATGGTTCCTCCTCTGGCAGAGCTATCATGTGTTTCTTTGATACCATTTTTTAAAAACTGTAAACCCTTATTTTGAACGGTTGGCCTAAGGATGATATACGCAATGTATTCTTCAAAGCTTTCACGTCTGGGATCAGATGGTTGTAGGTTTTTCAGGCGGCTTGGCCATGTTCTGTAGGTTTTTCTTCCAAACATTTTGCCAGTCTCTGTGGCCGGCGTCTTCAGAGGACGAGTTAGAACTCTGTCTGGACATGACATCATATTTCAAAATACAGAAGTACTGGAGAACACCAGCAATCATTATGTTAGACTACACAGAGAAGCCATTGAAATCCACAAGCATCAGCACAGCTTGAACAAAAAAGAAGAAAGTCTAAAACTCAACAAAGCCTGGCTCCCAGCACTGAAAAATACAGCCTGCAAAAAAGGTCAACGAACTCTACCCAACCGGTGATCACTGTACACAATACATTACCTAACGACACCCATCAATCACAGTGACAGATCATCTCCCCTCTTATCACAACAATAAACCCATAACAAAAAACATCCTGATCACCATAATTACCCAATCTCCTGAAAAGGACAAAAAGCTGGTCCCACAACCACAAATACTTAACTATCCCACACACTACACCAGAACACAGGCAGAGTTCTAACTCCTATCCTCTGAAGATGCCGGCCACAGAGACTGGTGAAACGTTAGGAAGAAAAACCTACAGAACATGGCCAAACAGCCCAAAAAACCTACAACCACCATCGGATGATATACACACATTGTAAATGAAGAAAATAACAAAACTCTTTCACATATGATAGATTCCAGCTTAGCAACTTCCAAGGGTCTTGGCAAGGTTTTCCTGGTCTTCGCAAAGTTTTTCCAAGGGCCAATTTCAACCCACATCTAGCTCTTTTCCTTTATTGGGGGAAAACATCCAATGTAAGTTAAATTGCAAAGGGTACAGATTCTAAGACAGCATCCCGGAGATAGACTCTTCTCTCTCACACTCACTCTTTCATTGTCATTCTCTCCATGTATACATACATAATTTATCCATACATTCTCTACTCTTTCACCAAAAATGAAAAAAATTAGGTAATATGACAATCCCTATCCTCAGGGATATAGTCTTAAATTTAAGGCATAATATAAAAGAAATACGGGATGAAAAGGAGGACAATTAAGTTCAAAGCTTATAATGACCAGCCAGATAAAACAGTTGAAGCAACTTTCTGGCCCTGGTGTGCCAGCTCATTATTGAGTGAGGAAAGAGGAACATCTTCTTCTGTCATTGCTTGCGCTCCTCTCGCTGCTGCACTGTCTCTCAGCAGCGATTTGGAAAAATGCTTTTCCAAGCTGCTATGCATAGAAACAACTGGTTCTTCTGAGGGTTGTCCTGTGATGTGATGAAGGAGGCTTTGAACCACAAACTACAGGAAAGGAAACCTGGAACAGTTGCACTTCATAGCTCAAGGGAGCGTGGGTCTTAGCAGCAGGATAGAGGCTCGTCTTCTGGTGTTCTTTTTCCCTCTGTAACCAGGGCAGTAGTAGTTGGAAGTGCTGGAGAAAATAACAATCTTGCAGCTGAATGTCCTTTCAGCTTTGGCCCAGCCACTTCATTAGCTCCGGAGATGCTTGTACTTGTCCTCTGCTCTTCCTCAGTAACATGTTGGAGCAGTAGAGGGAGAGTAATATTAATTATGCTTCCCAACTGACAATGGAGCTATAAACCATTAAGTCCAGGGCATTTTAAAAAGCATATGTTTACAGGGTATAACTGAAATTCTGCTCTCAGTTTTCTGCAAATAGACCACTAAATTCATTGGTGTCTACTTCTATGTACGGCCAGCTTGCGAAACATCCATAAAGGCGCTCTTTCAGTCCACTAAAATACAACCTTTCTAAATACAGTATACAAGCTAGGCCTTCCTAAATACAGTAAACATATTTAAATATTCTTGTGCTTAAAATGCTGCAGCTCTGTGTGCCCTTCCTCATTAATAATATCTACATTTGACCACACCCTTGAATTCCTCTTGCAAATCCTTGACTGTGCTCTCATGCTGCCTGACCACATTTTCTCAACTATGCCCTAATGTTGCTCAGTCACACCCTTACAAAGTCACAATGTGTCCCTATGTCCATCTGTGGTGTTGGAGGGCACTAAACAGAATACAACCAAAATGAAGAGATGGTGTCTGTTACAGTGGCTGAAATCGTGTTGCTTAGCATAGCAAGTGACAACTAGAGTATGCCCATTGAATCAATGAGGATTAGCTGAGTCAATTCCTCCATAAATTCCATTGATTTGATGGGTGTACCCTAGCTGCAAATTATTATAATAAACAATAAGATTTAAGCCACAGTCTCAGAAAAAAACTGCCAGGAATACAAAACAAATAAGGCTCTTTTCAGTATTTACACACTAATCGTCAACTGATGCTTATTCCTGCAAATAAATAACTGCACTTGAATAACTCAGTAAGAAAGGAAGGGAGCATTACCAGGGGAGCAAATGTAAACTACTCACTGGGAGAACAATTGTCAAAATAAATAATATTTTACATATCAAATCAGCCTCCACTGCTGCTAGTAGATGCCTTTGGAATGAAAATATGGGTTGGGGTGGCAGGAGAAGAGAGAGGGGCTTGTACCAGGAATTTGTGAATGATTTAAAGTTGCACAAAGAATGTGTGGGTTTCCAACTGGGAAGGGGGCACTCCAGCCATAGCACTGTACAGGAAACAGTTGCTTGGCAACAGGAGTCTTCAGAAAAGAGAGGAGTTAACGTTTACAGTTGGAAAGATCAGAAGGGAGAGAGGAGCACAAAAAGTGCAGTGAAGGCGAGACAAGCAAACAGAGCGACAGAAGCTAATTAGCAGCTGGGAGGGACATAAAAGCATGAGTGGGGGGAAGCAAGGAGTCCCAGCACAAGCCTTCATATGTCGATCATTGATTAAGATGGTCCAAAAATAAAATAAAATCCATAATTAGGCCTCTCTCAGTCTTTGTTTGAAAGCCTTACAAAACGTGTCTATTCATGAAAGTATTGCTTACGAGTTATGCCCTGGGGTATGCTACATGGAATTTTCCCCCTCTTCCATATTGGTTGCAATTTCAGGGTGGAACTGCGTTGTTATTTTTTTTTGTGGGGGAGGGGTGAGCCTTGAGAACAATGAGGAGTGGGAGGCAGGGAGGAAGGAAAGGAAGGAGAGACTAGAGAGCAAGATGAATGTCGTCATCATCTTAGAACTGAGTCCCACTCCTGTTCATTCAAATAATTTATTGTCATTGTAAATATATACATAGTATACCCATACAACGAAATTCACACAGGCACCCAGAGACCAGACCCACATGCACAGACTTAAAAATTCCCTGAACACTCCCCATCCACTAAAAATCCCCACTAAGAGTACAAACATCTACACCGCAGGCTAAGTAACACAGTCCAACTAACTATTCACTACTGGTGGTCTTTAAGCTCATTATTAAGTGCAATTATAGCTCTGGGATAAAAACTATTCGGAAAACCTGTGGTCCGACTCACAGTAGGGAGTTGAATTTCCAACCTCTGGCTCTCCAGCCGGATACATAAACAAATGAGCTATCCAGCAGTTCTTTCAAATTTCTACTTCATAGAATCATCATCAGGTCCTTTCATGAGGGAATGAAGGGCACTGTAGTTTTTGATGGCTCAACACCAGAGCCCTTTGACATCCGAAGCGGAGTGAAACAGGGCTGTGTCTTCATGCCGACCCTGTTTGGGATCTTCTTTGCTGTCATGCTGAAGCAGGCCTTTGGAACTGCAACAGAAGGTGTCTATCTCCGGACTAGATCAGATGGAAAGCTCTTTAATCTCTCTAGACTGAGAGCAAAGACCAAAGTTCAGCTGAAATGCATGCGGGACTTCCTCTTCGCCGATGATGCAGCCATTGCTGCCCACTCTGCCAAAGACCTCCAACAACTCATGAATCGTTTTAGCAAGGCCTGCCAAGACTTTGGACTAACGATCAGCCTGAAGAAAACACAAGTCATGGGCCAGGGCGGGGACTCACCTCCTTCTATTACCATCTCCACAAAAGAATTGGAGGTTGTCCATGAATTTGTGTACCTTGGCTCAACGATATCTGACACTCTTTCCCTAGACGTCGAGCTGGATAGATGCATTGGCAAAGCAGCTACCATGTTCTCAAGACTCACAAAAAGAGTATGGCTCAATAAGAAGCTGACAGCATACACCAAGATCCAGGTCTATAGAGCCTGTGTCCTGAGCACACTCCTGTACTGCAGCGAGTCCTCGACCCTTTGTACACGGCAGGAGAGGAAGCTGAACGCATTCCATCTGCGCTGCCTCCGACGTAGTTTTGGTATCACCTGGCCGGACAAAGCTCCAAATAGAGTAGTCCTAGATCGAGCTGGAATTTTTAGCATGTATACACTACTGAAACAGCGACGTCTACGTTGGCTCGGGCATGTTGTGAGAATGGCTGATGGTCAGATTCCAAAGGATCTCCTGTATGGAGAATTAGTGCAGGGAAATTGCCCCCAGAGGGAGACCACAGCTGCGATACAAGGATATCTGCAAGCGGGATTTGAAGGCCTTGGAAATGGATCTCAACAGATGGGAAACCCTGACATCTGAGCGTTCAGCCTGGAGACATGTGGTGCATCACGGCCTCTCCCAGTTTGAAGAGATCCTCGCCCAGCAGGCTGAGGCAAAGAGGCAGTCACGAAAGCAGCAAAATCAGGGAGCTAGATGGGTTACAGATTGTACTTGTCCTAAGTGTGGAAGGGACTGTCACTCTCGAATTGGCCTTCTCAGCCACACTAGACGCTGTTCCAAGTCCTCCATGCAGAGCACGACACCATAGTCTCTCGAGACTGAAGGATGCCTATGATGATGAGAATTATAGAATAATTGAATTGGAAGGGACTTGCAAGGCCATTGAGTCTAACCCCCTATTCAATGGAGGAATCCAAATCAAAGCAGATCTGGCAGATGGTTGTCCAATGTTCTCTCTTTTTTTTTAATTTATTTTAAAAACTATTGGGTGATGGGGAAGGAATACAAAAGGCAAAGGGCAGTGGGGGGGAATGGAAAAAGGGTTTTGAGAATAAGAAAACATCAAATGCATAATCATTCAATCTTACATATCAAGTATATAAACATCTAATCTATTCATGTTCCAATAAAGGTTCATCTTTCTTCTTCTTTTTCTTCTTCTTCTTTTGACTATTTTGTCTATGTATTAACCTCTTTAGCTTTCAACTTATACGTATCAGAACACCAAGGCCAATTGTGAAATATATCCCCTCTTTCACCCTCCTTTTTTCTTGAGAATACACTCAGCAGACCCAAAATAATATAAATCCTGCTCTCCCCTCCCCTTTCCTCCCTGTGCTTGTTTTGTTTCTGCGACTCTTTTTTCTTCCATATTTTAAAAGGGGAAACAATATCATTCAAAGTTTGCTTTTCTACCTCAATTTCCTTATCTGCTATCGCTACATCTCTTACTGGGTGGTCCTCCATCCCTTGTATATTATCTGATATCTTCATCAATACAACCGGTTCTGAGATCTCTTTTTGGTGTAATTTAACCTCTGCTACCTTCCCTCCCCTAGAGCCTCCAATCACGTCTTCCATCTGGTCAATATAATAATTTACCTGCATGAATTTTTGCAACAGTGACATCTGAAAAGAGGTTTTCCAGTCTAGCCACCGATCTGTATTTTTCTCAGGGGGAGGTTCCATTTTCTGTTTCCACTATTTTCACTTAAAATTCCCTCTCCCCTTTACCCCAGTACACATCCAATATTTCTAATATTTCACCTTACAACTATACCATATTAGCAATAAGATAGCAGGTACATTCAAGTAAGAGATGGAATCTAAAACATAAATCTCTCAAGTGTCTTTGTAGTCGCTAATATCTTCAGACCGGTTGCTTCTTCTTTTCCCTTCTTTTCTCTTCTCCAAGTTTGTTTTAACCTTCACCCGGCAAGACTCTATTATTAGAATGTCATTTGTCAAGATCCCAGTTCAGTTCAAACCACATAGCCCCCAGTTCACAGCTCACAGTCCGTTTCTTCCTTTTACTTCCAAAGACTTCCTTCTCCTCCCCCGAACAGGGAGATCCAGCAATCAAAGTCCCGGCAATGTATTATCCACTGATAGCAGAGTCCCACACAGTCTAAAAATATATAACCACAGAGGAAAAGGGGGTCCAAAGTGAACAGCTTGCAACAGAATTTATTTTTTCAAGGCCCGCCAGTTGATTCTTCAAGAGTTATTTTTCCTCCTTTAATGGAGACACGAGCTATTTCTGCCTGGCTGTTCCTTTTCGAAATAACTCGACCTTCAGCTTGGGTAAAGCTAGAATGCTAGGAATGCCGCTCCTTATCTCATTTGGTCATAAATTTGCACATAATCACTTGTTCTTCATTTAATGAGGTTTTTCATAGAACAAGGGCTTCCACTTACTTTGATGTATACTTTCGCCGTGCTTCTGTTTTCTTATTCTCGGCAAACGGAGCTGTCTTTGGCTAGTTGCCAAAAATGGCGCCCATCTTCGTCTGTGCTGATGTGAATTTCCAGAAGAAAGACAAATCGAGTTGCTGCCCAATCTTCTAACTTCTGTGGCTCACCAGCTGCTGCAGAAGGGTCTCTCCTGACTCTTCCTTGCCCCCCCCCCATTTCTGGAAGGGTCCCAGACCGAAGTGGTTCTAGCTTTCCCCGGGAGCTATTCCCGAGAGCTGCTAGCTTCACCAAGACGAAGCTTCTCCCGGTTGTCCAATGTTCTCTTGAATGTCTCCAGCGTTGGAGTGCTCACCACCTGTTAAGGTAACTGGTTCCACGGTCGTACTATTCTAACAGTTCAGATTTTTTTTCCTGATATAAGTCCAGCTTCCTGTACTTTCAGCCCATTATTATGTGTCCTTGAGAACAGATCCTGGCCCTTCTCCATATGACTGACTACCTTTCAAATATTTCTTTGCCTCATTTACACCCGATTTCTGGATCAAATTTTTGTTGGCTTACTTCCTGGGCAGGGCCTACTCTAGTTCACAGGAATACATAAAGTTGCCTTGCATCAAGTCAGACCCCTAGCCTGTTGTGTGCTCTGTGGCGCCTGCACTGAATGAGCATCACCCATCCAGGATCTCAGTTAACAGTCTTTCCCAGACTGACCTAAGTATGGCAGGGAATGAACTCAAGACCTTCTCCATAAAAAGTATATGTTCCTCCTATGACTATGACCCTCCCCAAGAGCCCTTAAACAAGGCAAACCAGTACACAAACTACAGAGTTACAATGCAAGAGCTTTTAAACAAGATGAGCACTGTGTGAAACGCTTATACAGGGAAATGTCTTCCATCATGTCTACACAGGGGAAACCTCTTTTCAAATCTGGTGTGCTCTGCAATATCAAATATACATCGTTTAAAAACAACATAAAATGGGAGCATTACGTGCGGGATTCGTTTCCAGAATCCCTAAAACAGCCTAAGTACTGACTTTTGCAAATGCCAGCTAGGGAATATAATTCCAAAAAGTTCATTTTCCAAGCTGAGGGGGGGGAAAGTATATAGCCATGTTGAGGGCCAATTGACTGCAACCTCATCTAGATAGAAGAGAAGGCAGAAGACTTCCCTTGCCACTTAAAGCAAAAAGCAAAGCAAAGCGTGCTGCTTATATACCGCCCCATAGTGCTTCAAGCACTCTCTGGGTGCTCTACAAGTTAATTATGCAGGCTACACATTCCCCCCCCCCAGCAAGCTGGGTACTCATTTTACTGACCTCGGAAGGATAGAAGGCTGAGTCAACCTTGAGCCAGCTACAGTGGGGTCTCGACTTATGAACGGCTCGACATACGAACGTTTCGACTTACGAACCGCTCTCATAGGAATATATGGACTCGACTTACGAACTTATATTCGAGTTACGAACTTTTTTGTAACTTTTTTTTAAAGCTAAGTCATCTTAGGTTAAAAGGAAAAAAGAAAAAAATATCCCCCTCTAGTGGCAGAAGGCGGAATAGCAGCTTCCCATTAGTTTCTATGGACGAAAAGAGCAGATACGGATTAAATGGTTTTCAATGCATTCCTATGGGAAATGCAGATTCGACTTAAGAACTTTTCGACCTGAGAACTGACTTCCAATACGGATTAAGTTCGTAAGTCGAGACACCACTGTACCTGGGACTGAACCCCAGGTTGTGAGCACAGTTTGGGCTGCAGTACAGCGGTTTAAGAGAGTGCAGAATGCATATGGAAACTTGATGATGTTTCAGTAGTAATAGCAGCAAAGCTGAAAACTCGTGAATCTAGACCAAAAAAAGCAAGGTGATAGGAAAGAAACTGTTGCCAACAACATGACTTCCTCCCCTCCCAGGAAGTCCAGATGTACTGATCAATCCAAGAGTCGGGCTTCACTGTCAAGCCTATATTGGATTTCATAAGCCAATGAGGCAGTGACAAAGGAAGATCAACCTGCAGCCTTTCTGGTAATCTGTGGAATGGGATAGAGGAGAATTCATAGAGAGGAGGAGGAGGAGGAGAAATAGAGAGTTTTACTCACTCATCCTCCTATTGAGGAGCAAATTGCACAAAAAGCAGCACAGGCAGGCACTGTGACCCTTCTCCACCACATTCTACAGTTGCTGCTGGATAAAGATAAAAATGAGACCATCTATTAAATACACTGAAGAGTGTTCCTTTAGTTCAAAGGTACTTCAGCATATTTATGCTCTGATACATTTCTAGAAATAAAAACTGTTATTTGGACTGGAGGTTTTAAAACTCTGCCATACTCAAGTAGCCTCAATGCTCTACTTGGTTTCCATTTTTTAAGAAGCAGTTTTATTTTCTAAAAAGTAAAAGCTTTCAAAACCCTACAGTCTGCTTGCCGAATCTCAGCATCACCAGACACTCATAAATAGTTTCCAGGAGGAATAATGTCTGATGGTAACAAAATCCAGTATTATGCTGGAATTTCTCACTCTCTCAAAAGTGAAAAGAGTCGGAGGCTGAAGGCTTAACCCATGAAAGGCCATCTAAGCATATGAAAACCACTTGAGAGAGATCCATCGGCTCTTGAATTTGAGAATGACACAAAGGAAGCTGAAATCAAAGTCTTATTTTGGGGCTAATGATGTATCAACATCAATATGCAGCCATAAACTCCATCAGCTGAACAACTCTGGACTGAACATTAGCACAGTCTTGATTCATTGCATGTTGTAGCCTGCCCATATAAACAGTATAAACTTCTCACATACTGAAGCATTTTCCAGAGGACAGGAAGGAAAAAAGGATTTTGATTCTACTTATTTTTTCACCTACTCTGCTATTTAACTATTTATTTATGTAGATATATTTATTAGCTGCTCTTCCGCCAAAGTGCTTAAGAGCAATCTACAGAATAAAGCAGCAGGACAATGAAATATCAGAGTGTGGTAACTCTACAACTGAAGTTAGTTAGTTAGGCATCCTTCAGTCTCGAAAGACTATGGTAACGTGCTCTGTATGTAGACCTATTTGAATCAATTGAACTTAAGGTGGAGTTGACTCACCAAATCCCCACTGATTCAGTGGGCCTACTCTAATGTGACTTATTACTCTAAGCAACAGGATTTCAGGCAGCAGGTTCCCCCATCTCTGTGTAATATCTGTATAATAACGCACAGTAAAAGTCCTGGGGACATTTTTGATGAAATTTCTATTGGGTGAGGAAAGAAAAATACAGCTTGGCCACAAAAAGAAGCAAGTTCATATAGGAAAAGATCATAAGCTTTTTAGGGCTTCCTATACCCACAAAATAATACTCCAGATCTTTTAAAAATGGGTCAAAACCCAATGTAGCTGTTTTTCACCTTGTGAGAAATGTTAGAATCATAAATACTGAAGTTGGAAAGGGCCTATAAGGTGACTTGAGTCCAACCTCGTGCTCAATTCAGGAATTCAGGAATAAATCAAAAGAAGATCTGCCAGGTGGTTCTCTATGTTCCATGCAACTAGATCCTTAAGTATAAAAAGAAACTCTCCCCTTTATAGAAGTATACTCTATCTGACTTATGTCAATCCTATTAGGGTTTTTAAGAGGAGTGTTCTTACTAAGGCCACACACATACCGTGAGTTTCCATGGCTAAATAAGGACCAGAACTGAGATCTTCTGAATTCTAGTCCTTTTTAAGGTGCTTGTCATAAATTATAAAACCCTTAACAGTTTAGAACCTTGATATTTAGCAGAATGTTTCTCCCACAAAATAGCTACCCATCCCATATGCTCCTCTCAGTCCTTGATGTTAAGAATTATAAACACCTAACATCTCGGCTGTGGCTCCTTTCTATGGAATAAGCTTTCTACAGAGGTCTGCTGAGGACCATCCACCTCTGTTTTTAGGAAACCAATTAAGACTGAATTATATAAAGCTGCCTTCTAACTAGTGTGAATATCGTCCTGAGATGTTCACATGGGTTTTATTCATATATTTTTATATAAAATACCGTACAATTGCATTCATTTCACATGCTAGCAAGGTTATGCTCAAAATCCTACAAGGTAGGCTTCAGCAGTATACGGACCGAGAACTCCTAGAAGTACAAGCTGGATTTCGAAGGGGCAGAGGAACTAGAGACCAGATTACTGACATGCGCTGGACTATGGAGAAAGCCAGAGTCTTACAGAAAAACATCTACTTCTGCTTCATTGACTATGCAAAAGCCTTTGACTGTGTCAACCACAACAAATTATGGCAAGTCCTTAAAGAAATGGGAGTTCCTGACCACCTTATATATCTCCTAAGAAATCTATATGTGGGACAGGAAGCAACAGTTAGAACTGGATATGGAACAACTGATTGGTTCGAAATTGGGAAAGGAGTACAACAAGGCTGTATATCGTCTCCCTGCATATTTAACTTATATGCAGAAAACATCATGCAAAAGGCTGGACTGGATGAATCCCAAGCCGGAATTAAGATTGCTGGAAGAAATATCAACAATCTCAAGTATGCAGGTGATACCACACTGATGGCAAAAAGTGAGGAGGAATTAAAGAACCTTGTAATGAGGGTGAAAGAGGAGAGTGCAAAAAATGGTCTGAAGCTCAACATCAAAAAACTAAGATCATGGCCACTGGTCCCATCACCTCCTGGGAAATAGAAGGGGAAGATATGGAGGCAGTGACAGATTTTACTTTCTTGGGCTCCATGATCACTGCAGATGGAGACTGCAGCCACAAAATTAAAAGACGCCTGCTTCTTGGGAGGAAAGCGATGACAAACCTTGACAGCATCTTAAAAAGCAGAGACATCACCTTGCCAACAAAGGTCCACATAGTCAAAGCTATGTTTTTCCCTGTAGTGACGTATGGAAATGAGAGCTGGACCATAAAGAAAGCTGACCACCGAATAATTGATATTTTTGAATTGTGGTGCTGGAGGAGACTCTTGAGAGTCCCCTGAACTGCAAAGAGAACAAACCTATCCATTCTAAAGGAAATCAACCCTGAGTGCTCATTGGAAGGACAGATCCTGAAGCTGAGGCTCCAATACTTTGGCCATCTCATGAGAAGAGAAGACTCCCTGGAAAAGCCCCTGATTTGGGGAAAGTGTGAAGGCAAGAGGAGAAGGGGATGACGGAGGATGAGATGATTGGACAGTGTCATCGAAGCTACCAACATGAATATGACTCAACTCCGGGAGGCAGTGGAAGACAGGAGGGCCTGGCGTGGTCTGGTCCATGGGGTCACGAAGAGTTGGACACAACTTAACAACTAAATAACAAAGTTTTAGGTATGAACAGGATTTATTATATTTTATTGCAATTTTTTGTACTTACCATATTGTATTTTTAGTGTATGATTTTATTGCATATTATGAATAGCCCAGGGAATGGAAATACTAACGGGGCATTATAGAAATGGGGGGGGACCAACAATTGTCCAACTGTCCATCACTCTATCTGCTACACCACACCAGCTCTCTGTAGAGGAGTGTAACCCCATCCAATAGAATCTGAACACCAATGATCAGTCCCCCACCAAAAAAACAACAACCCCACAACCCTATAGACTCGGAGAATTTCCATTTTATTTGAATTGAGCATCAGTTTACTGGTCCTTATTCATTACTAATTGCAAACAAAACTTTCACAGTTCCATCTGTATCTCATGAAAAAAAGAAACAGCTGAGCTTCAATATGCTTAGAGAAGATGGCAATAGCAGACTGAAGATGGGACTGCCTAGCCCCGCTGTTACTGTTTTTTCCCCACGGTCAATGATGAGTCCAAAGAGATGAGTCCAAAGATGAGAGAAATGCAGACTCTTTACACGAACGCAAGACCAGATTTTTCAGGATTCTTGCTCTATGTAAGAATCATAGAGGCAAACAGGAACTCCTCTTAAGGTTCATTGTTGACTGTACGAAAAATGGGACAACAGAAAGGGTTGGAACGAGGCACTCCCTTCTAACCATGCAAACAAACCCAGATGCAAGAATGCCTGGACTGGCTACTATTGTGGTTGGCGAACCTCAGGATTCCAATGAGATAAGATCCTGCAAATTTGAAGTAAGCCCACTCTTGGTGTATGTTATTCTGTAAAGTATCACATTAGCAATGCATACAATATATTCATTGGCAGCAAATCCTCATCTATTTTTCAGTAGCCAGGCTATTGTCTAGGTGGAAACCAAACACCACCACAACAGACACTTCAAGACCTGTTAGCCCAGATCTGCCAGCTACTTACCATTCATATTTTTATTGACAGGAGATTTGGATCCATCTGAGGCTGTAATTATTCTGAGAGCTACTTCAGCTGCATACATGTTTATATGCTACAAATCTCTAGGCCAATTTAACATAGATATGAGTTGTGATCAGCCCATTCTGAAAAACTAAAATTATTCTTGGAGAAGACCCAAAGAACTATTCAAAATTGTACATTTTACTCTCCTGAATTCTTTCTAGACTCAAACCTCAATGTGGTGAGGGGACTTGGGAATGTCAGAAGTTGAAAGCAATGGCATTAGGAATCCAGACTCCTTGCGGAGTCACCCAAAATAGACAGGACAACACTGAGATACCAGATTAAGAGACATCCATTCTCTTCAGGGATTATCAGCAGAAGAGAACTGAGGTAATGAATGGGAGCAGAGAAAATCTTGTTATAATATAGTTCCCTCCTGATCTTTCAGGATTCATGGTTTAGGATCAATTGGTTGCCATTCTTTTGTGCATTAGTAACAAGAGTTAACATGAATGTCACTGCTGTTTTCTATGAACAGCAATGACGTGATGTTGTCTCCATCACTGTCATGTTACATTACTGCTGATTTACAGTAATCAGTTCAGGAGAAAACAAAGAGAAGATGGCCACTGTCGACCAAAGAACTTTACAGAAGAGGCACAATTACAGCAGATTATGGAAGAGACAAATATGACAGGTTTCTTCATAGAAGAACCCTTGATGAACCTGCAATTTTAGAAAATGTAATAAATATATTTCCCAGCATGATCATGTGCTGAAAGTGTGCCCAGTGAGTTCAGATCTTATTCCTAGAATGCCACTTTTCTTTAAGAAGTCAGCATCTTTTAAATAAATGATTCAAAAATTATTGGAAGAAATAAATTACCAGAAGTAGATGGAATATTAATAAAACTATTTTAAACTGCAGAGCATACCTTACGCCTTTTAATCTTATGATAAAGGACCAAGTAGGTACTAAGAGAATAATCCCTGAGACCACAGATGGGAAAAGTGCCATTACTCACTTCCCGTATGCCGATTCTCTAAAATACAAGGGCCTAGAGTTATAAGGCCATTTAAGAACATGGGAGAGTTTATCAGGACATCTGCTTCTTCTTCAATCAAATAGTTGCAGGGTTGTGAAGAGGCTACTGTCATTTTCCACTTGTATCAGGCTCAGGGCAGTGAACGGATCATGCAAGCTTCTCGATCATCATCAGAAGTACCACTGTACTGAATCTGACATGAACAAAGGAGTACCTATGTAGCAAAAGCTGAGTTCTCATTGAAGTAACTAATCCGTGTATGGGCTGAAAAATTTCAGATTTTGGGTGGGGCTTCACATGATAATATTCTTCCATACAAAAGGTTCCCTCCACATAGAAAATTCAAGAGGAATTGTTCAAGAGCTCATTCAGTGAAGTGTTTGGTCTCTTTCCCACTCTCTCCTTGTTGGTGTCAAGTAAGTGGCGCTCTTACCAGAGTTTGTGACAAAATGTATTCCTAAAATACTTCTTTTCTCTTTGAGAAAATCAGCATCTGATGAAGGTGAAAGAAGAAACTGAAGACTCAACTCACTGGAAACGACAGTAATGTTTAGAAAAACTGAATGCAGCGGAAAAAGAGAAAGACCAAATAAGAGATGGATTTGTCAAATTTTATAAATGGTTAAAATGGTAAAGAGAGGATATAAGAAATATAATTCTGAAAATGTGAAAAGCAATCATAAAATGGAAGTTTAAACAGCAATGTACTGAACATATCTTAGAGGTTACGTCAGAACAAACAGCTAGTTTTTCCAGAACAGCAAAATACTTGTAAAAGTTTATTGGCTCTGCAAGGCTAGCAAAACACATTATAATCCAATGGATTATGCAATTCTACTGGATCCTATATAGCAGGGGTCCCCAACCCCCGGTATGTGGCCTGGTGCCAGTCCGTGGGCTTCCTGGAACTGGGCCGTGGATACGGATCTCTGCCCCCCCCGCTCGCCCACATGGTGGGTGTGTCGCGCTTGAGGAGAGGCATGCTGCACTTGCGGGTGGGCGTGTCACGCTTGCGCACATGCATGCGCAATGCCCCTCCGCAAGCGCAACACGCTTTATCTAATGTATTTATCTAATTTCATAGAAGCAATTAGATAAATACAGTTTATAGAATTAGACAAACTGATATTGTCTGGATTCATTTTCTCCACTTGGGAAAAGTAGAATGAAAATGACTAGGACGTCTAGAAAGACCTACTTCATCATGAGCGAAACAATGGTTTATTTTTATCCTCTGAAGAGATGACACATTTAAACAATGAAACTACTTTTATCTTGATACCCAGATGAACACTAATAAGACTCAAATGGTTATCTGACCTCATACTGGAATTAACTCTTTCAGGGATAAATGTCAGTTGTGATGGACCACCATACTATCTTAGAGTGCTCTGTGCACTTTGTGTGTCATACATTTGACCTTGACAGACTGACTTAGTTAATGACAAACTGACTTAAATTAATGAAGTTACAGCCACAGCCTTGGACTTGAAAGAGCTGAGCTGAGTTGTTGATGATAGGAGTTTTTGTAGGTCACTAATTCATAGGCTCCACTGGCTCGGACACCCGCTGTCAACTCCTTTGTTCTTTCTCTAAGGCAATTAGCCTTCCTTTGTTCCGTGATCACCCACACCCTAGGACAACACAGACAATGACACTTTTCATCCTTCCTATGAGGAAGAACTCGAAGTTAGGAAGAGCTTGGGCCACTTCTGGAAGCCAGCCTGTGAACTCCTAGCATACCTGTAGTTACAGCAATTGAGGTTTGCCAGCGAAGGCAACTGAACATAAAGTCCTGATAAATACTACAAAAGAATGTAGCACATGGAATATGGAAAAAAAGAAGGAAGTGAGGAAAGTTAGTTTTTGCTTCATATCCACCAATTGCTCTTAAATAAGGACTTAAAGTATAATTCAAAGCAAAATAGCTCAGCTACTACATTAAAGGGGAAGTACAAAGGCTTTGATCATGAGCAGAAAAGAAAGCAGTACCTAAAATACCTACATTACAGTAAAGAACACGTTGTGCACACTGAAATGACAAGGCAACTGAGAAGCAATTCCCACCTGGCTCTTTTCAATTAAGGGCAAATTAAGCTCGTAATAATAGTCAAAATTATGAAATGCTGGGCAAAACTATTTTTTTCTCTTCCTACCATCTCAAACGTAATCGGGGGAGTGGGAGAAGGAAAGGAAAAAAATGTGCTTACTGCTTTCCACAATTCTGATTTAAAGATGGAAAATGAATGAGAATCTGAAAATAGATCTGTACAGTGCTGAAAGAAGCTACTGGGCTGCAGGAATTCAGTCCTAATGATTTATGGCTGTTCAGATGCCCTGTGTGGAAGAAAAGCAGCAAAGGCACGAAGCAGTTGGATGCTTTAGCAATAACATTTCTACACCTTTTTATAAAAAGTGTTATTAGGGGTACCACTAGAGGTTTTGGCCACAGTATGAAAGATAGATGAGAGCTGCATTAAAAAAAAACACTCCAACAAGCAGAGGACAATGATGAAGAAGGAGGGGAGCCACAAAATGATGCCAAATTATACAAGAGACTTTAATAAAGATGTCAACTGGCTGACATGTTTCAGTGAAGACCTTCCTCAAGGACATACAACCAGACATTATTTTGTTGCAATATTCTAGTAAGGCAACAGATCTCAATCTCCTACAGTGCGCCAACAAAATAATGCCCATAAGTCCCTGAGGAAGGTTCCAACCAAACAGCGCAATAAATTTGGCGCTGTTTCATGGTTTGCCTATTTTTTCATCATAGCAGCTAATAGGGAACCTTCGTTAGAATTCTAATTATTTAAGACACAGAGTGAATTCTTCTGGGATGCAAAATTCCACCAGAGCTTGCAACTTTGCTTACTTTCCATACAACCTATACAACTTCAAACAGGTCAGTGTTTCACAAAAGAAACCAGGTTCAAAATGTCCTTAAGATCTGGAACCAGCTGTTCTGACAAAGAGCAGATGTATCAAAACATACAAATATATGATGGTGTTAAATCCTGTTTACAAATGAAAATGTTTACCTATTTTGCATGTTGCACATTCAGATTGTATACATGCATTTCTTGTTTGTTGTGCAGCTTTTTTAGTCTTTAGGGGTTAATCTCTGCAGGATATCTCCAGAAAGATGTGTTTAAAAATTCAGTAATAATATCTATAAAATTGGTAATGATATTGTGATGGCTCCATGTTTGTGGAATGCTCTGCTAAAGAACACTCTTCTTGATGTTTTTAAATGGGCATCGCAACACTTGAATGCCCACGCTGGAAGCATACTTTCAGCGTGCTTTTAAATGAATAATGTCCAATTTTCTTTTACCGCTTTTACTATTGTTATCTTCATTATTTTATGTTGGTTTATTTAGTTGTATTTTACATGCCATAGGCTTTAAATGTTACCTTGAAGGTTTCCCCACAAAAGCCAACATCTAAAAATATTATAAGTAAATCCTGGTCATATAGAAAAGCGGTCCCCAACTTTATTAGCCCCGCGGACTGGCTGGGGAAGGCGGGGTACCCCACTGTGCACGTGCACATGCGCGAAGGAGCACCTGCGCTCTTGCACGGGTGCGCGCACTCGTCCCATGTGCAAAGGAGCAGGGGGTTGGGGAAGGCACGTGCATACTCGTGCGCATGCACTCGCATGCAGGCGCAAATGGGCTGTGTGGGGAGTGTGTGCAGGGGGTGTCTGTCTCCACAGCCTGGTCTGGCTCAGGCCACAGACCAGCACCAGGCTGTGGACCTCTAGTACAGAATGACTGAGAACAATTTTTAACAGAGCATATTGAAAAATCTTTGCACATGTTTTTATTCACCAAAATATCTATCGAAACAGGGTTTTAAGCTTTTTATGCACAATACTTTATTTAAAAATAAACTTCCACAAGTTGCCAAATAAAAATCTTACTCTCTTGTCTTCAGGGCAGAAAAAGTTTGAAGTTTTTTGTTCTCATCTGTAAGAATAAAATAAGCAAAGATTTCACTCTCTCATCATATTGGCCAGAATTCTATTGGCTATTTAGGCCAATATAAATTGTTGTTGTTTAGTTGTTGTGTCTGACTCTTGGTGACTCCATGGACCAAAGCACGCCAGGCCCTCCTATCTTCCACTGCCTCCCGGAGTTGGGTCAAATTCATGTTGGTAGCTTCAATGACACTGTCCAACCATCTCATCCTTTGTCATCCCCTTCTCCTCTTGCCTTCACACTTTCCCCAAATCAGAGTCTTTTCCAGGGAGTCATCTCTTCTCATCAGATGGCCAAAGTACTGGAGCCTCAGTTTCAAGATCTGTCTTTCCAGTGAGCACTCAGGGTTGATTTCCTTCAAAATGGATAGGTTTGTTCTCCTTGCAGTCCAGGGGACTCTCAAGAGTCTCCTCCAGCACCACAAATCAAAAGCATCAATTCTTCAGCGGTCCGCTTTCTTTATGGTCCAGCTCTCACTTCCTTACATCGCTACTAGAAAAACCATAGCTTTGACTATGTGGACAATATAAATAGAGTGGCATAAATCACCACAGGAAAATGCAATTAAACAAGTTGCTGTCTGGATTCTTCTTTGCACAGAGGAATACAACTCATGGCAACTCATTCACTAGCACCAATTCAGCACTGTAATTTATAGTACTATACTTTAATCTGCCATAAATAACTAATAGGATTCTGGCCAGATAACCACAGTGGTGTTTCAGTACAAAACTGTCTGGTGTTAGATCCAAACTTAAGCCTTATTAGAAGTGTGCAACACAAAGCAAAAAATGAAAAGTGTATAAGTGAAGAAGAAAAAAAAATAACAAAGCAGCTTTGACAGCTTTACAAACCCTGATGATTATTGTGCCAGACAATTCCTTACTTAAAAAACAATCTTGACTGGTGTAAATTAATTCTTTAACACTTATGACACGTCCCAGAATTTGCCCAGCAGTAGAGTGACACCAAATTAAATGCAGAATAAATTTCTCAAATGTGTCCGTGCTCTTTGCTTCTTCCTTCTTTTTTTATTTTAAAGAGTGAATTCATCAGCGATTGTATCTGACTGTTTACTTTTACAAAACAGGACAAGAATGATTGACAAAACCATGTTCCCATGTGGCTTCAACATAAAATGCCAATTTTCTTCTCCAAAACAGCATCATTACTTACCCACATGTGTTCTCTCTCCCTAGGATGCTTATCAAGCAAGAACAAGTAATGTTTGTTTCAATTTTGTTTTTACCTTGGAAGACCTCATATCCCAGGCTTTAACTTCTGGGCTGAATCCACCACAAATAAAAATATTAGGATCAAGAGGGTGAAACATCAGGGTGCTGATCCGAAAATCATTCGTAATGCTAAACGTCTGGGTTCCTAAAATGGTAACAGAAGAGAAGGAATTTGAGTTATTTTTGATGGGGGCTGGGGTGGCGGAGAAAGAAGTGATTTACAGTTTCACAACCTTTATTTCCTTAATGTAACCTTCCCCTACATATATATACCCATACACCGATGATATAGATAGATAGACAGACAGACAGAACATACAGAGACAAACAACACTGTGAGTATACATCTTTCTAAATTGTACCCATGCAGAGAGAAGTCAAGCTAATCAGATGTAAACCAAAACCTTAAATGACCTTTGTCACATCAATATTTATTTTATTTACCTTATATATCTGATTAGCTTGACTTCTCTACATGAGTACAAGCCAGATGATGTACATCCATCAGAACATTGTTAGTAAAAATAACAATAATATTTTCTGCATAATTCTATGAGTCTGCCTGGTGCTCTACAAAAATGGATGCAAGGCAAGGGAAACAGCACAGGAATGGGAAGGCTGTAAATGCAACAGAGAAATTATACAGTTTTTTCCTGAAGTGCTACAGTCCAAGAAAAACTTTTTATTTGATTATACATATTAGTTAGGCATCCTTCAGTCTCGAAAGACTATGGTAGCGTGCTCTGTATGGAGGACTTGGAACAGCGTCTAGTGTGGCTGAGGAGGCCAATTCGAGAGTGACAATCCCTTCCACACTGAAGACAAATCCAATCTGTCCCCTGTCCAGCTCCCTGGTTTTGCTGCTTTTGTGATTTCCTCTTTGCCTCGGCCTGCTGGGCAAGGGTCGCTTCAAATTGGGAGAGGCCATGATGCAGTGCCTGCCTCCAGGCTGAACGCTCAGATGTCAGGGTTTCCCATCTGTTGAGGTCTATTCCTAAGGCCTTCAGATCTCGCTTGCAGACGTCCTTGTATCGCAGCTGTGGTCTCCCTCTGGGGCGATTTCCCTGCACTAATTCTCCATACAGGAGGTCCTTTGGAATCCGACCATCAGCCATTCTCACGACGTGCCCAAGCCAACGTAGACGTCGCTGTTTCAGTAATGTATTCATGCTGAAAATTCCAGCTCGTTCTAGGACTACTCTGTTTGGGACTTTGTCCTGCCAGGTGATGCCAAAAATCCGTCGGAGGCAACGCATATGGAACGTGTTCAGCTTCCTCTCCTGCCGTGCACAAAGGGTCCAGGACTCGCTGCAGTACAGGAGTGTGCTTAGGACACAGGCTCTATAGACTTGGATCTTTGTATGTGTCGTCAGCTTCTTATTGAGCCATACTCTCTTTGTGAGTCTAGAGAACATGGTGGCTGCTTTGCCAATGCGTTTATCCAGCTCGACATCCAGAGACAGGGTGTCAGAGATGGTTGAGCCAAGGTACACAAAGTCATGAACGACCTCCAATTCTTGTATAGAGATGGTAATGGAAGGAGGTGAGTCCACGCCCTGGCCCATGACTTGTGTTTTCTTCAGGCTGATTGTTAGTCCAAAGTCTTGGCAGGCCTTGCTGAAACGATTCATGAGTTGTTGGAGGTCTTCAGCAGAGTGGGCAACGATGGCTGCATCATCTGCGAAGAGGAAGTCCCGCATGCATTTCAGTTGGACTTTGGTCTTCGCTCTCAATCTAGAGAGATTAAAGAGCTTTCCGTCTGATCTAGTCCGGAGATAGACACCCTCGGTTGCAGTTCCAAAGGCATGCTTCAGCATTACAGCAAAAAAGATCCCAAAAAGTGTTGGTGCGAGGACACAGCCCTGTTTCACTCCGCTTCGGATGTCAAAGGGGTCTGATGTTGAGCCGTCAAAAACTACAGTGCCTTTTTGCTGCTTGATGTGAAACACAATCTTCTCCCCACTCCTATACTCCCTCTCCCAACACACTCCCATTTATGCAAGCCAACTTGCTATTGCTATCAAAAGACAAGTGTCTTTCTATGAGCCTTTTGATAAAGTCATAAGACAACTAACTCCGAGTACAAATTTCCAATCTGTCCTGGAAACTCTCTGGGGCAGGGAGTTGACACTAGCAAACTCACTCCTTAAATGTCTCATAAAACATGAAAAAAAATAGGCAGGTGGCCATTTATACATCAGCAAATAGCACAACTTGTGTTATCAGATAGGCCAGTGATTCCCAACCTGGGATCCTCAGATGTTCTTGAACTGCAACTCCCAGAAATCCTTGTCAGCACAACTAGTGGTGAAGGCTTCTGGGAATTTTAGTCCAAGAACATCTGGGGACCCAAGGTTTGGAACCACTGAAATAGGAGAACAAAAGAAGATGCTGACTTGCAAAACTGTATACACTTGTTTACACCTTGTTATTGTTATGTACTATCAAGAGACATCCCACCTCATAGGAGTTTTTAATGGTATGTGAGATATTTGAGAAATGGTTTTACTAGTGTCATCTCCCAATGAGTGTCAGCTGGGGATCTGAACCCAGGTCGTTTGAGTCCTACCCACCATTTTATCTATATATCTATATATGTGTTTGTGTGATGTAATAGATAATATATACATATTTAAAGCTACATCATATATACAGTAGTGTCTCTCTCTCTATATATATATTCATATATAGCTTTAAATATTGTCTTTAATTATGTAAGCTGCCTTTGTATAATCATTGTTTTTAGCTTTAAATACTGTCTTTTTAAAAAATATATTTTTATTCATTTTGATAGGACAGAGGTCATGGTACAAATAGGGGGCCAGACAAGAGGGGGGGAAGGGTAAGAAAGGGTAAAATTCCAGAGAGCAAAAACTATTGTTACATCTGCTTATACAATTGTATTGAAGATGGAAATCATACGAGTGAAAAACATTATAACAATTTTCCATCATATTTATCATTATTAATCTTCCATTTTCTTGGACTTTCTCTTTCTTTTTATCTTTATGTTATGCTAGTTTTATAAGCATTCTGCCATCTTATATCTATTGTTCTAAATTGCTCTATTGCTCTAAATCACTGTTATAACCATTAATTTGTGTTTATTTTATCATATAAAAGGTCCGGGACCTTCTTCAACCTAATGGTTTGGTGGAGGTCCTGGACTCCTCAGTGGCTCTCTGTAACAAATTTGTTACACACTTTGAGGGAAAAATTGCTCAGATTCGCAAAGATTTGGACTCCATTGTTGATGCAGAGGCCATGGTTGTGTCCAGTGCTCCAGACTTATGTCATAATTTATTGGATGAGTTTCAGTTGTTGCGACCTGAGGATGTGGTGCTTGGATCGGTTCGTGCCACCACTACAGAACTCGACCCTTGCCCATCATGGCTAATAAAGAAATCTGCCAGGGGAGTTTGCACCTGGATCCTGGAGGTCATCAACTCCTCGTTAAGAGAGGGAGTGGTTCCTGCCCCATTAAAGGAGGCAGTGATTTGCCCACTCCTAAAAAAACCTAATCTGGATCCAGGTCTAGTGAACAACTATCGTCCAATAGCAAACCTCCCTTTTCTGGGCAAGGTGTTGGAATGTGTGGTGGCTGAGTAGCTCCAGGCTCTCCTGGATGAAACGGATTATCTAGATCCATTTCAATCGGGTTTCAGGCCGGGTTATGCCTTGGTCGCCCTGTTTGATGACCTTTGCCGGGAGAAAGACAGGGGTCATCCCTGTTGATTCTCCTGGACCTCTCAGCGCCTTTCAACACCATCGACCATGGTGTCCTTCTGGACAGACTGGCTGGGATGGGAATCGGAGGCACTGTTTTACAGTGGTTCTGTTCCTACCCAGCTGATCGAGTCCAGAAGGTGGTGCTGGGGACAGTAGCTTTGACCCATGGCGGTTGCGTCATGGGGTTCCTCAGGGCTCTATACTGTCCCCCATGCTGTTCAATATCTACATGAAACCGCTGGGGGAGGTCGTTAGGAGGTTTGGGCTGAGGAGTCAGCAATATGCTGACGACACCCAGCTCTACCTCTCATTCTCTACCAATCCAGGTGTGGCGCTCACCGTTCTGAACTCGTGCCTGGACTCGATAATGGTCTGGATGAGGGTCAATAAATTGAGGCTCAATCCAGACAAGTCTGAAGTGCTGCTGGTAGGTGCCCCACCAGATAGGTTAAAGGGCCATTTCCCTACCTTAGATGGGATTACACTCTCCCTAAAGAACAGGGTCCGCAGCTTGGGGGTGCTCCTTGACCCCAGTCTGACCTTGGAAGCCCAGGTGGACTCGGTGTCCAGGGGTGCCTTCTTACAGCTGCAGAGAATATATCAACTTCGCCCTTACCTGGATGAGCGGAGCCTGGCAGCAGTCACTCATGCACTGGTAACAACCAGACTGGACTACTGCAATGCGCTATACGTGGGGCAGCCTTTGAAGATGGTCCGACGACTGCAACTGGCACAGAACTTGGCTGAGCGTCTGGTAAGTGGTGCCGCCGCACGGACTGATATCACGCCAGTTCTGAAAAATTTACACTGGCTGCCGGTTGCTGCTCGGGCCCAATTCAAAGTGCTTACTCTGACATATAAAACCCTAAACGGCTTAGGACGTGGTTACCTAAAGGACCGCCTTCTTCCATATGAGCCTGCCCGTCCTCTAAGATCAGGCCAGGAGGCCCTTCTGAAGGTGCCATCCCTGAAAGAGGTGAGGGGGATGGCATGTCAAAACAGGGCCTTCTCGGTTGTTGCCCCCCAACTTTGGAATGCCCTCCCTAGAGAGATCCGCCTGGCTCCAACACTCTTGGCTTTTCGACGCCAGGCAAAGACCTTTCTGTTTAGCCAGCATTTTAATTAAACAATATTCCCTAGCTGGCCATATGAGCAGCAGGACTTATTAATTTTAATGTTTTAATTATTTATATATATATATATATGCTATTTTATATTGTCTTTGAAAATGTTTTTAATGTTTTTAAGTTTTAATGTTGTACGCCACCCAGAAGCCACTGGCAATGGTGCGGCTAAAAATACTGTAAATGAAAAAAAAATATTGTAAATAAATAAATATATTCTTTCACCACAAAATACCTTCTTAGATTTAACGTTTATTTCCACTACTCTATCTCCATATTCTAACCAATATTTTGTGCCCCTCTTATCATATGGTCTTTCATTTTCCATCTCATAGACCACGCACCCATTCTCAAGGGCTTCTTCATCCAATCCAGGTACATCTGCCACAGCATGTTTTCCATCATCTCAAAGTTCTTAGTAAACCGCCATTTGCTGCACTTCCACTATTGACATCGCCATAAAGTGGATTAACAAATTGGCTCTCCACCGCATTGTATCTTCACCTTTTTCTTCTAGAACCTTCTGGGGTTTAAGAATAAAATTGTCTGTCTGTCTCTTTGTGGTTTTAAAAAATTGATTCCCTGTTGTACTTTTACTTCTTTCTCCATCTTCACTGTAACTTCCATTTGTGTTCCCACATCTTTAATTTGTTCAGACAACTGATCCATCTCTCCTTTCATCTGGTGCATTCCATTAAGTATAATGTTTTGAATATTCTTGAGCATGTCTTGTTGTCCCATAATTGGAGGTATTATCTGGATTTCTTTCCAGCAGGTAGAAACTACAATAGTTATTCGCAATAGTAGCTTAGGGCAGAAGGCTGACAGGAAGAAGGGCACTTCCCAAAACTGTTTCTGACTGCTTCACAGATTTCAATTCATCAGTAGTTTATAGTTATATTGTCCTGCAGGAGCGAGTTTTATTGCAGCAATAGAAGCAAAGTTGTTTTTTCTACCTCCCCCTTCCTCCTCCTTTCTTTTTGTTTCTCTCAGCCAAACCTCAGATGAAGAGGAAAGAGAAATGTCCGCCAGTCTGGCCATATATAGGTCTAGTCACTTTGTCTGACAGATTACACCCAGTCTCTTCATTGTTTAGGTCCTTAGCAGTTCCATATGTAAAACAAATCACTTACTTCAAGTTTGGTCAAGGTTATTTTTCCAAAATCCTTCTGTACTTTTCCTCTCTGTGTCTTGGGGCATTCACAGCTTTGTGCCAAGATGACACCACTCAATTTCTGCTTTAAGGAGGAAAAAAAGACTTCAAAGAGAGGCCAATCCAGGCATCCCCTGGTCTTCCTTCCTTCTCAGTCAGATTCTGTTGCTTCAGACTTTCACTTCTCCTAGTAAAAATCCTTCCCACCCTCAAGTTTGGAGGGGTTGAAAACTTGTGGTCTCGGTCAGTTTCAGGAGCCTCCTGAAACCCCACCGATCTCACTGAGATGAAGCCCCACCTCTTTAAATATTGTCTTCAAATGATGTAAGCCACCTTGAGTCCAAATACAAGCATCAAAGCATAGGATCAGAGAATAGTGAAGTTGAAAGGGGCCTACAAGGCCATCAGGTCCAACCCCCTTCTAGATGCAGGAATACAAATCAAAGGATATCTACCGGGTGGTTGTCTAAGTTTCTCTCAAATGCCTCCAACTGTTGGCGCAATCACTACCTCTCAAGGCAATTGGTTCCACTGTTGCAGTGCTCTAACAGTTAGGAGTTTTTTTTTTCTCATATTCAACCAAATCTGGCTTCATGTAACTTGGAACCCATTGTTGTTTGTCCTGCACTCTGGGATGATCAAGAACAGATCCTGCCCCTTCTCTGTATGACAGTATTTCAAGTATCTGAAAGGTTTTATCATATCACCATTTGTCTTCTTTATTCAAAGCTAAACGTGCCCAGTTCTTTCAATCTTTCCTCATAAGTCTTGGTTTCCAGCCCCCTTATCATCCTTGTTGGCCTCCTCTAAACTTGTTCCACTTTGTCAGCATCCTTCTTGAATTGTGGTGTCCCAAATTGGACACAATAACCAAGGTGAGGCCTAACCAGTGCTGAATAGGGGGAAACTAAATTTGGTAACTATATTTCTATTAATGCAGCCTAAAATAGCATTTGTGGTTTTTTGTAGCCACATCAAACTGCTGGCTCATATTCAGCTTATGATCTATGACAATTCCAAGACCCTTCTTGCTAGTAGAGAAAGGTATCCCCCACATCTTGTAACCGTGCATTTGATTTCTTTTTCCGAGGTGCAGTACTTTGCACTTATCTGTTTAATTTCATTCTGTTGTCTTCTGCTCAATGCTCCAGCCTATCAGGATCATTTTGAATTTTGTTTCCGTCTTCTAGGGTATTAGCTATTCCACCCAATTTGTGTCATCCGCAAATCTGACAAGCATTCCCTGCACTCCCTCATCCAAATCATTAATAAAAATGCTGACAACCACTGGACCCAAGACTGAGCCTTGGGGTACCCTACTTGTTACCTCCTCCCAGTTGGAAAAGGAGCAAGTAATCATCACCCAATGAGTACAATTCTGTAGCCAATTGTGTATCCACCTGATACTTGATCTATCCAGCCCACACCTAGTTAGCTTGCTAATCAGGATATCATGGGGCACTTTGTCAAAAGCTTTGCTGAAGTCAAGATATACTATGACTACCACATTCTCTTTGTCTATATTTAAAACATATATCCATACAAATGCAAAAATGAAGGTTGTGTTATTATTTTACAAATATGTTGGTTGTGTTATCAGACAGACATATTTATTTAACACTGTTGGGAGAAATATCTTACAAGTCCCAATTTTTCTATGTTTCAGAGGCCGGGGGGGGGGAGGGAGGGAGAGGGAGAGAGACAGAGACAGAGACAGAGAGAGAGATGCATGCAGAGTAAACTGTAAGGGAATAAATACAAAGATTATGTTCAGCCAACATGATTATGCAATGAGACATGTGCCCAATTATGCACTAGGTGTGCACCTAGTAATATGCCAAACCTCTTTACAATTAGTGGCAGTTTGCTGCAGTGAGTTAGATGGTTTCACTTTCAGACCCATAAATCATCTACAGCAGTGGTCCCCAACCTTGGGCCTCCAGATGTTCTTGGACTACAACTCCCAGAAACCTTCACCACTACCTCTGCTGGCCAGGATTTCTGGGAGTTGAAGTCCAAGAACATCTGGAGGCCCAAGGTTGAAGACCACTGATCTACAGGATTCTGGCAATCAAAGTTTTTGAGTGTGGTACACTAACAAAGGTATACTCCCCAGCACAAGCTCATCCTGGAAAGCTGAAAATATATTCAGCAGGATTTGATGAGATGCACCAAAGATTCAATTTGAGATATACAGTATTAAGGATAGAAAACTATTGTCAACAGCTGGGTGTGAAAGAATAAAGTAAATGAGTCATTTACACAAAGGAATGGAAACAAAGCAGCTGTATGTTTTGAGGGCTTCTTGAGATTGTCAGCACCACATTAATGTCCACGTAAGAGATGGAGGTGGAATCTCCTTGCCACAGGAGAATAATTTATTTTTTTTAATACAAATGGCTTAGCATTGCTGGAGGAAGGGTGCATTACAGGGGCTTGCTAGTTATAGAAGGGATAACTGGGCAACCATTATAGGTAAAAGGAAAATAGAAAAAGAAAAGAAAAAAAACATGGTGGCACCTTAAAGACTAACTTACATATTTTTTTACTGTGGGTTTTTGTGGACAAGTCCACTTCATCATATACAAGAGTCTACTAGTACTTTTGTTCGTCCCTATTTATAGTAAAGGCATCATTCAGAATTTTAAGCTGGATGGATAGCCCAGTGGTTTAGGTATCTGGCTGCAGAGCTGGAGGTTGGGAGTTCAGTTCCCCACTGTACTTTCTGTGTGTAGCATCAGCCTGTCCTGGGCACCACCAGAATAAGAAAATAGTAAACCAATTCTAAATATCCTCTACTTAGAAAACCCTGAAAAGGTTTGCCATAAGCCAGAATTAACTTGACAACACATGAGGAATATTATTATTGAGAATCTTATCTTGCAGACAGCCATTAGTCTAGAAGAACTAGAAGGAAGTAGGGGACCAAAATAAAATCTTAGATTGTCTATGCAGAGAATCAGAAGTAGGAAAAGGTTTCTCTTTTGACTGCAACTCCGAGAGCACCCCTAAATTCTGGAAGCTGCAATGCAAGAAAGAGAAAGTATCCCTTCTAATTAAGAAAATACAAAAGAAGCTTCAGTTTGGGGAGGGAAAACCATTAACAGGAACAGCAGAAGGAGAAAGAGGAAAGGAAATTACAAATGATGCCCAAAAAAAGCAAAAGGAAGAAAAATAGAACAAAACCAACAGCATCAAAAGTGACAACAGCGCTGATGACAGCAAGCTTGGAAAGGGGGCTACTGAGTGGAAAGTGGGGCTACCAAACTAACAGGCAGCTCTGCAGTAGCAGATCTCAGCTGCTTTTTCAGTCAAAGTCACACTAATGGAATGACTTGGGTGCCACATAAGTCTGCCAACCTCAGTATTAATGTAGCTCAGGTCAACGTTACACATTAGAGACAACCATTATGTGAATTATGCAAATAAACACAACAAACACCAGTGGATAATGTGTCATGTATGTCAACCACTACTGTAAGCAGCAGTTTGATTCAACTGAAACCACTAGTCTTTCTTCCAATTGTTAGGGCTTTAAGAAAATCATAATGCATGTGCTACATTGATTAGCAAATCTCCACAGATTAAAACATATTTTGTAGCTGGCTTAGGACTTGGTTGGGAGATGATATTGAATTTTGCTCTTAAAGCAAATAAGAATCTGTGTACCCGCCAAAGTAAGGCACTGTCTGTTCCCGTGGTTACACTCCTTTTTAAATTTAATTGTATGTGGTAATCTTCATAACATCCTGGGGCTTAATACCTATCATCTTTGTAAACAACTCTTCCAGAGCTATAAATTAATGCCACAGGAAACTCAACTACAAGGACTTGAATTTTACCTCCTGTTCACTGCTGTTATATTTATTAAATTAATGATGTCAATAAATAGTTCACACCAAGGTGTGAAAGCAAATGCATTTTCACAAGTTTCATGGCCTTGTATATTCTGATGAACGATATACGCTACGAATTTTTCTTGTGTATGAGAAAACCTTGCTTTTCTACAAATGTATATTAATGGACCAGGATGGGAACTGTTTCTAATTTATGGCAGCCTCAGTTCATACTTCTTATGTGTTTCCACCCTCCTCTTCACTACTTTTTATGGCACAATGATCCTCAGGTAGACAAGGAAGAATCTATCATAATGCTATCGTGATTAAGACCTGAATCCATCTAATATATAAGTAAATAATGAGCATGCGTTAAAACAGAGAAACGCCCCTCATCTTTTAATATTCCCATTTGTGAACACATAAAGCTTGGTTCAAAGGGGGCTGTTGACTTGCCTAAATCATTTTGAACAGACTAGGTATTCATTATTTCTTCTCCTTGTTCGAATTCATAACATGCTTCATTTGCTCCCCTGCCATTATTTATAGTTGTCAGGAAAGAGCAATTGTTATTTTAATACACTTCAACAGCATGAAACAGCTGGTGTCCTGTGGTGAGTACAGACATTTTCCAAAGTCAAAAGGTAAGTGTCTTTCCAGAGCATGAAGTATCTAGTGACAAACAACCGGTCACTTTCCTTACTCTAATCACAAAAGTATAATACTGTAGTGCTTTATTATTAATAAGGCCCTTTTGAAGAGAAGTTCTTCTGGATAAATTCAGGGAGATTAAAACTATCAGTTGCTACTCATCATAATGATTATTTGCTACCCACAGAATCAGAGGCAATGTGCTTCAGAATGCTAGCTGCAGTTAAAAGAATAGGGACGGAAGTCTACTTGAGCATACCAGGGAAGTTTGGCTGGCCACTGTGTTGGTCTTCAGACTGATTCACTGCAGTTCTTCTTCTACTCTTAGGAACACATGTAAACGGACTGTCAAATAATCCATGAGAAATCACAATGAAGACTGCTCATCCTCCAGAGAACTGCTGCAGAACCTGATGATATGGATTTTGGAGGAAATCTCTATAATGTGAAAGGCTTCAGACTCCCCAAAAAAGCCTTCTTGGGTATTTGATATACCGTATTTTTCGCACTATAAGACGCACTTTTTCCCCACAAAACAGGGGGGTGGAAAGTCTGTGTGTCTTATGGAGTGAAGAAAACAGATTATTTTTTCCTGTTTTCTTCTCCTAAAAATTTGGTGCGTCTTATGGAGAGGTGCGTCTTATGGAGCAAAAAATACGGGGTAATTCACAACTGGTGCATAAATAAGAAAAAAAAATTGACAGTCTCGCTGTCCATTATGTTCTGCACAGGGTACGTCTCAGGAAACTACAGGATCACTAATGTTTTGCAGCATCACAGAGCTTAGTCCTTGCCAGCCAGTTTTTCTGCCTAGAAACGGAGGGATTTCCCCCTCATTTATGAACCAGCTGTGAGTTATATCAGACACCTGAGGTTGCTTTTGGGGTAGGGCTAAAGATCCCAGAATTTTAGCTGGACCAACTCCAGAAGATTTCTGGGTTTTATCGCTAAAAATATAAAAATCCTGTTCCTACTCAGAAGGTTACTGGCATGTGTTAATTAACATATTTTTCCATGTATAAGACTATACTTTTGTCTAAAATCCTTAGACTAAAAATTGAGGGTCATCTTATACACGGAAGAAAGCTGAGGATAAAACAAGTGGAGGGGAAAGCAGGGATCAAGGTGATCCTGCAGGGCTTTGATCCCTGCTTTCCCCTCTACTTGCTAAGCCTTAGCAAAAGGAAAGCAGGGATCAAAGTGCTACAGGATCGCTTTGATCCCTTCTTTCCCCTCTGCTTGCTAAGTCCCATGGGCTTAGCAAAAGGAGGGAGGAAGGATCAAAGCAATCCCGTGGCTGTATAAGAGGGAAAGGGATCAAAATAATTGTGCAGTCGTGGAATTGCTTTGATCCCTCTCCCCCTCCTTTTGCTAAGACATGTGGGGCTTAGCACAAAGGGAGAAAGCATGGATCAAATCCATCCTGCAGCACTTTGATCCTTTTTACCCTACATTTGCTAAGCCCCACTTCGATTTCTTAATTTTGGGTTAGAAATGTGGGGGGTGTCTTATACATAGGGGTGTCTTATACACGGAAAAATATGGTAGTTCTGTAACTTTTCTGTGTATCCCTTACAAACCACCTAAATTGTCAGCTAGTAATAGTGTATCTGCATCTCAGATGTTGCTAATAAAATTGCCACTGGCAATGATATTATTATTATTTAAATCAGCAAGCACTTCTCTAAAAATGTTCAGAAAATACAAAATGAAAAGCAGCAGTGACAGTAAACATGCTTGTTCTACTTTTCTCCATACCTCTATATCTTCCATCACCTCATCTTCAGTTTCCACTGTAACTTTTGCAACCAAAATAGGTTGCCAATTATATGAACATCTCTTGGATACAGTCATCCTTTGTTTGCCAACAACTGCATCAGTTTGCTGTGTTGGACTTTGCTTAAGGCTTTCTTACAGTAATTAATCAGGGCATATTCATTCATGTCATCTCCCCCAAGTCTGTGCGCAAAATGGTGTTTCCCTGGTTCCAAAATCTCATCTGAGCACAAAACTCTGGTTTCAGGATAACTGACAATTAACTGAAGATTAAGGATTGGAAAAAGTAATCCCCAATAATGAAATTACTCTGTTAGCATAATATTATAGCTCTCATTATCCAAACAACAAATATATGATCAAGCTAAGCCCCAGCATACAGAAAGTTCAGATGCACCCCAGAAGAGCCTGCAAATAAGTCATTCATCTTGCTTCTTTTGCAATGCATTTACTCCCAAAGGTGGAAAATTTCTTTCATCACTGTAACAGCCTCCTATGGGAAACCTGCTTTTTGTTACAAACAGAGAATGGTTTGCAGGCATATGAATAAGAAAAGTTCAACTGCTGAGGCTAAGAAATGTGTAGCCTAAGGCAATGTCTAGATGAGGGAACAAACCACAGGTAAATTGCTGAGAGGAAGAGCAGAATATAAAGAAACCTAGTATCAGAATCTTTGTTGGTCACTTCACCTCTGAGCTTGGAAAGTGACCTGCTGGGTTGCTGCTTTCGGAATTCCACAACTACCATGGCTCCTGGCCACGTTGCGTGCGAAATTTTGGATGTTTTAGTCCAGAAATTACTTTTTCAAGCTCCACTCCAAATTTCTTCTGCACTATTAAAAAACATCAGACATACAAAAATAAAAACTGTTTGAACATTTTAACATATCTTACACTGCAATGGCACTTACTAAAATACAGTGGTGCCTCGCATAGCGAGGTTAATTCGTTCCGGATTAACCTTCGCTATGCGAAAACATCGCTGTACGGATCAAAAAAAGCCACTGGAACGCATTAAACATCGTTTAATGCGTTCCAAATGGTCAAAAACTCACTGTACAGCAATGTTTTCCGGGTCCGGCAGCCATTTTCGTGCCCTTGGTAAGCGAGGAGAGGGCGCGAAAACGCATTTCGGCCATAGCGAGACCGTGGATCAGCTGTTCAGCGGGTCCAAAATGGCCGCCGGAACAGCCGAAATGGCCACGCACAGCGTTTTCGCGCCCTCCCCTCGCTTACCAAGGGCGCGAAAACGCTGCCCGCGGCCATTTCGGCTGTTCCGGCGGCCATTTTGGACCCACCGAACAGCTGATCCGCGGGTCGCAAAGCAAAGGTCAGTAAGCGAAACGCTTACCGATCTTCGCTATGCGAATTTCGGCCATAGGGGCCGACGCGATGCCTTCGCATTAGCGATCCCGGAAAAGGGATCGCTATGCGAATTCATCGCTATACGAGGCGCTCGTAAAGCGAGGCACCACTGTATATTAAACATTTTTTTTAAAGCACCATCAGTTCATTCTGACCAGCCCCTACACCTGGAGACACAGATTTTGATATGTATTCTCGAAGGCTTTCACGGCCGGGATCCGATGGATGTTGTAGGTTTTTTCGTTTTTGGGGGGGGGGTGTATTTATTTATTTATTTATTTATTTATTTATTTATTTATTTATTTATTTATTTATTTATTTTTGGCTGTTTGGCCATGTTCTTAAGACTTTTCTTCCTAACGTTTCGCCAGTCTCTGTGGCCGTCATCTTCAGAGGACAGGAGTCAGAACTCTGTGCTCTGGTGCAGTTTGTGGGATAGTTGAGTATTTATAGCTGTGAGATCAGCTTTTTGTCCTGAGGTTGCCGGCCTTCTCCTCCTCCTCCTTCTCATGCCAATCCATCCTGCTGCCCAGAACAACAGTATCTGTACACGATAGCTGAAGAATACAGCTCTGTCATCTTACTTCAGTTCCTGCTTGCATGCTGAGTGAGGCACATAAACAGGCAGTGATAGCAATAATACCTTGGTTTTTCCAAGATTTGACAGCGGGGTCATCTATGCCTAACCTTGACATCAGCCTGGTTCATAGACAAAGCAGCAGGGTGGATAAAAATGACTAACAGAAGGGCCGCTCCTGAAGATCTTAAGACCTAAGAAGGCTCATTTGAGGAGATACAACCCTTCATATAGCCAGGACCTAAATCATATATGCCTTTATGAATCATAACCAGCACTTCAAAGTGGGCTTGGAAACAGTTTGAAGCATTATTAACTTAATCCAGAGAAGACAGAGGTGCTCCTGGTCATTAAAAAGGAAAATCAAATAATAGCGCTGCAGCCTGTGCTGGATGGGCTTACACTCCCTCTGAAAACACAGGCGTGAAGCTTGAGGGTGCTCATGGCTTTGCCCCTGAGCCTTAGTTACATCCTGGCTGGATTGCTATAACACATTCTACATGGGGCTACCTCTGGAGAGTGTTCAGAAATTTCACAGGTCAAAAATGCTCCAGTCAGATTGTAAACTAGGGCTTTCCCTAAGTGACTGGTTGTCTGGGCGGGGGTTTTAAATGGAGTTTTGTGCCTTGTTGCTTTGAATCTGTTTGGCGTTGATTTTGTTTACTATTTTTAGTATGGTACTGTTTGATTCTTTTTAATATTCATATACTTACTGTCTTTATCTTGTAAATATTGTCTTTTCATAATATAAGCTACCTCGGGTCCTTTTAAAGGAAAAAGGCAGAGTAAAAATATTTTAAGTAAATAAATAACAGAGAATTGGATTTTTCCCAAAAGTAACTCTGACCAACAGTCTGCTGCAGCATTTTGCACTATAGTCAATGTTTCTGAACACTCTTCAAAGGCAGCCCACATTAAATAATCCAAGCAATTAAAAGTCACTTAACATGCTTTTCCTTACTGGTTCCATTTTCCTTCTGTCTATTTCAAGGAGCAGCTCTGTAAATCCCATAAACACCAGAGATTATTTGTTTGTCGATGAATGCATAAGCTTTGCATTATTGTTGTTATGTGTCATCAAGGCACCTCCAATTTACGGTGACCCAATGAATGAGTAATCTCCAAAATGTCCTGTCCTCAGCTGCCCTGCTGAGCTCTTGTAAACTCAAGCCTATGGTTTCCTTAGAGTCAGCCCATCTCGCACTTGGTCTTCATTTTTTTTCTGCTGCCTTCCACCTTTCCCCGCATTATTGACTATTCCAGAGAATCTTGCCTTCTCATGATGTGTCCAAAGTAGGATAGCCTCAGTTTCAACATTTTTGCCTCCAGAGATAGCTCAGGCTTGATTTGATCTAGGACCCACTTGTCCATCTTTCTAGAATTCCAGGGTATTCCAGCCGCCTAGAGTGGTCTTTTAGAGGGTATAAATCAAATTAGACAGACAGACAGACAGACAGACAGACAGACAGACAGACAGACAGACAGACAGACAGACAGATAAAGTTCTCCTCCACAAGATATTTCAAATGAATCTTTTTTTCCCATTAGCCTTCTTAACTGTCGAGCTTTCACATCCATACATGGTGATCAGAAATACAAGAGTGTGGATAGTCTTGGTCTTGATCTCAAATGACACATCCATACACTTGATGATCTTTTCTAATTCCTTCATTGCTGCCCTTCCTAGTCCCATACTTCTTCTGATTTCTTGGCTGCATTCTCCATTAAGACTGATTATTGAACCAAGATGTACTTTTGTATATCTTTCTCTAACTACAGTATTAAAATTGCTTTATCGTCAGTGTTGTGCAGTTTTTCTATAGCCCTGATTGTTTTTTCTTAACATTCAACTGCAATCTGAATTATCTGGTATCAAATAATATTAGAAATGGTATAGAAATGGTGCGGAGGGGTGAAGCAAGCTTTATGTAACCTACATTTACCTCTCAAAACTAGGCCCAACATACTTAGGAAGGAGATGCATTTAGCTTATATTTAATTCATGAACGCTAATGTAACTGTAATGTTTGGCAATCTCCAATGTGCCAACGAAAGTGCTTTAAAGCATCCTGGAGCGGCACAGCAGTTGTGCTAACAAGACCAAACTGACATCCATGGCATGGAAAGAACATTTATCTTCCCAGCAGCAACCTGCAGGTGCAGCAGCATTGTTCTACTGGTGACAAAATACTGGCAGTTTAATTAAAATGTTCAGTGTTATGCAAATGCTACAACACATAAATATAAATTTTTAAAGCAACAAGGGCATGCCAGAATTTGCTGAGCTTTAGTAAACAGCAGCAGCTACAACAGTGTCCAAAAATGACTTAAGAACAATAATACTAATATGCCTGGACAGCACAACTTGCACTTTATATAAAGAATTATGTAGGAACTTTAGTTTTGAATGGTTCATGCTGTTAATTATTTTGCAAGAGCAATCTCAAGGCTCATGTGATGGAACAGAAGCTCCCCTCCAGATTTTAAGAAACATGCAACTGTAGGAGGGAAGACCTGATGCCAGGCTGCTGAAAAAGTTTGCACCTTCTATGGTAACCTGACTTTAGGTGGGGAGAGGTAAGTTGAAAGAGAGGGAGGGAAGAGATCCCATCAATGGTACTCTGACGTCTCGAGAAGAGAGGAGAGAATCTAATGCAGAGTTCCCCAACCCCTGGTCTGGGGCCCAGTACTGGGCCGTGGCCTTGGCAGGACCAGGCTGTGGAGACAGATCTCCCACCCCCCGCATGCACAGATGCACACATGCCCCCATGCACATCCCCACATGCATGTGTGGACACATGCATGCCCCACATGCACACCCGTATGCACACACCTCACATATATACACACACACACGCCCCCTGCATGCCCGCATGGACACCTCCGTACGCATGCCCCCGCCCCCCACGCACACAGACATGACATACACATGCATACACACACAAACACACACACACACACACACACACACACACACACACACACACACACACACACTAAACCAGTCCGCGGTGCCAAAAAAGGTTGAGGTCCACTGATCTAATGGATTCACCTCATCAAGGGGCGAACATTCAGACGAGATCTAGAGGGAGGCTGGCCAAAATGCTATCCTCATAACATTGTTGGACTGCAACACTCAGGATTGACTAGGGTGGCAAACAGGTGATTCAATAATTTCTGTAGGATCACAGTTTGCCTGTTCTAAAATATATTCCCTTCCACTGTTGTAATGGGAGGGAAGTTTTTTAAAAAGGAGGAAAAAAAGGCCTTTCTGAGGAAGATGGACAGAAGTCCCATGTAACTTTCACCTCGCACCTCACCCAAAACAAGCTTGGATAGGTTCATCTCAACAATATCAAATAAAATAGCCTTTTGGCTTCTTCCCATTTTGATGTATCATCGCTATGCAAAACAGAGCCAGTGCTGACTAGAACAATCTGGTACCTTCCCAATGTTCTGGACTAGAACTATACCATCTGCAAGTTATACTGGGTCATATTCTGACACATCTGGAATGCATGGGGTTGGAATGGCAAAGGACCTTTCATACAACGGCAACCAGACTGTGAAGTTCGCCTTTGATTGGACCCTCCACTTTTCTTTATTTGGTCCTGGTCAATATTGTGTGCTCCCTCCCCAGTTGGTCATTCAGAGTTCCTGATTTAGGCTCCAATTTCCCTTAAATTTTGTGGATCTTCTGGAAGAGAACTCTTTGTTTCCCCTTTTCTTTCTTCTCTATTCCTTTGTACTGGCTATTGTAATAATGCTCTTTGTCTCTACATGAAAGGCTTACATCCAAGAAAGTATGTCCGATAGCAGAGCTCTGCATGTAAACAGTCAGGGAGAAAGTCACAGCCAGCCTGTGGGCCGTACACTGCATAGACCAAATTTAGAAGAAGGAAAATAAGAGAGGGCTTGTTTCGCTTTTTTAAAAGAAACTGCTACCTGAGGGCATCTCAGTGAAGTTAATCAATGACAAAATAAGCTCCATACTCATGAAGAACAACAGGAAGAGGTGAAGGAATAGTTCAGTGTAATAATGCATTTCCAATCTTTACAGCTGGCTTCATGTTTCTCAAGTGAAAATGCATTTAATCTGGATTCTGGTAACAAGTTTTTTCCCCCCTCGCTAAAGGCATTGTTGATGTATCTGTGAAGAAATGTAGGATAACAACAAGAAAGAACACAGTGGGAAGAGCGGGGCCAGAATAAATTGTATTCTTGGGTTTGTAGCTGTTTTTCTGTTATATAAAGGCGCACAAATAAAATACTGGGGGGAAATCACCACATTATACCAAACAGCACTGTGTTACAGAAATTGATCAAAAGACAAGGAATTAAAATGAGTATTAAAAAGCTTTAAATACATTGTTAAATGCTGATTCTTTAGAAAGTGCACTCCACCATCATGTTGCTTAAGAAAGGGGCCTATTTTATGTATTACTAGATCTCCCCACCTTAACACGCAGTCCAGATCATTTCATCTAAAGATCTCAGGAATTATTATAAGAAAGCATTTCACAGGCACATGGAAATAGCCACATGTCCCTACCCTGCAACACCTGCTTCTCCTTCTCTTAAAAGCATCAAAAGGCCCACCAACCATTGAAAGCAACAAAGCCACAAGGAGGGTTCACTCTGATTAGAGCATTGCCTATCAATCAAAAAAACGGGATATAAATCTAAAAGCACAAACTCTGGTAGCCATCTAGTTCCCAGCAGAGACTAAACTCATTAGTTGAGCACTGGATGACAAGGGAAAACCCATCAGAGAGCTTGGGACCAGTATGCACATTTCCTGCAATCTGTTGCTAATAGCTTCTTAGCCTGTTAATTATCCTTGAGACACGCTGTCTCTCATTTGTGCAGTATATGCACTTGTTCAACATGGGGGAGGGGGCAAGTTGTATTCAGTTTGACGAATTAAAACTCACAGATTGTGACCATGTTGATTTAGAAAAGCAGCAAACGTTCATCTTCTGTAATCATGACAGAAGGCAAAAGTCACCATTCAAAACACTGGGAATTTAATCCATTCATTTCAGTTATACAATTGAAATTATAATATTAATAAAGGTATACATAAGAAATGCAGCCATTAAAAATGATCTGCAGCCAATATGAAAAGAAGATTCTACTAAAGTAATCCATTTTCCACCTGAGTGTCAGGGAAAAAAAAATCTGTAAAAGCCATATACAGTAGCTTAAAAGCTTGAGTAACTCAGAAATGTGAATATTGCAGGGTAATATAGGTACCATATTAGAATCCCAACAACCACAAATGGCTCAGGTTCTTTGTCTAGGAGAAATTTTGACTGCACTGTTCACTTAGCAGGCATATAGGAGAGAACCTTTTCCTATGTTGCTTCCACCCTGTGGAATGAATCCCTTTCAGTATTACCCTCAGTTCCCACTCTGCTTTTGACAAGGATGTGGAGATACTAAATTGCTCTAAATTGCTTTAAATTGTTTTTATTGATTTTTTGTGATCATTTTAATTGCTTTGATTACTGCAATTGTAAAAATTTTATTATTTCATCTGCTTTTTCATCTGTTTTTCCTCTGTTTATAATTTGTTTTTAATCGAATGGTTGTTGTGGGTTTTTCAGGCTCTTTGGCCGTGTTCTGAAGGTTGTTCTTCCTAACAGTTCGCCAGTCTCTGTGGCCGGCATCTTCAGAGGACAGCACTCTGTGCTCTGGTGTAGTTGGATTGGGAGTGGAGTATTTATGGCTGTGAGATGGGCTTTTGTCTTTTTCTGTAGATGGGTGATTAGTGTGTCTTGTTGTGGGTGTATTGTTGTGATAAGGAGGAGAGATTATCTGTCACTGTGCTTGATGGGTGTCATTAGCTGGTCTTTTGTGTGTAGTGATCACCAGTCCTTGTGGCTGGGTAGAGTTCGTTGACCTTTTGCATGCTGTACTTTTGAGAGCTGGGAGCCACGTTTTGCTGAGTTTCTAATTTTCCTCTTTTTTGTTGAAGTTCTGCTGGTGCTTCTGGATTTCAATGGCTTCCCTGTGCAGTCTGATGTAATGATTGCTGGTGTTGTCCAGTATTTCGGTATTTTGAAATAGAATTTCATGTCCAGTTTGTTTTAGGGCATGTTCAGCTACTGCAGATTTTTCTGGATGTTTTAGTCTGCAGTGTCTCTCATGTTCTTTGATTCTTGTGTGGATGCTTCGTTTTGTGGTTCCAATATATATCTGGCCACAACTGCAAGGTATCCGGTATATCTTGCAGTTGTGGCCAGGTATATATTGGAACCACAATACGAAGCATCTACTGGTATACCTTATGTTTTTAATCTGTTTAAGATTGGCTATTAGCTACCTTGAGGATTATTTTTAATGCAATAAAAATAAAATAAATTGCATAGATACAAACTAACCAATGACTAATGCTTTCAAAGAACGAATGGCAGCACCACACACCATGGCAATTTTTGTAAGCATTATGTCTGCATCCACAAATGCAATACATTCTCCAACTGTTTATATTAGTATTTTTTTAGATTCAATTTCTACTGTGATGTGAAAGAAACCACACAACTTCCTAGTTGCTTTCTGGGGGAGAGATTTCCACTCCTTTTTGCTTCAAATATACAAAAGATTCCATGGGGTATATCAAATACTGACCCTTCTTGGACGCACATCTTAGCATGGTGAAAGGGGTTTGAGTGTGTCAGTGAAGCAGAGAGCAATGCTGTCAGGACGTCTGACTCCATTAGGAGCCTTGGGTTCTTAGCAGAGTCATGCAAAGTGGATTGGTCACAGCAAATACAACAGACTAAGGAGCATCCACCCTCTTCAAGAGGAATGGTCCCATCAGCAAAAGAGAATCCACAGTTCCAGTAGCCCAGCAGCCACTGGGCAAGACAGGTAGCTAAAGAAGAAAACATAATGGTTTTCCTATAGGCAAAGGGGTCAGACAATGATGCATTTTATTTCTCTCTCTCCGTTCAATTCGTACACAGAAACTATCATGCAGAAAAGCTGGACTAGATTCAGATGAAAGTGGAAAAAATATCAGTAACTTCTTCATCATCTCCTCCATGGGCACAGGCCCTTGTTGAGGCAGAGAGGTTGAGAGCCATGCTGGTGGTAATACTGCTATCTGAAAGGTCTCCCAAGCCCAACAGGTTTCAGCTGAGAATCCAGACCAACTATGTCCACCAACCATCAATTACGATAAGGGAAAATAAACAGAAATCCATATTGGATTGGTGGTCATCACCCATGTCAACAAGAACCGCGTCAGATGCTATAGTCCAGTGACAAATGGGCTACAGGGCTCAGGAGACACTGTTGAGGAAGGACAGGGTACTGCAAACCTACCGGAACAATGTGCAGTACAGTAAATGCTGTGAGGGCTGCTGCTAGTTTCCTCCTTTGGCCAATAATCGGACAACATATCTGCTATAGCAAACCAGCCCACTCTCAGAGTGTTCCTACTTGCAACTTTTTGAGTCCCTGTCAGGGGCTACTATTTTTTTAGGTGCACATAGGATCAATTTTGGCTTGTTTCCAGCACGTGATCACTAAGAACAAACCAAAGTGGAGTTTCCTGCTTTTAATTTCACTGCTGGTTTTAATTTCCAAATATCATTAGTGGCTTAAAAAGACAGCTTAGCCACTTAATATTGAGAAACTGTGAAATTAAACATTGTCTTCATTCCTCTGCTCCTCCATGCAGTGGAGGGAGGAAGCACAGTTTTTCTTTATAACTAATTAGGGCAGCACGGATATGCTGTCCCTTTTAGCGAATAAAATGAAAGCTTCCTCCCAGAAACTTTCAGTGTCCACACCCCCTACCATACTCCAAAGCCTCACTGTGGATTGTGTATTTAAGGAATCCTTCCTGCTGATTTCAAAGACGTTCCCATGAACTGGTTTAAAGGGTAGCACCTCAAAAACAGAAAAAAAAATTGTGCATGCCAAGCACAGCTGTACTCCCAGAAGTGAGAATCACTCACTTCCAGTAAGAAGGTGAATATTTTTCCTTTGCTTTTTCTTTAAGTAGATGGACCATATAGGTACCTTGAGGTGCATATGCCAGGCGGACACAAAAATAGCACCCCACAGCATACAGGATTCCTACCTGATCTTAAATAACTCTATTTAGCCCACACCAGCTCCAAACGAGCCATTTAGCCAAGCCGTCAAACTGCACAACAGTTTGGCAGCTTGGCTAAATGGAGCCAGGAGCCAGGACATACTGTTATAAGGAGCCAGGTCATTCTGTTGTCAGCCATACAATATCCCCTTAGCATCCAAGGGAGCGAATGGAGGGAAACTTTGTTGTAATGATGTGGAGACACAGATTTTATGAACCATATAAGTGATGGCATTCATGTAGCTAATATCATATCAGAGGTTCTTTTCCATGAAATGCTATAAGTATTAGCATTTGGAATTAATGGGTTTCAAGAAAAATAGTTACCTGTAACTGGTTACGTTTGAGTACAATTAGGAGGCAAGAAAGTTATATTCCAAAAGTTATGTCAAGAGTAGGACTCATTACTGGTGTAATAAGTAATTTTTTTTAGTTATTTTCAAAATATTAAAGAGCACTTTGAGGTGATCTAGAGGCATTTTGTTTAAGATTTGTTTCTCCGTTTGTTAAAAAATTCATTCTGTTGTATATTCTAAGATCTCAGGGCAGAATACAACAATGACACAATATAAGACAGCTTAATATTTTGAAAACATTTAAAAAACTAAAAACGACATAAATATTACAATCATAACAAAGAAGCCTCCATAGCCTGTTAATGCTCTTTAATTCTCAAAAGTCACAGTAGGTAATCATGTTTTAACCTGGTGTTAAAACAAGATTAGTGTCAACACGAGTTGAGCCTCTTAGGGCAGGGCATTCTTTAAATGAGGTGCTACAGCCAAGAAAGCCCTGCTCCACATCTCTACATAGCAGATCATTCTCAGTGGCAGAACACAGAGGAGTGCCCCCTCCAGCAGATCTTAGTGATTGAGCAGGTATTTAAGGATTTAGGGGTTTACAGGTCAACATCTTGAACTCAGACTGGAAGTGTATTTGCGGGAAGCACAATTATTTCAGAATTGGCATCATATGGGCTGTTAAAGACGTATCTGCTAGCCATCTAACAGCTGATGCACATTTCACCTGCCTAGGCTCAGATTCAACAGAGACTCTTAATGTCGGAGCGTTCAGAGGCTGAATACTCTAAGCTTAGTTTTCTTAATCTGGGACTTAGAAAAGTGGGGGGGGGGGTTCATATAAATGGAGGCATGTTATAAACGGAAAAATACGGTAACTGCTGTAGCCAGATTGTACCTGTCCAGGGAGAGTCACAGCCAGTGGACAAACTGAAGAACAGGACAATGTACCTTGCCTGAACAGCTAACAGTAATATTTACCTTTCTCAATGTCCGTTAAATGAAGCATGCAGTCAAAGCCTCCACTGATAATCCTTGTGCCGCAAGGTGACCACTGGACAGCTCGAACAGCACACGTATGACAACAGTAGGTTTTTAAACAACAGCCACGATCCACAGCATCCCAAACCTGAAAGAAAAAATATAAAAATTTGAATTAATCAACCACAGCTCTTGTGGGTCAGCAGAGAATAACAGCATACTCTGATGGACTGTTTAAAGTATCTCTTGAGAATATTATGAGGAAATAACACTTCTGTATTTTGTGACAGAAATGATTAAGACACACAAACTCTATCTATCTGCCCACAGGAAGAGTGAGCCAAAAAAAGAATTCACACTACACAATACAGTGAGTGACCCACTGTTTAGGACACTGGACTCTTGGACAAAGAATTTCTTGCCCTGGTAATGGAATACACTCCCACTGGAAGCCCCAGTGGTACCAACACTGGCCTTATTTTGGTGCCAAGTTACAATAGTCACTCACACATTCCTGGTTTAGTTATCACAGTTTCCTTTGGGTTTAGTGGTTCACTTTGAATTTGGTCTATTGGATTGAGAGTCTTAATTGTATTCTGATTATCCTGAATTGCTCTAAACTATTCCAGTGGTTTTTAAATTGCTTTTAAGCTGTTTTATTGACTGCTTCCATCTCAGAAATTTATATATAGAGTGAGGTAGAAATATTTTGACGACTAAAAACCTGATGTGCATTTATAGAAAGGACACAATATTAGTGGCAAATGACCACAGGTGAAGAAATCTCCACAGACATTTTCTGTTGCACTCTGAGGTGTGTGACTCAATATGCAAAAGATAGTCTACAGAGATGACTTAACTGATGGCGAGCTGCTTCCAAAAGTTACACTGTTTGCGTAACAGCTCAACACGATTTCAGTTGATATATAAACAGTCACCTGAGCACCAGGTACCAGGAAGGGAACTGGGGAACAGAGGTAATAGATAAATCGCCTCAGTTTTGGCCCCAGAGAAGTTAAGAAAACATCAACTAGGAACCAGGAGTTCTCAGTGGTGGGCCCTCCATTTTGGAATGCCCTGCCTCTGCAGGTGTGCCAAACCCTTTCCTTGGATATTCACAGAAAATTGTTTAATGTGAAGATTTATGAAGAGGCATTTAAAACATCCTTACACTGAAGGACTGGCTGTTGATGTACAGTATGTTGGACTGTTGCCATATGCTTTCTATACTCTCCCTCTTTAGTTTGATATTTATGTGCTTATATTGTGTTATTATGTTTGTCTTACTATTGTATTGTCTATTGTGATTTTCTGTTTTATTTGTACACCTTCTGGAGTAGTAGAAATAAAATAAAATAAAATGGGATTATTTTCTCTGGCCCTCCAGAAATCTTTGACCCCAATCTCCCATCACCCCTGGCCAGCACAGTCAATCACAAGGGATTATGGGAGCTGTAGTTTAAAAATATTAGGAGGCCACATTTGCCCATTCCTCTTTTAATACCAACATAGTTCATTGCCACTTTTCAAACTAATGATGTATGGTTACAGGTATAATTCATTATTAGACTTTTCCGAATGTCATGGTTCAGTTCTGCTCTCATAAAAGGCAGATCCAAATGTGTAAACTGGAAAAAGTGCACACAAAGTGGTGCATATTAGTGACAATAACATACAAGGTTCTTCCACTAGTAGAAGAGTAAAATACAGCCAATTCAGTGTTCTTCTGGCAAGGTAGCCCTGGAAGAGAGGGAAATCCTCTCCAGATGGTTTTCATAGGCCCCAGAGGGCTGCAGCAGAGTTGAAAAAGTTTTCTGACCAGCAGTGCAATACTAAGGAAAATAGCTTGCAAAAATGTATGTTAGGCTAACAGTACATAGAATTGTGTATTAGGAGGGGAATAAAAATGTGAATTCATTTTCAGGCAGACTACACCCTGCACCTCATGCAGAAACAGAAAGAAAATAATTAAGATTGGTACAATCTTCTTTGTTTTCATTTCTATATTATTCCATTAGTGCTGTTACTCTCTGGGTGGTTCGCAATATACAGCAAAATCATAAAACCACTTTATGATAATACAAAAATACAATCGTAGAACTGCTGAGCTGGAAGGGACCCTATGGATCATTGAGTCCAGATCCTGTCAAGGAGGCACAACGGGGCACTGAACTCTCAACAGGGAAGATACAATAAACCCTGTCCCTAGCTGAAAACTATCTTTGAATAAAAATATACAATTTAAAACCCATCTGAAGATCTCAGGACAATATTTACAATTGGTAAAAGGCAGCTTAATATAATTCGGTCTTAAACATCAAGAGGGATAGTGCCTGGAAAACCTTTGTAGGAAGTATGTTTCAGAGAAAAAAAGCTACAACCAAAAAAAGCTTGGTGCCTCAAGGAAATCTTCAAATATCATGTTTATACTCCTTGAGAGTTCGAAATACATATATCAAAATCAGACAAATTAATATACCTCACTAAGGTTTGTTCTTAATATTGCATTTGAAATAAACAGAGAGAAATCTGAAAAAACAGCTGGCTAAAGTGCAGGGAAAAACTGACAGCACAAATTCCTAAAAATGCTGCACCTAGCATGAAAATGTTCTGTTCTCACATTTATCATCCCCAGCACTATTAATAGCCAGTCTTATCAGATATACACCATCTATTCGTTCTCTGTTATCTGCTTTGAGGCAATGGAACGTTAGTATCCCAACAGTGGTGCCGAGTTCAAAAACTCAGAAATGCCGCCTAGAGTGGTCTTAATTGATTAGATAGGCGGGATATAAATAAAATAAATAAATAAAAATAAATGGATTTTCAAAAGCTGAAGAATCATAGAGCTGAAAGGAAGCACCAAGGCACATCAAGTCCAACAGGAGGAAATTGACAGCAACCATGACATACAACCTCTGTTTAAAAATCTGCAATTAAAGCAAGGCCACTTCTTTCCAAGATGATTGTTCTGAGGTAAAAATTTCACTGAATAGTTTTTACTGTTACGAGATTCTTCCTAACGTTTAGTCAGAACTTCCTTTCTCTTATAATCTACATGTATCCATTACATGTACTAGAGTAGTTCCACGTAATGCAAAAAAAGGCAAACATTAGGTTACATTAACAGAAGCAGAAGCTCCAAATCTTGTGAAGTACCAGTTTTCCTCTATTTGGCACTTTAAGAAGAATGTAGACAAATTAGGACAGGTTCAGAAGCGGGCAACAAGGACTGGAAATGAAGCCCTAATAGGAAAGGCTGAAAGACCTTATGATGTTTAGCCGTCAGATAAGATGACTGGGGGAAAATATGATAAAACTCTTCAAATACTTGAAAGATTGTCATACAGAGCAGGAGCAGGAGCTGTTCTCAGTCACTCCAGAGTGCAGTACACATAACAATAGACTCAAGTTACAGAAAGCCAGATTTCTGCTGAATATCAGACAAGACTTTCTAACTATTAGAGCAGTACAGCAGTGGAACCAATTACTTTATGGAGGTAGTGAGCTGTCCAACACTGGAGGCATTCAAGAGAAAATTAGACAGCCAGCTGTCAGATACACTTCAGCTTGAATTTCTGTACTGAGCAGGTGGATGGCCTTATAGGCCTCTTCCAACTCTGGTATTCTATGATTTTATGATTCCCTTCATTTACTTCCAGCATGGAAACTGGGCTGTAAGATAATATTTGAATACAGATGAAATCCAGATTCCTGCCTGCTGTTTGCTTGAGCTTTTTTAGTAGTCTAATAAAGGTATAATGTGCTCTTGCATTTATATTGTTTTGGGGGGACTTTAACCTGTAACTGGTTTAATTCATTAGTCAGAAGGGGCCGTTCGGGCAGCAGAATCGGCCCAAAGTCTTCTGTTGTGAAGACAGATGCAAAGAACTCATTTAATTTCTCTGTAATCTCAAAGTCCCCCTTTACCTCCCTTTTACCTCCCTCACCATCCAGAGGGCCAACAGCTTCTCTGGCAGGTTTCCTGCTTCTAACATATTTAAAGAAGCTTTTATTACTTCCCTTTATACTGCTGGCCATATGTTCCTCAAAGTCCTTCTTTGCCTTTCATGACATCTTCTTACATTTCTTTTGCCAGAGTTTGTGTTCCTTTTTATTTTCCTCCTTGGGGAAGGATTTCCATTTATGGAAGGACCCCTCCTTGCTCTTCAAAGCCTCTCTAACTCTGCTCGTTAACCATGCCAGCACCCTCTTGGACTTAGTTGAGCCCTTCTTTCTTTGCAGTATACACTTCCGCTGGGCCTCTACAACCATTGTTTTAAACATACTCCATGCATTCTGTAGAGACTGGATTCCTTTCACCTTCCCTTTCAACTTCTTTCTAACTAGTTTCCTCACCTGAGGGAAGCCCACCCTTCCTAAATCAAGGGGTTTTGTGTCAGATTTGCTTGACATTCACCCCCCAACATACATGGCAAAAGAGCATGGTCATCATTCCCTAGCAGCTCAGTGACATTCACATCCCTAACCACGTCCTGAGTACCACACAATATTAAATCCAGAGTCACCTGTCCTCCAGTGGGCTCCATGACAGGTTGCTCCAAGGCACAGTCATTTAGCATGTCAAGAAAATCAGTCTCTCTTCCTTGACAAGAGCATGCATTGGCCCATTCGATGTGAGGATAATTGAAGCCTCCCATGATTACAATCCCGACCCTCTTGGACACCTCCCTGATTTGTCTCCTCATTTCAAGGTCCCCCTCAAGTTTTTGATCTGGAGGACGATTGCGCGCGCGCGCACACACACACACACACACACACACACACACACACACACACACACACACACACACACACACACACACACACACACACACACACACACACACACACACACACACACACAAAATCACATTACTCCATGGGCCTGGTAGTTTAACCCACAGTGATTCTATGATGGAATCAGACCTGCCGTTCATCTCCATTCTGCTTGATTCTACCCGTTCTTTGACACAGGTGCTTGTTTGTTTCTTTTCCCCCCCACAGCTTCTCCTTCCAGTGGACCAACTATGACATCCCATCATGCTCCCAGTTCTACACACACTCTCAGGCAGTGTATTTATGTATTTATGTATTTATGTATGTATGTATGTATGCCCATCTGGTCTAAAAGGCCACTCTACACTGTCAACACTTTGTGGTTCTCTACCCTCTCCACCTTCATTCCATAGGGATGAGGAGTCCCAAACCGGATGTCGCTCAGCTCCTGTCAGCTTTCCCCCAGGATTCAGCTTTAAAGCTGCTCTGCCACCTTTTTAATGTTAATGCATCAGCAGTCTGGTCCCATGTTCATTCAAGTTAAGCCTGTCCCTCTTGTACAGGCCTGGCTTGTCCCAAAATGTTCCCCAGTACCTAATGAATCTAAACCCTTCCCCCTGACACCACCATCTCATCCACACATTGAGATCCCTGAGCTCCGCCTGCCTAGCTAGCCCTGCACGTGGAACAGGTAGCACTTCCAAGAACGCTACCTTTTTTTTTCTTTTTTTTTTTTACTTTAAATACACATATCCGTACATAGACATATATATACACACATATGCCTAAATCTCTATCTACAAACGATACATACTGTAGAGCTTAGCCTACAAGCCTTTTGTATAATAACACATTTCTTTCAGCAGTGTCTTTTCCTCATTATTCCTTTTGGTCATTTTCTATTTATTACAAAGTTTTTGCTTTCCACCATTCGTAGAACATGTTCCAGCTTTCATAGTAAGTTGACTTTTCTTGCCCTTTTAGTCTCTTTGTAAGTCTATCCATTTCAGAGCACTCCAATATTTTTTTGATAATCACTTCGTCTTTTGGTGGGTCTCCCTCCTTCCATACTTGTTCCCATGCTAATCTAGCAGCTGTAAGGACATGTGATATTAAGTAATAACTTTGCTTATTTATATTATTTGGTATTAGTCCCAATAAAAAAGTTTCTGGTTTAAATTGTATTTCTTGCTTAGTCATTTGTTTAATCCATGTATACATTTTAACCCAATATTTCTTTGCAGTATCACATGTCCACCATGTGTGGTAATAGGTTTCTTCTTGGTTTTTACATTTCCAGCACTTATTCGAAATATTGGCAGAAATTTTTGCAAGTCTGGATGGAGGGAGATGCCATCTATAAAACATTTTATACAAATTTTCCTTATACGACGTTGCTAATGTTAGTTTAAGATTTTTAGTCCACATTTGTTGCCATTTCTCAAGTTCAATACTATATCTAAAAAATTTTGACCATTTTACCATTGTTTCCTTAACCTCCTCATCTTGAGTGTCCCATTGCAATAAAAACTTTTATGCTTTTTGAATTTGTTGTTTTTCTGTAGTGAGTAATATTTTATCAAGTGCTGTGTATTCGCTATAAAATCCTCCTGTTTTTTTATCCTGATTATAGATCGATTGCAGTTGTAGTTGGGGCCACAATGAAAAAGTCAGTCCTTTACTCTCTGGTTGATCTTTTGTCTTTAACAGTCCTTCCTTATTTAGGAGCTCGTTATATGTCGTTATTTTCTCAAATTTCAATAGGTTTGGGTGCGTGAATGCTTCCATCGGTGAGATCCACCTAGGAGTTTTCATATATATTTTACATTTAATTTTTTTCCCAGACTTTTAATAGAGAATTTCTTATTATATTTCTCTCGAAGTATTTATGAGTTTTTGCTTTCCCATACCATAAGAAGCTATGGGACGCTACCTTTGAGGTCCTGGCTTTGAGCTTCATCCCTAACAACCTAAATTTGGCCTCCAGGACCTCACAACTACATTTCCCCATGTTGTTGGTGCCGACATGCACCAACCATTTCTACCTCGTCCCCAGCACCCTCTACCAGCCTATCCAGATGAGACATGCTGTCCGCAAACTTTGCACCAGGCAGGCAAGTCACCATGTGGTCCTCACAACTGTCACAAACCTCTCGCTCTACGTTCCTGACAAACGAATCGCCCACTACCAGAAGCTCTTCCTCCTGAGGAGTATCTTCAGTCCAACTGAAGAAGGGGTCTCCCCTCGGGGATGGTTTCCCTCTTGTCCAGATTGGCGTCCTCCAGCCCAGAGACTTCCAATACCAACGGGGAAACGTTCCTACTAATCACATGTTTTTAAGCTCTAGAATATTCCGAGGAGTCCTGCGCAGTCTAAACCCACTTGTGTGCATTCACAGAGGCCACAGAGAAGAAGCTGCTTATCTGTGGGTGGGATGATGCCTGAAGGTCGCTGGACATTTGACCATCGTCCCTCTCTACCTGTCTCTGATTCTCCTGGTCCACAACCAAGACCTCAAGGGAGAGAACCAGTTCCCTGAGTTCCTGGAGCTTCTTTGTAATGAGCACACATCCATTACTTTTGCCCAAGAGGCATATAGTTATACATATGACACTGGGTGCAAAACACGGGATAGCCCCCAACCCACTGCTGTCTGTCTGACTGCATGCTGGTATTTGTTTACAGCTTGCCAAACCTCTTCTCAAAAGCCTGGCAGGGCTTTCAAGTAAGTGAGGTGTTTAAGAAATGTTTTTGCCAGTTCCAACTCCACCCCCGGTAAGTTTCCATAGAAGATGGGGGGAAAATCATTTTAAGAAACAGATGGAAGATTTTTTTTAAAAGACTTATTTTCCACAATATTTGAATAGATAGTAGGGATTATAGCTTGTAATTATACTTTGGGTTTTGATATAATAAAGATATCTCATTAATCGAAACACTATCAGCTTTACATTCACTGTCTTTTTATCATGTGTTGATAAGACATTTATCTACAACATTTATCAGGAAAGTAATATCCAGCTAGCATGCTAATAGGTCTGTTTATGAGACATTATGTTGATTCACTTTCTGAATTAGATCATAATGTTAATATCCCATGGCAATAAAAATGCTAGAATAAATTCTGGATTACTCTTTTTTTTCCTTAGCTTTATCTGTTTTGCACCACAATTAGTTCTCTTTTTTCCCACTTTAGGCTCATTGGTTGGTCAGTCAGTCATGGGCTGTCAAATCAATTTTGACTTATGGTGATGTTTTCACGGTTTTCCAGGTACAGAATACTCAGAAATGGTTTACTATTAGCTTCTTTTGCCGACATCCTGGGACTATGCAGCTTGCCCAAGGCCACACAGGCTGGCTCTATTCATAGGAAGCACAGTGCGGAATCAAACTCCCAACCTCTGGTTCTGTAGCCAGACACTGGAGCCACTTAGCAGAGTGCAAATTGCCAAATAAATTAAGGTTCTAATCCGTATACATTACTGGGGGCAAATATATATAGTCCAAACACCCACATCTGTCAAACAATAGTAACTCCTGTTGTCCTAGCGGTGGGGCAATGTCACATAAATTGGTGCAGATCAAATACTTGAGAGTACAAATGAGACTATGCAAGAACATATCTGCTGTGTTGAGCAAGAGATAAGCTGCACAAACTGGTTCTTAGTCTCGTTTTGAATGTCTTCAAACCAAATCAATTCAACTACTATGTGAGCTTCCTCCAATGTTATCTTAATTTTATCTTGAGACACAAAATGCATTTTTTTTTGGACATGGCAAATGGTAAGCCTTCATTTAGCACTGACTTTTGTTATGCCTCCAGATAAACACTCCAGCAGCAGCTATGCACAAGGTGGGCCACTGCTCCCTTCCCCCAATCTGGCACAGCCAGCATTTTTCAATGCTGTAAGTATATAGTATTTTTGTGGTGGGGTATTTTTTAGATGGTGTGTGTGTGTGTGTGTGTGCGATATACAGTGGTGCCTCGCTTAACGATTACCTCGTTATATGACGAATCCACTTTACGATGAGGTTTTTGTGATCACAATAGCAATCGCAAAACAATGTTTAGATAGGGAAATTTCGCTTCACAATGATCGGTTCCCTGCTTCAGGAACCAATTTTTCGCTAGACGATGATTATAAAACAGCTGATTGGCGGCTCTAAAATGGCCGCCCGCTGTGCAAAATGGCTCCCCGCTGTGCTTTAGGACAGATTCCTCGCTTTACAGACACCGAAAATGGCCGCCCCTATGGAGGATCTTCACTGGACACTGAGGTATTTAGCCCATTGGAACGCACTGAACCAGATTTCAATGGGCTTTTTCATTTCGCTTGACGAGGATTTCGCTTAACAGTCATTTCAACAAAATGAATTATCCTCGTCAAGCGAGGCACCACTGTATAATATTTCACTTGCTTCAGAATTTGTTAAGCTAGGCTAGAGTTGGCCTATTCAATTTTAATACCTGAAGCAAAAAAATCTCTGCCCATTCCAGTAAAGAAGATGTCTGAGTTGTAGTTGAACCATCCATCTATGCCGGCATCCTCTGCTAAATGTGGGAGTGGGAAGTGGCACAGTAGCTTACTGGTACAGAGCATACTTCTTGGCATATACAACTCAATATCTTGTTCCAGCTCTGTGTCCACCATAATAAATCACCAAACGCGGCTACCTGACTGAACCTAATGGTGGGGTCAATCCTGAACCAGCCCTGCTGAAAAAAGGAAAAGGCATTCATCATACCATTATTCATTGCCAGTTATACCAACTGGACCCTGGACATCTCCACCCAAAGTTCTGCAACATGGTTTAGAGCGGCACAATAGAATATGTACCAATGACTTCTCACCATAGACTCTTAGTGGAAAGGACCAACAAGTAATTCACCTAACACCAAAGGAAACTGAGAAAAGTTTATTAACATGCAAAGTCTTCAGACAGCTTGCATCGTGTTAGCCACAGGGACAGCTAAGCAATAAAAAGTTCTCTTTCCACGGCATTAGACATAATCAATACTGTTTACAATCATCAAAGCAATTATAAGAAAGCAAGCCCCTAAGAAACCAATTATAATGGCAAAGGTTATCTATCCCAAAATATAGCAGAAGGGCAATCTGCTGACAGGCAAAAAAAAATGTCAACAAGCAAACACAGTGTTTGAAGTCAGAGCCCACACAAGTCTGCACTGACAAAGTAACCACACTGCAACAAACCCAAATAATGAAAATAATTATGGACACGAGTTGCATTTTGTGCACAATTACTCAGGTTCCATGTGCAATCAATGAAAGCAACATATGTATGATGATGCAGAGAATTTAGATGTAAAAACCGCAAGGTATATTGGAGAGACAACTAGAAATGCTGGCTTGTACAGATAAGGGCTGTTTCTTCTCCAACAGTCACAACAGCTGCTCCATATATTTATATTCCCAAATTTGATTTGGAAGTTAATCTGGGAAGACCAAAAGAATTAAAATCAAGGATAGGATTATTTACCTTCAATTTGGCAAGGTTCTGTATTGTAAATCTATTGTACTGGATATTTAAATGCTGATTTAAAATTATTTGTCTGAAATGTCTCTTTCAACAAAAACGTAATCCAATTGGATTTTTTAAAATTCTTATTCATAAACAACCTTCCTATCGACTTTAACAACCTAGGCTACTGTATGAAGTGGATGCTAGAGTATAGAGGCCTTGGGACTACTCTAGCATGACTTTCCTTATGCACAGTTCCACATTTACATATGTACAGATAGAAATCACAGGTGGTATCAGAACCACAGTAAGGGACGTGGTGGCGCTGGGGGTTAAACCACAGAAGCCTCTGTGCTGCAAGGTCAGAAGACCTGTAGTCGTAAGATCGAATCCATGCGACGGAGTGAGCTCCCGTCGCTTGTCCCAGCTCCTGCCAACCTAGCAGTTTGAAAGCATGTAAAAATGCGAGTTGATAAATAGGTACCACCTCATTGTGAAGGTAACGGTATTCTGTGTCTAGTCGTGCTGGCTACGTGACCACGGAAACTGTCTACGGACAAACGCTGGCTCTACGGCTTGGAGACGGGGATGAGCACTGCGCCCTAGAGTCAGACACAACTGGACTAAATGTCAAGGGGAACCTTTACCTTTACCTATCAGAACCACAGTTTTGCAACACCATTATGATTTGGACTTTAGAAGCTGTACAATAGGGAAAGAAGGAAAGCATCAAAGTTATAATCCACCACTTCCTGCCCAGAGGGCAATGCCATCAGACGTTGCTTCCCCACAACTATTATTCAGCAGCAATGAGGAGGAGACCGAGCAAGAAATCAGAGTCACCACCAACCCTTCCGAAAAGCTAGCCCCATCAGGCTAAGCCTCTTCCTACCATCATCATCTAGCAGCCATTCCACCTGTCTGAGAATACTTTATAATAGTAGAAAACTGTGCTGAAGCTTTCTCAGTTTGTTGGTCTCTGGCTTGCAGTTTAAAAAGGTGCTACACGAAAGAAAAATAAGTTGGGAAGGAAGAAGAAAAGCAACTAAGTAACTGGAAACAGTTCCTTCTAAGTTACTGAATACCAGTAATATCTTCCAGATCCTGAAACTGAGCAGCATTGCTCTTAAAAGGAAGGTGTTGGATCACATAGATCATATGCCAAATATGTCTACATCTTTCAAGTCAACTTTTGATTGATTGATTGATTGATTGATTGATTGATTGATTGATTGATTGATTGATTGACTGACTGACTGACTGACTGACTGACTGACTGACTGACTGACTGATTGACTGATTGATTGATACCCCGTCTATCTGGTCTACTCGACCACTCTAGGCAGCTTCCAGTATAGGATAAAACAATAAAACACAAGAACATTACATAATCATTTGATACAGTTATAATACAACAGAGTGAGAATAAAATAAGAAGGAATAGAAAAGAAATCAGGTATTGACTGGAGGGAAGACCTGGATGTACAACCATGTTTTTAATTGAGTTTTAAAGATTCCCAGCGTAGGGGCCGCACGAATCTCTGCAGGGAGGTTGTTCCAGAAGCGAGAAGCCACCACCGAGAAGGCCCGGTTTCGTGTCTTTTCCTTCCGGGCCTCTCTCAGCGTCAGGCTCCTCAGCCTCTCCTCCTGACTCGCGCGGGTGGTCCAGGTGGACCTTGGTGGGAGCAGGCGTTCCGCCAAATATTGAGGTCCTAAACCATTTAGGGCCTTGTAAGTAAGCATTAAGACTTTGAAGTCAACGCGGAAACTAATGGGCAGCCAACGCAATGCAGCCAGAGTTGGAGAAATATTGTACGTTGGTATTTTCTCACTCCAGTGAGGAGTCTGGCCACCGCATTCTGCACCACCTGAAGTTTCCGCGTCAGCCTCAAAGGCAGCCCCACGTAAAGCACGTTACAGTGGTCTAATCTTGAGATTATGAGCGCATGCACCAAGGTAGTGAGTGCCCCCGTGTCGAGATAGGACCGCAGCCAGGCGATCCGCCAGAGGTGGAAAAAGGTGGTGCGGACTACCGACGCCACCTGCGTTTCCATGGTGAGTGTCGGCTCCAGATGTACGCCCAGGCTGCGGACCCACTCTTCGCGGCCAGGGTCACCCCCCCAAACATGAGAGAGTCACCCAAGCCGCCAACCACGGGGCCACCCACCCTCAGAGATTCTGTCTTGTCTTGTCAAGAGGAATTTTCCAGAAGATCTAGGAGAATTTCAAGAATATCAGATCAAGAAGGGTTTCAAAAAGAACTTGAGGACAGCGTATATTGGTTTATAGAGGCAAATTCAGTGTTCACAATAAAGGTTTAACTAGTATAACTGTTATTCTTAAATTAAGATACTCTCTGTTGGCCATATGTTCTGGGAAACTAAAATACCTAATAATTTAGCAATCTAAATACTAACCTGAAATTCAGTAAGAGAAAGCATCAAACTTAAATCGAAAGCACAAATCAGCTTGAAACGTAAAAAGCTAGCAGTCTTTCTACTATTAAAAATTATTAGCTCATCATAGTGCACAATGAACATATATCTATGCAATATCTGTTTCTTTCTACTGAGGCACAGAAATGTGAGTTGTGTAGGATTTTTCGCCTGCTTTATACATCTGTGCACTTGGAAACATTATAAAGCAATCACTAGATTAAGTTTTAGCTAGTATATATAATATCCTAAAATTGAACCCTTGCATTTCCCCTACTGAATTTTCTCCTACTGTTAACAAGGCAAAATGGATTGCTTTCAGGAGAAATACCAGGGTAATTCAAAATAAAATTAATCCCCCCTACAGGTGTTGCTTTGTTTAGAATCATTTTGAAATGAGATTTTATTGCATTTTTAAAAGCTTTGCCCAAATAGCTCTTGCCTACAGCTACAGGCATATCTGAAGTATTTTTAAGGGTGGACTTGAAACATCAAACAGCATTCAAATGATACTACCTTACGCTGGGCCAGAGGCTATCAAAGGTTAGTTTGAATCCCTTCTTAAGAAGTTATGCAGGTTCTCATACAGGATGAATGTTCATAAGGAGGGTGATGGGCAATGAGATGAAACAGGCAAATTGTTTTGGCCAGAGTACTGGATGGACATGAGTGGACCAAGATGAGACAAGGAAAGAAGAGGAAGAAGATGGCTGCAGTATTCCAAGCAACGCCAGGATATGGAACAGCATTTAGAGAACAGAAAATAAGGTCGTATTGTGAATAAATATAAGGGGAACAAGATTTTATACGCGATTCTAAATAGGATTTTACTATCGTCTGGTTGGCTTCTTTACTTTCACCGCTAACATTCAGTTCTTTGTTGCTAGATGGCAAGTTGGGGGAAAAGTATGTTGCACTTTCTTTATTCTCAGCAAGTAAATAATCCCTTTGTTCTATGGCACATGACATGATCTGCTGGATAACTCAGTGGTTTATCTATCTGGTTGTGGAGCAAGAAGTTGGGAGTTCAATTATCTACTGTGCCTCCTTGATAGAGGCTGGACTCAATGAACGACAGGGTCCCTTCCAGCTCTGCAGTTCTAGAATTATTATTATCATTGTAGCATCTTATCAGGTACAATCTGGACTGAGGCCATTGAAAGTATCCAACTTTGCAGCCTGTCCAAACTGTTCCATTGTCTTCTAGCACAACCAAAGTCTTATTGCCACAGCAATCGCATATCTGTTTGTTTGTTTTTTGTAGTTTCCATCATGCAAAAGTCCAGGCTGGGATAAATCCTCAACCATTTCTGCCAACAGGAAATAATCAATCATGCTGCTTATGAAACAAACCAAATATTTACTTGACTCCATAGGCAGGTGATCCAGTGCATAGGCCACATATTTGTAGGCCAGTCCAATCCACATGTCTACACTTTTGTCCAGAGTACCCTTATGCTAAAAGTATCAACAAGGAGGTCTTACTGGAAGATTGGTTAAGGCTGAGATTCAATCACACCATCACTAGTTCCACAATCAGAAGCAAGGCTGGAGTTCATCATGACTGATAAAAGGGAGTAGTAACTTCTCATTATAACGAGACTCACAAAGCAATATGCCATGCCCCCTTCTGTTTTTCAAATAAATAATTTGCTAGTTACCAAGAAGCCATGGCAATCAAAACACAGACCGATAAAGAGCACACAGAACTAACAATGAAATACTCGAATAAAGAGCTTAGTAAAGTTACTTAATGGACTACAACACCCAAAACTCTCCCCTAAACAGCATGGCCAGAGGTCATGCTGATTGGGAGATTCTGGGTATTGTAGATGAAAAAAGGCACTTTTCCAGCCTCTGCAGGGGAAGCACATTCACAAACACACACACAGGATTAGGACAGCAAACCCTCTTGTCTGCAACACTTGCAGTAAAGACACCATTCAGCTGTTCTGCAATTACTGCAAATTGAGCCATCTCCATTTCATGACTGCTTAAGATAAATTGACAGGAATTTTACATTCAATATCCAAGCCATCAAATCGGCAGAGTAGATCCCTGTGTGAGATGCATACAATGGACATTGTAAAAGATAACGACAGACATCTATTACTGAGGGATGATGTCTGTGTAACTAATGATTTACTGGCAATATAACGCAACAGAGCAGTGAAAGCCTCATACTAATTGGAACATGTAAAATCACAAAAGTAACTGCTTTACATGCCAGAGGAATGAGGGAAAGTCAATTTCTCGTAATAAATGGTGTTTGCGTATGGAGAGAAAGGATCCAAAAATACTGTATTCATCTTTAATTATACTGCAGTAAGTTTCTGTTTATGATGATTGATGCACAGACCTGTCAAGGGGTTAAAGTCGAGTGTCCACGCAAGACTGCAAGTAAGTTGCTGGTATGGATTCAAGAGCAGGGAGGAAATGATGCACAGAAGCCAAATGCTTGTGCCACACTCATTACAGATTAAAACTGGCTACTCTCACTTTCTTTACATTAACACACTTGAACAGTCTCTGCAGCTTGCTTTATTAGGAGATTTTTAAACAAGAAAGGGGGAGACTGTAGCTTGGTAGTTTACCTGCAGATAATTCCTGATTCAATGGACTCTACACTGCCTAGAAAACCTTGATTAGCAAATGGGTTAAATGTGCAACCAGTCAGTCAATTAAATAATGTATTCCAGTGAAAGGCAAGATCAGAGAAGAAAGTAGACATGGCCATAATGTGTCTCCTTCTATCTACCCCCTCTCCTCCCCTCCCAACAGACCTCTGGGGGAAGCACAGATTGTTAATATGAACTCTTAATTTTCAAAGGATTTAGCTCAGCTCTTTTTCCACCAATCCATCTATTTTTGCTTTTCCCTTCTAATTCTCCCCTCCTCCTCTCCCTCTGGGTGCTCTATCCTACTAACTATGTACAATTAAAGTGAGAGATGCTTCAACTATATGGCCAGTGACCACTAATTGTCTTGCTCTCAGATTTGTTGTTATATGCTGTCAAGACAGAACTGATTTATAGCAACCCTAATAGATAAGTGAGATAGGTATATAAGCAGACGTTTTACCAGTTCCATCCCTCAGTGAGCTTCCACGGCAGAGCTGCAGAATCAAACCCATGTCTCCTGATCCTACTACATTATTATATGTGCTACACCACACTGGGTACCCAGCGCTGAGCTAGCCCATCAGTTAAGCACAGTCTTGGAGGCAAAATCCAGTTGTTAGGTTAAGGCATCCTTCAGCCTCGAAAGACTATGGTAACGTGCTCTGTATGGAGGACTTGGAACAGCGTCTAGTGTGGCTGAGAAGGACAATTCGAGAGTGACAGTCCCTTCCACACTGAAGACAAATCCAATCTGTCCCCTGTCCGGCTCCCTTTTTTGCTGCTTTTGTGAATTCCTCTTTGCCTCGGCCTGCTGGGCAAGGGTCTCTTCAAATTGGGAGAGGCCGTAATGCAGTGCCTGCCTCCAGGCTGAACGCTCAGATGTCAGGGTTTCCCATCTGTTGAGGTCTATTCCTAAGGCCTTCAGATTCCACTTGCAGATATCCTTGTGGATATCCTGTGGTCTCCCTCTGGGGCGCTTTCCCTGCACTAATTCTTCATAGAGGAGATCCTTTGGAATCCGACCATCGGCCATTCTCACGACGTGCCCAAGCCAACGTAGACGTCGCTGTTTCAGTAATGTATTCAATAATAATTATGAGGCTTAGATTAGGATTGACTCAGAGCAAACCCATTTGTGCACTTGGTCCTTTCATAACAGTTGGATTTGGTCCCCTGAGTGTCAAAATAAAAGCAGACAGTGCTGATTAATTTGTGCAATTATTGAGCAATAAAGGAAGTCACATGAGCTATGGCTCGTAGCTTTGAAATTGTGGAACTCTAATGACTAACAAGTTCTATTCAGCGCAAACGTCCATAGTCTGAGACCAGTTTCTTCAGGTACATGTACACTTCATGCCTATTCAGAATTGTACCACAGTACATGCATGCTTATGCCGAGTGAAACACGTCAGTCTTGGAGATGTTACAATACTTTTTGTTGATTTTGCTGTAAAGAACTAACCCAGCTACCTCTTTGGAAACATCTATAAAATGTAACTTTGCAATGCTTGTGAATAAGTAACTTGAATTCAGTGCTGCAGTAACTTTGCTGCAGCTTTTTTGCATTTGTTTCCCTCAAAATGCATTCAAAATAATTGAGTTGTCATACCCAATTCTTCTTGAAGAAAAACCAATTTAAAAACAAAAACAAAGTTTTTCATAGGTGTACATTTCCTCATTGCCTACTTCAGCTCTTTCATAAATCCTCTACTGGAAGATAACAACCGCTTCATAATCTAACAAAACATAACATTCATTTTGGTGCCTTTACAATGAGCTAATATTTCTGAAAGTATGCTCAGAAGCCCTATAAGTCTAGCTAAGCAATAATAGTCAATGGGCTCCAATGATGCCTTAAGAACCAGTGTGTTCTTGCCAGATTAAAAAATTCTGCTCCAGAAAGTTCATTCAAGCTCAAATAAGAAAGGTGACCCATATCTAACTTGCTTTCCCTTTTAACTTATACAATAAGCAAACTGGTAATTCAGTGAGGGAGGACTGAATATCCCCCTGCACTATAAACAGGTAATAGAAAACGCAAGACAGAAGGCATAAACATCCATCGGAAAGAGGGAAACAGAAAAGGGGGGCGGGGGGGACCCAAGGTCACCAAAGCAAAATTCAGGACTTTGTGTGCAATGATGGAAGTTCTGCACTGAATGTAAATGCTCTATTTCATTATGCCGCAAGTGGCTACAAACTGTTCCATCCCTAAATAATTCAAGCCTTAGGGAATAGCAGCTAATACATAAAAATGAAGAAGGCCCTTTAATAAATAATCCCTCGGCTGCTCTTATTCAGTTTATATTACTTTTAATTTGATTTAAAAGTAAAGTTAATAACAGGGGGGGGCTGTCCCCCTCATTTAAAGGCTGAGATAGAAACTGTCTGCAATTAATGCAGTTATGTGGCTGTCCCTGATGTTCTTAAGAAAAGTTTCTAGAGTGGCTTAATAGTTTTAACCATTGCTAATTTAGGACCTGACACACATGCACAATGTACAATGTGGTTAAACTAGTAAGGAGCTTAGGTCGAGGGAAGAGAGGAGAGAAACATATGTATATGTCACCAGTCTTTCTCCCCACGTGTGCCCTTCCTTCTATGGCACCATTCAGGCCACTTTGAATTCCAGCTGTCACATTGACAGAAGGTCTAGCTGTCACCCTTTCCCACCATCCCTTTTTGTGGCTGAAAGTATTATTTATTTTAACTTTAAAGGTAAAGGTAAAGGTTCCCCTTGACAATTTTTGTCCAGTCGTGTTCGACTCTAGGGGGCGGCGCTTATCCCCGTTTCCAAGCCATAGAGCCAGCGTTTTTGTCCGAAGACAATCTTCCGTGGTCACATGGCCAGTGCGACTTAGACACGGAATGCTGTTACCTTCCCACTGAGGTGGTCCCTATTTATCTACTTGCATTTGCATGCTTTCAAACCGCTAGGTTGGCGGGAGCTGGGACAAGCGACGGGCGCTCACTCCGTCGCGTGGATTCGATCTTACGACTGCTTGGTCTTCTGACCCTGCAGCACAGGCTTCTGCGGTTTAGCCCACAGCACCACCACGTCCTATTTTAACTTTACTATTGTTATTATGACAGTATTCTTTACTGGTTGAAAAAGCAGTAAGAACTAGTAAGGAAGTGAAACCACCTCGAGCAGATGATACGAGAACAGAATTTCTAAAAGCCATGTGGGGTAATGGCACTAAAGAGCTGACAAAAGTTGTTTAATACGGAAACCAAGGGAAATTCCTAAAGAATGGCTGTGGTCAATATTTGTGACACTTCAAAAAAAATAGTGCAAAAAAGGGCGATGGTTATAGGAAAAAACAGTTTAATGAGCCAAGTTTATCTTGGGTATACAATTCATCATAATAAATATAATATACTGCAATACATCACTGAAGGAAGGGGTCAACATAAAAGACACAGAAAGCAGATTTCTTAGATGAGTAACATCAGAGACTGACTGGATCTCAATAAAGAACAAGTAAGTCGCACAGCAAGCGATAGGCCATGATGGTAGCCAACCTCAGCAACTGAGATCAGATCCAGAGAGAGAGCATAAAAATGCCTAGAAGATTTCTACTTATTTAATGAACACATATAAGTGGAACAAGGCTATCAAAGAGGGATACAAAGATACTGATTTTCAATGAAGATTGCATCAATCAAAGAAGGCAGGTTTCTCTGCTCCCCAGAGTTGCCACTGTGCTATTAGAACAGCCTGTCAAGCACCTACTCATCCATCATCCACCAGCATTCTCTCCTACAGGACTACTGCCACAGAGCTGCCATTCCCACTGCCTATAAAAACCTAGAACAGTACTCAGTAGAATTCTAAAAAGCAAAGACCAGATAAGCTTTTAACAACTAATTGTGCAGTTTTGAACTTGTAACTTGGATTTTCTTATTATTTTGTGTGTGTTTTAAAGTGTTTTTAGCAGTCTCAACTAACTGCTTCACTTTTATATGTTTAATTGTTTATATATATTTTATATGTTTAATTGTTTCTTGATAGATAGATAGATAGATAGATAGATAGATAGATAGATAGATAGATAGATAGATAGATAGATAGATAGATAGATAGATAGATAGATAGATAGATAGATAGATAGATAGATAGATAGATAGATAGATAGATAATTAATAACTCGTGAGCTGCCTTGGATCCCTTAAACTAAAGCTGTGTGGCTCTGCAAATAGTAGCACAATGGTGGGACATCCGACGTTTTCACCTGTTCTGGGACCCATTCATCACAACCCACAACACTGGATTCATTTTTAATTCTTTTAACCACACCTGTCCAGAAGCATTTGGTTCTTTTTTTTAAAGAAAGCCATCTTATTTATCATTTTTAACTTGTTACAATTGTTCTCTTCTTTCTCTTCAGTACATTTTGAATGTTTTGACTGTCATTATTATTCTCTGGCACGATTTATGGTTTACATTATTCTGCAAGAATATTTTTAATGCATTTTGAATGAAAGCCCACCAGCACAAACACTGAGCTCCACAAGACTTTAATGATCACTGACCTTCGCATTTCTATGGCCAGAAGTATGGAGTACATTTTTAGATCCTGGATGGTGCCAGATGAGGCAGAGGAGAGGAAGGGTGCTTGCTTAGCTTTTCCTCAATCTACTGCTGCATATTGTACTCACAATTCCATTCTCCATCTGCTTTCTCCCTAAATAGTGTCCCAGATCCACATTTCCACTCGTATACAACTTTTCTGCTATGAGCACTTCTTTTGATTGTGAACACCTAGTTCTTTACCTAGCAAAATTTTAATGCAAAGCCTTTAGTGTGACCTGAAGGTATTGAACGGCTTCTGCTCTACTGCAGCTACTTAGGCATTTGCTCCTAACCATTTAAAAAAAACTATCCCAGCTATTTTTTCTTGAGGCACTCCTTAAACATAGAAAATTCTCCTCAAAAATAGCTGTTTTACATATTAAAAGGTCATTTTATTTTTCTGCTTCAGATAAGGCAGTGCTTTACATACTAAACCCAGCTGATTATATAAAACCCTTTTCACTTTAGTACAAATCTGCATGAGGTTAAAGTGACTTTCAGTTCCAACCTCTCAATTTCCAGTTATTTTTTTTTTAAAGAAATGTATTTAATATTTTTACAAATAAATTTATTTTATGAATCTGAAAATGCACATTATTGAATTTCAAGTCCCAAGAACGGCTTGGTCAATTTACGGCTTGGCAAATTTGATGGTTATACATTCCAGACCCTAAAGCCAGCCCTGCCGTTGGGCAGAGTAGAGCAATGTCTCAGGTAGCAGTGAGGAGGCAGCCAAGGCCATCCGCTCATCTAGAGTTACGTCCATGTTCTGGAACAGATTATGGTTGTAAGTCAAGGCACCACTGTACTTGTTACGTATTTAGGGTTAAATAGTCGATTCATTACTATGCCTCTGTTGTGTGGTCCAACTTCCTAAATTAGTTATGTATGACTCAGATGCAACATCCTATGAAATTAAAACAGCAAACACAGAGGTTTCATGATATATGTAGAAATGCAAGTAAGATATTGTTTCTGTATTACCCACCTGTTTTCTTGTTGCTTGTAAAACAGAATAGGGCGCAGAGCACGGCACAGGACGCGTTAGGCCTTCAAGCCATTTTTGCAGCCCCCACAAATCCATCCCCAAATTTCTAGCCCAATTAGAACAAAAATGTAAACAACAACAACAAAGACTTTCTGGAAGTCTCTATGAGTGACAGATTTGTGACAAAACAGTACTCCAACTTCCACCTCACCTGTGAAAATTCAAAATAAACAAAACTGGAAGCAGATTTTTCTTTCTTTCTCATGCATTTGCTTAGGCGATGAGACCTCTGGTGGTTCCTGGTCCAAATAAATAAAGAAATCACCCTAAAGCTTCCCAACCCTGCCACAAAATATCCATTCTCCGTTCTACTTACCTCCAGGATGAATGAAGTCTATGATTTTTTTTCAAAATCAATCTGATTTAATTCATATTTAAGGTCATCATTTAAATCTTTTTTTAAATCTTTTTTTATTATTTAAACTGTCAAGAAAAATCCCATTTTTATTTGTTTGTTTGTTTAAATCAAATCCACTCTGCTTACCTCAGACCTTAATAGAAACAAAAATCCCATTGGCTAATCAAATGGGAATTGTGATGATTTTGTATTGGCATTCCTTCCTAAAACAGTAAACAATGGTCGTCTTTCCAAGGGGCAATAACATTTGGTTAACTGTGGCAGTTGGCCAAAATTTGTGCTCATCCTCAGAGGAAGAGCAAGATCTTGATAGATTCTCATGAATTGAACTTTAAAGATACACTGAAAATTTCCAGGACCCAACAGAATTATAGTCAAGCCCCCTTCCCCACCTTTCTAACTGTACAGAGAGAGGCTCATCCCCATTACACTGAGTGTTCATACAAGGAACAATACATCTCGATGCATCTTTTTGAGGGCTTCTGCCTTTTTCAGGATCTCAGGAGAGATAGGAGACTCTCCCTAATGTGGCACTATAATTTGGAGAAGTAGAGAATGTGATATGAGGAGCCCTAGGAAGTCTGTGGAAGTTGAAATGCTCCTGCTGACTTCCTCCAGACTTTGGTCAAATTATGTTGCACTCACCAGGGGCATACCACGTTTGTAAGCCTAGCTTTCTTCCTTTACCTCTAGCAGCAGTGGTATAAAGGGGGGAAGTGGTTGTAAAAATGGTCCCGAGGAAATCTTCCTAAGGCTTGAAGAAGCTGGCCATTGTTAACTCACCTTGCCTGCATCTTACTGGCAACGACAAGGGTTGAGTATGATAAATTCATTATATCCGGTGTGGTATATAGTAGGTAGTGTGATGGATTAGGACACAGGAGACCTGGGTTCAAGTCCCCACTCAGTCATGGAAGGGTGCGGAACTGGTAAAACCACTCCTTAAGTATCTCACTCACCTTGAAAATTCTATTCAGGTTGCTATAAATTGGTTCCGGCTTGACAACATATCAGATAACATGATAAGCTCAGCAGTGTGTAACATACTTGGCTATATAGCAAACATGGTCTTTCCTCCCACTTCCAATGACAGGAGCCTAGAATGCTCATAGATCTCTAGTCCCACTGTCTTACGTGTCTTTTTGATCTCTGCCAACCATATGCCTTCTTAAAGCGCACATATGAATATCACTGTCTATCTATCCCTCAGTTTCTCTCATCAACAGTGATCAAACGTTAACATTTCACCATGTTTGTTTGTTTGTTTATTTAATTTATACCCTGCCTATCTGGACTACCAGACCACTCTAGGTGGTCTAGTTCTAATGTTTCTTTTATCCCCTCGGCTATCATTGGATTTACTTCATTTAAATTCACTGGATTTACCTCATTTAAATTCCCAGGCATTTTCGTAATTGTATCTTTCTTTCCCTCTCTTCCTTTATGCAGCCTTAACGAGAAGTTCATAGGCAGCCACAGCTATTTTTATTAACTGCAACTTGTCATTTCATCTGAACATAGCAAGATCTTGTTAAGCTTAATGGTAAAAACAGCCACCCACAAATAAAGTATTTCTGCTATACATCAAAGGGGTCACGGACCGCATGGGGAAACTTTTGAAAAAAACACAACCTACAAATAGTATTCAAGCCCACCACAAAAATACAACAAATGTTTCAGTCAGCAAAGGACAGAAGGGACCCCCTCACCACTGCAGGAGTATACCGAATACCTTACAGTTGTGGTCAGGTATATATTGGAACCACAAAACGAAGCATCCACACCAGAATCAAAGAACATGAGAGACACTGCAGACTAAGACAACCAGAAAAATCTGCAGTAGCTGAACATGCCCTAAAACAAGCTGGACATGAAATTCTATTTCAAAATACTGAAATACTGGACAACACCAACAATCACTACGTCAGACTGCATAGGGAAGCCATTGAAATCCACAAGCACCAGCAGAACTTCAACAAAAAAGAGGAAAGTTTGAAACTCTACAAAACTTAGCTCCCAGCTCTCAAGAGTACAGCGTGCAAAAGGTCAATGAACTCTACCCAGCCACAAGGACCGGGGATCACTACACACCAAAGATCAGCTAATGACACCCATCAAGCAAAGTGACAGATAATGTCTCCTCTTTATCACAACAATACACCCACAATGACACACTAATCACCCATCTCCAGAAAAGGACAAAAGCCTATCTCACAGCCATAAATGCTCCACTACCAAGCCAACTACACCAGAGCACAGAATGCTGTCCTCTGAAGATGCTGGCCATAGAGACTGGCGAAACATTAGGAAGAACATCCTTCAGAACATGGCCAAAGAGCCCGAAAAACCCACAACAACCATTAATGGTACATTCTTCAAAGCAAGCCAGATGCCAACCATACATCAAAAAGCTAGCTTTATTCCAGAAACCAGATTTAAAATTAACCACTGCTTAGAGTTAAGATCAGATAGCAAGTATTGAAAAACAAAGCAAAAACTTCCAGTTATCTCCATAGATGCAAAATCCTATCACCATCAGCAATGGTTAATACAGTATTGCAATGCAATCAGTGTTTCAGCCCTAGAAGACAATTTGCCAACTGTAGGCATAACAATGGATTCTAAGAGAAGGACTAATATTCAGAGATCATCTCCATTGTCACATCATATGCCTGAAACTCCTTCCTGCAATTTTTACACAGTGACATCTTATCAAGGATCATTCATTTCACACAGTTAAGCTGAACAGTGCATTATATATTAATCCTGTTATCCTTGCCTTATTATCCTCTCTCTTTAATTGATTACATGGGGTGTTTCAGAAGAACCTCCTTTTCAAACTTTCTTCCCCTTCCTACATACAGATCAACCTTTCTTAACAAGAAGGAACATAAATGCTTTGGAACAGAATTACAGTGGTGCCTCGCTAGACAGTTACCCTGCATGACAGTTTTTTCGCTAGACATTGGCTTTTTGCGATCGCTACAGCAATTCGCAAAACAGTGATTCCTATGGGGGAATTTCGCTGGACAATGTTTGGTCCCTGCTTCGCAAACGGATTTTAGCTAGACGATTATTTTGACAGCTCCCTCCGTGCTCGCAAACAGGTATTTTTGGGACCTAAGCTTCGCAAGACAGCAAAACAGCTGATCGGCAGTTCACAAAGTGGCTTTCCTATGGCCAATCTTCACTAGACAATGACAATTCTTCCCCACTGGAACGCATTAAACAGGTTTCAATGCATTCCAATGGGGAAATGTTTTTTGCTAAACAATGATTTCGCTAAACTGAGATTTCAGTGGAATGGATTATCATCGTCTAGCGAGGCACCACTGTATTTCTTTCCCATAAAGGATAACACCCCATGTTTATGTCCTGAGTACACTTCTGTATAAAGCAAAGAGTCCTAATGGAGTGCTTTTGGTCCTATGGATTGAATTCTCACCCGTGTAAGTGTGCAAAATTCTTACCACTGAAACACAGCAGGCATGAAAACCTTAACAAGCAAAAGTAAAGATTTTCTTAATTACTGTTAATTAACTAGCAATATGGCAGCATTTTCAAATGTGACATTTAAAGCACCTTAATGGGATCATGAGCAGTCACGGGGATAATTCAGCTCATCTGCTACAAAACCTTGATTCCTGCACATCTGAAAACACTACTTAAACTATCATTAAAATTGTAATCAAGTTTTTTTTACTCTAAAATAATGAGGCACACTTCCTTAACTGAAAACAGTGATAGGAACTCCCATTTTAAGTAAAGCTGAAGCTAACCTTGACTGCTCTATATGTGAGTAAACAGCTACTCATGCAAAACGTGATTACATACAAGGTACAAAATTCACTATTTCCATGCTTTTTTCCCAAAACCACTGGACTTGCTGACATAGGCAGGGAATCCCAGTCGCTTTTGCTCACCCTTTTTGATACTGCCACAGGGGGAAAAAAGCACTTCTAAGCATGTATTTTCTACCAAAGCACTTCTGTTATTTATAATCAATCAACAGAAAACCAGGATTTTGGAGAGCATTTTTGTTGTTGTTGTTCTGTCATTAAGTCCTGTCTGACTCTTCGTGACTCCATGGACCAGAGCACGCCAGGCCCTCCTGTCTTCCACTGCCTCCCGGAGTTGGGTCAAAGGAGCATTTTATATAATTATTAGACAAATTTCTAGCACATTAGTTCCCAAACTTAGGCAATCTAGGTGTTCTTCCCATCATCACTAGCTTTGCTGCCCAGGGTTTCTGGGAGTTGCCGTTCAAGAACACCTGGGTGACTCAAGGTTGGAAATCACTGGTCTAAAGAACGAGTGGACAAATGTGTTGTAATCTACCTACCACTCTTACTACCATCACCCAGCTAACCAATTAAAGGGGTTGTCACAGTTGCAGCACAAAATATCTGCCAAGCTGTACGGTCTCCACCTCTTTCTTATACAGAACGAACTTGGTCTGTAACTCCTTCCTGAGAGTGGCTTTTTTAAAAGATTTGCTAATTTGTCCACTGCTGAAATGGTACTCATATGAGGAGAAGAGAAGAACGCAAATTCATTGACAGCAATTCCAGCAACATAAGAGTATGCTCAGGAGAGCTAGTGGCGTAATTATAGCTGTGCATAGCAGACGATAGACCTGGTGCCAAAAGACTCAAATGCACTTGGATAACTCACAAAGCTAGCCAGAAGAGAATGTGTCAAAGAGTTGCATGTAGTAATTAACTAGACTTTTCACTACTGAACCATTTATTAAAATAATATTCTTCTCACCATTCAAGCATGTGTCTTCTAAGTACTGCCAAAAATAATTTCTTAAAGTTAACTGTTATTATTTTATTCTTGTTTGCTTCATGTTCCAGAAAACTTTAGGCCGCTGTGCCAATGCTCTCCTCTTATCTGATTCTATTCTGATGTTTTATTATGATGCTTGCTAAACAATTCATTCGGCCCTTTTAATTATCTTTTTTTTAAAAAAAATAGGCACACTCTACTTTTGTTTCAAAGAACATGATGGCAGACTGCAATCCACTTCATTTCTACTCAGAAGGAAATTCCCTTGAGTTCAGTGGAACTCATTTCCCTAACTGTATAAACAACTGCAGTCTAAACAAAATGGTAAAACAATGATGCAAGCCCACACAACAAGTAGACTACAGTAACAAGTATCAATCAGTAGCAAAGAAGGCAACAAAAAGACAATTATCTACAATCATTCTACACTGCACAAGGCAACAGACATTCATCCCTGGACTTTGGAGGGCCATCCTGTAGTAGGCATCCTTCAGTCTCAAGAGACTATGGTAACGCACTCTGGATAGAGGTCTTGGGACAGCATCTAGTGTCGCTGAGAAGGCCAATTCCAGAGTGACAATCCTTTCCACACTGAAGACAAATACAATCTGTCCTCTGTCCAGCTCCCTGATTTTGCTGGTTTTGGGACTGCCTCTTTGCCTCAGCCTGCTGGACAAGTGCCTCTTCAAATTGGGAGAGGCCATGCCGCACTACTTGCCTCCAGGCTGAATGCTCAGATGTCAAGGTTTCCCATCTCTTGAGGTCCATTCCTAAAGCCTTCAGATCCCGCTTCCAGATATCCTTGTATCGCAGCTGTAGCCTCCCTCTGGGGCACTTTTCCTGCACTAATTCTCCATACAGGAGATCTTTTGGAATCCAAGCATCACCCATTCTCACAACATGCCCGTGCCAATGTAGATGTCGCTGTTTCAGTAATGTACTGTATACATGCTAAAAATTCCAGCTCATTCTAGGACTACTCTATTTGGAATTTTGTCCTGCCAAGTGATACCAAAAATGTGTCAGAGACAACGCATATGGAAGGTGGTCAGCTTCCTCTCCTGCCATGCAGAAAGGGTCCAGTGTACTCAGGACACAGGATCTATAGACCTGGATCTTGGTATATGCTGTCAGCTTCTTATTAAGCAATACTCTCTTTGTGAGTCTAGAGAACATGGTAGCTACTTTGACAATGTGTTTGTCCAGCTCGGCATCTAGGGACAGAGTGGGCCATGATCATTCATAAAAGCGGGCTTTAAAAAAAAAAAGCACTCTTGCGCCCTCTAATGACCTCCAAAAGTATTTCTAAAAAGAAAAAAAGGGGAATATGGAAACCCAGGGATTCAAGGGGAGAAGCTCAAAGCATGCCAAAATTCTATCCTGTCCCAAAGGACACAAAGGAACTTTTTGGACCCTTTTTTCCTGGCAGGTGCGTGCTGGTGGGCAAGGGGACCAGGAGATGCATTTGGACCCCAGGGGCAACATCTTACACAGCCATGTTTGTTTATTTGTTTGTTTATTGTATTTATATCCTGCCTATCTGGTCAAACGACCACTCTACACAGATCCTGAAGCATTCAGGAATAATCAGGTTTTCACTGCTCACCAGAAGCTCATAGATTATAGGATCAGGTAGCTGCACTTTCCATAAGCCAGTGTCATGACCCAAAGGGCTCTATATCATTTGTCCATCTACCATATCAGATAACAGGGGCCACACAAAATTGTCTTCATTTCTGACCTGCATTTTCATACTGGTTCACGTGGGCAGAGATAAACAACTTGGCCCCGAAATATTTAGCAGAGCAACACATTTTATTAGCCATGGTTTTTCCTCTTATTTCTTATTCCTCACCAATATGTAATACTACATGTTATTAATGCATTACTCTCAGATTTTTTAAAAATAGAACATAACTTTAAATGACCCAAAATAGCCACCAGTTTCTCCCTTCAATTCGCTCTAAATGGAGCACTGCTGAAACCAGTAAACTTCACATTGTTTGGGGGGAATAAACTAACTCATTGTCTTGTTCAATATGGTCGCAGAGCTCCAACTGTGGAAGCTGTCACTTCAAGCTGACAAAGTCCCAATCATACGCAACCAGGCATACTGTCAGCATCCCCTCAGATTGCTATGACAGCTTCCACAGTTGGAGGTCTGTGTGGGTTAATGCTGAGCAGGATACGGGTCCTACAATTTATGCTGTTATTACAACATTTAAGTGGAATGATTCCGCCCTTGTTATGGGGCAGAAAAAGTGAATACTGTACAGTTACTTCCAAGCTCTTCCATACGGCCCAGTAAACTGGACCCAGAAACAAACAGTGTGTTGGCAAAAGTAGAATAATATCACTCTATAGAGACAATGAGTACCAGCGTTGTGTAGTAGACAGAGTGACCGACTAGGACTCTGGAGACCACAGCTCCAATCCCTATTTGACCACGGGAACACACTGGGGGAGTGAAACTGGCAAAACCACTCCTTAAAACGTCTCACTTACCTAGAAAGTCATATATGTATGTGGAATAAATACACTTCTCCCTTGAATTGCACAGATCTGAGAAACATGGTTTTGATGGCTGTTGTGAGTTTTTCGGGCTCTTGGCTGTGTTCTGAAGGTTGTTCTTCCTAACGTTTTGCCAGTCTCTGTGGCCGGCACCTTCAGAGGACAGCACTCTGTGCTCGTTTTGGTTTTGATGCTTCTCAGCACTATTTTTAAATAAATAAATAAATACTGTGGTATTCTTCTTTGGAAAGTAGCCTGAAAAAGGTGGGTCTTGGGGTTACCTAGGGCACTACCGTTGCCCGTGTGGCAGCCTGGGAGGCCACCTCTCTTGCCATGGCAACTCCATGTGGCAACTGGGGAGGATGCTGGGACATGCTGGGAGGCTGTGGGTGTGCCAACTACTTATGCTTTGTAGTTATGTTCTGGGTGGGGCATAAGAGTTATATACGGATTTTGAACTACTTGGGGGTCTGGCACCCAACCCCAGTGTTGTTGAAGAGAGAACTAACTGCACGGGTAATACATATGCAGAAGAATACCTATATGTAAAGGACTCTAGCTAACAGCCTGGAAGCAGTATTCTATGTCAGTTGAAGTACAGTAGTTGAACACTTCTTAAACATAGCCTACAGCATGTTGCAGGAGGTCTAATGAAAATATTGTGAAGAATAAATGAAAGGGATCAAGTCCATATTCTCCCTCCCCCCCCCCCAAAAAAAAGCATAGCTAGCATATCACCTGAAGAAAACAGAAAGCACTTCTGGCTACAACCACTACCTCAGCATCAAAGAGAGGAGCATCTACAAATTATGAATCCCATTTTTATAAGGGAATGCAGTCTCTTTCAAAACGGGCCATATACCTGATTGTGATGAACTAAAAGAAGGCAATCTCGGTGCAAAATGGTTTGCAGGGAAGGTAAATTGGAATTTCTTATCTGGCTCAGATTAAATCTGAGGATAATAATGCTCACTTCACCCTTGAGATAAGTCTTTCTATTTCCACATGTAAAAATTCAAGCCTCAGCAATATCAATAGGCTTTGCCTAATTTTATTGATAAAACATTAGAAGACTCATGAATACATCTACTGTACTGCCTTGACCGTACAGAATGAAAAACAAAAAAAAATAAAAATAAACACACAACAGCTGAACCTTTGGGAGGCTGCTCAGCTCATTAGTCAGTGACTGTATGAAGAGAAAGAAGATTATGTACAGACTTTGGCAACCAGCTCCCACGTGGGAATGCTGCACAAGAAAAACGTGGGAAGCTATGTCTGCCTGCTATGCATTTAAGTCAGGGGTCTCAAACTCAACTTACTTGGGATCCGCTGGAGGCAGAGTCTGGGTGAGGCTGGGCCGCATCAGATTTTCCGCCAAGCAGAGCAAGAGCCCAAGGAAGCCGCCCAGGAGTTTCCTTGGCCTGGCTGAGGCTCTTAGGAGGAGGAGCAGGAGGAGGGGTGCATGAGCCCTCCTCACCGGCCACGAACCCCTCCGGCTCCTCCTTACTAATACCACCAGCAGCAGCAGCAGGATGAAGAAAAGGAGAAGGGAGGGAGCGCCAGTGACCACCTAGCCCTGGGGGGAGGAGGAGGGCATGGCATAATAAAAAAAAAAAACCTCACAGAATCACTTTGCCAAAGGAGAAAAGCCCCCATCGGTACCTGCGAAATTAAACAGAATGGGGCGGGGGGCCCCCACAGGTGCTTGCGGGCGCGCACGCACGCACATAAACACACACACACACACACACACACGGAGGTCCAGCAACCTTCCTCTGAGCCCTCCCCTCAAAAAAGGCGCACTCAGCAACAGCAGCTACCCCACCACGACAGAGGAGCAAACTTTTTGAGGCCCAAGCAGCCTCCCGAACCGAGATGGTTGAAGCAGGACGAAGAGGAGGAGGAGGAAGAGGAGGAAGCACCGCTGGGTGCTGAGGTGGCCGCTGGCCGGGCTGGTGCTGGGGGTGCCAGGAGAGAAAGAGAGCCACAGAGCCACTTCCCTGGAAGAGGTGGTGGCAGTGGCTGCTGTTGGTGGCGCTGTTGGAGGCTCTCTTCAAGGACAGGCTGGGAGCAAGCTCCGCTCTCAGGCATCACTCAGCAGCGGCTCAGGTGCTCGGGGGAAAGGGCTGGCAGCGCAACTCACTTGCCGGCTCTCCCACAAGACAGTGCCTCTTGCACCCTCCATCCGGAACTGCAGCCTGCCAGCCAGCAGACAAGCGGGCTGGCTGGTAGGCTGCAGTTCCGGATGGAGGGTGCAAGAGGCGCTGTCTTGGGGGAGAGTCGGCAAGCGAGGTGAGGCTTTTTTTTACTCTTGACAGCAGAGCACACGTGGGCGCTTCAAGGGGGGACAGGCAAGGCGGGGGCCACAAACTATCGTCCGGCAGGCCACAAATGGGCCTCAGGCCGCATGTTTGAGACCCCTGATTTAAGTCATCATCATCATGTGCCCATGTGTCTCAAGTGGCAATTTTCAACTACCACTGTTTTCCAAAACAAAGAAACACACAACAACTGGATAGGTTTGGACTTCACACTAACACCCTCACTGCAAGCAATAAGAACAGACAGATCCTCGTACATCTTATTACAGGCCATGTTATTCCAAGGAACACATAAAGCGTAAGGTACAAACTTTAGCCCACCAGTTACAGTTACAATCTTGGGGATTGCTTCTGAGTCTGATTACTTTTTAAACCGTTGCATTTTCCAAGAAGAAAAATCAGAATTTACTGGCAAAAAAAGAAAGGCCTGAACAATGTACGTTTTAAAAGTAGAAACATTAAGAAGAAATATTCCGACACAGCAATTATCTTTGAAAGTACTTTATCAACCCTGAGCTTCCAAGGGTGGGCGAGATTATTTTTAAAAAATTTCACACAAAAGTGCAAATTCCTAGTCTTCCTACCACCACAATCACCACAACTCAACAAGTGCTTAAACAACAGAAAGGCAGGAAGGAATGTCACTCCTTAAAACTTGTATCTATAATTTTTTTATTCTTAAATGTTTCATTAACTTCAGCTAATAGGTTTTTGATGTAGCTGGGTCTTCTGCAACCCATGAAAACCATAGCAACTCAGGTGTTTTCTGACTATCTAATATTCCTTTCTTCCCCCGCCTCCCCAAATAAAACTGATATTCAGACTGTGTTTTAATGGGCTTTTGCCGAAGACAAACATTAATGAAATGTTCCCCTGGTTCATGAAGAGAAGCTTATTTTACTAGTTAGTCAAAAACTTGTTTTCTTCTTGCTATTTCTGTTAACAGCTGCTTAACAGTGGTTTTTGACATACAGCTAAGGACATAAAGTGTTTATTTTTATTTTTATTTTTTCTCCATTTTTGCTGAAATCCAGCACTGCAGCCCTCTGGTAAGAGTACAGTGGGGTCTTGACTTAAGAATGGCTCAAGTTAAGAACATTTTGATTTAAGAACCACTCTCATAGGAAAATATTGACTTGACTTACATACTTAGATTTGAGTTAAGAACTGAAAAAAAAACCACGTGGGAGGCAGGGAAAGTGCAAAATTTGAACTTTCAGTTAACTGTTGGCCAGTGAAAAGGGTGCCTGTCTGCTTCCTCACTCCTCCCAGCGTTTAGAGAGTGGATTGGGAGACAGTCTTCGGACTGCCTGGTGTTGTACTGCCTGGACTGTATTTTCCCTGCCTTCCCTGAACCTTTCTTGACCTAAGAAAAAAAGAAACAAAATATCCCCCTCTAGTGGTCGAAGGCAGAATAGCAGCTTCCCATTAGTTTCTATGGACGGAAAAGAGCAGATACGGATCAAATGGTTCTCAATGCATTCCTATGGCGTTCCTAAGAACTGCCTTTACACGAGACAGAGAGGGATTCAGAATGATCAGTCCCTATTGCCAGCAAAACCGGGTCCTGTAATTTTGCTCTAGGCAACTTCACACTCCTTCACCCAAGTCTGTCTCGATTTTAAATAAACAATCTGGAAGGTCTGCTCTTCCTCTTTATTTACTTTAGGACCCTCATTTGGTAATATGGTAATGTGGCCAGATCAAAACAATCTTAGTTCAAAAATATCCAATTTACTACTGTAGCTTGGTCTAAACAAGGAGACAGCTTACAGACAATTTGTCTTTTTATATTTTATTACAAAACATACCATTTCAACAAGTTTATTTTAACGTCAATTAGCATTTCCAAAATAGTCCCCAGCCTTAGCCACCAGTTATTTCCTCTATAAAATGAAAACAATAAAATGTCTAACTAGATCTTAAATAAGCATTCTTACGCAATCCTTTTGATTAAAGTTCTGTCGGCTGCATTTCGCTCGGTGTCGTCTCTCTCCATCTCTTCTCCGTCCTTCTTCTCCTTCTCTCTTCGCCCATCTTTCTTAAATTAAGAAGTTATGTCCTTGTCCATCGGAGTTGAGATAAGATAAGGGTCAGCTTGCTCTTCTTAACTCTTTTTTTTTCTTTAGTTGGAAAAGAAGTGACCTTGTACATTTTTCTCTCTAATTAGCACCTGGACACAAGCAGATTTCTAGCTTTTTCGTTGCAGCTCTGAAATAAATCCTATGAAATACAACTCTATTCTATTTTCATAATCAAATTCATGACAGATTTGACCTGAGAACTTTTTGACTTGAGAACCGCCTTCCAATACGGATTAAGTTCTCAAGTCAAGACCCCACTGTACTCCCAAGGAGCTCTCCAACCAAGATTTCCGATACAAGAAGAACAAGACCAAAAATAATATTTCTAAGATTTTATAAAGCCAAGGCAGAAATAAAACTTTTCAGCTCCACATGTGGACTCACATACAGCTTTATAAATACAGCTTTATACATACAGCTTTTATTTTTGTTCCAGCATTTATTTTATCTCTAAGCATTATAACACGTTCCACAACACAAGGCACAAAAAACTTTTTGAATGATCAAAAAATACTCGTGTGCTTCATTTCAGAGAGATGATGTCAAGAAACATGCAACTGAAACAAAACAGGCAATATTTGCATAAAGGCAAACCAGAACTGAATTCACCTTTGGGTTCACAAAGCTGGCAATTGCTTCTTATGTTATGTATTTCCATATTGAGTAAAATAAATTCAGTAGAAATTTAAAAAAGAAAAAGTATATGTATTGCTTTTTTCAGCCGGGCAGAAGCAGCAAGAGGAGTCAAGAGCCAGCTAAAGCAAACAAAGCAAAACCAGAGAAGGAAAAGGAGAAACTAAATATCAGCCATAACACCCGGACTGTGGAATGCCCTCCCTCTGGGAGGCTCAACTGGCACCAACATTGGCATCACGTCAGTGCCAAGTCAAAACATATTTATTAGAGCCTTTTGGGGTTGAGGATCATGACCTGAACAGGTTTTAATGCAATTAATGCCTTAAGTTTCTGTTTTAAACGGTCTAATTTTAAATTGTTTTAACGATCTTATGTTTTTAATTTGTTTTATACAGCTCTGTAACCTGCTCTGAAATCCTGTGATATAGGGCAGGCTATAAATGTTTTAATTGATTAATTAAAATAACTTATATAGCTAACGATGCAATCTTGTACATAACTGTTGCAAAGTGAGTCCTATGGAATTCAACAGAATTCATTTCCCAGGTAAGTAGGTATAGCACAAGTGGACAAACAACATGTAGCCTTTCAGAGCCAGCTCTGTCAGCCTGAGTCAGTAGGGCCAACAATATGAAATCATAAGCAGTGGTATCCAGCAACATCTGAAGAACCAAACCTTCTCCATTTCTAAGATTATAGGACTTACATATGACTTGCTCAGTCATATAAAATTTATATGTTGTGTACCTACCTATTTAACCCATGTTAAAGAACTTTAAGCAGGGATGTGGTGGCGCTGCGGGCTAAACCGCAGAAGCCTGTGCTGCAGGGTCAGAAGACTAGCAGTCGTAAGATCGAATCCACACAACGGAGTGAGCTCCCGTCACTTTGTCCCAGCTCCCGCCAACCTAGAGGTTCGAAAGCGTGCAAATGCAAGTAGATAAATAGGGATCACCTCGGTGGGAAGGTAACAGTGTTCCGTGTCTAGTCGCACTGGCCATGTGACCACGGAAGATTGTCTTCGGACAAAACGCTGGCTCTATGGCTTGGAAACGGGGATGAGCACTGCCCCCTAGAGTCGAACACGACTGGACAAAAATTGTCAAGGGGAACCTTTACCTTTACCTAAAGAACTTTATGCTGTGGCTTATGCCATTCCACATTACACTTTACTGTATATACATTTCTGTGTAACACACATCTTTAGGCTGACCTACACCAGTGACTGAACAAGAACACGGAAACTGCTTCATGAATGAAAACATGATAGTTGTCATGGGCAGCTCACTGCACACTGATCTTGTTACAACATGAAGAAGAGTCTCTGCCTCATCACCAAAGACAAATGTTTCCCTGAAATGAAGATCATTGCAGCACTTGACAGAGGATGATTTGAATGTTTGCAGCAACTCTCCAAATTTTATTTTTGAACTGCAGTTAAATGCAGACTCCATGGCTTGAATATGCTTTGTTTACCATCTTGCCTGATGAAGTGTTTTGGAAAATTTGAAAAATTGCATACCAGTATCAGAAGAGGAAAAAAATCCAAGATTCACATAAGAGGATTAGCTTCGTTAGGCCAACTCCAAGTGACAAAACAGTGAACAAAATTTCAGGCTCGCGTTCCCTACAGCCTCCATCAGGTGCTGCAATTGTTTGGGGCTTTACTCAGAACTCTCGCCAAGCACTGCAAGTATAAAGAAACAAAACTACCATATTTTCTGTGTATAAGACTATATTTTTGTCTAAAATCTTTAGACTAAAAATTGAGGGTCATCTTATACACGGAAGTAAGCTGAGGAGAAAACAAAAAGAAGTGGAGGAGGAAGCAGGGATCAAAGTGATCCTGCAGCACTTTGATCCCTTTCCCCCTACACTTGCTAAGCCTCAGTTAGATTTCTTAATTTTGGATTAGAAAAGTGGGTGCGTCTTATAAATGGGGGCGTGTTATACATGGAAAAATATGGTGTATCTGATCCCCCCATCGATTTTTTAAAAGCTATAAAATCCAGGTTTAAATAAAAAAATTTAAAAATACCAGTGCTTTGCAGGAAGAAATGTGGCAGGACAAAACATACCAGAGCAAGGCAAAACTCAAAGAAGACTGAGGATGATCTCAAAAGAGAAAGCACCTAGTCCTTTTTCCTCCCTAACATCCTTCTGAAGGAGGTGACTGTATCTTAAGGCACGCCAAGCAACATACGGGGACAGACTGACAAACCTAATCTAGCTCATGAGCCTGAGATTTTCTAGTCTCTGTTGTAGGAGTAAACATTCTTCTTTTGAGCATAACCCAGGGGATCAAAATGCTTAGATCAATCTACGTTACTCTTAAAAAAAGAAGCCTGCTCCTACCACAATTTATTTTCATAAAGAAATTTCTTTCTTTGTTCTCATCAGAAGCACCAGAGTACAATTAATAATTATATCAGGTAATTATTACCTAGTAACCAGCAAAATCAAGAGCACTTGGGGCACCTTAGGTCAAGTTTTCCATAGGGCATTGCATACAGCACACTGATAGAGGTATGCAGTTGCCAAAATCATCATGGAAAGCAGGCTTTTTCACAGTCTTAGACCTGAATACCTACCAAGAAGAATTAAAGTCTTCTTTCCAACACATGGCTTTCCAGGACAAAGGTTCAAGCAGAAAAACAAATTGGTAAGGTTTAGGCACATTACTGAAAAACCATCGGCCGTGTGTTCTCACAGAACACATGTTTGAGAAAATTATACTTCAAAGAGAGAAGAAAAAGGATAAGCTGGCAAAGATTTATAATACATTATGCATTGTTAGGGGTAGAAAATTATCAAGAAGCTCTCAAAGTAATACAGGAAACAGATTTGGGTAAGGAAATTAAGTACCGACATGTGGAAATATATATATGGAGAAAGGGAATTTTAAAATCTATGTCACAATTAAAGAAATTTTCTATGAAGTAATATCGAAATGGTATTTGACTCCTGTAAAATTAAATATCATAGATTCTAGTTCATCTAAAATCTGTTGGAGGTGTGAACATTAGTACCTACAGTATTTCCGTATCTTATGGGAGTGTGAGGTTGGAAATGTTGGAAAAAAGTATTTAAAGAAATGGGAAAAAATACATTTAACAATAGACGTTTTCCCATATACAGTATTGCATTACTATTTATGGTATTTTTTAAGAAGAGAAGTATGACTGGTCTAAAAAGAATTAATTTATGATATGGTAACAGCTGCTAATCTAGTACTTGCGAGAAATTGGAAACTGAAGTATAAATACAACTAACTGACTGGTACAATGAACACTGGAATATAAAAGTTAAGAGATTGATAAAAGAGAATAACTTTGTTGAAATATGAAAACACTTTTTGAACTATGTGCTAATAAAATATGAAGGTTGTTTACTAAACATAAATAGCGATCATTTATGGGGCATCGTAACAACAAGAATATATGAAATATTTCCACCTTTACTGCTCCTCGTGGGGTGGTGGTGCACAAATTATAGTTAAATTGATTTATTTTTGTTTGAGTTGTTTAGCGTGGTTTTAAGTATTATTGGTATTTCTCTCTCTTTTTCCTATGTTGTGTTTATATTTTGTTATTTTGTTAATAATTTTTTTAAGAACACATGTAGGTCTGCTGAGACTCAAGGAACAACTCAGCAAAACAGTGCCCTATGTGAGGTTTGAGGAACACCTTATTTCTTGCCAAGAAAGAATCAAGAGTTTGCACAGTTCTCATTATGTTTTTTCAAAAAGAAAAAATTCACAGGCACTCACAAAAAAATCCCTGTTGCCTCCTCTCCCTGTCTTTTTGTTAGCTTTAACAGGACCCAACTTCCCCCCTTTTTGGTGCAACGGAAGGCACTGCAAGGAACCAAAAGGGAGCTTGTTTTCCCACGAAGAATCAGGACTGTAAATCCAAGAATCTTCAAACCAAAGCAAAGTGTGCTGCTTATATACCGCCCCATAATGCTACAAGCACTCTCTGGGCGCTTTACAAGTTAATTACGCAGGCTACACATTGCCCCCCCCCCCAGCGAGCTGGGTACTCATTTTACTGACCTCAGAAGGATAGAAGGCTGAGTCAACCTTGAGCCAGCTACCTGGGATTGAACCCCAGGTCGTAAGCACAGCTTTGGCTGTAGTACAGCAGTTTAACCACTGCGCCACGAGGCTCTTTTTCAACAAGAAACAAAGGCTGTACTGTACAATGCCCCACACACAATATGGAAATGGCCTTCCAAAAAAACATAGTCCAGATGAAATAATACAACACCATGAAATAAGAAAGACTCCAACAGATCAGCATTCCCTAACCTGCTTCTCTCTAGATCTGTTAGTCTAGAACTCCCATCATTTCCCAGATAACAGGGCAACACCTCTAAAGGGCACCAGGTGAGGTTACCTCAGGTGTTCCTACCAGCCTGTGTCCAAAGTCTTGCCCTACAGGTAAAAGTGGGCTCTGGAATCATAAAGGGACTTTAGTCAACTTTAATCACTACAAACGTTACATATTTTAAAACAGCACAATGACCCATTTTCCACAATGACCACTGTAAAGATCAGATAGTGCTAGTTATAAATTCTAGCTTTACAAGCTTTCTTGGGAAAGAAACGTTTTAAAGCAAGAAGGTTTATCATTAATAACAAGTACTGAATACTATCATAAACACTGTTACAAAGAAATCTGTTCCACCCAGGGACACTGAAAAATACAGAACCATGCATCGCAATGACTACTTTTGGTTTCCTTGGAAACAGCATGCCTGGAAACAAAATGTTTAAGCAATTCATAAGACATATGACCAAAAACTGCTTCTATACTACTCCCATTGATATCAGTGATGCCTCCACGTTCAGCTTATTAACCGACATAACTTTGCCTATCAAACTTATAGCTGTCAATTCTAGAAAATATATGCACCACAGGACCATCTTAAGCAGATGGTCTTGGGTGATTTCAACGTGCATGCGGAGGCAGAAGTTACCGGGCCAGCTTTTGAGTTCCTGGAAACCATGGCTTCCTTGAACATGTCCCAGCACGTCAACGGCCCCACCCACGTGGGTGATCACACTCTGGACCTGTTTTTTTCCTCCAATTGGGGCGAGAGTGGTCTGATGGTGACGGACCTGGTGTCAGTCCCCTTGTCATGGTCTGATCACCACCTGATTAAATGTAACCTCACAGTGGCTCTCCCCCCTCGCAGGGAGCAGGGGCCTATTTCCACGGTCCGCCCTTGAAGACTACTGGATCCGATTGGTTTCCAGGATGCCATGAGAGGGATCACGGCTGACCTGGCTAGCACTCCTGTCGATGTCCTGGTAGACAGCTGGTCCACCACTGCCAGCAGGGCAATAGACACGATCGCGCCCAAACGCCCTTTCCGGCGCAGAACTCGTCCGGCGCCCTGGTTCAACCAGGAGCTCTGGGCGATGAAGCGAATCAGGAGAAGGCTAGAGGGTAGATGGAGTAAGAATCCGATGGATAACAATTGGATAGCTGTCAAGGTCGCAACTAACCTTTACCTGAACAAGGTGAAGGCTGCATGTAGATCATTCTTCACTAACCGGATAAGCAAAGCATCCAACCAGCAGGCGGAGCTTTTCCGTATAGTGCGCGACCTATCCGGAATTGGTCTGGGAGATGGGCCTCCCCGTAGTTTTTCACCGGACCAATTTGCAGCATTTTTTAAATCTAAAGTGGAGGCCAACCGCCGGGAGCTCTCTCCTTTTTTGAATGCAGTGAATCAAGCTGAGACGTCCAGCACTCCGTCTTGCCTGGTTATTTTCGACTCCTTCCGGCCGGTAACGCCTGACTCTGTGGCCAGGGTGCTTGACTGCTGTCGGGCCACCACCTCCTCCTTGGACCCTTGCCCGGCCTGGTTAATCAAAGCAGCCAGGCCGAAAACAACTGAATGGGCCACAGCAATAATAAATGGGTCTTTCCTTGAGGGCAGGTTTCCGCCTGCCCCCAAGGAGACACTCATTAGGCCCATACGAAAGAAACCTAGTTTGGTGGCGGACGAAATTGGCAATTATAGGCCCATCGCCAATATTTCTTTCATGAGTAAAGTGGTGGAGAGGATGGTGGCAGACCAGCTTCAGGCACTCCTGGATGAAACAGATGCCCTGGATCCGTTCCAGTTGGGCTTCAGGCCGCGTCACGATACAGAGATGGCATTGATCGCCCTGTATGATGACCTGCTGAGCGAGGCTGACAGGGGTAAAATGTCTCTGTTGGTCCTCCTCGATATTTCGGCGGCCTTTGATACCGTCGACCACGGTATCATCTTGGGAAGGCTCTCCGAGCTGGGAATCGGTGGCTTGGCGTTAGCCTGGCTCCGTTCCTTCTTGGGGACCGTCCCCAGAGAGTTCAGCTTGGGGAGAGTGTCTCAAACCTGTGGAGCTCCAACTGTGGGGTTCCACAGGGGTCGATTATCTCCCCAATGCTCTTTAACATCTATATGAGGCCGCTAGCTGGGGTCATCAGGGGGTGTGGAGCGTCGTGTCACCAGTACGCTGATGACACCCAGCTCTACATCTCCTTTTTACCAACTGCAGGTGATGCCGTCCTGTCCCTCCAGCGCTGCCTGGGGACTGTACTGGAATGGATGCAGGAGAATGCCCTGAGGCTGAACCCGGACAAGACAGAAGTCCTGAGGGTGGGGGGGCCATAGCTGGTGACTTGGCCGGCTCTCTCTCGTTTGGGGGGGCGACCGTGGCTCCGGTGAGTGGGGTCCGCAGCTTGGGCATACATCTGGACCCAACGCTCACCATGGAAACACAGGTGGCGTCGGTTGTCCGCTCCGCCTTTTTCTACCTTTGGCGGATTGCCCGGCTGCGGCCCTATCTCGACATGGGGGCTCTCACTACCTTAGTGCATGCGCTCGTAATCTCAAGATTATATCACTGCAACGCGCTCTACGTGGGGCTGCCTTTGAGGTTGATACGGAAACTTCAGATGGTGCAGAATGCAGCAGCCAGACTCCTTACTGGAGGGAGAAGATTCCATCACATTTCTCCTATCCTGGCTAGACTGCATTGGCTGCCCATTCGTTTCCGTATCGACTTCAAAGTTTTAATGCTCACTTATAAGGCCCTAAACGGTTTGGGACCTCGATACTTAGCGGAACGCCTTCTCCCACCAAGATCTACCCGGACCACCCACGCGAGCCAGGAGGTGAGGCTGAGGAGCCTGACGCCGAGGGAGGCCCGGAGGGAAAAGACACGAAACCGGTGGTGGCTCCTCGCCTTTGGAACAATCTCCCTCCTGAGATTCGCGCGGCCCCTACGCTGGGTACATTTAAACGCAACTAAAAACATGGCTTTATGTTCAGGCCTTCCCTCCTGCCAGCATTTAATCTAATTTAATTTACTTTCCTCTTCCTTATCTATCTATCATTTATGATTTTTGGTATGTTCTGTTAATAACCGATGCTTTGGATCTATATTACCATATTTGTATATATGCTGTTGTTAGCCGCTCAGAGTGGTATAAATATACCAGATGGGAGGGATATAAATCAAATAAATAAATCAAATAAATAAATCAATATCATTTCTCAAATTTTAAATGAGGAAAAAGAAAACTTGGGGAGGCTTGGCATCCACCTCCCCCCATTGCTGTAAATGCACCTCTCTTTTTATTTTATTTATTTATTTATTTATTTATTTATTTATTTATTTATTTATTTATTTATTTATTTATTTATTTATTTATTTATTTATTTATTTCTATCTATCTATCTATCTATCTATCTATCTATCTATCTATCTATCTATCTATCTATCTATCTATCTATCTATCTATCTATCTATGCCACCCACACTACCCAAAGGTCTCTGGGCGGCTTACAATATTTAAAATACAATAAAAAGGCAAAATAATTAAAATGCAATTAAAAATATATACTCTAAAAATTGCCATCAGACCCACAGCTGATATTATTTCAATTAAAAGCCTTCTGGAACAGGAAGGTTTTGACCTGGTGCCGAAATGTCAGACGAAATGTCGGCGCCAGACGAATCTCAGTCGGGAGGACATTCCATAGTCTGGGGGCAACTGCAGAAAAGGCCCTTTGTCTTCAAGCCCTCTCTCTTATCTCCTTAAGGGACAGCTCTTTCAAAAGGGTCGCCAGGTTAGATCTTAACTGCCGGGTAGGTTCATATGGAAGGAGGTGGTCCTTCAGGTATCCAGGGCCCAAGCCATTTAGGGTTTTAGATGTCAAAAAAAGCACTTTGAATTGGGCCCGGGTAGCAACTGGTAGCCAATGTAACTTAAACAGAATCGGCTTGATATGTTCCCTAGCGGCCCCACCACTCACCAGCCACGCAGCTCGATTCTGGACCAGCTGCAGTCACCGGACCGTCTTCAAAGGCAGCCCCATATAGAGCGCATTGCAGTAATCTATGCGAGATGTTACCAGTGCGTGTGTAACTGTCATGAGAATCTTGCAGTAATTTAGGTAAAATAAATAATAAATAATTACATGCCATCAATTCTGACTTATGGCACCTCTTTCCAAGGGTTTCCAAGTATAGAGTACTCAGAACAGGGGCCACGACATTCACAACATGGGCAGTGTCACAGCACAGTATACACAATCTAAAACCTAAAATATTGAGAAGGATAAATGCAAGAATAAAATGTTGTATGTCTCATCAGAATGATTGAGTGAAGATGGAAAGAATGATATTAACACTTCTTTGTTACTCATGTGCCATCAAGTGGTATCTGACTTACAGTAGCCTTCAGTGGGTTTCTGAGGTATGTGAGATATTAAGGAGTGGTTTTACCATTGTCACCTCCCCACCCCACTGGATTTTTGTGCATTGTTTTATTATAATGATTATATATAACATTAATACTGCACAATTAGGATAATAAGTGCCATTTTGTTGGGGGACATTGGAAAGAACAGTCAACAAAAATTTTCAGAAGCTAATCTGAAAATGTATTCATATTTGACTTCGATTTTCTGTCTCCAGTCCCTCCAATCTGTCTTTTCTCCATTAGCAATGATGTTCCTTTGCAGTTCGAACACTCCATCTGATTGCATACTCAGTGAAAAGACCAGCCCAGAATATTCATTATGAAAAGCCAGAGCAAAGGGCCAACATCTAAGAAACAAAGGATGATGGAAAGAAATATCCACAAACATGTGTACATGTTTCCATTGCTTGGGCACAACATGGGCTATATAGAGACAAGAAAGGTCTAGCAAGAAGCATTGGCAAAAAGTAAAGGTAAAGGTTCCCCTTGACAATTTTTGTCCAGTTGTGTTCAACTCTAGGGGGCGGTGCTCATCCCCGTTTCCAAGCCATAGAGCCAGCGTTTTGTCCGAAGACAATCTTCCATGGTCACATAGCCAGTGCAACTTAGACACGGAACGTTGTTACCTTCCCACCAAGGTGGTCCCTATTTATCTGCTTACATTTGCATGCTTTCGAACCACTAGGTTGGCGGGAGCTGGGACAAGCGATGGGAGCTCACTCCGTCGTGTGGATTCAATCTTACGACTGCAGGTCTTCTGACCCTGCAGCACAGGCTTCTGCGGTTTAGCCCACAGCGCCACCACGTCCCGCATTGACTTTACTCTAATACAAGGGTGGGCACCTTGGGATTCAGTGGCCAATTTTATGCCCAATGATTCTTCAGGGGTTGCACCATTTGACCAAAAATGCCAAAGACCAACAACAACAGCAACGAATAAAAATAGGTGGCTGCAAATCTTTATTTTAAAAAAAACACCACAATATTTTTGTGTGTAGATTAAACAATGTAGAGGGGGTTGCAGCCTATTTAAAAAGTGATTCCTCACTCCAGGAAGCCTCTCCCGAAAACGGTGGGTCCAAGAAAGAATTGGGGACACAAAAGTAGATGAAATGCACCCTTAGCCTACTTCTAATCTAGGAGATCCAGAGTCCAGATGATCTTAAAGACAGGCATGACACCACAAAGAGACCACGAAGGTAGGAGAAAAAGTCAGCTTGTGACTGCAAATAGAATAATTAGCATAACCACAGGAAAGGCAAGTTTGCATGTAGAAATCTTCAGTGCAGCTCAACAACTCCCAGGGCCAGGAGGGAGGGATAAAGAAAGCCTGTGAGAAACTAGAAACACAAAAACCCTTGTAATGTCCTACCCAGGTAAACAGAGAGTCAAAGGCTGCCCTTTTATTACCTGTTTGCACAAATGTGAAATAATTTCTCTCCTGAGGCATTCTGACCTTCAAATCCTCACAAGTCCTGCATTTTTTTTTTCTTACAGGCTTTTCTCCACCAATTGACTGCACACTGTAAAAATGGGTCTTCTTTACTGGTAAATGGACCAATGTTGTATTTCCTCCATTAAGAGACACTCACCAAGATGCTGAACAGCCTCACCTACTGGTGGAGAAGGTGGAAGAAAAACATGAACCGTAGTCTTGAAGCTATCAATGTATAATCATTTCCTAGCACATTTTAAGTGTGTAAAGTGCTTTATAGTATGCAGCTCATTCATAAATCATGCCTCACCAGCAGATTTCAATCACACATATATTTTGCCCTTAGAGCAACTACTCAGTAGGAAGAAAAGCACCCTCGGGGAATGAGCGTTACAGACATCTATCTAGCCAAGGCTTTAGTGGAAGAAGAAACATTTGGAACAATTTAATGGTGATGCGTAGAATGGATCGGGTGTCCCTATTCATAGCAAGGATTAATTTAATTTATCAAAATGATGGTGAGAGGGAGGTCCTTTCAGAAAAAAGCTCTCCTTAGGAGTTCCATTGTACTGTCACAAATATATTTCCCACACAGGAGGTGGGGAAGTTCCATCCACCCCCTATATGTCATTTCAATTATCACCAAGTTTGGGTTTTTTTATAAAACATAAGCAAACCAAAAGCAAGAAGATCAAGAAATGCCCTTTTCTATTAAAGACAAAATTGCTCTAGAAAAAACTATTACTACAGCATAACAACATTCGAAATAAAAGGAAGGATAATACTAACAGCAGTACTCATTAATATGGTCCTCTTTTATTATGTTGTCGTGTCTCGCGCTTCCCCCAAGTAGCCTGATTGGTGTGTATGGTCTGCCCTGTTCTACTCACACAAAACTCTAAAGCAGGTTAGGTTGATTAAGGGTGCCGTATGTGACCCAAGCTCATCCATTGAGGTTAACGCTTGAGACAAGATTTGAACCCACACCTTTCTGGCCACAGCTCAACGCCCTAACTGTTACACAACCTTCTTGAAGGGATGAAAGATTAATCTTAAAATACAGATGCTGTCGGTGCTGCTAATTAAGTAATGTGATAAGAACTGGAATAGAAGGAAAGAAAGGTGGGAGAATGGAGAAGAAAAGACCACAGTCCAAGAATGCTTCAGATAAGAGGCCACTTCCAGTTTGTTTCCAGGAAGAATTCAAAACATTAGTCCTGAAAAACCTGGAATCATAGTCCCACCTTCCACAAGGGCCTATCCAGCAACTAAGAATACAACCAGATGGTTGGGGAAGTGCACATCTGGTCACTCTAGAAAAGATCATTTTGCAAGGAACAACCTCCCTTAAAGTGACCCTTCCATCTGGATTGACACTGATCCTGCCTAGGTTCCCAAAGTAGTAGCCCTATAGTAGCCCTTTCGGCATGGATTGGAGCGGGCTGGAGCACTATTCCCCATATGTCATGTGATCACCAGGAAACAGATCACACCAGACCACTCCATAAATCGTCCAAAATGCAGTCTATTTCCCCATGAATGTATTCCAAGATCATCATCAAAGATACCCACCAGGTGCTTTTGCTTGGCGAGATTAGGTTGACAGCAACCTTTTCTGTGGCCATGCCCTGCTTCTGACTTCCTAGGACCATAACCTCTTGTAGTTCTTCTATCCATTCATGCTTTTGACAGGTCATTAGGTTTGTTGTAGATCACTTTCCTTTGTTTCTTTCCCAGTGGTTTTAAGCCAGTTGCTGGTTTTTAATGCTGTATTAACTACTGTACTCTTTTTAGACTGTATCTTTTTCAATAACGGCCTTATTGTTTTTATGGCGTCCTTTGATATTTATTAGCCTCCCTGGCTACCGTGAATGGAGGAAGCCAGCACGTACACCATTGACATATGTGTCTGTTTTATTTCAGCCCATTGAAAAGAGAGTTCCAAACGTCACATAACAAAGCAGTAGACAGGTAATGGTCCATTTTGGACACAACATAAACTTTTATATGAGATTTTTATATCAACCATCAATCACATTGGTGGGGCATAAAGTGGCCTACTGCTATATGAACAAGCAGAAATGATCCTCAGGCTTTCATGCCCCTCCTTTCTGCATCCAGCACAGCTAAACAGAGAAAAATGGAAGCATCACTTCCCTATTTTAAACTTTATACACCAGCGCAGGACATTTTAGTTCCCCCAGAGTTAACATTTATTAGCAGAATCTGCTCATGGATGGGTTTGGTTTTGTAACAGACAAAACAAAGCTGAGACAAACATTTTCCCAACCAAAACTACCCCATCTCACTACTGGGTTAATTTTTTTTTTAACCCAGCCAACGTAACGGATTGTGGCTCACAATGTTTGCCTCCTTTCAGCAAGCCCTTATGCCAAAATGTATATCCTGGTTGACATATCCTGGCTAGCAGCAGGTTGGCCCCATCCATGGTGAGCACAGAGGAATTACATGGTATGTACACTGGAAATTCCAAACAGGTCCGTAAAATACCATGTAATCCACTCAAAGGAAGTTATCTATCCTAATGGAATAGGGTTAAACTAATTGTAGATTACTATTATGCTAAAACAGGAAGTAAATCTTCATAGTGTCATAAACCATAATCTGATCCTACATCAGGCTTAAATTAAGCAGTTTTTCTCCACTCTCCAACCCAGTTTGACCATAACAACAAACTTTTGTCTTAAATGGTCTCCCATATTATCTGTTATACAAAGCAGTTTGTCTGCAGAGCTTGACCAGGCAGGCAGTTGACTGCATTCAGTATCCCACCCTTGTAATATTCATATTTAATCTAACTGTGCCCTCTGCTGGCTTAAAGTGACACCAAGGAGGGCAAGAGCTAATGTTACAAATAGCTCATGGGGGGGGGGGAAATGCACGGATCATTCCTTCACAAAAGGACATAGGTCTCAAAGGCTGTTTAACATGCACAAACTCTACAGTTTAGATATTTTTATACCTTATAGTACTGTAAATATTATTTTGCCCTCCACTCATTTTAACCAACAGATTGTATTCTCTGCTTTCTTACCAACAGACTTGCAACAATATTTTAAGTTCTCTCCTGCCTAGAAGCTGCCTTTTTGCCAATTAACCTAGCATGTTTGTGATCCTCAGGTCATGAGGGAGGAAGTGGAAGGTAGCTGTGCTATTGTCAGCGTGGGGCTGAGTCAGCAAGACTATCTCACTGCGCTTGGCTCAGCACTGCTGATATCAAAGAAGGTCATGATAGCCAAGGACAAGACATCTGAGTGCTACAGGAGGACTATACAGGCATCAGTCCATAAACATTTAAAGCCGTGACTTTATAAAAATTAAACTACATTGCCAACAAGCCATTTGCTTCCAAAGGGCAAGCAGTCTGAATGGTTTCCAGAACCTTTTTGCAAGCCATCACTGGTCATATACAACACTACATGCATCTGACAAGTCACCCTCCCAAGGGAGTTACAGCTGCAGGTCCCATAAATTTTATAACGAATTGCCCACGTATCAGTCTCTTAAACACAGGAGCTATTGAGTCCGAACATATGAACTTGTAAGAGTGATGGAAAGTTGTCCAAATAAGAAACGTAGGTTAACCATAGAGTCAGGAGGTGCAAGGACATGGATTGGATAGGTAGTGCACCAATACTAACTGAGGATCCTTTGCAATAAGATTTACAGACTCCCTCTTTCTGATGCGCTAGGGGAGCAGCTGAGCTGATAAGGACTCCAGCTTCTCATGGTGGTTTCCTATCTGAGCTCATCACCATGTCCTTCCTGGGGTTGAACAGGTGATAGCTGGGGATTCTGATACATAGGTTTGAGAGAGGATATAGAGTCCCTTGATTCAGTTGCATCCAAAAGTGGTGTGCCCACGACTCCTCACCAAGGACAGTTATTAATAATAATAAACACACCAATCAAGGCATGAAAAACATCTCCATTATGACAAAGGCACTACCTAACCTGGAAGAGAATAGGTCATTATGGGAACCTCCTCTATTTTCTCAACTCTCCTTGTACAGGGCTCTCAAAGGAAGCTCTCTAGATGCAGAGGAGTCTTTTCATGGTAGAAGGAGTTACCTTGTGGCAACATCCTTATTTCTTTCAATGCAGGTGTGGCTCCATACACCAGATTCCAGAAGGAAAGGGAAAGTATTGGCCCATCTGAACCCATTTGCATGTTATCAAGCAACATCAAGAGGCCAGGGATTAATCAGTTGCTTGAATTGTGCCTATTCCAAAAGAAGAAGGAAAGAACAGGGTATGGTTGTACTTCAGCTCCCAGAAGACTCATGCACGGCACAAGAACATTTCTAGAAGTTGCATTCCAACAACAATCTAGGGACCCACAAGTTACGTAGGTCATGCTTTAAAGAAGTGACTCGCATGTCAGAATCATAGGTCATGCTCTGCCAGGGGCTGCTGCGTGCCAGCAACAGAAATGGCAAAACCCAAAAAATAGCAGGACCAGCTCCTCATTCTTGCTTTCTACTATCCTCTTCCCTTTTTCTGCCACTGTCTTCCTTATTCCTCTCCTTATGCTTCTCCTTCTGGCACTCACTCCTCCCCTGCCCAGCTTCTTGACCGACAGGAAATGTACAGTTTGGACCTCTTGCTTTCAGTGGGCTTCTGAAACTAGACCAACTGCCAGAGGCTGCCCATCCCTGATTCAAACCGGGTTTGATTTTTTTTTTCAGCAACTCTTTTCCCTTGATGTTTGAAATCACTTCACTATATTAAAAAAGGGGTGAACAAATGGAGATAACGATTCAAGATACAATTGCTAGCTAAGCAACTGTGATATAAATGGAAGGCAAGGGAACTATTTTATGTGTTACTATACTATGCCCATTAGAGCAGATGTACGCCAGTGCCAGAGCTTCCGAAGCAAACAGCATTGCAGTTTCTTATGCTTCTATAATTACACTGAGTTGGTATTCTTGGCGTCTTACTCTTTTACCTCCTTAGTTAATTAACTAATAGAAAAGTAGTATGAGAAAGCAACATCTCAACATCAGCCAAAGGGGGTGGGGAAGTGTTATTTTACCCTTTTGTGATAACCTAAGAGCTTTTTGCAAAAGTTAGAAATGAGGCATTAGGGATGGCAAAGCATGAAGCATTAACCTGCTGACATGAAGATCTAGAATTACCAGCAGGACACCACAGAACCCTTCCACTAAAACCTTATAATACATAGCAAATGTCATTATGAAAATGCTAAGAAGCATCTAAGTACTTTAATTACAAGCTTAACTTGTGAGCCGTCATTTGAAATCAATACAAAGTAGAATCTGAAAGAAAATTATAGCTTGTAATAGGTCACAGTCAGTCAGAGCATATCAGAAGTTCTGTATCACTTCGGGTGGTGTCTTTTTCTTTTTTCTTTTTTAGCAGTTCCTTTCACTTCAGAATCTGAAGCTTAGATATTTCAACATACGTCTAAAGTCTTCCAGTTGCCTATACTTATTCCTATGGATACAGTGGAGTTGCAACACGCTACTGAGAATGACAGTGGCAGATTTCCTGCCAGCTACACCAAATCACATAGCGTGTGAAATAAATGATGTCTCAGGAACATAGCAGCTCAGAAGAGGTAAGATTAGTTTGGCATGACTAATTTTTTTTTCAGAAACCATACTGAATCTTAGAAACTACAGTCTCCTTTTCTGAGTGCTCACAGGGTGATTTTTAATTATCTGTTTAAGAGCATTTTCTGGTATTGATCTTAAGCTGACCAGCTGGTTGTTTCCCAGATCTTCTTTTGCCTCCTTTTTGAAGAGTGGGATAACATCAGCTCATCTCTAGTCTTTGGGGAATCTCATATCTTCTCCAAGATTTCTTGAAGACCACAGACAGTAGTAGACCCACAGCTTCCTTGCTGTTCCCTTTCCTTCCAGAGCAGTTTTTTTTTTAACCTTTCTTGCAAGTCTGAGCTCATTTTGAACTTTAGTTTTCCTGACTTTCTCTCTATAAGTATTGGCTGCCTCTTTGTACTCTTCCTTCGCCACTCACTCCTTCCACTTCCTACACATGTTCCTTTAAATTGCAGCTCATCTGATAGCTCTTTATTTATTAGGCCTTGCCACTACTCTGGGCAGTTTCCAGCAATAAAGTCAACATACAAAGAAAAGAAAAATCCCACCCAGACCAAAAATATAAAATAAGATATAGCTCTAAAACAAAATAACACATCTAAAAACCAAGATGGCAGTAAAGGTCAAGACTGAAGAAACGGTATAATCATCAAAATAAAACTAAATGACCAAAGGGAGAATATCCTGAGGTGCCTTCCTGAAAAGCAATTTTTTAAATTTGTTTGAATATTAGGAGGGAAGGGGCATGGTGCATCTCCACAGGTAGAGCATTCCATAAAGAGGCAGCCACTCCAGAGAAGGCACAGCACTTAGTCATGGACTTCCTCACACCCATCAGGATGGCCAGCCACAGCATCAACATTTGGGAGGTGTGAGTGGCATAGGAATTCATCTTAGGGGAAGGAGCTCCGATAGGCGCTCTTTGTTCGGCCACCCACCCCCATCTATCATGGAGTCTCTTTTCTTTGAGTATTTCTCACCAAAGGATCTTATCCAGTATTTCTTTGAGCATACCGAAATCAAGTTTCCTAAAATTTTCTGTGTGTTATACTAGTCTCAGCTTTCCCTTTTCTCAGTATAACAAATTGCAAGAGCACATGGTCATTCTGCCCAAAGTTCACACTGTTTCCACCTAATGCATTCAGAGTCCAATATGATCTATGAGATCATCGTCCATAACTTCAATGTGACTGAGAAATCTGTAGCAGACCTCCACAATGATAGCGCTATGATTGCTCTCCTTTGACTTTTAACTAGGGGTCGTGGTGGCGCTGCAGGTTAAACCTCTGGGCTGCAAGGTCAGAAGACCTGCAGTCGTAAGATTGAATCCACGCAACGGAGTGAGCGCCCATCGCTTGTCCCAGCTCCCTCCAACCTAGTGGTTCAAAAGCATGTACAAATGCAAGTAGATAAATAGGCACCACCAAGATGGGAAGGTAACGGCGTTTCGTGCCTAGTAGTGCTGGCCATGTGACCACGGAAGATTGTCTTCAGACAAATGCTAGCTCTATGGGTTGGAAACAGATGAGCACTGCCCCCTAGAGTCAGACATGACTGGACAAACTGTCAAGGGGAACCTTTACCTTTACTTTTAACTAAATGATCTCCATCAGCCTTTTATTCTCCAACTCATGCATCACCTCATATCTGTACACATCCTTTACATGCAATGCTACTCCCCCACCTTTCATGTTTATTCTTTTCTTTTTCTGAAAAAGTTACACCCTTTACTCACTACATTCTAGTCTCTCTTGACGGCCCATGACTGTCAAAAAGGAGGAATGATGAAAAATCCATCTGTGCTTCAAGGTCCTTCACCTTCCTATCCAGGGCCTCATCGTTAATTGCAGTAGGCTGAACACGGTGTCTGGCAACATCATTTGTTCTCACATGGATGAGAAAGGTGTGATGGTCAACGGGCTTGAGGATTCTGGGCAAGCTTTCTGTCATGTTCTTGACCTTTGCCCCAGGGAGACAGTGCAGTTCCCACGATATCCAGTCAGGTCTGCAAACTATTGCCTTTGTATAATATTTATTTATTTATTTATTTACAATATTTTTTAGCCGCACCATTGCCAGTGGCAATGCTGTGTTGTTTCTTAGAGTAAGAGCATACTTCTGGATGTCACCTAGTAGGAGCATTCAGCTCTTGGGTTTCATGTCTACCCTAAATTTATGCAGAAATCTTTCCCATGAAGCTTTCACACTATACTCAGCTGGTGACACCACAACATTTTTTCTGCACCTGATACCTGAGAATTTTCAACGGAGATGCTTCAAGTTGATGCTTTGACCAGGAATTTCAGCTTAAAAAAGAGAGAAATGCTAAAATAAACCAGACAGGACAATTATCTATTCCCAAAACCAGCAAGGGCAAATGTGCGAACAGAAGCAGGCTTGCTCCATATGTGGGTCTTTTTCTGGGGTTGACACTCAAGCTATAAACATATGGCACGACAGCTGGATCTGTGTGCATCACCCCCATATGGCGAACCTTTGAGCTCCAGGTGGCCACTTCTCAATGATGTCCTCTTAAGTCACTAGAGTGACTCCTAACAGGGAGAGCCATTCGACCAGGGAATCAACTACCCTGGGGCAGAGGGCAGGACTCCCTTTCACTGAAGATTTTTAATTGGCAGTTGAATGGCCACCTACCAGCAATGCTTTAGCTGTGGATTTTCTACACAATAGCAGGGAGATGGATTTGATGACCCTTGAGGGCCCCTTCCAGATCTAAAATTCTATGATTCTGCTCTATGATTCTAGACATGAATCAGTGTGCCTGACAAAAGAATAAGCGTCACAAAATCTCTATCATATGGGAAGTTGCTAATGGGAAACTTCTAAAATTCTAATTTATTCCTGTTGTGGTTTCTAACAATAACAGGGCATTTCAAAGATACTAGTACAACTTTCCCTCTCCTAGCCATGAGATTTATCAAAATGTTCATTTTTCCTTTTCCTATTAGTATATAATGTGGCTGAATGCAGTTCCAGCAAGTAGCACTTTATCATATTTAAACAGGTCCTGTCCTCCTTTAAAGCATACAGAATGCCCAAGATGTTTGAGGCAGAAAATCCAATTGGCTTCCCTCTCTCTATGGTAGTATTAGTATAATAATAAACTATGTAATTGACCACCTGCCATCCTTTTAACAGAACACTGAGATCTGTTGCCTGAAGGACGGGAGCTCTAACAGAAAACCTGGCTGTATTTCGAAGAATCACCACTGCAATGTTAAATCCTTAGCAATGAGATCCACTGAAAGGCAATTAAAAAAACAACCCATCCAACAGCTTAGAATACTCTCAAAAGTACAGAAAACAGAAACATTTCATCAAGCTAAGTCAGAAAATACAGTCAGAGCTGAGCACTGGATTAAGTTCTGGGCTCAACCAGAAACAGTAAAAAAAGAATACAAAGGAAACAACAGAATGAAAGTGAATGTTAGAAAGAGATATGAAACTGATATAGGGCACTACTCGTTTCCTTATGAATTAACTCAAGCCCTACAGCAGGGATGGGCAACATATGTCTTGTGTGCTGGATAGGTCCCCTTGGGGACAAAATGCACTGCCAGAACACCGACATATTTAATACTGTTGGGGAGAACATCTTACAAAGTCCCAATTTTTCTGTGTTTCAGAGGCCAGAGTGAGTGAGAGAGAGAGAATCTGCTGCCTGAGGTGACAGTCTCCCTCTCCTTAATGAAAAGACAGTGACTGGCACACAATCTGTACTAGCCCTGCCTTGCCAAGATGTGAAATTTTGTGTACATATAGTGCTAAAATAATTAAGGGAGGTGTAGAAAAAGCAGCCCTGAAAATGAAAGTTCTTTTAAAATTGAGAACTGAACAATAGTTTACTATAGTCATTGCAAAACAATCACCTAGCTCCAACTATGCAACATCACTCTCCAACAACATTCCTGAAAGCTGAACTTGCTTATGTTGCAATGTGTATATATAAAGATTGCATTTGCAGGTCCTAGCTTATACTCTCTGCAATTACAATATTCTAGTTTTCCTGGCCTCTGGTCTTCCAAGACTTTGGTGTAGCAGATGCTTTGTTACAGATCTTTGTTCCTCCATACTTTGCAAAATTTTAGTCAAAACAATGATATCATTATCATAGTAGAAGCTTGACAGATGCTTTATCTGTGTGTTATTGACATGCTTGCACTAATGTAAATAAAGCATTCTTTTTGATAGTCCTATTGTATATTTTATCCAGCTGTAGTTTCGGTTGAATTCTGACCTCAGTATTTGCCTGCAACTTCAGTTTAGTTTTCATATTTTTAAGCATTTGTGCCTACAGTTTCTCTCATAATTGTAAGAATCTTTTCAATACATTTTGGCTTTTTACTTTCCAAAGCACTTTTTTGCTTTTGTTTATTTATTTTTATTTACTTAATATATTTTTACCACATCTTTCTCTTAAAAGGACCTCTGGTAGACACTCAACTGTCAAAGGCCTGTCTGCTTTTTGACAAGACAATTACAAGCCTCAAAACAGCAGCAGAAGGCTAGTGGTAGAGCCCATTGGTACAGCAGAATCTTGCACATTCTTGCACACTCAATGTCATGAGTTCAAATCCTTTAAGTTCAATCACTTAAAGGCTCTTGGGCAACAGGCAGAGTGGACTAGAGTGGGGAGGCAAATGTCATATTGGGGACCCTTGTCACTGCCACTACAAGGATTCATGCACATATGGAACCATTGTGGGCAATATGCTAAGGGCAGGGGTTGAAAAAGTGGATCCTTCCTTTGTGGGCAAACTGCTGCAATCTTTCCTTTCCTCCTACCTGGGCAGTGCTGATGCAAGGCCAGAAGAGTAAAAGAACCAGGTTGAGAGGAAACAAAACATCCAGATTAGCATAAAGTAATTTGTTTAATTAGGCTTTAGTGCACTGTACCAGGTAGGTGGGGCTTGTCAGCCTTGGAAGGCAGCCCATCTAGAAGGAAAACTCCGACTGTAAACCTCCACTGCCTTGTGGCTATATCCATCAATGAAAAAGGCTTCAGGAGTTAACCTTGAGGCAAAATCCGGAGCCGGAGTCCTGGAGGCAGTTTGTGTCGTTGTGGCAACTCCGGCGACATCACTGGAACCAATTATATTGGCTCTTGCCTTTCCATTGGACTATTTCAGCGACGTGGAGAAGGGGGAATCTGCTGCTTGGGTAACAGTCTATCCTCCATATTATTTTACCCAGGCTTCGTGCTCTGGAGAGGACACACTAGCTTCGCATACAGCATTGAAACAACACGGAAAGGGATTGCCACTCTCAAATTGGCCTTCTCAGCCACACTAGACACTGTTCTAAGTCCTCCATATAGAGCACATTACCATAGCCTCTCGGGACTGAAGGATACCTAACAGTGCATTGTACACCTACAAGGTGTACACCATCAAACTCTCATACATAAACATACCATGGGTTGGGCTTTTAGTACTGTATATCGTAAGTCCAACTGCTGGCTGGATAGCTCAGTGATTTAGATATCTGGCTGCAGAGGTTGAGCGTTCAATTCCCCACCGTGCCTTCTGCAAGGACAGCCAAGCTGTGTTGCCTTGGGCAAACCACACAGTGGCTTGGTGCCCCCAGAAGAAGGGAAGGATAAACCATTTAAAACTACTTTAATTTTCCAAATCACATGGTTGAAAAGCAGATTTGAAAAATATAAAATAAATTAGCTTTAAGATATTACTGTGAGATTCCAGCTATAGAATTCTGGGAGTTGTAGAGAAAAAACATACCTTTTTCCACCCATAAAACCCATGGATTTCTGCTAGTTCACTCTACTAGAATCAAAAGAAATGATGCAGCAACTGTGGTGCTTCACATTACAGCATCACCACCAGAACTTGCTGCTGTTGTTATAGAGACTTCCTAGCTACTATGTATGCACTTCCTGTTATGCACTTCCCTTCTTGTGGAAAGCAGCTGTTCAGAGACTAAGCTGGAGTCAATAAGGAACTTTAGGGAACATTGTTGCCTCTGCCAGACTCAAAAGCACAAATGCTACATTTCAGCTTCTCCAGACCAGAGGTGAGCAAAATTCAGAGGTCTGGGGGTTGCAGATGCTTATCCCTGGATCTTGAAGGGCCATACTGTATCTAGTCCTGAATCCCCACCCTCCACAAATGCCACCAAAATGACACGGAGTTTATTGTAAAAATCTCACTTACACCCCCTCTAGTGGCCAAAGAATTTTCTTTAAAATATGCATTGAGAATGTAGCAGGCCAGACTGCTCAAGCAAAACATGGCAAAATTGCCTACCATATCCCCTAGAGGGCATAATTGGGGCTTCTCCAGCTGCTTTTTAAAAATTAAATAAAATTGGTACTATGGCCTCGTTTGGGCCTTAGAGAACAACATGTTGTACATACTTGCTCTACAGCTAAGGTTGATATCTTCTTCTCATCCTCCCCTGCAGCAATTGAAAATTGGTTCATCAGAACATGGGCCCAAAGAAGCTACCTTGCCCCATAATCTCCTAACTGGGCCTGGTATCAAGGTTTCAGTAGAGCTCATGTGTTTCCCCCTCTCCTCAGTTTGTGTAGTCAGTGACACAGGAGCTCACAGTACTCAACAAAGCCTCATCTCATCCAGAGAAACTGTAGGTTCTCCTTGATAATAAATGGATGTCTCCACCATTTTCTGGTGCTAATGTCACAGAAAACAACTCGCGCCATAGGAAACAGCTCACAGGACACTTCAGATGCAGTTTCCTCTATAAAAAGCTTTCTACAACACAAAGACGTTTCACAATATTACCTTGAAGGTTTTATCCATAGATGCAGAAAGCAACATATGGCTCCACTTCTGCTGAGGACACCACTGGATTGCATTTACTGGACCACTGTGATCAGACATCTGAAACACCAGATGCTTAGGAATTTCAGTAACTCCATATTTGGATCCTATATATGGCATGATATACGGAGAAGTTTTAATAGACATTTGATCTCCTTCATTGTCAGGTTTGGTTGCATAACCAGTACTCCCACTGCTGTCTTCAGCTTTATGGAGATCTAGATTTTTTCCCTGTCTCAGTCTTTTGGGGATATAAGGTCGCAGCCCCTGTATGGGGACATCACCACTATCACGAGCTCTCTTCTGCAAGCAGCACTCATTTCCAGAAAGTATTTTCGGATTCAACAAAGGGCTTAATGGTTGGTTATGATTAGTACTTGTTATGTTCATAAAAATAGGAGGGTTCAGTTCCCTGTGATGATTTGTTACCACGGATTTTTTATTCACCTGTAGGTGTTGTGGAAGAGTATCTTCATGCAAAATGCTCCTTCTTGAACTACCAACGTATTGAACAGGCTGGTCCTTGCTTTCAGAAACTGTGCATAACCCACCACAGGTCTGCAGAGCACTCACAGAAGAATCAGTCAGAGTCATTTTATTACTAGGAGCACCTTCAAACTCTCCAGCCTCTGTCTCAGAGTCTGAATCATCATATGCAACAAGTGAGGAGTTCATCAAGTCAGCTGTAATCAAAAATTTCCAATGGCTTCTTTCAGATCCTCAGGGGTAGGTAATAGCATCTACAATGAAAGAAATTGACAATTTTGAGGAAAAAATTAAATAACTCTTTTCAGTATTTTTCTCATTTAAAAAAGCTATGCAATTCAGTGTTATAAGTTTAATAGTAAACCTTCTTTTTCACCACAAACTGGTTTTTATCATGGTCATCTGGACTCTGGATGTGGCAGTGCTACATAATATTGTGTTGTATCCAAACTAGCTTCCTAGGATCTTCAGACAAGAAGTGTTATTTTCCTTCTTGCAGAGCTTTTCCCGTTTCACACTGAGTGATCAACTGCAACAACCTGTAATTTTTGTTTCTCATTTCATGACCAAAATACTCTAGTTTTCTGTGTTTTGTGATTTCTCAGTCTTTGATTTGCTTTCATACCTTTTCACTGATTCACCTCCCAAATCCAGAAAACTCTTAGCAGTCTGCAATAAATCCACAGATCAAACATTGCTTTCTATTTTTTTTAGTTGCCTAACAATTCCATGCTGTACAATAGAACTGAGAATACCTAGTGTAGTATTCCATATAAAACAACTTAGCTATCAAAATTAGGGGGTGTGTCACTTTGAGGTCTATCAGATTTATTTCACTGGGATAATTCATGGATCAAAATGTACTTCAGACATGGCTTCAGACAAAGCTCATGCTGACATAAATCTGTTCAGTTCTTTAAACGCCTCGATATTTTGTTCTTTCTTCTCTTTTTTTAACCCCCTTTAATTTTTCCACTATACTGATACAGACCAACACAGCTACTTCTTTGGAGAACACCAGTGCTGAATTTCTTAACCAGTACCACTCTTTACAATTGCATTTTTTTCATCTAGCAATTAGCATTCGGTAACAAGATGTAACAATGCCTTTCCGACAACTCTGTAAATGTACACAGCTTTTTCTCCTAAGAAAAACAACAGATTGTCATTTAATCAATATTATTTAGCAAAAGTGCAAGGCTCTAATGAGTTGCATTGCACATTTCCCCAGTTTCTTTAGTTTTCTAAAATACAAGTACAGGGACAAGTCTGACCAGGGGAAAAAGTCATCCATATAAAGTGACTGTAGTGTACACATAATGACGAACTCACTGTGTGTAGCAATGTATTCACCGTATTAATTCTTCAACAGCCGGATGCAAAAGAAGACAGGGCTCCTGCATCTTCAACAGCCGTGTAGAAGAAGGGAATTAAAGCTTACCTTAACAAATTCCACTTTCAAAGCTCCAATTAGAAGCACAGCAACCATGCTTGTCTTTCGCACCCCATCGCCTTATTTATAAAACAGGGGAATAGTCTGAGACGCTGCTCTGTAAGACTGTCTTTTCCGCGTTAGGAATACCTCAGGCCAGCCCAAGAGCCCCGCTCTTACCTGCACGGGGGGGACGCCTCAGTAAAGGTTAAAATTAAAGAAGAGAAACACTCGACCTGGTTGCCGACAGGGGGACCCCTTTCGCAGTAACACCGCCGTAAGCCCTTTCCGCGCCTATTAGTACGCCTGGTCTGCTGACGACAGACCTGCTTAAGACGTGCAGGAGAAAAAGTTCCCCAAGGAAACTTGAGCCGTCCTCAATCATTCCTCCAGTTTCCGGGTTCCTCTTCACCCAACAGCCCTTCTTATGTTTGTTTTTTTTTCATTAACGGCACTCGGCTGTCATTACACACCCTCAACCTTCCTTCCCTCCTCCTTCCGTAGGAATGACACTTAGCCTGGCTGCTGCCTTCTTTTCTTTTTCATCCCTCGTCCTCTGTTCCGGGTCGGGAGCTGGTTTTCTGATCGGAAGGCGTTGAGCGACGCACCGACTGATGCAACGCGATCGATACTGGCCTGAGAGGGAAGCGGCCGGTCCCGCGCGGGCAGGTAAGGAAGGCGCCGGGGGGCGGAAAAGAAGGGAAGGAGAGCAGGGGACGGGCGCGGTCGGGAGCTTCCCCGCAGCCCACCGTCATCCCCTGCCCTCAAGCTGCCTCTTCTCTCCGGAGCAAACTTCTGAAGCGACGGGGTGGCTCACCGTCCATCCGTGTGCGCCTGTTAATGCTGTGGCTTTCCAGTATTTCCCCCCCCCCCCCAAGGATCACTTTCAGACGTGGCTTATTTCGCTTAAATATATCTGGCATTGAACTTCTGGGTAGCCTTAGAGGACATTCTGGAGGTTCATGTGGGGGTAACCAGGCTTATGGAGCTGCATTATCGTTCTGCATAAACTGATGATGATGCTCCCACTTGCCCGCGGTTGTGGCTCATTTACAGGGGGTGTAATGATGAGGTACAATAATAATCTTAGAACCGCAGAGCTGATCATCGTGTCCAGCCCCTGTTCAGGAAGCACAGTGGGGTTGAGGGGGATTGAACTCCCAATCTCTGGCCGCTGAGCTGTCCAGCAGTTTTTACTCCTAGAAGCGTCTCAGTCATTACTGGTTTTCAGATGGTAGACTCTCTGAAAAATATGGGAGAAACATTAGGTTTCCCCAGAGTGCTGTGTGAAAAATCAGTGCTCTTCCATCTCACTCTGAAAGAACTGGGTATTTTTCTTTCAAAATTAGTCTACTTCGGACACACTTTGCATCTAAAGTTCACTATGATTTTTAATGACACTCTGTGTCTAAAGTTCATTACGATTTTTATGACACTCTGTGTCTTAAGTCTTATTAACCTGAAATGTGTTTTTCTTTTCTTTTCCTCATATTTTACCATAGGATGGCATACATGTGTATTATGTCCATTGATATTATAAGGCTTTAGCAATGTACTAATTTGCATCTCATGGTATGATAAGTGTCAAAAGTCAGTTTAAAATGTGGCTGTAAGGAAAAGACAGAAGTACAGTTCTATATTAAATAAGAGCCAGAGAAAGTGAGCACCTGTGGGATTGGATTGTTTCCCTAAATGATAGGCTTCCAGTCACGAGTTATCAAAATTATGTCCACATTAAACATTAATTTATGATCAGTTCAGAATGAAATCAAGCTTTCTAAAAAGAAAGCAGCATTGTCACGCTTATATGTTTTCTTTGAATGGTTGTTATTTCCCAGGATTGCATCAGATATACTGTATTAATGCTGTCTTGCTGCAAAGTATTACAGTACACACATTTTTAAAAACAGAACCAGGTTTGTTTCTTTTTATGACTGTAATCCATCTTAATTGTAGTAAGCATTAGATTGACTGTGTTGTAAGCTGCGCTAGGTCCTTTTTAAGGAAAAAAGTGGGTTTAATCAATCAAAGCAAAGCATACAAAGCTAGGCATATCTTTTTAAACTTCTGGAACAGTGATGTGTACAGTTGCTGGAGTTTTGCTTCCATTTAGGGATCCTGTCTGAAATTAAAAGATGTTTAAAACTACCAGTGGATGCTGTCCTGTCCCACTGCCAGGGGCAGATATTATATAAATTAGTTAACTCTTTTTTCTTTTGTCCTGTTTTTGGAACAGATAGAATGCCATTGAAATGAATGTTTATTAGAAGCTCCAGGAGTGACTGTTCACTTGTTAAATAGTTTGTATCCTCCTTCACAATGTTTAGCATCACTAAATGGCTGTTTTTATTTTTTGTTTCTATTTGTTGTAGTTTTTGGCCCCTACAGGGTTCAAGAGCAAAATGTTGATGTATGGACATTATACTGTTTAACCAATGATAAGGAAAGGTGGAGCCCTTCATCTGTTCTTCATTTCCAACTCTAAAATCTCTAACCATTGATCATGGTAGCTGGGAGTGATACCAGTTGGAAACCAACAACAATTTGGGGCCTTTCCACAAGAGGAAGACATTTCTAGTGTAGATATGTCTTATTTTTTATTTAAAGTTTTAGCAAACAAATAAATCAGGAAAATGCTTCAATCAAGTGGAATTTGCTACATATTGAACTAAAGGAAATTGGAAAATGTTGGAGATTATATAAATATGTGCTTCGATAGGGCATGACTGTTGAAATGGAGAGATTGACGTTCTAACTGGACCTTATGGCTGCCTTCCAAGGCTTCAAGTCTGTATTCATCATTGCATATAAGCCCTGTGGACATAGCAGGACTTACAGTATATCAAAGAAGTGAGTACACCCCCTCACATTTCATAAATATTTTAGTATACCTTTTCATGTCTCAACACTGAAAAAATAACACTTGGATACAATGTAAAGCAGTGAGTATACAGCTTGTATAACAGTGTAAATGTGCTGTCCCCTCAAAATAACGCAACACACAGCCATTAATATCTATACCACTGGCAACAAAAGTGAGTACACCCTTAAGTGACAATGTCCAAATGGGGCACAAAGTGTCAATATTTTGTGTGGCCACCATTATTTTCCAGCACTGCCTTAACCCTCTTGGGCGTAGAGTTCACCAGAGCTTCACAGGTTGCCTCTGGAGTCCTCTTCCACTCCTCCATGATGACATCACAGAACTGGTGGTTATTACAGACCTTGAGTACTCCACCTTCTGTTTCAGGATGCCCCACAGATGCTCAATAGGGTTTGGGCCGAGATATGCTTGGCCAGTCCATCACCTTTACCCTCAGCTTCTTTAGCAAGGCATTGGTCGTTTTGGAGGTGTGTTTGAGGTTGTTGTCATGTTGGAATACTGCCCTGAGACACAATCTCCATAGGGAGCAGATCATGCTTTGCTTCAGTATGTCACAGTACATGCTGGCATTCATGGTTCCCTCAATGAACTGTAGCTCCCCAGTGCCGGCAGCACTCATGCAGCCCCAGACCATGACACTCCCACCACCATGCTTGACTGTAGGCACGACACACTTGTCTTTGTACTCCTCACCTGGTTGCTGCCACACATGTTTGATACCATCTGAACCATATAAGTTTATCTTGGTTTCACCAGACCACAGGACATGGTTCCAGAAATCCATGACCTTAGTCTGCTGGTCTCCAGGGCTGTCGTCCCAGAAGGAAGCATCTTCTAAAGATGATGCACAACTTTCTTGTGCATCATCTTTAGAAGATGCTTCCTTCTGGGATGACAGCCCTGGAGACCAATTTGATGCAGTGTGCGGCATATGGTCTGAGCACTGACAGGCTGACCCCACCCCACCCCTTCAACCTCTGCAGCAATTCTGACAGCACTCATACATCTATTTGCCAAAGCCAACCTCTGGATATGATGTTGAGCATGGGCGCTCATCGTCTTTGGTCAACCATGGTGAGGCCTGTTTTGAGTGGAACCTGTACTGTTAAACTGCTGTATGGTCTTGGCCACTGTGCTGGAGCTCAGTTTCAGGGTTTTGACAATCTTCTTATAGCCTAGGCCAGTAATGGCAAACCTATGGCACACATGCCACAGCTGGCATGTGGAGCCCTTGCTGCGGGCACACGATCCATTAGTCACTAAGCCATTAGCTACTCCCAGCAGCCAAACCTGAGGAGACGGCTGCAACTGCAGTGCTACCACCCAACAGGTGGTGGGCCAGGATCCGGAGCAGCTGATGGGGTAGGGCACAACTGGAAGTGGATCTGGAATGGGGTATGGAGGCACCTCTGTGCCCAGGATTCCCCCTTTCACTGCCACTTCTACCGCCACTGCTTGCTGCCCGCTGTTTTTTGCTTTTTGTTTGTTTGTTTTTTCATTTTGGGCAATCGGGATCAAAAAGGTTTGTCATCACTGGCCTAGACCATCTTTATGTAGAACAACAATTCATTTTTTAAGATCCTCAGATAGTTCATTACCATGAAGTGTCATATGGAACTTCCAGTGACCAGTCTGAGAAAGTGAGAGTGATAACACTTGCTCCCCCTTCACACCTGAAACTTATGACACTAAAGGGTCTCATGACACCAGGGAGGGAAAACAGCTACTGTACTTGGGCCCAGTTTGGACATTGTCACTTAGGGATGTAACCCACTTTTGTTGCCAGCGGTTTAAACATTAATGGCTGTGTGTTGCATTATTTTGAGGAGACAGCACATTTGCACTGTTATACACTGCTTTACATTGTAGCCAAATGTCATTTCTTCAGTGTTGTCACATGAAAAGATACACTAAAATATTTATGAAATGTGAGGTGGTGGACTCACTTTTGTGATATACTGTACTTCCAAGTAAACATGAGTACGATTGGGTTGTTGGAGTATCAAATGATGTCTGAAGCAGCATTGACTCAAAAGGATGGAAGAGGTCATGCCAGGAAACATCAGCCCTCGATGACTAAATCTGTGACCTGACTTTGTGCAAACAAGTTTTTGTGTACATGTCATGTCTAATTCTTAAGATATTAGCTCTGTTCTGTAGCTGCCCTGTCTCCCTGAAAATAAGACCTAATCTGAAAATAAGCCCCAGTTAAGTGAAACCCTGCCCTCCAGCATTGTGCAGCAACCAGAAGATAACATGGCTGTATTTGAACAAATGTAGATTGTTGTACATGGAAAAAAAAAACATCCCCTGAAAATAAGCCCTACTGCGTTTTTGGAGCAAAAATTAATATAAGACCCTGTCTTATTTTCAGGGAAACACGGTACTTTTTAATATGACTTTTGGAAAGAACTTCATCTTCTAGCTCTAAATCCCTACTAGGTGAATGACCTGATTGGCACATTCTAAGGTTTCAAAGAAAAGGATAAATTTCAAAACTTAACTCTTACTCTGTGTTCTAAATGAGAATAATGTCTGACATAGAATATTAAAATATGTATTGTTTTCCATTTTCTAGAGTGCTCCAGGCTATTCTGAAGTTTTTTGAATAAAAGAACCTGTTAATTGTAAATAGAAAAGTCCCTTCCATCCTCCTGAAAATGGCAAATGTTCAGATGGGTGATTTTTGTTCTCTTAATCCACTTGAATTGTATGAACAAGTAACCACTCAAGGAGAAAAAGTTAGAGCCCTAAAAACTGAGAAAGCACCAAAGGTAAACTTTTGTTTAATTAGCGAAAATTTTATCGGTGTTTGTAATCAAGTTTAAGTTGGTTCTTAAAATTTAGGGGAAGTATTTGTTTCTGTAGAATCCAGTTATACAGCTATCTGCATAACTTATTTTTCAGGCCTGTTGAATATTTCCTATTCTGTATAATGCTTGTTAGTACTTGGAAAGCCATTAAACATTATTAACCTGAACGATGTTTTCTCTCTCCTGTATTTTACAATAGGATGAAATTGATACAGCAGTTAAGTTATTGTTGTCGTTAAAGATGAGCTATAAAACCGCAACAGGCCACGAATATAAAGCAGGTTCCCCTCCAACAGATTTCACTCCAGTCAGTAATGGTCCAGGCAATGCTGAAGAAGATGATTTTGTAGACCCTTGGACAGTACAGACATCAAATGCAAAAGGAGTTGATTATGATAAGCTTATAGGTAAAGATTGCTTTATCTGTTTTTAAATAATAATAATTTGTGAAATCTCCCATTTTCTTAAGACAAGGAATGAGAAACTGTGCCTCTCCAGATGCCAATGGAATCCACTTCAGATACAGATCTGTGTCAAGTTTATCATCTGCTTTCAACTCCAAAATATTTGCATAGAACAATGGATTTTGTTGAGAAAATGTTGATGTAAGAAGGAGTGTCAGTAGATTTTTTAATTCTAGGGGAGGCATGGGAATTTTCAGAAATCTGGCAATTGCACGGACCTACACCTGAAGCCTAGATGGCCTCAACTGCTGTGCCCCACAATTTTGAAAAATATTTTTCTTAAGCACGTCTTTTAACTAAAAAAGCCCCTTTGTGCCTTGAAGTGACTGCATGAAGGAGTTTTTTACCATGGTGGGAAGGCTCCTCCTGAGTTTTGCCATGGAGTGAATTCCTTCTGAGGTCTAGTGGAGGCATTTTTTCAAAAAGCAGAAGTGACTTGCAGTTTTGGAGAAAGAGAAAAAAAAACAGTATCAAGTTAGTTTTTGTGCATTTGTTTAATTTGTACCTGTTACTCTTTTCAAAAAAGATTGTAATTATATGAGGATAGGTCCAGATTTTGTTGTCCTTAAGGGTACCAATTGGGACTTAAGTAAATCACAACCAACGTGTGTTGCAGTTATTTCAGTGTGTCTACAATGGTGCTGAAACCAGGTGTCATATGGCTAAATCTGGTTTCAGTATCTAGTGTATGGGTTAATGGTATCATTACTTTTAAAACAAGCACATGTATAATCTATCCTCTGTTCTGGTTCTCCTCAGTTCGATTTGGAAGCAGCAAAATTGATAAGGACCTCATCAATCGGATAGAGAGAGTTACGGGTCACAAACCACATCACTTCTTACGCAGAGGCATTTTCTTTTCTCACAGGTGGGGTATGTTTTATTGAAGGATTGCTTCAATCAAGCAAAAGTAAATTTCCTTTTTCATGTAATATTCTACTGCACTGTGTTCTGTTTCACACACATCATTAAACAGAGAAAGCAGAGGACTTTTACATAGTTCTTCATTTTTCAATGATAGAATGTCTATTACTTTGGTCCACCTATATGAATATACTGCAGTGTCTAAAATACAGTGGTACCTTGACTTACAAACGTCCTGACTTATGACCATTTTGAGTTACAACCGGAGTTCCAGAACCAATTAAGTTCGTAAGTCGAGGCACCACTGTATACTGTTTTCTTTAAAATACAAATTACAACCATAAACTTGTTACCTCTGACTTTTAGTGCTTGTTATTCCTTTTCGTTGGTTCCAGCTCTTTTTAAAAGCATACAATATTTGCTTGTTTCTCTCTAGAGATATGAACCAAATTCTTGATGCCTATGAAAATAAGAAGCCATTTTACCTTTATACGGGCAGAGGGCCCTCATCTGAGGCGATACATGTGGGCCATCTTATCCCATTTATTTTTACTAAGTAAGTAACTCTGTTCTTAATCACATCTATTTCATATTATGTAGTTCTAATTTGAATAACAGCTGATGTTATCACTGGATATTCAGTAGTTATAATGCAGAGAAGTGGGGCTTGAATTCTTAAAGCTTAAAACAGAAGAAAGTTTACAGAGGAGGGTTTTCCTGTTCCACCATTCTCCCTGAAAAGAATCTGTGGAGGTTTGGAGGGCCTTTCTGAATAGTGTGGGAAGAAGCAAGGGAGCTTAAGTTACAAGGAGAAACCAACAAAATCAGGAAGAAGCACCTTTCACAAGCAGAAATAAAAGGCATGTACCCCGTTTGCAACAGAAGACTGGACAGGAATATTTTACTGTCTAAGACAGAGTAACAAATGGATGCTATGCGCATCTCCTTAGGGAGGCCTTGCCCTTTGACATCATTTAGCCTCTCAGGATCATTTAGCAGCCAGTGAGAGGGGGGTATGCAGCCCATCCCCTTAAAGTGGGCACTACAGAATGCAAATGCATAAATATGAATGGATTGTTGTTGTTGTTTAGTCGTTAAGTCATGTCCAACTCTTTGTGACCCCATAGACCGGAGCGCGTCAGGCCCTCCTGTCTTCCACTGCCTCCTGGAGTTGGGTCAAATTCATGCTGGTAGCTTCGATGACACTATCCAACCATCTCGTCCTCTGTCGTCCCCTTCTCCTCTTGCCTTCACACTTTCCCAACATCAGGGGCTTTTCCAGAGAGTCTTCTCTTCTCATGAGATGGCCAAAGTATTGGAGCCTCAGCTTCGGGATCTGTCCTTCAAAAGGGATAGGTTTGTTCTCTTTGCAGTCCAGGGGACTCTCAAGAGAGAAAATGAGTGGATAGGGAAACCCAAATGACAAGAACTCTCCTCGACAGCTTCTCAGAGAACAAAGAACTGGCTTTGGAATGTGATGCCGCCACTTGAGTCTTAAGTGAAGAATGAAAGGGGGAATCAGGATTTTTGTTTCAAGTATAAAAGCAAAGGATAGAACATACATAATGTGCTGCTGTTTTAGTCTTGGATCTGATTCAGTAGGCACCCCATCGGCAAGATTTCACACTGATAAAAATATAGGCTGGGATCAGAGATGTGCTTAGGCTTATTCAAGGAGCTTGCTCTAGCCCCCTGGATTTTCTTTTACTTTTTTATATCTGGTTCTCACACCACATCACAAGCTGCTTTTGATTCCTCTCAGTATCCAAAACAGGTTGCCATGAAACTCCAATCTGAAGCTAGTTTAAGCTCCTAATATTAATGCATGTTTCTTTGGATCCTGTCTATTTATCTTCATATGGATTGAGAATTCTGATTTTAAATTGCGAAGAACAGCTGTAACCAGCACTGCCCTGGAAATTCTGGCCATTATTTTCTAAACAAAATAAGTACTTATTACCAAAGTTAACTAAAGACATTTCAGCCCCACAGAAAAGAAGCACATGTTTTACCATGTTTTATTCATCCACATGCAGGTATGCCAAACCGTATCTTCAAAATTAAGAAATGTAGAAGCGTTTGTGATCGGAAAAAATAAATTTCCAATAACGCCTTAATAATTTTAATTGTAGCTGATACTACATACTCGAGAGGGATAAAGATGTTAGCTCATGATTAATTGTAACTCACAACAATGTTCTAACTAGGTCTGTTTTACTTTTTACTAGGTGGTTACAGGAAGTATTTAATGTCCCCCTAGTCATACAGCTGACGGATGACGAAAAATATCTGTGGAAAGATCTGACAGTAGAAAAAGCTTACCAGTATGCTATAGAAAATATCAAGGATATTATAGCGTGTGGATTTGACGTCAATAAAACTTTCATCTTTTCTGATCTCCATTATTTAGGGTAAGATTATAAGAAGTGCTTGTTCTGGGTTTTTCGGGCTCTTTGGCCGTGTTCTGAAGGTTGTTCTTCCTGACGTTTCGCCAGTCTCTGTGGCCGGCATCTTCAGAGGACAGCAACCTGTACTCTGGTGTAGTTGGCTTGTGAGTGCACCAACTACACCAGAGTACAAGTTGCTGTCCTCTGAAGATGCCGGCCACAGAGACTGGCGAAACGTCAGGAAGAACAACCTTCAGAATACGGCCAAAGAGCCCGAAAAACCCAGAACCACCATTAGATCCCGGCCGTGAAAGCCTTCGTGGATATATTATAAGAAGTCTTTGAAAATGCTTGATCAAAAGTTTTTCATATTCTCTGACTTCAAGCTATCCATCAACATTTGCATTGTTTGGGAGGGTTTCTTACTGATTTGTTTTGGGTATTGTGCATAGTATGTAGCAAGGTATTTGTTAATTGCAATTGTAGCATTGGAGCATAAGTTTTGAAGTAAGAGGAGCAAAAGATAATAATAAAGGGAACTGTGCTAAAGAATAAATATTTTGCCGGGATGGCAACTGTTAGATAGCTCAGTGGCTTAGGTCTCTGGCTGCGGAGCCAGAGATTGGGAGTTGGATTCCCCACTATGTATCCTAGATAGGAGCTGGACTTGATGGTCCATAGGGTGTCTTCCTGCCCTGCAGATTTCCAAGGTCACTCTAAGATGACCTTAGAAATTTACAACTTCTTTCTTCATCACTTGGTTGATGTCTAGAGAAGACTCAAAATTGCTGTGATATATACAGTGGCCCCTCGACTTACAAACTTAATCCGTTCTGGGAGGATGTTCATACCTCGGAAAGTTCGTAAGTCGACCTACCATTTCCCATTGAAATACATGGGAACGGAATTAATCCGTTTCAGCATTTCAAAAAAAAAAATACAAAGTCCCATATTGGGACTGCAAAACACACACACACACACACAAACCACAGAAACATAACCCCCCCCAGTCCAAACCCACCCTCCAAAACCCACACAGAAAAGTTTTTTTAAAAAAGGACTTACCAGTCCGAAGTCTCCCAGCGCTCTGCTGGCTCTGCGTGACCGGGGGCAAGCGGCCAGGTGCCCGGCCAGCTGTAGCCTCCTGGCACTCCGCTGGCTCCGCTGCCTTTGGAGCTTTCAAAGGGCTTCCTCCAATGTCGGGGAAAGCCCTTTGAAACATCTGAAGGCACCGATCGCGGCGGCGAGGACCCCCAGGGAGGTCTCCCATGGTGGTGTGCAAGCCCTGGGAGACCTCCCTGGGGGTCCCCGCCGCCGCGATGGGGAGAAATCAGCTCCCTCCTTTCACCCGATGCTGAGTCCCCTTTGCGCTGGGCTGAGCTCAGCCGGCACGAAGGGGACTCACTGTTGGGTGGAAGGAGGGAGCCGATTTCTCCCTGGCCGGCCAGCTTGCTTCCAAAGCCAAAAAGGCAGGGAGAAATTGCGGGAAGTTCGAACTGCCCTTCCTCCCTGCCTTTTTGGCTTTGGAGGTTTCAGAAGGCTTCCTCCGATGTCGGGGGAAGCCTTTTGAAAGCTCCAAAGACAGGGAGGAAGGGCAGGAAATACGAATTTCCCACCCTTTCTCCCTGCCTTTTGGGTTCGGAACCCGATCCGCGTTCGCAAGTAGGGTGTACTACTTGCATTGAGCTCGGGTTCGTAACCCAAAATGTTCGTCACTAGGGCCGTTCGTAAGTCGAGGGCCCACTGTATGTAGTTCTTTCATTCTCCAGCAGGGGGTGTATTGCTATAGCAGCCCTCAGAGGTACAGTAATATGAAATTCAGCTGAAATAACTATTTAGCAAAAGGCAAATGATAATAATCTTAATAATAATTCTCGTAGAACTGCAGGCCTGGAAGGGACCTTATGGCTCATTGAAACCAGCCCTTATCAAGGAGGCACAGGGGCGAAATTCCCAACCTCTGGCTCCATAGCCAGATGCCTAAACCACTGAGCTGTCCAGATATTGAACTGTATTCTGTCTTTTAAATGGCAACAAATATACCATGAACTGCAAATGTTAGTATTTGTATACTTTCGGATAAAAGTATTTACATAACCTTTCTAATTTATCTACAGCATTTTCGATTCATTTTTGATTAGTATCATAAGCAAATTGGATGATTCGTAGTGGTATTTACGGCTGTAATTTTTGAAACACATATTCATTTATAACAAGATCGGAAAGCGAGAAAGAAAAGTATTTGCAGTGGTGTGGCATTGCTTTAGTATGTTGTTATTAAAGATAAAATCATACTGGGTATTCTATAAGCTTGTCATTATAAACAACATGTAGACAGCCTACAGAAAGCATAGTCAAACACAGCTTGGAATTTCCTTTAAGTAGACATTGTTCTTTAATTCTACATACAGTCTGTCAAAAAGCCATGACACCCAGAGAAAAGATTGCAGTGTTGGCCTTTTTCTCCCAAAAGCTTTCTTTTTTTTTTTTCTGTGTCTAAAATTGCTTCTGATTCCTGTTTTCTCTTTCTGTTCCCAGGCAGAGTCCAGAATTCTACAAGAACATTGTTAAAATTCAAAAACACGTTACGTTCAACCAAGTCAAAGGAATCTTTGGTTTTTCAGACAGTGATTGCATAGGTGGGTTTCAGTATTATTCTCTAATTTCTGCCTTTAGCTATTCTACCAGCCAGCGAGAAAACACATGACACTTTCAGAGAAGAAGGCATATCGGCACTGTATACTATTTCTGTGGCACTGGGGAAGAGCATTTGATGGGCTACAGCAAAGTCATCCTTAACTATAATAGGGACAACATTAAGAGAATTATATGTGTATGTGTGATGTACTGGCTCCAGTCCAGTAGTAACTTGCAACTTGAGTAGGCCCATTGAATCAGTGGGACTCAGAAAGTAGTTGACTCACCAGATTCTGACTGGGCCTACTCTAAATTGTCCTCCTAGAATTTTAGCAACTGTATAAACATAGTTCAGTCTGATTTCACAGATGAGGGGACAACATACTGGCTCTCCAAAGGGCTGAGGTTCCTACTGACTTGACAGAATGAGACCTGTTTGTTATGGGAATGTGGTGCATCTCAGGGGGGCTGCTTCATTGGTTAAGTATTTTTTACACAGTTATGACTTTGAGCTGATAAAGCAGTTGGGAGCTGTGAGGGAATTCTTACAAATGTTGGGAACAGGGAGCCCACTTTCCCAGCACTAGCTCTTGCAATTAGGGGTGCTTAAGAGGATCCTTGTCTTTTGGGCTAAATCCAGTGATTAGTCCCCACTAGAGAAAGGCCATCAAATAAGGGCTACTGTCACCAGCGAATCGGAACATCCAGGAGCGTGGGAATTTTGAATCTGCAGAAGGACCTTGGTTGGAAGGAACCCAGTGGGGAGTGTGTTTCCTTTCTGTATCTCTCCTCATCTGATTTCTTTGAGGATTTCCCCCCTCTTTGGTTCTTTCCTTTCTTGGATTCTTTTTGCTGCTGCCTGCTAGATGCAAAGAAGAAAAGAAGGCATCCAGTGGGGGGGGGGGCAGAGAAATCTCCCCATATTCTAGGCCTTTGGGTTTGTGGGAGATTTTGATAGTATTTTTTGCCTTCCTTTGCCTGGTTGTTTTTCTTAGTGTTCGGCAGAAAAAACTGTGTGTGTATTGTAGTTGTTTGCTATTTCCTCCCCCTTTGTTTAACTGATTTTTAAATTGTTATTTAGTGAATTTATCATATATTTATTCTGTTAAAGGTGTATATTTTGGTGGGGTTTGGGGGACCGTTTTGTGTTGTTATTTCCTTTGCTGTCCGGCTGCTTCCTTGTTGTTGTTGTTGTTGTTGTTGTTGTTGTTGTTGTTGTTGTTGTTTTTCCCTGCCCAGAGGGTCTATTGTGCTATGTGGATTGCAGTCCCACAGAATTCATACTGACTTTTTCTCTTTTCTACTGCTTGGACACATTATACCTTTTTGAATAGGTTGGTGGATGATCAAAGGTTTTTTTTTCCCCTGTGTACCCAAGACTGGTTGTGGGGGAGGTATCCTGACTGGAGGAGCATCTGATGGTGGGTTGCACCTCATTTAGTGTGACTGTGATTTGTCCACTTCTGGAGTAGGTTGAGTCTGTGTTGCCTTGCCTCTCTGCTTTAAGGTTCCTATAGATCTTTTGGAGTGCCTAAAAGCAGAAATGGGAAAAATGAAGTGAAGGAACCTGGAAGATGTGTTCCCTTTCATGTTAAATGAAAGGACCTAGAAAAAAAATGAAAAAGGTATTCACAAAATAAGCCACATTTTTTTTAAAAAAAAAAAAAAGCAAGAAAATATTCCAGGAAAATAAATGTTTTTGAATTCAGGGGACAACATGAAGGCAGACATACCAGTCAAAGGTAAGTGTCTATGCGTCACACAAAAGAGAATGCTTTCTCCGAGGGCGAGTGAAAGGTGGCGTCTTACTACACAATAGTAATATCTTTCCATTGGTATTCTTCAAAGCTAAATTTTTGACTTTAACTGGCCATGAACAACCACAACCATGCCAGCAGGCTTACCAGGGCCGGACTGGGACCAAAAATCGGCCCTGGCATTTAGAGCACACAGGCCCACCTGTTGTGGGCTCCATTCACGATATTGTGGCGCGCTGAAAGGGCGTTGCTGGTATAGTGGTATTGGTACATGCTTATGAGTTCTCCCTATCCCAATCATTGCCCTGGTTGTATAAATAACAAGGAGCATCAGGAAATCTAAACCTATAAAATCATCACGTTTAACAAAAAGTGTAATTAAAATTTAATGTTTAAATTTGTCAATGCCAGTGCTCTCTAAACAAAAAATACCAACAGTACAATGTGAGATCTTATAGCTATTTTAATGTATTGAAACATTAGATCATTAAACATGACTGCAACAAAACGTTCAATGTGAACAAGCCATAAGTAGCAGATCCTCCTACATCAACACTTCCACCAGGAACAAAAGGCTCGGCTCAAGAACTTTCCACCTCGTTTATGATTTGAACATTTTAAATTTGAACCCTACTAATACTGGAAAGACTTAGGAATGATACGTTATCAAGGAATAAGAAGACTTTGCAGGGCTTCACTACTCTCTGCAACTCTGTTGATGATGGCATCCACATCAAGACTCATGAGGATTTCTTTTTCTGTAACCATTAACATGAATGAATCCAAATGGTCCTGGGATACAGTATTCCTCAGTCGATTCTTGATGAACCTCAAGGTGGAGAAGCTTCTCTCACAAGCAACTTGAGTAAATGATAGAGTCAGTAGGAATTTGTAGGCTAGACCTATCACATTATAGGCATCTGTTAATAAATTGTAGCGCCGTAGAATTTGATAGCAACAAATGGCACAGTTCTTACATGTTGCACATGGCTTATTTAACAGCTCCATTTCATCAAATTGTTGACTTAGATCTTCCATGGGCGTTTCTCTTGATACCCTTACAGTGTATTCTTCTAGCGCTGATGTCTTCAATTTGCCCCAATGCAAAGCTAGACTAGTTAATTCACACCGCAAATTTTCAGCTGTGGCATTCTCATTAAATTTGATCAAGACTTTACTTAAATCTTCCATTGCAGATATATGAAGCCCTTGTTCTCTTATGTTTGAAAAGTTCCTAGGGTCTAGGCATGCATAGTCGGCATACAGTGTTTCACTAGCAAGAAAACGTCGAGTTATGCTCTCCGTGATTACATCAAGGATCACATTGTGTACTTGTTTTGTTTTTTTCTTTCTCAGAACATATTAATCGGTTTTCAATGTATTCCTATGGGAAATGGTGCCTTGACCTACAAACTTTTCGACTTGCGAACACCGTTCCAATATGGATTAAGTTTGTAAGCCGAGGTACCACTGTATCATTTTCTTGAAGAAGTGAATGACATGTTTGAATAAAAAAAGGTTCCAGACCACATGGATACTCTCCAGGAACCCTGGAAAATATGGTTGTGGGGCCAATTCAGTATTATAATATAAATCTACATTATAAAGCTACTCCTAGCAGAAAAAGAGGCATCCTAAGAACCACCTAGTATCAGCACTACTTCTTATTCCTATATAAGTTTGAAGAGCAAATGAACTCTCTACCTCAATTCCCTTTTCTGCTTTCTGATTCAGAAAGGTTTGACACATGTTAGCATGACACTTCCTTGACTTTTTAAGAATGTGTAAATAGAAAGTCATATATAAGTATACAAGCTAGGTGACACATGTAGCCCAAAATAATCATCCTCTGCCACACATCTATCTTCTTTTATACAGAGAATGCTGACATTTGATCACAACTACAGAATGCCCTCTTGATGAAAAACTTAGCTACTTTATCAATTCATGAATACTTTTTATTTCCTCGGTCTTTTAAACAGCACAAACTTCAAAGTTTGGAACTGATGCATTTTGTCTTCTTATCCTGTCCTATGTTGGTGTTTAATTAATTTTTTTACATAATATTTGGATATTTCAATTCTGCAAGCCATCTGAGAGGAACTGTTGAGAGGGCCACTAAAGCATGGAGTATAAATTTTTAAAATGCAATCCATAAAATAAATATTCTTGATTTCCTGAATCTATTCCTCACATACTTCTTGTGTAACAGTATCAACACGCCATGTTTCTATGAGTTGATCCGGCTTCTTTCACTTAATACATTTAACACTGTGGACATGAGAACTGACAATGGAACACTGTGTTTAAAGGGGACGAGTCTACAGCATTTCACCCGTGAGAATTGTCTGAACACCACTTCCACCTAAGAACTCTATAAAAGAATGGCACAGTGTACTCTGATGACAAAGTCATCAATAACAGGGCTTGAAGAAATCCATAAAACAAAACCACATTTGAGAAAATGATGCACTACATATGGTATATACTGTATTATATGATGGGTGCTGAAGAATTAAATAATATGTTATGCCATGATTGAAGGTAGTCCCTGGCTCTTGGGGAGCCAGGGACTAACTATTTGTTTCTTTTTTTTCTGTTAAAACAGTAAAAATTATCATAAAATCAAATTCTTGCATAGTCAAAACTCGACAAGCTGTAGTCACCAAGACTGCAAAAATTTATCTTCCTCTTTCATTGTCCCAAGAACATTTTCACTTTCTTACCCTCTGCCAACAGGACACATAAATGGTATTTACATAATGAGAGAGAGGCCTCTCTCTTTGATTTCATCAAAACCTTTTCCTAGTTCCTTTGGCCAAAATAAATCCGTAAATTAAAAGATTTTACATACACACCCTGAGAAAAGACTTCAATTCCACAGGAAAGCTTCAATAATTCTTCCAACTGATCATCTGTCCGATTCCACACTTCCAATAATCGCAAAGCAATCAGTGACAACAATTACAGTACAAGAGGTTCTTGGAATGGAATGAAGAATGACGCTCCCAACCAAACTCCGTTTATTGCGATGGTGGTATTTTAAAAAGTCTTGCTATTATGTCTAGATAGTACTGTATACTTCTTTTTAATATTGTTAAAACAGTGGCACACTGAATAGAATCAGCCAAAGCATTCTGTCACTATCATGGATGATGGGACTAAGCATCCTCCCTCACTCCATTAGCATTTCTGGACAGGAAGAAAGGATTTTCCTTGAGGCTGGGAGGGAGGTGGCAAGGAAGGAAAACGCATTAAGGGAAGCGAAGGAGAATTCACATGCACACACAAAAAGGAAAGCTGCAAAAGCTTTCCTTTCTTGATAGCGAGTCCTACAGTTACTTTCGAGTAAAGATGCAAAAGGGGAAGGCTGCAGACAGATCTATTGGCCACCAATTCTTAATCTTCCCCTTGCATGGATCCCAACAGCTTCGGGAGTCTTTTTTTTTTAAAAAGCCAGATAGAGGCGACTAATAGGCTTTAAAAATAAGATTATAGAGATGGGAGGGAGGCTGGCAGGAACGGGGAGAGGGAAGGGAAAGAAAACGAGTGAGAGGAGGGGGTGGGCTACCTTCTGAGGTATGGAAGTGGGGGGGGGAAGGGGGATCTTCTCTCCTTCCCCCCAAAAAATAACACCCCCAAGCCGACGCCCTAAAAGTAGCGACGAAGCGGGGAGGGCGACCCACATCTCGGGGTTGTGTAAGAAATGGGAAATCCGAGAGGGATGGGCACTTACACGGGCACTCACACACACACACACACACACACACTCACACACACCCGATCTGTACAAAGCACGTGTTGCCCACCCGTCAGGGTGGGGTCCGCGGGAGAGAAAGGAGGGCAGCGGCTGAGGGAGGGAAGAAGGGAGGGATGGGATGGCGGGCGGGCGTGGGAAAAAAGGAAGCGGCGGCGCCCCCCACCCCACCCCCGGGCAGGCTGACTCACGAGCAAGACGGGCAAAGGGAGCCCGCCCGGGCCGGCCGGGCCAGCAACGCTCCAGGCGCTCGGGGGCGGCCAGCCGGTCGCGGCGGCGGCGGCGGCGGCGCCTCTTCCTCCTCGGCCGGGGTAGAGAAGGAAGAAAGGGGGCGAGTCAGGGGGTGCCTCTTCTCCTTCTTCCTCCTCCTCCTCTCACTCCGGCTCCCCTCCACCGCTGCCGTCGCCCTCCGGCTGCTCCCCCTCAGCGGCTGGTGGGGAGCTCCGCTCCATCTTCTCTGGAGGCAGGGCCGGACTGGGACCAAAAATCGGCCCTGGCTGAGGCAGGAACCGGCCTTCTGACCATCGGCCTTTCTGGCATTTGCCAGAATTTCCAGATGACCAGTCCGGCCCTGAGGCTTACTAATCATCTTCAAATAATACTGGAAACTTTCTTTCTACACTGATAGTATAAAGCGAGAGCAGGCCACTTTTTCTGTTCCAAACACAATATCACAAATAAATGTTTTCTGCCCTTCTAGGTAAGATCAGTTTTCCTGCCATTCAAGCGGCTCCATCCTTTAGTACATCATTTCCACAAATCTTCAACAATAAGAAAGACATCCAGTGTCTCATCCCATGTGCAATTGATCAGGTATGAAAGGCTTCTCAAGATTAAATCAGTCTCTTCCATCAGATCCATCACAAGACAAAATTGCAATGGATTTAAAGGAATATCCAAACTGTATACATTTTGCATTTTTCTATTGCACTCTAAATATGTAGGATTGGATCCTAAGATATGATAATTTAAGATAGTTCATAGAAGAAAGTTTCTTGTCCTGCCCTCCCATAGCCACTTATCATGCCCAAAAGAATATGTCAGACCTGAGATTCCTTGTGAAATCCATGGGATGACGCACAACGGGTGTGCCTCATCCCATGAAAAGGTGTGATGTGTATTATGTTATGTGCTGTCAAGTCATTTCCAACTTACAATGATCCTATGAATTAATGACTTCCACAAGTTCTTATTATTAACAGCCCTGCTTAGGTCATGCAAAAAAATAGACTGTGGCTTCCTTTAGTGAGTCAATCCATCTCATATTAGATTTCTCTCTTTTCCTATTGCCTTCCAATTTTGCTAGCATCATGGTCATTTCCAGTGTGTCAAATCATGCGTGTTCAATGTATGATAGATTTAGTGTAGTCATTTGGTGAATGTTGTTCCATTTCAGAGGTTTGGGTGACTGTTACTAACAATGGGGTGCTGTATGGTAAAGCCACTGTGAGGAGACTGATCTAATGCTAATCGGACAACTGGGTGTAGTCTGTCTTTATCTTCCCACAAGCCTTTTCCTGGTTGTTTTATTTGTTTTAGGACCCCTATTTCAGAATGACGAGAGATGTGGCCCCACGAATTGGCTACCCCAAGCCGGCCCTACTGCATTCCGTCTTCTTTCCAGCCCTGCAGGGAGCACAGACGAAAATGAGTGCCAGCGATCCAAACTCCTCTATCTTTCTCACCGATACACCGAAGCAAATTAAAACAAAGGTAAGGGTAAAACTCTCGCGAGCCCTACATATTTTCTTTTAAGTTGCCTCAGGTTCCAAGGTGCCTTCTTCAAGTTGACTTGGTCACTCATTAAAACACCCCTTTCTCTTCCTGGTTCTTCATACAGTTTGTAACAAAACATGATTCTCAAACCAATATTCTAGCAAATGTCTAAAACACTTGTCAGCTGTTTTGCACACACTGAATTCTTACAATCCCTGGACCTCCAGCTCAACCAACAATATCTAATGTACTAGATATGTCGGAGGATTGCCCAGCTGCATCCCTGGCTAGATACAGGGGCACTCACGACTGATTCATGCACTTGTAATCTCAAGAATAGACTACTGCAGTGCTCTCTACGTGGGGCTACCCTGGAGGTTGATGCAGAGACTACAACTGGTTCAGAATTTGACAGCCAGATTAATAACTGGGGTGAAGACATTTCAGCACATCTCTCCCATTTTGGCCACCCTTCATTGGTTACCGGTTTGTTTCCACATCAGCTTCAAGATTATGATGATAACATTCAAAGCCCTAAATGGTTTAGGACCTCGGTATCTAGCAGAATGCCTGCTCCCAACCAGATCTGTCCATAATACCCGTTCTTCACAGGTAGGGCAGTTAAGGTCCTTGACCCCAAAGGAGGCCCAGAGGGAAAGGACCAGAAGGTGGGCCTTCTCAGTGGTCCCCCCCCCACCTGTGGAACAATCTGGCCATGGAGATACACCTGGCACCCTCATTGGATGGGTTTAAACGAGCAATGAAGACTTGGTTCTTCCACCAGGCTTTCCCTGAGCATTAAGTTGTTGTTATCTCTCCTTCCCTTTTATCATTCTTTTTGTTATCCTTTCATCAGCCTTTTTACCATCTTTATAGCCATCTGCTTTAATTTATCCTACTAGTTATTGCATCTGTTGAATGCATTATTTTATTCTTATTGTGTTTTAATATTGTGTTTGTCTTGTTGTTAGCCGCCCAGAGTGGCCTGGCTGCCAGATGGTGTGGGGTATAAATCTAATAAATAAATAAATAAAAATACTAAACATCCTACTTGTTCACCTGCCACAGGCCTGGAACTGACTTAAATGTTAGGCTAGTGATATCCCTTTTTTCCTTCTTATCTTTTATCTTTTTTTCCCCTTAAAAATACATGCTAGGTTTTCATGGCTTCGAAGAGTAACACCTTGTGCTGTAAATCAAGCCAACAGATCTTATGTTCTCCTGCCCACCCCTTCACTGCACCAGGAATCATCTGCTGCATGTTGACCATTGCTAGGCAAGCCATTATAATCTGCCATCCCACCCTCTTTGCCTGTGTAGACAGTATTATTGGCCCTCCCCTTCGACCATGTTTGAGTAATGCTATGCTATGTTGTGATGCTTGCCGGGGGCAAGCATCACAACAGTTTACCAGTTTACCAAGAAACTACACTGGGTTTGTTGCACTGTGGTATCTTGACCAAGGAATGCATCATAAAGGAAAGATCTAAGAGGACAACACATGATTCATAGTCATGGTTAAGTTTGCTTTTCATGCTGGTACCCCCATATTCTTCATTTAAGCTGCCATTCCACAGAAGATTAATTTAAGAGGAACCTTCCCAACATTGCGACTGGGGGAAAAAGCTGTTTCACAACATGTATGTACAGCTGTACTCACTGCTGATGTAATGGTGCAGAGGGTAATCCCTAAGAGTAATAAACATTTCACAGAACTTGCACAACAGACTATTAGTGATGGAACAAAACTTGCGACCTAATGGTCTTATTATCACTAAAGTAAGCTGTGTTTAGGGGCCAGAGGCTTGACAGGGCTTTCTTTACTTTGGGAGGTAGTAATCCAGTATGTTGCACAAAATGTAAAGTTTCAGTTCTGATGAGTATATTTTAAAATACATATCAAAAGGGGGCAAAATGAGAGAATGCATGCACATATACTTTTTCATATACAACTAAGACACTTGTTTTTATGAAAGGATTTAAATCCCTGTTCTTCAGTAGACAACTGGGCTGTTTATACAACATTGAAGTTTTTATAGTAAAACAAACAGTAAAATGCCATATTGGAAAATAGCATTTTAAAAGCAGCAGAAATAAAAGCAAAATGCAATGCCTTTTAAAAGTCATTATCTTGTCTTAGGTCATTGTACTTATTTATGGCACAGTAAATTATTAGAACAAGGTAAAGAATGGCATATAGACAACCTCTATGTAGGAAGGACTTCACTGTTTTTGGACTTTTCATCCCTTGATTCTAAGAGTCATTCTGTGGCAAATGCCACTGAATGCATTTACAGTATTTTTTTTATAAATCCATTTGTAGTCACTTTTCCGTCAGGTGTTCAGTCATATACAATCAGCAATAACAACTAACTCCAGTAGCTGATCATTGTGCACACTGAACAATGGTAAAACTGTTTATGACTTGTTGAAATTCTTGTCTCTTGTTTCAGATCAATAAACATGCATTTTCAGGCGGCAAAGACACTGTTGAAGAGCATAGGAAGTATGGGGGAAACTGTGATGTAGATGTGTCTTACATGTACCTCACCTTCTTCCTTGAAGATGATGACAAACTGGAGCAAATCAAGCAGGTAATTGCTTTCTCTTTGCTCTAAAGATGCTTTAATGATAATAATTGTGCCATCAAGTCAATTCTGATTTATGGTGACCCTTTTCAGGGTTTTCCAGGTAGATAACACCCAGACATGGTTTAACTTTCCCTTCTTTTGATGGTACCCTGGGACTGTGCAGTTTCCCCAAGGTCACACAGGCTGGCTTTTCTTCCTGAAGGTACAGTGGAGAATGAAACTCCCAACCTCTGTCTCCACAGCCAGATACCTAAACCACTGAGCTAACCAGATAAAGATGCTTTATCACCCTCATAAAATCATTATTCCACAGTTTTCACTCAGCAAGTACATTTTTCCCTTCCCAAAGTTCTATGTTCCCTTCTTAGAGATCTAAATCTAGTATATGGAAGCACCACTGAACTAACAGGAGCAGGATAACAGCCCTGAATTAGGTGCTAGTAGAGGCAGCAGCTAAAAAACCATCTCTAAAAAAAATCCTGGAATTACAAAAACTAGAAATTTCTCAATACTTCCTTTCATGTTATCTGTACAGATGGGCACAAACTGCTGGTTTAGTGGATCGTTTATCACCCAAACAGGTGTTTGGCACTTCAAAGCCTTGCCTTCTCTAGCAGGCGCCCACTCGGGCAGCGCCCAGAGGAGGTGGGGTAGGGAAGCTGGGGCATTTTCTCTGAGTGGACGCTAGCTGGAGGAGGTAGGGCTTTATAGCACCGAACACTTGTTCAGGCAATAAACAAACTGCCATGAACCAATGAGGAAACAGTTTGTACCCGTCTCTGATCTGCTTCAACTGATGCTTTGCAAGAGCATGCTATAATTGCCGCTCCCCTCCTATCCTTCTATATATTTCAGGACTTCTCTATTAGTACCTTTTTTTCCAACCTTGTGTTTTCTCCCATACAGTGGTGCACCGTTTAACGACAAATCCGCATAGTGACGCATTTTTGCTATCGCTAATGCGATCGCATTTCGATGTTTTAATAGGCAAAACATCGCATTGCGATGATCAGTAAGCGTTTCGCTTACCGATCTCCGCATTGCAATGTTTTGGGAACAGCTGATCGGTGGTTCCAAAATGGCCACCTGCTGCAGAAAATGACCACCCGCAGCATTTTCGCGCCCTGCCCTCGCTTACCGGGTGGTGAAAATGGTGGCCGGATGGAGGATTCCCCGCATAGTGGTGAGTTTTTCTCCAATAGGAATGCATTAAACGGAGTTTAATGCGTTCCTATGGGTTCCCCCCCTCCGCATAGCGACGAATCCAGATAGCGACATTAATCCTGGAACGGATTAACATCGCTATGCGGGGCACCACTGTACCTCATTTCTCTTATCCTAGGACTTTGAAACCATGCCTCTAGCCTGAAGCTATCATCCCATATCATTTTGTTACCTCTCAGTTCTCAGCCCCACCATATTCCGCCTCTTAATTGCTGGGTTCTGCTCCTGTTGTGCTATCATTTCCCCCAGGGTCTAGGAACCACTGTTATTACTGTATGGGTGCACATTGCAGTCTGTCCTGCAATATCATGATATCCTGTCTGACAGAACATGGAATGATTCAGGCCCTATTGAAACGTGCTGGAATAGAATAGTGTAGTGTGCGATTTTTAAAGATCTTTTGACACTAGGCATCAACAAGAGGCTGCTCAAAAAGTGGTCCTTGGAGCTTTGACTGGCTCAGACCACACGCACCATGAGCAAAGCGAAGGCTTAACATCAGTAAGATGCAGCCATCTTCTGTCACTCTTCATTTCTGCACATGGTTAAAGTACTTTCCGCCTTTTGAATATTTTGGGAATTAGTCGAAGCTTAATAGTATCCTCTGAGAATATCTATGTAAGAAGGTTGCTCAGCCAGTGTGGAAATTCCCTTCAACTTGGATTGATTGATTAACTGACTGCCTGATTTATATAGCACTCTGTTAGATCAAAGCACTATTCTGAGTGGTTTGCAACAATAAATAAAAACATATAATAGTAAACGATAAATAGGCAATAAGATTAAGAACATTAACAAGGTAAGAACCCGTAAGTGTGCCTTCAGAAGTTGGGAAACTATTGTTTCCCCTTCATTTGTGCTCCACACAATGTTCTAGCTTAAAATAAGAGGTGGCTAATTTTTGATATATATTTCTCAGTGTCAGCTATTTGAATTAAAAGACACAGCATACGTCGACAAATTAATTCTCCTGCCCAGCACTCTGTGCCTAAAGAATCCATTTTTGTTGCAGTTTGATAGATTCATTGATAGGAAAGGTGTGTCTGATTAGTGAAAGGCAAATGTTGAGCATACCAACAGTAGTCCTTTCAAGATGCTCACGGGTTTTTTCCCCCAGATGTTACTGGTATGATCATGATTTTATCTTGGCAGGCCTATACAAGTGGAGCGCTGTTGACCGGAGAACTCAAGAAGACACTGATAGAAACGCTTCAGCCCATGATTGCAACTCATCAGCAGAGACGGAAACAGATCACAGATGAAATGGTGAAGGAATTCATGACACCACGAAAGCTGGCATTCGATTTTTAATCCTCAAAGCAGATGTTAGTAGAATACAGTGGATTGCTGCTATCACAACCTCTTACATGTTGCCTCTCCATAAATAATGTCCAGGCTGCTGTCAGTGTTACTTCAAACAAATTATGTACAATGTTCTCCTTATTCATCATCACTGACTACTTGGGAAAATATTGTATCTGTGTTAGGAAGAGCCATATGAGTTACAAACTTGACTGGACTACTACAGGTTAGCGGGATAACCTGATAGCCTGCAAACGATTATGTATCTTGTTTCATAGAACATGCTATTAAGAAAAGTGCTAACATCACATTAATAAAGATTTCAGTGTAATGTGAGATTCTGATGCTTTAGGCTAGGCATGATTTTCTACCTGGTAGGAATTCCTGTTTCAAAGTTAAGTTTAACTTTATTTCAGTACATTATATTTTTTTCCTTTTCAGGTGTTTGAATACAGTGGTCTTGACTGTATGATTGCATTCTCAAATTATGCTGTGTTTGTGAGTTTCCCAGGCGCAGTCATATGGATGTTCATGTCTACATTTCAAAGCATTGAATTGCAGTTTGGTTAATATTTTTCTGAATGGTAGCTTTTCAGGACCTACACTGGCTGTACTGGACTTTGTGACAGAGTCTGGATTTTGGCAAACCACATACATTCCTACTGCATAAAACCTGGTGAAACTTATGATAATTGCTAGTTTTCAGGAAGAGCATGGCCACTGAGTGGTTGCCACAATAGAACCACACATACAAGTGTTAAATCTTCAGATAAAAGAACTGAAAATCACCAAGCTGTGACTCCCAGAAACAAATGAGTCTTTGTTTCTATTTTAATATGTTTGTAACTATTAATATTATTTATTTATGTCCCTTGTTGTTCATATAATACTTCAACAAGAGGTAGTCCACAGAATATACTGTAATTGTAACTGAATATTTCATACAAAGCAAGTTCTCAGGCTTGTGTTGAAAACACAGAGTTTGTGTATTCCTTTATTTGAAATAGTGAGGAATAAAGTTAGCCCAGCTGTAGTAGGCATCCTTCAGTCTCGAAAGACTATGGTAGCGTGCTCTGTATGGAGGACTTGGAACAGCGTCTAGTGTGGCTGAGGAGGCCAATTCGAGAGTTACAATCTCTTCCACACTGAAGACAAATCCAATCTGTCCCCTGTCCAGCTCCCTGGTTTTGCTTCCTTTGTGACTTCCTCTTTGCCTTGGCCTGCTGGACAAGGGTCTCTTCAAATTGGGAGAGGCCGTGATGTACCGCCTGCCTCCAGGCTGAACGATCAGATGTCAGAGTTTCCCATCTGTTGAGGTCTATTCCTAAGGCCTTCAGATCCCGCTTGCCCAGCTGTATAGTTTGTAAAACTTCCTCTTGTCTAAATCCCATTTAATTAGTGGGATTTGCTGGATACACAATGAATATGAAACTTTAGGACAATAATTTAGGAAACAGAGCTTCAATCCTGACTTTTGAATACAAAAACAAGCATTTAAGCACCCCACAAAACAGACTGTCCTTGACATTTGTATAACTACTTTTTACATAATTGAAAATATGTTCTGTTCTCAGCCAGTAGGGACTTTATTTCAGTGTTTCTTGATATGAATTTCTAGTACTCGTGAACTGTAGAATAACACTGCTGACTTGAGCTCTCTCATCAGTTCATGAAAAGGCAACTAGATTTTGCCTTCCAGTTTTATTTCTCTACCTGAGAAAAATCCCAAAAATATGTGCCAAATCCACGTATTGTGGATAGTAAGTAATCTACTAAAGAAAAAAAATTATGATTTCTTATACCCAGAATCGTGGGGAAATTAGACCTCAGCTGATTGATGTTTTACTAAAACAAGTTTCTTTCTTCCAATGAATACAACAGCATTTATTGGTGTTGAACACTTCTCTGCCAGTATATTAATGCATGTTTATGTGGGCCTGATAATATGTATTAGAATTATGTGTATATACTCTGCTAAAAAAGCAAAGCCTGGCTAGGTGTGAGATGAACAATCTGTGCATCACAAAATTTGCTCTTACTCATAATACGCACTGGGCATGTGCAGATTTCCCTTTAAGCAATAAACCTGGAAGCAACAGACACATTGAAAAGGCAAATAAGTGCAATCCATAGCCTGTTCTGAGCCTGGGAAGTTCTTGTCTGGGAATGATTAGCTTAAGAGCCTGTTGCAAAGCACTGAACCATGGTTTGTATGTTTTGTGGGTAGATACCCACATTGGTAAAAAAAAATTATGTCTTCCCTGCCCTCCATTCGAAATTCCCAAAACAGAATTCAGCTCCAGCCCAAAACCTATCTCCTGCCTCTGACCTATACCAACCTTTCACTGATCAATATTGCATCATTAAGCTCTAGAGGTTATGAGACATGACAGCATTAATTTTACTCACACTGATCCCTTGAGACAGGATGGAGCAATGTGCTGGTCACATAACCAAATTCTGAGCAGAAAGGGAGGCCTTTGTCATGAGCCCATGACAAGGTGCTGCAGACAGATGGATTAGAGAAGTCTTGATCTCATGCAGCACAGAAGGATGCATTTGTATGTATCATGTGTTGATGCAAATTGGAAGCAAAGGATATTGCTGCCTGACTTGTATTGAAAACATTATGCCAAGTGCTCAAATCATCCTAGCCTAAAGAGTATGTGCAATAGAGATGAATGTGGATAGAAGGTTGGACTAACAATCTGCAACATGTTGATGGAGAGTGTACCATATTTGGTGTGGAGGTAGGGGGAGAGGATGATCTGTCTTAAAGTTGTTGTTTTTTCCTGCTTTGCTTTTGTACAATAGTGGCACTACTGAAGAAGAAAAAAGTGAAAACATTTTACAAAAAGGCCAAGGTAGGAAGGTGGCAGAGAAGCCATTCTGCCCAGATATCTTGTTACCTGGCAGCGTGTCTCCCTAAAATTCTCTCCAAGCTGGACTTTCTGGTAACGGTCCTCCAAGAAGGATTGGAGCCAAGCAAGAGCTTCTCCGGGAGGATACCGTGATTGACAGTATCAAAGGCAGCTGAGATATCAAGGAGAACCAACAAAGACATTTTGCGCCCATTGGCCTCCCTCAAAAGGTAATCAAGCAGGGCAACCAATGGCATTTTCGTGCCATGGCGCAGCCTGACCATTACAAATAATGCAGCTAAGTCAAAGCAGTATTGTTTTAAAATTGTTCATGTGGATCTTCTCCTATTGAAATGAGCAGTTCACGTGAACAATCACAATTATTTTCCAATATATTGTCCTACTACCTCTAATCCTCCTAACCCATATATTTATAGTGATCTGGTTATTAAACAGTTCAATCCTCCATAAGAAACCTGTTTCACACCAACACATCACAGCAATCCGGAAATGGTCACAAATGAATGTAAAGGGGGCAGACATGCACCCTGGAGTTTATCCACACCAATTCATGCACTAGGCAAAATCATATGCCCCAGTTACTTTGGACTGCAATTCCCATAGTCCACAGACTTTGTTGATGCTAGCTGGAGTTTAGTCCAAAACATCTAGAAGACAGCTGCTTGCCTGTCCCTTGGATACAGTAGCTTATGTCAGCTTTGCCCACCGTATTGTAGGTTCGTGGCTCATCAGGAGAGCACCTGTTTCGGCCTGCAAAACATATCAAGTTCAGTTCCTGGTATTCCCAAGGAACAAATTATGGGAAGGGCCTCCCCCTGTAAATCTGAAGATGCCCATCAGCTGTTAGCAGCTGGACAGCAGATGGAGCAGCCTGGCTGGTCACATTCTTCCCCGCTGTTACGCAATACATACCGGTAGTTTCAATGCAAATTACAGTACTCCTGAATTGTAATCTACACATATAAAGCAGCACATGCTAGTTTAACATCATTCATGTTATTTTTTGCTCCTCTTGTTTGTCCACCCTAAGATGGCTGTCTAGCTTCTAATTGGCTCCTCCTGCTGCTGCATTATCCAGTAAGCTTAGGCCAGGCAGCTGTAAGCCTCAAGATTTTTCTTTAACTTACAGTACTCATCAATTGAGAGAAGCTAGGAGATAAATTGGCTGGGTCTTGCTCAAAAATTGTTGTACCCAGGTCTTGCTGGTGGTTACGTTTGCAGTGAGTGGCATAAGATCATCAGCATATACATCCACCAAGATTCTTGGAAAAGCTTTTGTAAGCAATACCTGACGATGATGGGGCTTAGAATGGCATGAATGGGAATTGAGCTATTAGCATCAAACACCCAAGGGTTTTTTGTGAAACAATGCAAATTGGAGGTCATTTGCCCTTTCCTATATACATCACAGTTGTTCTCACCGCAATCTGCTGTTTTGTAGCAAAGGCAGGGCAAGATGTGGCTGGTTCCATGAAGTATCTTTTTCTTGGACTCCGAAGGCCAATCAGGAGAATAGCATTGTTATTTTAGTTAACAATGAGCAGACTGAGTTCAAGTCAACGTTGGGAGCACCAAGGTTTTGCAACCAAGTATCTATAAACACGCTTATCAGATGCTGGGGAATGTGGACAGTGCGTGCTTTTGCACTCAGGTCCTGCTTATCGTCTTTCCAGTGAAAGCAGATTGGCTGCAGTATAAAAATAATGCTGGAGCAGAGATATTTTGATCTGTCCCTCCAAGGTTCTCATGGTCACAGAGCTGACTTTGGGGGAAAAAAGCGGGGGAAGGTTTTTCCTTGGTGAATGTAGTAAGCAGGTGCAGTGCTCTGAATTAGCACCCTTTGTCTGGAAGCTGACATTTTAAACTTTTACAATGCACTATGGGCATCAGAAACTACAGTGAGCCAATCTTCTCACTGTAGAAGTGTTGTTTCTGTTGCAGAGTTTGAATTTTGGTTAAAAACCTCTAGCTGCAGAACAGAACCAGCTACACGTCTCCCCAGAGTAGACCACCCCTTACGGCTTCTCATCAACTGGCAGTCTCAATAATTCAATCTGAGATATTGGTAAGAGAAAGAATTAAAAAGATTTCATTTACTCACAGCTGAACAGATCAAAAATACAAATAGACTGCTTATAGTAGCAGGCCTCAGCAGACTCCACAGCCAGACTCCAGCAGACTACATTCTCAGCTACCAACTGCATAACTGCACACTAACTAGCATAGGCATCCTTCAGTCTCGAGAGACTATGGTGACATGCTCTCAATCGAGGAGTGTCCTCTCCAGAGCATGAAGCCCGGGTAAGGTAATATGGAGGATAGGCTGTTACCCAAGCAGCAGATCCCCCCTCTCAGGCAAAATCCGGAGCTGGAGTCCCGAAGGCAGCATGTGTTGTTCTGCCAACTCCTGCGACATTGCTGGAACCAGTTGTATTGGCTCTTGCCTTTCCATTGGCCCATTTCAGCACACTAACTGCCAGCAGACTAAAAAGAGAGGGGGGAAGACTCCTAAGCAGAGAGGCATGGCTCTTTGAAATCAGAGGCAGGGAAAGAACAATTGGTTAGTGCTGGAATGACTGACAATGACCCCAGTCCAGAAAGGTCCATCCCAACCAAACCTCTTAAAGGCAGCCTACGAGGCTGAAATAAGTCCAACAGTTTCAGTTTATATACTGCCCTGCTCGTAATATTTAGAGCACTCTCTGGGAGGTTTGAATTCAGAAGGATGGAAAGCTGAGTCAACCTTGAGCCAGCTAGTTGAACCCATTGGGATTAAACTCAGGTTGTGACCACTGCATCACGGGGGCTCAGGGTAATGTAATGGAATATTGGGAGAACTGTTCTGACAAACATCTCCAATTCTTCAATTTGCACCCTCACCCCACCCAGAAAAACTGACTTTCCAATCCACAGAAAGCATTCTTGAAAGCAAGTCCCTTGCGCATTTTGATCCAGCCCCTTCTGAAAGGAATTAATAACTATGAAGGCTTAGGTTGCGATTAAACCCTTTATTGCAGCAAACATTTTCCAAGCCGAAGCACAGCCTCGTAAGTAAAGAAAACCACCATGTTCGCAGGAAAGGCACGCAGGGAGTTCAAGCCAATACCTTTGAAGAGAACTTTCACACCCTCTTCTCTTATGCTGTCCCTGGCACAGTGCATCAGTCCAGAGTATTTACGTTGACACTCGCCATCAGCCTGCATCCGGGATTTAATGACATCCATTGGCGTTGCCACACCCCAGGCTACTACTCCAGCAGAGCCTCCAGAAAGAAGGACAGCCCACAGATCTGCATACATCATTTGCAGTCATGTTAATAAACTTTTTTTAAAAAAAAATCAAAATATTGCAAAAGCAAATATCCCAAACCTGGAGACCACATTATGCAAAGAATATTAATGACAGCTGTAATGCTGTATATCAGTGCTTCCCCATCTTGCTTTCCCAGATGCTATAGGACTACAACTCCCAGAAATCCTGGCCAGCACAGCTAACGGTGAGGGCTTTTGGGAATTTTAGTCCAGGAACATCTGGGGACCCAAGGTTGGCCACCATTGCTATACATCAATACAACACAACTAAAGGAATAAATACAGTTATAACAGGTAACCATTAAAATCAACATATTTTCTAACTTAATTTTATTAAAGAAAAAAAGTGGTGTAGTCCTTGCACAAAATCCAAAAACAAGGGTGGGCAATAACTTTTTTAGACTACTCACATATAAAAGACATAGGTTTTTTGTTGAATTTTTTTGCAACCTCACATGCCTGCAGTTTGTTTGACTGTGGGAGACTTTTTTGGACTGGAGTGACTTGTCAGTCTATCCTGCTCTGATCAATTGTTCCTACCTACCTCTTAATCCAAAAACAGCAATGACTCTCTGCTGAGTATTCCTTTCTCTCTCTTTTTAGTCTGCGGAAGTCAGTTTTTTCTTCCTCTTCTGACAAAACCTGTTTTACTTCTCCCTGATGGCTGGGAGATCCAAATATGCTTATCTCCCAACAAATTTCCCTTCTCTTGATCTTTACAGCTTGGTTCAACCTGGTTCCATGGTTGGATGAGAACGTAGTACAACCCATGGACAACACAATTTGTTGTGAGATTCAGATTCCTCTCTCCGGGGCTTTGCTTCCATGATGGAGAACCTGGCATCTCCCTCAGGGCTCAAATGTTATTGGTAAGAAAAGGAACTTGTTTCCCTAGAAAACATGCAGGCTGCAATGTAGTTTGAAAAACAAGGCTGCGTTTTTTTGGTAGCACCTGCATTACTGGTGGTTGATTGATTGATTTGATTCATATACCACCCCTTTTTTGGAAACACTACTCTGGGTGTTTTACAAATTAAAACCCAGAACTCGACACGACCCCCAAGAACCATACAATCCATATGGCGGTTGACAGACATAGATCCAAAATTCATATGAAAATTTAAAAATTAATAATTAATAATAACAGTTGTGGGAAACTTCTGCTTAAAGGTTGTAGCTGCAGGTATTCCAGTGACTTGCATACAGTCCTGGCAGGAAATGGCAACTGCCAGCAGGCAGGGTAACCCCTTATTCTGCCCTTTCACTTAGAGGTAGAGCATAAGATCAAAGGGTTATTTCAGCCAATCCTAGTTGCAATTAGATAACTAGTATCCTATCTGAATTCTATGTAACTCATGCTAAGTCAATAAAAAGAGCTCTCAGGGCATTGCCTTGAGACTCCGCTGGCTTGGACATCCGTTGTTGACTCCTTTGTTCTAAGGCAATTAGCCTTGCTTTGTTCTGTAATCACCCACAAACGGTATCATGGGAATAAGTTATTGAAGACAGCTTTGTATAATTTTGTTTTCACTAATTCCTGAATGTCAGGAGTTGGAAGAGGCCACAAACCATCTGGCAGAATTCTGCCTGCTGGTTTGAGGTGTCACCGATCTATTTGATGTTGTATACTCTTTTTGTAGCTTTACTGTGTTACAGTACTTCCTCGTCTTATTGACTGCAGATGAATTAACATCTGAGGGAACCTCCACCATTTGCTCTCTAGCCCTCTCCTTGTTTGCGTCATGGCTCTTAAGCCCCTGGAGTGCTGGCCACTGAACCTTCCTGAAAATGATGGAGTATAAGACAACTTCCTGTTCTGCTTGAACAACCAGATCTTCCTGAGCTTTGTGTGCTCTTGTAATCTTGGTTATTCTTCAGTTCTGACTCACACTTTGCTCTTCAATCCCACCTCTTATATTTCTCTCCATTTCAAACTTGACCTTATAACTGGACTCCTGGCTGGTCCTGCAACTCTTGGCCTCTCGCGTATTCTAGGCTAACCAATGGGGTGTAATGGTATGAGCATCAAACTATGGAAGCCCAGGTTGAAATGACCCCTTTGCCATCAAGCATGTTGGGTGATCTTGAGCCAATCAATATATCTCAGCCTAATCTACCTTTCAGGGCTTTTGAGAAAAGATAAAATGAGGAAGAAGAGTTTGCTTCTTGAAGAAAAGGATGGATATATATATTTAACTAATACAGTGGTGCCCCACAAGACGGGCGCTCCATTTAACGGCAAAACCGCTTGACATCGATGTTTTTGTGATCGCAAAAGCGATCGCAAAACAATGTTCCCTATGGGGGAATTTCGCTTTGTGATGATCGGTTCCCTGCTTCGGGAACCGATTCTCGCAAAGCGATGGTTTTTTAACAGTTGATCGGCGGTTTCAAAATGGCCGCTGGGTAAACAAAATGGCCACCGCTGTTTTCTGGGTGGATTCCTCGCTGCACAGACAGTGAAAAAGGCCGCGCTATGGAGGATCTTCAATGGACGGTGAGTTTCCAGCCCATAGGAACGCATTAACCGGGTTTTAATGCATTTCTATGGGCTTTTAAAAATCGCTTTACGACATTTTCGTTCTACAGTGATTTCACTGGAATGAATTAATGTCGTAATGCGAGGCACCACTGTATATGAATAAGTGGAATACAACCTATAGTTCATCCCTGACATCACATTTGATAAACACCCACTTCCACTTCTATCATTCATGAACAGGTTCTACTTCTTGGCTGAGGATCACAGCAAGAGCACTTAAACAAATAGAATATAATAGAGTTCCTATACTCAGATGACTGCAATTATAATTGTATAATTAGAGTTTCATTTGTTTCTCCTAAGCCCCTTAATCACAGCTCACACACTAGTCTCCCCTTCTCTATATTGGTTTCTCTTCTCCCCTTGATCTATCCCATGATTCCACAACAGTGGTTCCCAACTTTGGGTCACCCAGGTTGTTCTCGCAATTCCAAGAAACCTGGCCAGCACAACTAGTGGTGAAGGCTTCTGGGAGTTGCAGTCCAAGAACACCTGAGTTACGCAAGGTTGGGAACCCTCTACAATAAACATAATTGTCTTCTGTGCCCTTGATCCCATGACCTCTACTTATGGATAATCTTCCTGACTACTCAGGGCCATTGAAGATTTCTGAGAATATGTGAGGAAATGGTCTGGCAAAAGTGGTGGGTAAACTGTGGGCAGCCTTGAGCACCAGTGCAGGAGAGAGCAAAAACATGCAGCATGCCTCCATCATGCAATCACACGTGGGCTCTTCTGTCACCTTTAGGAACCAGTGCAGGGGACGCCCCTCCCATAGTCCTCATATAACATGTGAAAAGTAAGTTAACAAATGTGACACATGCTTTGGAGTTTATCCATTCTGATAGTAGCATTCATCCCAGAAGGTGAACAAGAAAAAGATAGCCACTTGTCCTACTTAACAGAGGACATTCCAATCCATGTGCAAATTATCTCCGGACTGTGATTCTCATCATCCCTGACCATTGTCCATGTTGGGCTCGGAAGTCACATGTACTCCACTTCTGCTTTTGCCTCTTCAGGTTGTGGGGGGGGGGCTCCCCAAGGTTGCTGGGCTGTTATCTGTTCTTCAGTGTAGAGCATCCTCTCCTGGGTATGATGCACTGCTTCTGAGGGGAGGAGCGGCTACTCATTCATCCTCTTTCTCATAGAGATAGAGAGCTAACTTCAAAGCCTTTCTTTGGCCATTCCTAATCAGCATTATGTAACCCTTATCCTATCTGTATACTATCAACAGTCTGTAAATAATAAAAGGGATCCCTTCTGGCCAAGGTGTGTGACTGGCTTCTTTGCTCTCTCTCTAAAACTAATTGCTTTCTTAATTTCTTGTAATCATCTATACCAGTGGTTCTTAACCTTTGTTACTCGGATGCTTTTGAACTGCAACTCCCAGAAACCCCAGTCAGGACAGCTGGTGGTGAAGGCTTCTGGGAGTTGCAGTCCAAAACTCCTGAGTAACCCAAGGTTAAGAACCAGTGATCTATACTGTCAGCCTTCTCATTTTGTGACCACTACATAAAGTGACTCACATATTGGAACAAATGAACATCAGTCTCTCACAAAGAAGACGGTCAAGGAAGTTTTTCAAAGCTACTGACACAAACCATTTCCATTTCTGCACCTACCTGGCCTGTCTTTCCCAGCTGGTGTCAGCCATTCACACAGAAGAGAATACGTGAGGAAATAGGTCGCAGTTGAATGGCAGTCCCTACACAGCAGGGCCAATGACCCCTTGTACAGACCCCCAAAGCCTTCTTCCTTCACAATCATCCTCAAGCAATGCACAGCCCCTTGGTACTTGGGCTTGGAGGTCAAGAGATGGGATGGCCCACTTGCGGAGTGCGGCTCTTTCTGGATCTGGAGTCTCACTTTTGCTATCTCTGCAGGTGATATAAGCAGAACCTGGAAAACAGAATCAGGAAGTGTTAGTTCATCCCTTAGCTAGTTTTTACATATTCCCAAACAGGTGGACATCCATGTTAAAGAAACTGCTGCTCCTGACCCTGTGCCCCCAAACATACATATCCTGTTTGGTCCTTTGCCTCACCCAAATGGTCACCTTTACTTATTTAGGCTGCACCGGGAATGGGTCAAATTAAATCCACAACCTCCATGCAAATCACAGACCCATCCACACTGTCCCACCAACCAGTTGTTGCCCAAAAAAGAGGCTTCTCTCCACTCCTGAAAGCCTGCAAGAGTGGTGGCTTTGTGTTAAAACTGTATCCAGAACCCCCTAATCCTTCAAAACTAGAAGAATTAAAAACCACAAGTGGCCGTTTTCCTATGTTGATTACTCCTCTATTTTTGCACAATTCTGGGGAGCAGGAAACAGATCCAGATGAGTCCCAGGGGCAGAGAATTGGCCCTGGCCCCTCTAAATATGTGGGCCCAATCTATATAGACTCCTCCTTTCACTTTTTAAGACACTCCCAAAGGCCTCTGCTATGTACACAAAAGTACATACTGTAGTAAAATGCGTATCAACGGCATATGTCATATGGAGGCTCCCTTGAAAAGAACGAGGAAGGCAAGACAGAAGAAATAAGAGAGAAAAAGTGCATGTGGCAGAGACAGGGATGGGGAGGAGGAGGAGGAGGAGAAACTGAGGTGACAAAAAGAGAGAAGAAACAAAAAAGGTAACAAAGAAAAAATGAACTAGGTAAAGGGAGGGAAGACTAAAAGAACTGGGCATTTTCAGCCTTGAGAAAAGAAGGCAGAGATTAGATGTGACAGCTCTCTTCAAATGCTTGAAAGAGGAGGGACAGCATCTGTTCTCAATAATCCAGGAATGCAGGGTATGTATGAAGGGGCTCAAGTTACAGGAAGCCAGGTTTATTTAGGCTGAATATCAGGAAAAAAAAATCTTAGCTGTTAGAGCAGTACAACAATGGACCCAATTACCGCGGGAGGTGTTGAGCTGTCCAATGCTGGAGGCATTCAAGAGAAAATGAGAAAACCATATTTCAGATATATTTGAATTTGGATTTCTGCATTGAGCAAGGGGCTGGCCTTGGTGGCGTTATAGGCCCCTTCCAACTCCATTATTCCATGATTCTATGAAAATCAGCTGGGGCCAAAACAAAGTATGTGGGGTCAGATGCAAACCACACCTATATGTTCAGTGGAACAGCTTTCAGGCATGCAAACCACAGCTTGGATCCCTGCAAGTCTTCTCAGAAACAAGCCTCAGATTCCCGACTGCAAAGTGGAGGTGCTATTCCATGCAAAACATCTCCAGTGTGCAGAACAGAGCTCATCCTGACAGGTCTCAAAGTCAACCTAGGGAATTGTTCATCGCAATTCAGTGAATAAGTTGTAACAGGATCAGGATTTAGTTAAGCAACATGTAACAAAGGAGCACAGCTGAGTTAATTGAGGCAGCTGTGGGACAACCAAGTTGATTGGTTGAACCAAGAATAAAGCTAGCCAAGCTTACAGAGACAAACTGTTGGGTAGTTGGGTAGTTTGGGTGGTTGGTTGGTTGTTGTGTTGCTGGTGATCTTGTTGCTGAGAGCTGTATATTCTGCATCGTTGGATGAAGACTTGCCATATTGCAAGGAGAAGATCCTGGGAGAAGACTATCTCTGTGGTGAGAGGAGAAGACTTCGTGGATGCAGGACTATTTACATTGGTAACAATCTTTGGTTACTGAAACTGTAATTTACCATTGCTAACTGAGGAACTACTGTGAATGACCAGGACTGTATAAGGACCAAGAGAAGCTGTATTTACCCTGTATATATGGACTTTATTGTAAATAATACTTTCAACACTACAACAGTGTCTGTTTGGTTTCATCTCTGGGCAGTTCACTTCACCATTACGCCCCCTGGCGTAGTCTGGTAACGCAGCACCTCTGTCAATTGGTTATGGGCCCAGACAGCGCACCAGACTGCATCCAGGTATAAATTTAAGAAGTTATTGAAGAAACTGCTGACCAGAGAGAGAGCCAAGTAGTGTGGCTACAGTCTGTGTTAAAAATGGCCAACGAAATGTCTATGGCTGGACTGTGCATAAAAAAGTTGAATGGGGAAAATTATGCAACTTGGCAGCAGAAGGTTCAGTTGCTATTGCAAAAGGAAGCACTGTGGGACATTGTTGAAAATCCCCCAGCAGTCCTAAATGAGAGGAAAAAGAAACTAAATGCAAAAGCTCTGGCTATTATTGGGTTAACTCTAGAAAACCGTCTTCTTATCCACCTGAGAGGCCAAAACTCAGCAAAGCAGGCATGGGAGGATTTAAGGAGACTCTTCGTAAGAGATAACGTTGGAAGCCAGATTCATATTGCCAGAAAACTTTTCCGAACTAGACTGAAAGCTGGAGGGTGTATGCTTCAACATTTAGAGGCAATGAAGTCAATGTTGATGGATTTAAGAGAAAAGAACATCACATTTACAGAAATACAAGAAGCATTTATTATCCTGTCTTCATTAGATGAGTCATATGATCAGCTGGTGACCAATTTAGAAATTCTTCCTCAAGCAGAGCTAACAGTAATTAATATAACAAGCAAACTGTTGGAAGAAGAACAAAAGAGAAAAGATAACAAACAGCTCCGAGACTCCAAACTCACTAATCACCGTGATAAGCTGAAAGAAAGTGAGGAGGAGGGGGACACAGCTGCAAGCATTCATTCTGGAAAACGCTGTTTTTCCTGTGGCTCAAGAAAACATCTGATGAAAGACTGTAAATTTAAGAAAGCAAAAGAAAAACAAACCAGACGCAAGAGAGAAACACTAAGCCTGACTGAGGAAATTTATAACTCTGAACAGGGAGAAGAGTGGATTGTCGACTCTGGAGCAACTGCCAGCATGTGTAAGAGTAAACAGCTAATATTTAACTACCAACCTGTATCCAACCAACAAGTATGCTTAGCAAATGGTGTTAGTGCTAAGGTACTGGGAAAAGGTAAAGTGAAATTGCCTTATATTGCTAGACCAATAGATGTTTTACATGTTCCAAATTTGAAGCATAATTTACTTTCTGTGAGTTCATTAGCAAAGAATGGGTTTGTTAGCACTTTCTATGAAGAGTAAATGTATAATAACTAGCAAGAACAATGAAAAATTGAATTGCTATGCTAGAAACAATTTATATAGACTAAACTGTACTAAGGCTAACAATGTCTATGAAAACAAATGTATACACAAAGATTGTATTCATTTATGGCATCAAAGACTAGGACATGCAAACTACAAAACATTGAGAAAAACAATTGAAAACTCAGTAGGAGTTAATTTAAAGCAATGCAATGAATATGTGAATTGTCAAGCTTGCCAATTAGCCAAAAGTAAGAAAGCTCCTATAATGAAACATAGTGATGTACAAGTGAAAAATATATTAGATTTGGTGTCAGTTGATGTAATTGGACCCAAAAGTGCATCATTAGGAGGAGCCAGATACATTCTCTCTATCCAAGACCAAAAGTCCAGGTTTGGATACTGCTATCTTATGAAGGATAAAAGTGCAGTACATGTAGAGTTTGAAAAATGGCTCAAATTTGTAGAGCGCAAAACAGGGAAAAAGGTTAAGGTGGTGCAAACTGACAATGGAACAGAGTTTACAAATGCCAAATTTCAAGCAATATTAAAGAAAAATGGTATTACTCACAGGAGAGCCGCTCCCTATACACCTACTCAGAATGCCTTTATTGAAAGAAGGGGCCAAACTCTGCGGAATATGGCTGAGGCAATGATTAGGGGGAGTAATCTATCAGAGAAATATTGGGGGGAAGCTACACTTTGTGCGAATTTTTATATTAATATCCTTTGGCACAGTGGGATAAACAACATACCCTACACAGTTTGGACTGGGAGAAAACCAAATTTAAAATTTTTACATGTATTTGGATCTCCTGCATGGGTTCACATCCCAAAAGAAATAAGGAGAAAGGGTGAGAAAAAAGCCAGGTTGATGTATTTCCTTGGATACCAACAAAATAGGAGAGCATTTAGGTTTGGGTTGCCAAATACCAACAAAATTGTGATAAGTAGCAGTGCTTCTTTTAATGAGCACAGTAACTGGGACAAAATATGCAAACCCCCAGAAACAATAATTAAATTGCCTGAAAGGCATGAAAGTAGTGAGGATAGTGCAGAGGATAGTGACTCTCAAACAGAGCAAGAAATTAAAAGAGAGGTAGAACCTGAGGAAATGCAATCAGATAAAGAAATTCCATCCAACTCAGAAAGGAGGGAAACTCTAGAGGAGGACAGAGAATTACCTAGGAGGTCTAGCAGAGAGAGAAAAACTCCTGACAGGTACAAGCCTGAGACCTATTACTGTCTCAATGTGGCTGAACCAGAGACATATGATGACATATGTAATATGCCTGAGCAGGAACAAATAAAATGGAAAGAGGCAATGGAGGAGGAGTTAAATTCATTAAAACAACTGAAAGTATATGAGGAGGTGAAACTGCCTGAAAAATCAAAAGTAATTGGTTCCAGATGGGTATTTAAAAGAAAGGTGGATGCCGATGGTAATGTGAGGTATAGAGCAAGGTTAGTGGCAAAGGGGTATGCACAAACTTCAAACGACTATGATCAAGTTTTTGCACCGGCTCTAAGACCAGAAACATTGAGATTTGCTTTAACCTATGCAGCCAAGCATAATCTCATGACCAGGCATGTTGATATAGAAACAGCCTATTTATATGCTGACCTGAAACACACGATTTATATGGAAATTCCACCAGGTATAGAAAGGGAAAGTAAATGCTGGATATTGAAAAAAAGTCTATATGGTCTCAGACAAAGTGGCCATGAATGGAACCAACATTTAACTAAAACTTTAAAGGATAATGGTTTTGTGCAAGGAAAGGCTGACCCTTGTTTATTTATAAATGAGAGAACACAAGCTATAATGTTAGTGTTTGTGGATGATTTAGCCATATTTACAAAAGATAAGAAAGAGGCTGAAGAAATAATCCAAATGTTAAAGAAACACTACAAGTTGAGAGATTTAGGAGAAATAAGTAACTACTTGGGAGTAGAAATAGAGAGAAGTAAGAAAGGATTTAAAATAGCACAAAAGAGCAAAATATTAAAACTCCTGAAACAATATAAAATGGAGGATTGTAAAGGTGCAGCAACTCCAATGAACATAGAGTTTGAAAAAGAAGATATGAATGGCCCGGAATGTGATATTGATGTATATAGGTCACTGGTAGGCAGCTTACTATATTTGAGCAGATGGTCAAGGCCAGACATCTCTATAGCTGTAAACCTGCTATCAAGGAATGTGAGCAAGCCGAATGAAAGGCACATGCAATCAGCAAAAAGAGTACTTAGGTATTTAAAGGAGGCACAAAATAAAAAGCTAAATTTAGAACCAGTGGGGGAACTGTCTATCACTGCTTATGCCGATGCAAATTATGGGAGTGATTTAACAACCAGAAGATCAACATCAGGCATGACTGTACATTTGGGAGGAAGTTTGATAAGCTGGAAGACAGCTAGACAGAAATTTATATCATTGTCTTCTGCCGAATCTGAGTATGCAGCATTATCTGAATTGTGTACAGATCTAGTATTCTATAAACAATTGGCACAAGATCTGGGTGTGAATATAAAAACACAAATAAAGGTTTTTGAAGATAATCAAGCTGTCATACAAATGGCAAACTCACCAAATGTAAGAAGCAGATCTAAACACACAGATATCAGATACCAAAATGTTAAGCAAAGCATAGAAAATGGTTTAATTGAACTGGTATACTGTGGAACAGAAAATAATAAAGCTGATTGTTTAACAAAAGTATTGGGGCCAACTAAACATAACAAAGCATGTGAAATGTTGGGAATGATATAATGTATATGAATGTAAAAAGAAACTCTGTATATGTTCAAGGCAATGTACTATGTAATTATGTATGTAACAGAATTGCTATAAACAATTGGAGGAGATTGACAGGTCTCAAAGTCAACCTAGGGAATTGTTCATCGCAATTCAGTGAATAAGTTGTAACAGGATCAGGATTTAGTTAAGCAACATGTAACAAAGGAGCACAGCTGAGTTAATTGAGGCAGCTGTGGAACAACCAAGTTGATTGGTTGAACCAAGAATAAAGCTAGCCAAGCTTACAGAGACAAACTGTTGGGTAGTTGGGTAGTTTGGGTGGTTGGTTGGTTGTTGTGTTGCTGGTGATCTTGTTGCTGAGAGCTGTATATTCTGCATCGTTGGATGAAGACTTGCCATATTGCAAGGAGAAGATCCTGGGAGAAGACTATCTCTGTGGTGAGAGGAGAAGACTTCGTGGATGCAGGACTATTTACATTGGTAACAATCTTTGGTTACTGAAACTGTAATTTACCATTGCTAACTGAGGAACTACTGTGAATGACCAGGACTGTATAAGGACCAAGAGAAGCTGTATTTACCCTGTATATATGGACTTTATTGTAAATAATACTTTCAACACTACAACAGTGTCTGTTTGGTTTCATCTCTGGGCAGTTCACTTCACCATTACGCCCCCTGGCGTAGTCTGGTAACGCAGCACCTCTGTCACATCCCTATGCAAAACTTTCCAAGGTTGAAACAGCCACTTATTTCTAACCACAGATCTCTGATGGAGATGAAGTATGGACGGGCGGGCGGACGGACGGGCGGGCGGGCGGGCGGACGGGCGGGCGGACGGACGGACGGACGGATGGATGGATGGATGGAAAACCAGAAGTTCCTCTCCACTGGCATAATGGATTGTTAAATGATTATGACAACTTTTGAATAGACCTTATGGAGGAGTTGACTTAGCAAATCTCCATTAACTCAGTGGGCCTACCTAAGTGCAATTTTCTATGCTAGGTAAAAGGATTTTGGCCATTCATTCATGCATGCACACTGGGGATGAACAACTTTGATACAGTTGGAACCCACTTTTTATTGCAGGAGCTTCTAAAATATAAGTAGATTGAAATTTTAGGTTTGAAAAACTGATACTTTGAGGTGTTAAAGGGGGCAAGGAAAGCTCTGACCTATTTTTAAAAAGTGAATTACTGCTCCCAGAAGCTTTCAGGAATTCCAAATCAGATTTTTAAAAAGAAGGCACTGTGGGAGGTCGAGAGGCTGCAAAAGTAACCAAAGGGGGCGCTGCATTTGGCCCCAGGAGACACTCTCCACATCCGAATTTATTCCACAGTAACAGCAGTTATGGTAGTTTAAAGAGCAAGAAGGACAGATCTCTGACCTGAGGAACTTTCAAACTAAAATCCGTATTCCTGTACTGTCAACCTACCCGGATGGCACCGGTAGCACCTCCAGCAAAAGATATATCCAGTTTGGATGGCTTGCTGTCTCCAGAGCCGTAGCGTAACTTGCAGATGTTATGAAGGAAGTTTTTGTAGATGCCAAACGAAATAGACGAAATAAATGATGCCATTACAACTGTCATTGACACACCTCTGTAGAAACCTGGCACCTGGTTAGGATTAAAAAAAGGATTTCAAAAGAAGTGTAAGCCACTCGTTTTATCTCATCTGCCCAAATCTCCATCACATGGAAAAATGATAGTCATATTTTTCTTTCAGAAGGAAATAAGAGTAATAAAATGAAGATTGCTTCACAACATATCTTTCCAAGCTTTTGCCCCCATTCTTTAAACCAACAGCTTCTGTATATGCTGGACTACAACTCTTACCATCGTCAGGCAGGAAGGCCATCAGCCAAGGGGACTGAGAATGGTGCAAAGTGCAGGCCAACAAATATGGAGGGCATCTTTGGGAAAGGCTTCTTTAGGTTCTCTCTACTTTGTGGCCATGTTGGTCCCACATAAGAAGGAAACGAATTAAAAAAAAATACAAAACAGCAAAGAAATTCAGCCGGGATGGCTAACTATGGCATACCAGCAAGAAACACAAGACAAAACAAAAAAGGTAAACAAACAAACGAGGCAAGGATGTTGTGGCACTTTAAAGATTAACTGCTATATTTTAATGTGAGCTTTTGTGGAAGAAGTCAACGCAAGAGTTGAGAATACAGAGGTTGCATGGCAAAGCAGAACAAAGTTTCCAAAGAACTGAATACCAAACAGGGGTCTTAAATCATTAATAATGATAATACAGTGGTGCCTCGCAAGACGAATTTAATTCGTTCCGCGATTAATGTTGTCTTGCAAAATATTCATCTTGCGAAACGCGTTTTCCCATAGGAATGTTTTGAATTCTAATTAATGCATTCCTATGGGCAAAAAAAGTCAGAACAAAGTCAAATTTGTTTATTAGGTTTATTAAGTGCTCTTTAAAGCCATACATATTGTGCAGATGATTTTAAAAATTTCAATCAAAAAACTAACTTTTTAAACATCATAGAAAAACATTTAAACATCAGCAAACAAGAGGCAGGAACAAAAAATGGAAAACATTCGTCTTGCGAAGCACAGCCATAGGATCATTTGTCTTGTGAGTCATCAATCCCCATTGCCAAAACCATTTGTCTTGCGGGTTTTTTTGTCCTGCGAGGCATTTGTCTTGCGAGGCACCACTGTAATGTGTTGTCAAGTCAATTCTAGATTATGATGACTCTTTCAGGGTTTTTCAGGTATAGAAGACTATTAGGTGTGAAATGCAACTTGAGTCTACCAATCACCACTATTCCTTTATCTTAGAGCCCTGTATAAATATTTTGCCATGTACTTCTGTATTCTCACTCCTCCCTCTGAAAAAAGGGGCTTGTTCCATGAAAGCTCACATTAAAATACAACGTGAAGTCTTTAAGATGCCACAACATCTTTGTTTCCTTCCTTCCTTTTGCTTTTGTTTTGAGTGTCTTGTTGATAGGTTTGCACAGACTAACACAGCCACCACTATAGAATACCAAGAAAATAGTATGTACTACTGTATAATAGAATAGGAGTTAACTCAGAGGATCCAAGGCTCACTTTTTCACTTCCAGGACCCACCTGCAACTGCACCAGATCTTAAAATAAGCAAAAATGATTTTTAAAAAAAATCAAAACCAAATGTTACTGGAAGTCAGAATCTGGTTCTTGGGAGTTGGGCGCGGAATGGAGACTTTATTGCAAAACCACAGCATTCCTGGTGGCTTCAAAAAAAGGGGCAATATTCCTTTTCTTAAATGTTTTTATTTTTTGCAGAGCAGCATTTAGTAACCACAGAGTCAGTCTTAGAAGGCTGCACATCCTTCCCAGGGCTGTACTTTGTCCACCCTAGACTAGAAGTATAATAGAAGTATAAGTTCTGAGGTAAGTCGGTGGGAATGCAATGCCTTGTCAGCACTGATACTGATACATTTCAAAACCTAGTCGAGAAACCTGGAGAAACAATAGTGGTAAAATCTATATATTCATTTGTTTATTTATTTGTCTCATTTATAGGCCACCTTTCTCCAGATGAGGGGACTCAAGGCAGCTTAGAGGGTTTAAAAAACATTAAAAACACAATAAATTATACATTATAAACAATCAAACTATAGTAGTAATTAAATTCTTCTTGTTACCACAATGGGACATGACATACCACTGGCTTCCTACATACAGAACACAGTACCTTACCACTTGGTAATGGATGGTATGGTTTGGACTATATGTATCAGACCAGCTGCTGTTTAATGTTTGCTGTCCTATTTATTTATTTATTTTTTATTTATTGTATTTATACCCCGCCTATCTAGTCATTTCGACCACTCTAGGCGGCTTACAACATAGAGCATAACAAGTTCAAGAAAAAATTATAACAATTAATTAATTAAATGATTCTGCAAGATGGGAAAAATACAAAATAAATCAAATAAAGAAAAAAAAGGAAAGAGGTCAGGAATTAACTGGAAGGGAAGGCCTGCCTATACATCCACGTTTTTAGTTGGTTCTTAAAAGTACCCAGCGAGGGTGCAGCGCGAATATCCGGAGGCAGGTTATTCCAGAGGCGAGGAGCCACCGCCGAGAAGGCCCGGTTTCTAGTTCTTTCCTTCCGGGCCTCCCTTGGCGTCAGGCTCCTCAGCCTCACCTCTTGGCTCGCGCGGGTGACACAGGTAGAACTAGGTGGGAGTAAGCGTTCCGCCAAGTATCGAGGTCCTAAGCTGTTTAGGGCTTTATATGTAAGCATTAACACTTTGAAGTCAATGCAGAAACGGATGGGCAGCCAGTGCAGCATGGCCAGACAGCATGCAAAACAACAGGTTCACTTTCTGATGAAGACGTCAGAGCAGCTGTTTGCCATGAGCCGGGGAGGGGGGGGAACAGTCATAGTTCATAGCCGCAAAGAAAAATTTGCATGTGAAAGAGATGCTACAGCCATATTTAGGCACAGGGATGGGGAAAATTACTTCTTTGAATTACAGTTCCCAGAAACCCACATCAGCATGGCTGTATTGCATTTGAATAGAACAGAATACAGTAATCATGTGAGGGAGAAAAGTGTATTAGCCATTCCAATCAGTCATTATTTCCATTAGCCTCCACAGGTAGAGGCTAGCTTGCCAAGAGACAAGACAGGCCCACTCATGGAAACTTGACTCATAATGGGAATTCTGATTATCCAGCATTATGGATTGTATGGAAAGCCACTAGGCAACAGGGAGGTCTCTTCTCCTCAGAGGGTGTCTTGTGGGTGAGGAGACCAATGTAAATGTTATAGCAAGGGTTGGAGCTAGCACCTTCCTCTTCTTTATGTGTTCATTCTGTTCATTTTCAATAACATCAGAGCTTTTCTCATAAGAAAAAGAGTTGCAAACATTAGTCATTAGGAAATGAAGCTTCTGCTATACGTACGCTTTCTGTTCTGTATGTGTCTATGATACAGTGCCATATTCCACGATAATTCATCTGCGTCTGAATTCTCACCTGTTAAGTTTAGACAGTCCATTATCCACATCATGCTTGGAAAAAGAGGTACTACCCTGTTTTCCCGAAAATAAGACCTAACCTGAAAATAAGCCCTAGTATGATTTTTCAGGATGCTCGTAATATAAGCTCTACCCCAAAAATAAGCCCCAATTAAGTGAAACCCCACTTCCACTCTTGTGCAGTACTTTGCAGCAACCAGATGAAGATGACCTGATGTATTTGAATAAATGTAGATTGCTGTACATGAAGTGAAAAAAATCCCCTGAAAATAAGCCCTAAGGCATTTTTTGGAGCAAAGATTAATATCAAAGACCCTGTCTTATTTTCGGGGAAACATGGTAATATTTTGGCATTCCCTCCTCTAAATTTGATTAATAATACACATTTCTGTAACAATTCATAAAAAGCAAAAGGGTACGTTTCTTTTCTCACTTTCTTATTCCAGTACATAACAAACATTTCTCATTGTTCATAAAATATATCTGTACCTGGAGAATAATTTCTTCATAGACTCTGATAATATGTCAATTTAGTTAATAGGCCAATGTACTAGAAATGATTAAACTAGGCATTTACAGAAAAAAAACCTCTATTTCCCCCCCATTATGGTTCTATAGCTATCCTAGCAGCAAGCAAAAGAGGGTGAGGATACAGTAGATGTTCAAACATTCTTGGGTATGGAACAGTTTTAACATACTTGAAATCAGTTCTAAAATATCTGTTTACACAATATACAACAAAATGTGCATCTTTTGGCCAGAAAGCATGATTTGTTGCTCAGGAAATGAGATTTTTAAAAAAATCTGCTAGGGCCTTGTTTAATTCAGCTTAGACACACGACTTATTTTGACTTGTGTTTTTGCATGTATACTCATATTTCTCAGATAAAATTGTGGTAAGGTTTCTCAAGTACTGGATAGCAGGTTCACAGATTTTGGGCTGCAGGCTAGCCTCGTGATCCGATCCGATCTGTTCTTTTCTTTTCTATCCGTAACACTAATCTAGTGCTATGGCAGTTTAATAATAATAATAATAATAATAATAATAATAATAACAACAACAACAACAACAACAACAACAACAACAACAACAACAACAACAACAACACAGCAGAAAAGCATGGCTTTTGTTTTGTTATATCAATTTTTACTGGAATTACAGCAGCTGTCCCCTCCGCCTTTTACTCCATAGTTCCATAAGATCGAATTCCAGTCTCTAAACTACTTCTCAGCTTGGGGACTGAGTTAATTTCACAGAAACTCCCCCAGAATCCAGGGTCTGGAAGGCAGGAAATAGGTCCAGAATAAGAAAGCTTGTGTAAATGAAGCACAAGAACTAAGTCTCTGCAGCTTTCTCTCTCAGTCCCTTCCCACACTTGACTCTCCAGAGATGCCACAGCATCCAGGCTAACAAAGCCTTGCCCAAGCACATGGCTGGATTCTTGGGTGCCTGGCAAGTCAATCAACCTGGCAAGGGTGAAAAGCTTCTAGCACCCTCCCACCTGTCTTCTTCTTCCAAGATAGGTGGTGACTAGAGATGGGGGCTGGATCCTCGTTATGTCCACCTATCCGGAGGTATTCATATACAAATAGCCCCATCCCTTGGCTTCCTAGTTCTGCTCTTTTATTCCCCTTGACCCTGCCTTCTCCAGCAGTCTCTCCTTAGGATGCTGTCTCTCCTGCAGCTGCAGGGACTTCCTCCAGACTGGTTTAGATGCTCTCCAATGGAGACATCTTCACAGCATCCTGTGCCCCACCGTGTCACACACTCCTTCCAAATTTCGTATGAAAGGAGGAGAGGCTTCCCTAGTTTATGCCAATAATGGGTATAATTGATACATTACTGCTTTGACAAAAAACAAATATAAACAAATGGTTTATTTTAAAAACTAAATATGGAAATACCTTGATTGTGTCCAGTGGATAACCCATTCCAGCGCTAACACCACCTGGAAGAGATAATAGTTTTGGAAGCATTTTGATTACACACTTAAATCTTACAACAAACAGAACACATTTTTCATGTGACTGGATTAAATTATCTCAAACAATTCTACAGATGTTCCCTTCCAATGTTGGAAAAGTGTAATTTTTCCAAGCTGTGTGCCATCTTCGACATTTCCCTCCCATTATTCTGAAACTGATGTTTTCATAAACATAGATAGTATCCAAAGGGTTAAGGATTCTGAACCTCACCCATCCATCCCCATAATCTGCACTGTTTATCCAACAAAACACCAGCCAGATCTGAGGATCACAAAGGCACAATACAGGGTGTATACTCATTCAATCAACCCACAAACTAGTGTAGCCAGATTCTGGAAAAAAATGTGTTGAATTAACTTTATTGTTTATTAAGCTTGTGTCTATTTCACCGAAACTAGTCTGGCCGCTTTCCCATTGTAGAGTAAGCAAAAAACAAAACACATCACTAAGAAACAGTACTAAAGAGAAGACAGATTAATATAAAATAAGAATTATCATTTATGTAAAGAAACACTGTTTAAAGCATATCTTCTAATTTTACACACGAACACAGCACACCTTGCCATAGGGTGAAGATTGTGTGCCTGAGTGACCTGGTCACTCTGGTCTCTTAAGTGTCAACTACTGATGGGCACCTTAAAGGCCCCTGCTTTCCCTGTTTCTTTTTTTGGGAGTTCTTCGCTATCTTTAAAGTGGATGTGGACCTTCACACAGAGGACACTTCCATGAAGATGTCTAGAAGTCTAGCAACCCTTTAATCGAAGACAGTTGTCTGCAGTTTAAGATATATGACAGACTTAAATGAAACAGCCCTGTTCAAATAAACATTCGTGGAAACAGTAAGTCCTCCCACATTGTCTGCATTTGATTAAAGACAAATGTCATTGCTTAACAAAAATCATTTACAAAAATTTTGGTACAGAGGGAACCAATATGAAATTCGTTCCGACAGTCCAAAATGCTAATAGGATCAACCAGTGCTCAGAAATGTTTGTTGTTGTTTAGTCATTAAGTCGTGTCAAATTTATGTTGGTAGCTTCGATGACACTGCCCAACCACCTCGTCCTCTGTCGTCCCCTTCTCCTCTTGCCTTCACACTTTCCCAGCATCAGGGTCTTTTCCAGGGAGTCTTCTCTTCTCATGAGATGGTCAAAGTATTAGAGCCTCAGCTTCAGGACCTGTCCTTCCAGTGAGCACTCAGCGTTGATTTCCTTTAGAATGGATAGGTTTGTTCTCTTTGCAGTCCAGGGGACTCTCAAGAGTCTCCTCCAGCACCACAGTTCAAAAGCAGTTCAGAAATGATAGCATTTTTCATTTACTTGAAAGTTAGTCATTCAGAGGATGGGCAGGACCCTTTCACAGTCATCTTAGAGTGCAGGAGACGTAGTAATGGGCTCAAGCTACAGGAAGTCTGATTTAGGCTGAATATAAGAAAAAAATTCTGTTAGAGCAGTACGAAAATGGAACTAATCAGGAGGTGGTGAGTGCTCCAGTGCTGGAGGCATTCAAGAGAAAACTGGACAATCAACTGTTAGACCTGCTTTGATTTTGATCCTTCATCGAACAGGGGGGTTTAGACTCAACGGCCTTATAAGCCCCACTTCCAAGTCCATTGTTCTATGATTTTATGAATGTGACTTTTGAGGACTTCAGCTCCCAGAATTTGCTCAGGAATTCTTGGCATTTTAGTCCAAAGAAGGTAAAACGTCCAAGCTCTGGGATCTGTCATAACAAAATAACTCAGTAGGGGTTGCTGTCCTTTGGAGCAGTCTGTTCCCGCAAACCAGCTGATCTTCTGGTCCCCCTACTTCACTGAGCGCATTCAGTCTAGTCTGTTAGGTCACCTGTAGGGAGGTGTTGGTTATTTACACAAATGAGGAAATGGGCACCGCTGAGCAGACATTGCTAGTAAATGGGCACAGGTGAGACACCTGTAACAAAATGTTGCAGTGAACATTCTCACCTCCAATGAGAAGTCCAATAAGGTTCTAGCTGGGAAGCAGGCAGTCCTCCTTGTCTTTAAAACAATAGCACAAAAGGCTCAACTGTGCTCATTTCTCTTATGTAAAACATCTATTTGGACAACACAGTTACAGGACATTGCTGAAATAGCCTTGCATTGTGTTTAAATTCCACTAAGCTGTATTTTTTTTTAAATAGCTGTTTCCTCTTGAGATGATCACCCCCTCCCTTTTCTTCAGGATTTGGGTTTTCTTTCTCTCTATGCTTTGAGTAATCATCATGAGCAAAGCATAATACAACAAATATGTATTACGTAAGTACCGGTGGAGGTTTCAAGTGTTGCTTTGCCATGCAGAACATATCTGTAATAGTGTTCTCTGAAAGTGCTAATACACTGTTACTTAATACACTATGGTGGCTTAATATGTAATTTTGTATGCAACTTTTGTTAGCCACTGACAGCATGACCAATAGGGTGGGAGATGTTGAGCAACATCTGGAAAGCTAAATATTCTCCAACCTTGTGTTAGGGGCACACGAGTAATTGCTCCCACCATAGTTTCTATTTTTTCTTTTTCAGCTGATAGCACTCCATGTTTTCTTAGTATGTTTAGTCCTCCAGGGTCCACTGTGATTGTTCCCCTTGATACTGGTGGTAGTTTTTCCATTTCTGCATAACTTGGGATTCATTCAAACCCAAGGATCCTTTCCTCTTGCTTCTCAATGAACATGCTTCTCAACAATCCTATCCTGTTAGCATGGGGGCACCAGGTTCACAGGCTTAGGAAGTGGGAGGAAATGGCACTGTTGTAACACCGCAGATGATGAACGAAAATGGGGGAAAAAATCAAGTGTGTCTTGTAAACAAATTAGTGTCTTATGGGCACAAAATGACCTTTCCTAGTTTATCAAGAGTGACAGTAAAGACACAACTTTTTAGCATTCTCTAGGGATTTCCACTCTCCAGATATAGCAACCCAAAGGTATTTACAGAGCCTAAAATAGTCTGGAAGCTCAAAGCTGCTACTGCAACTGGAGAAGAAAAATAAACAGCCACAGTGTAGGTCTTCCTCACTGCCAATGAATGAACGATCTCTCCTCTTAAGAAGGATGTATTTGTTCAACATAAGTTTAAGCATATTTTTCTCCAAAGTTAACTCCTATCTTCACTTTTATGGGACCTGCTCCCTCAAATATATTCTCAGGAGTGTGTCTGCAACATAGTACTAAAGCAGGTTGATACCACTTTAACTCCCATGTGTCTGTCCTGTGGAATCTTGTAGCATGTAGTTCGTTGTGCATCATTTTAAGTTATTTAAGATTAGGAGTTGTCTGTAAGCAAGTGAGGGCTTACAAAAGGCTTCAGAGAGTGACATATTATTCTCTAATGTTAGGGCAGTATGGCAATGGAAGCAATTAACTCCAGAGATGATGAGTGTTAATAAGATCAGCTTCTAAAAAACCCCACCACACTTGAGGAATTCTGTCTTTGGGAATTTCTGTATGAAATTATTAGTGCCTTTATTTATGGTACAGGCCATCTTTCTAGCAAAAAACAACAACACAGTGATCAAGGTAGATATACAACTATCAGACACTGATTAAAACATGAAATAAAACAAAATATATTAAAAACACAATTTAAAAACAGCATGATAAAATACATCATCCATAACATCCATTTCGTTAGACTACCACCACCTTTTAACAGCGGACTAGCTGACATGTCAGAATCTAGGTGGAATAAAGAGATCATTTCCTGTCACCAGAAAGAAGGCATGAACTGAAGTGACCTTGGCATGGATTTTCAGAGTTCCTTGGCATAGTCTAAAACAAACTTGTCACCATTATACTCTCTCAACAGTTGAAGGAAGCTTAAGACTGAATACAGTATGTAAAACCAGAGACCAATTTGCTGTTTTGCATAAGAACTTAGAAGTCAAGTTTGTTTGTAACTCCTCCATTCTCTGGAAGTCTTCCCACTCTATTAATAGAATGGAGATAGTGAGAAATAGAACTCAGCTCTTGTGGTGGGTGTGTAGCCCATGCTCAGAATTACAACATCACATAGATCTCCCTGAGGAGAGAGGCTCTGCAGAAAGTCAAGTAGCTGTTGACTAACTAGAACATTGGAAATGTTATCCTTTTTGAATCACAACTCTTTAAATCCCCTTTCCAAGACTCCTTTTTTTTTCAAATTATTAATGTAATACCTTCACCCTTTTGCCGGCTGCCTTCAGCGCAGTTCATACTTTAAGGAACCATATTTAAAAATCACATTTGGGACAGCTGCCAGCATTGACACGCAAAGAGCTATTGTAACTTTAGTTAACTGTATATATGTTTCAATCAATCAATCAATCAAGAAGCCTCCCAATCCATCCATCCATCCATTTATTTATTACCTGCAATAGCTCCTGCAATGAAATCCATCAATCAGCTGTCTTTGCTTGTCCTAATCAGAATGCTTGAACCATGCACCAGGAATGGGTGGGGAAAGGGAGCACCAGAGTCTGGCCCCCAGGAATAAGCAGTTCCTCTCCAGATTAATGTGTTGGGGTTCAGCAATGGGGCCTGAAGTCAGCGCACTGCTCTTAGCCTTTCTCTTTCCTTCTCCTAGAAGAAGTGCTTCAAGGCATGCATAACCATGCTTGGGACTTTGAATTGACCTCAAGAACAGAGTCGATGCATCATTCCAAGGGGCAACCCTGAATCATAGCAGGGAATGGAAATTATTCTCCCCTGTGCCTTTTGTCCTACAAATCACCCAGGGCAACAGTGTTAATATTGAACTGGATTGAGATCAGGGCCCACACTCGGGATGTTTTTAAAATACAATGAAGTTTGGTTAACTCCTACGGAAAACCTCTTAGCTCAGCAGGGCGCCACAAGGCCATGTGGTGTCATAGCTACACAAGTGACAGAGGCAGTCAGGTATTAGATCCTATTTGTTAGGGAAGAAAATCTCATCATTTTCCCCCCATATGAATATGAAGAAATATATCCTGTGAATTCTTGGTCACGTTCTGCAAAACACACATGGAAGCAGAATTCTAGCTCTAATGCATCAATGAAGCCTCAGACATTATGCCTTCTGCCCTAATCTTTCTACATTCCAGTGCATAGTCTCGTCGTTGTTTAGTCGTTTAGTCGTGCCCGACTCTTCATGACCCCATGGACCAGAGCACGCCAGCCCCTCCTATCTTCCACTGCCTCCCGGAGTTGTGTTAAATTCATTCTGGTAGCTTTGATGACACTGTCCAACCATCTCGTCCTCTGTCATCCCCCTAGTCTTACCACACCTGAATTCCTAATTTTGCTTTGTAGCAAGTAGAGATATCATGAGAAGGCAGGACTCATTGAAAAGGACAATCATGCTACGAAAAGTCAAAGACAATAAGAAAAGAGAAGGACTGACACGAAATTGGCAGACTCAGTAAGACAACCATGCTAGAAAAAGTCAAAAGCAGTAGGAAAAGAGGAGGAATGACATGAGATGGCTTGACTCAATAAAAAGAAGCCACAGCTTTCAGTTTGCAAGACTGACCAGGATAGTTTATGATAGATCATTAATGGGAGATCATCCACAGGGTCCCCATATGCCAGAGGTGACTTAATAGCCCTTAACAACAAGTGCTTTCGCTGGACAATTATGGACTCCAAATGTCTTATTAGGTAGGTTCTCTCTTTAGAAGGTCATGTGTGCAGCACTTGGAAAAAGTTACTTTTGGGGACCCCAATTACTAGCTGGTTGGATGATTCTGGGATTTGTAGTCCAAAATAAGTAACTTTCCCAGGCTTTAACTGTGTATTATTTTATTCTGTGCAAAAGCAGCCCTGATACAATGTGGAGGACCCTCTCCCTCATTCTGCTAAGCTCAGCCTTGGCCTTCTGACCCCAAAGATTTGCCTTGACTTTGAAGCAACATAAAGGACAGAACAGTGGACAAGAGGAGGATGTGAGGCTCACCAAGTGAGGTGTACCCCTTCCCACACACTACGTTTTATGTCACTGCATTCAATCCTGTCTCTCTGGAAGTGAAAAACGAAATTGAGGCTGTTGTACTTGGGACACATTATGGGAAGACAGTACTCACTGGGAAAGACAATAATGCTAGGAAAATCTGAAGGCAACCAGAAAAGAAGATGACTGAATTTGAGATAGAGTGGTTCCATAAAGGAAGCCACAGCTTGAATCTAAAAGAGCTAAGAGGGCTGTTGAGGACATACATTTTGAAGTTTAGTCTTCACTGCCATAGTATATAACAGGAGCGACAATCCAGTATTTTAACATGAGGGGGCACAGCTCCAGGAATTTGCACACGACTCTGCATGCAGGCCTGGGATCTTCTTTCTGTTAAAAGAGGGGTGGGCAACATGCAGTTCTGGGACTGCCCATGGAGCCTTCTCCTATCAGACTCTCCTCCTCCCGCCCCCGATGAATTGCCACTCTAGAAAGCCTCCACAGGAAGCAAATCACTTTTCAAATAGATTTCAGAATCCCTCTGCAATGTTTCATAAAATACACATTTTTCAAAAGTGGAGATCATTTTAATGTCACTTTTCCCCATATTTTTGGTTATCCACATGATTTTCTGGAGGAGCAGAAAATTTGCTCTCAAAGCTGCCCAAGATGCCCACACCAACTTGAAAGGACTAGGTAGCAGGTTGTGGCACAGAATTCTGCCTTCGACCCAAATAGCCCTGCCAGCTGGAAGAGACAGTCACATGTTAAACAAATAGTCTGGCCTTGTTCCTATATTCAGATCTCAGCTGGTTTGAAACTGTGAACATCAAACAAGTCAATCTCATGATCTTTCATTACGCATTTAATCAACCCAAACCTTGAGGATGGGCTGTTTAATAAAATAATACCTTATTCAAAGTTCATAAAGCAAGCCAAATAAATGAAATCCAACCCTTTAACCTCTTTGGCACCAAAGAGAAACTCAAGATGGTAACAGGTGCTGCTTACAGGATAAGCTGGAAATGCCATTGGTCTCCCAATACCCATTTCACAGATAAAGTAGTAACATACAGGGCAATATTTATTACTGGAACATCCAAAGAAGTGAGTTCAATAATTATGATGCAAGAAGGGAAATATTTTTCTCATAAAGCAGGGTCCTTGGGAACAGAGACAGTGGACAATGGATTCAGAGTGTTCACATTAATTTAACAAATTGCCATAAGTCAGCATTCTACGAAGTCTTGAAGCCCATACCAGTTCTCCCATCATATAACCATTGTGCAGTCTCCAGGCTGGGGATGATGGTGTATTGTAGTCCTTCACAGTGGTTTGGTGGTACATTTGGAAGTGTAGGTACTCATGACATTTACCATAAGCAGAACCCTCCCTAAACAGAGTCCAAAAATGCAAAAACAGTGCATACTAATGAATGCAGATCAAGTCTTTTGCACAATTAACACTCTTAGTTGCCTATTTAAACCACCCTCAAATACTTTGCATTGCAACAGGGATAGCAGGGAAAATCCACTTCTTTCCCAACTACTGCAAGATTGCCATTAAACTCAGGAGAAATTAAGGGGAGGTTGCAGATTATGCCATAGTCCCTTCTTCTCAGAAAGCTCTAGGGCAGGCTTGTCCAACCTTGGCCCTCCAGATGTTCTTAGACTACAGCTCCCAGAAGCCTTCACCACCACCTCTGCTGGACAGGATTTCTGGGAATTGAAGTCCAAGAACATCTGGAGGGCCAAGGTTGGACACCACTGCTCTAGGGCTTTGACCCTGCAAACCATAGCTCCATTACACTATTGGTCCAATGCATTTGAAAGGCTTCAAATTAGGGAAAGCTCTCCTAAGCAAATAGTGCAGCTTGACCCATGCAGAACAGCTAATGCATTTGTGAACTCACATTGCGATCATGATCCTAGAAAACAGTGACCAAGCTCAATGAGAAGAGATGAGGGAGTATGCAAGTGCAGAGTTATGCAGTGGTTTTCTCTAGTTAACTCTTAATCCCTTGTGATTTACTAAAACGATTGCTGCTTCTTGTGTCCGTGTGACACAACAGAGACTGCCAAATGTACTGGAGGTGCCTTGTGATAGGCATTCCTTCTAAGATTCTTTCGCTTGAAGGCAACTCACCTGATTAGAGGTACATTTGCACCATGTGCCTCTGAACGACCTCTGGCCTGGTGTACCTTGTTTGTTCCTGCTCATCCTCAAATTACAACTCACTGAAGCCTTGGATGCATCTGCTGCAATCACCCCAACACACACACACGCGCGCACGCGCGCACGCGCGCACACACACACACACACACACACACACACACACACACACACACACACACACACACACATATTAAGAAAGGAAGGAACTTCAGGTATGCATTGTCAAGAGCAGACTGGAGGCTATGCATGGCTATTCCTGATTCCAGACTTGGAAGATGCTTCTCTAGCTTAGAGTCCACAAGGTTGGAGTCTTGGTTTTACAATCGGAGAATATGTGAACTGGAGGATGGATCTGATCTCAAGCAAATAAGCTTGACCTACCACTCTTCCTTGAACATCTCATATACAGTGGTGCCTCGTTGTAGAGTGAAAACGTCGTCAAACAAAATTAAAAAACCCACTGAAACGCATTGAAAACCGTTCAATGCATTCCAATGGGCTGAATATCTGCTTGTCCAGCAGAGATCCTCCATACGGCGGCCATTTTCGGTGCCTGTATAGCGAGGAATCCATCCTAGAAAACTGGGGGGGGGGGGGCATTTTGAAAGCCAGCGGCCATTTTGAAACCTGACAATCAGCTGTTTGCTGATTGTCGTAAAGCGCAAAATTGGTTCCCGAAACAGGGAACCAATCAACGTGAAGCAAAAAAACCCAATCTACCTGGATAGGAGAGAACCTGGGGATATTGCATACTATAGCAGTAGGGAGATGAACTACATTATACCTGACTGTCCTTTGGCCTACTTAGCCAGAAGTTAAAGCTACATTTAATTGATTTTTATATTGGCTATTACTTCAAAATAATTATTTTTTTCTTATTCCATCTTCTTTGTCTTAGGCATCAAACCTCTCAGCTTTTTCCCCAGAGGAAGAGGCTTCTGGAAAGCCCACAAACAGGGCCAGAAGACACCACTCCTCTCCCCATACTGGTTCCCAGTCTCTACCGTATAGAGTGGATAACTCAGGTATCCTCTGAAGGCCATCAAAGCCAACCTCAAATTGAGCATAAATTACTTTTTCGGACTCAGCTGCCAAAGTACCCCAACCAGCACATATCCTAGTATCACAACACACCCTGTGGGTCCTCAATGGCACGGCTAACAGTTATGCTAATACCACCAATTCCCATGTATCAGTAGAGACAGCTTGTGTTAAAATGAAGCCTCACATCTGTGCCAGTTTTTTGCTGCACTTCATGTTGTGCCGAGTACCCTTTGCATCACTATTTGAGCGACAGGATCAGAAGTGATAAATTGGTACCAAAGAGGATACTCTGATTTTTAAAAAAAAAATTCGGGTAGAAATGGAAACTATGGAAGTAACTATGGAAGCACTGAGATCAAACTCAAGTCATGAGCAGAGGCAGTTTAACTACTTCATAGGGTAACCTTGCAGAAAGCCATATTTTGTATAAACCAATGCACTGTATTTTATCCAGAATCGTGCTTTCAACCATGCTTACATTCTTGGCAAATGAGGAGCTCCATGAGTGGATAATGCCTGACTTGGCAACACAACGTTGCTGAATGCACAGCGACAAGCATATTTCCCTCCAGATGCTGGCAACCTAAATCCTTTCCAGATGTTTAGAAGGTTTGAAATAAGCATACTTACCCTTGCTCATTCTGGGCCATCGCGCAGATATTCAGAATCTGTTTCAAATCACTTACAGTAAAACCCAGAGACAAACCATCTGGTAACATGAGCTCTCATCAACTTCCCACTCTGGGCTACTAAGACCATTTGCCTAATAAACAAAAATAGTAACCACTTACAGGAAGCTGCACTGATATTAAGTTCTTATTATTCTTGCAGCATATAACAAGTGGCCAAAGCAAGCTACTAATTCCCAGCCACTTCTGGTGCCTTTGTTGAAAAAGACAGACCACAGGGTATGGAATGAGTCTGTGAAGGTCAAGGTGACTGATCTAACAGATAAGGATCATATCAGAACTTGAGAAAGAGAGGAAAACCTTTTGCTTCTGAAATTGTTCCAACTTCATCATCACTTAAAGCAGGGACAGATGAACTTATGCAGCCAAGCTCTGTTTTCAGGTCTGCTATCATCCTGAGAAGTGCAGTTCCCAGAGGACAGAGGTAAAAAAAGCTAATTTAGCTATCACCATCATCATCATCATGCACAGCACACCAAATCTTGGTTGGTTTCATTGCTTTCAATACTGGGCCATTCCCAAGAACCTAGGATACACACAGGTATTTTCTTAAATATTTTAGGAATGGACAAAACTATTAATATACTGTCCAATGTATTGTCACTGAACTACCTTGACAAGCAGGAGGAAGTTCAAACAAAATGTTGCATGCTGTGACACTGTTTTGTTTGCAAAGTGTCTGTGCGGAGGAGACAGGGTTTGAATTTGGCATCCATATGGGTGGGTGGTTAAGGGGGTGGAATCACTCGTCTAGCAACACATGAAAGAGAATATTCCCAGCAAGCAATTAACATGCAAGGAAGATGGTGCTGAAGGTTCATAAGTGTGTGTGCTTCCATCCACTAGGCAGTGTTCGTGACTTTTTAACCTATTGCACCATTTAAAATCTAGTATTTGAGGAAATTTCACCATTACTAATATTTTAGTCGGGTGATCTAGACCCCATCACAAGATTGAGTTACCAGTTATTTTTCCTTTTATGGTTTTTGCCATTTCTGCAAAAATATTGTTTGTGTAAAACAAGTGTCTTTTCCCTCCACAAAACTAAACACACACATACACACAACAAGCACAAGATAAGCTGACTGATCACAAAGTCACAAGCAACCCTTCTGATGCTAATTCCACAAATTCATACAATGAGACAACAATTTTTGCAGGTTCCTGAGTTGGTATTTGCAATATTTTACAACAGTGTGTGTAAAGCACTTGTGAAATCTTTTCTTTCAGATCTACAACAACATCTTGTAGTGGGTCATGTCATGGAAAAAAATCTGGAGTTTCTTGTTTATCAAGACAAATCAAGTCATGATCTGCAGTTGCACTCAAATCTTTGGGTTTGCTGGAGACCATTCGCTTCTATGTACCAACCAACCTGTGGCTCCTGCCCAAGAGACATGCATATCTCCAAGTTTTTCAGCCACCCTTTTTGTTTTTAAAAAAGAGAGCAGCTTTGCTCATTAGTCCCATTATGCACTGCTTAGGTGTAACAACAGAGAAGTTTGGCCTTGGAGTTCAGATTGAAGCAGGGCAAAGGCTAATAGAGTTTTGTCAAGAGAACAAGCTGGTCATCACAAACACTCTTTTCCAACAACACAAGAGGTGACGCTACACATGGACATCACCAGATGGGCAATACCATAATCAGATTGACTATTTCTCTGCAGGCAAAGATGGAGAAGCTCTACACAGTCAGCAAAAAACAAGTCCTGGCACTGATTGTGGCTCTGCTCATCAGCTTCTCATAGCAAAATTCAAGCTTAAACTGAAGAAAGTAGGAAAAACTACTGGGCTAATGAGGTATAATCTAAACCAAATCCCTTATGAATACACAGTGGAAATGAAGAACAGATTTAAAGAACTTGATTTGCTGGACAGAGTGCCTGAAGAACTTTGGATAGACGCTCATAACATTGTAGAGGAGAAAAGGAAAGGAAAGGAAAGGAAATGCAAGAAAGCAAAGTGGCTATACAACGAGACCTTACAAATAGCATAGAAAAGAAGGGAAACAAAATGCAAGGGAGATAGGGAAAGGTACAGAAAATGGAATGCAGACTTCCAAAGAATAGCAAGGAGAGACGAGGGTGTTCTTAAATGAACAATGCAAAGAAATAGAGGAAAATAGTAGAAAGGGAAAAACCAGAGATCTGTTCAAGAAAATTGGAGATATTAAAGGAATATTTTGTGCAAAGATGAACATGATAAAGGATAAAAATGGGAGAGACCTCACAGAAGCAGAAGACATCAAGAAGAGGCGGCAAAAATACACAGAGGAACTATACCAGAAAGACTTGGATATCCCTTACAACCCAGATAGGGTGGTTGTTGACCTTGAGCCAGACATCCTGGAGAGTGAAGTCAAGTGGGCCTTAGAAAGCTTGTCTAACAACAAGGCCAGTGGAGGTGATGGCATTCCAGTTGAACTATTTAAAATCTTAAAAGATGACGCTGTTAAGGTGCTACACTCAATATGCCAGCAAGTTTGGGAAACTCATCAATGGCCAGAGGACTGGAAAAGATCAGTCTACATCCCAATCCCAAAGAAGGGCAGTGCCAAAGAATGCTCCAATTACCATACAATTGCACTCATTTCACACCCCAGTAAGGTTATGCTCAAAATCCTACAAGATAGGCTTCAGCAGTATGTGGACCGAGAACTCCCAGAAGTACAAGCTGGATTTCAATGGGGCAGAGGAACTAGAGATCAAATTACTAACATGCTGGATTATGGAGAAAGCCAGAGAATTCCAGAAAAACATCTACTACTGCTTCATTGACTATGCAAAAGCCTTTGACTGTGTGGACCACAGCAAACTATGGTAAGTTCTTAAAGAAATGGGAGCGCCTGACCACTATATCTATCTCCTGAGAAATCTGTATGTGGGACAGGAAGCAACAGTTAGAACTGGATATGGAATAACTGATTGGTTCAAAATTGGGAAAGGAGTACGACAAGGCTATATATTGTCTCCCAGCTTATTTATCTTATATGCAGAATACATCATGTGAAAGGCAGGACTGGAGGAATCCCAAGCCGGAATTAAGGTTGCCCGATGAAATATCAACAACCTCCGATATGCAGATGATACCACTCTGTTGGCAGACAGTGAAGAGGAATTAAAGAATCTCTTAATGAGGGTGAAAGACGAGGGTGCAAAAATGGTCTGAAGCTCAATATAAAAAAAAAAAAAACAAGATCATGATCTCTGGTCCCATCACCTCCTGGCAAATAGAAGGAGACGATATGGAGGCAGTGACAGATTTTACTTTCTTGGGCTCCATGATCATTGCAGATGGTGACAGCAGCCACGAAATTAAAAGACGGCTGCTTCTTGGAAGGAAAGCGATAACAAGCCTGAACAGCATCTTAAAAAGCAGAGACATCACATTGCCAACAAAGGTCTGCATAGGCAAAGCTATGGTTTTTCCAGTAAGCGATGTATGGAAGTGAGAGCTGGACCATAAAGAAGGCTGACCACCGAAGAATGGATGCTTTTGAATTCTGGTCCTGGGGGAGACTCTTGAGAGCCCCTGGACTGCAAAGAGAACAAACCTATCCATTCTGAAGGAAATTAACCCTGATTGCTCACTGGAAGGACAGATCCTGAAGCTGAGGCTCCGATACTTTGGCCATCTCATGAGAAGAGAAGACTCCCTGGAAAAGACCCTGATGTTGGGAAAGTGTGAATGCAAGAGGAGAAAGGGACGACAGAGGACGAGATGGTTGGACAGTGCCATCGAAGCTACCAACATTAATTTGTCCAAACTCTGGGAGGCAGTGGAAGACAGGAGGGCCTGGCGTGCGCTGGTCCATAGGGTCACAAAGAGTCGGACACGACTTAACGACTAAACAACAACAAAACCCTTAGACTTTTAACTGCAACTAGCTATTTTTTGAAAGTAGCTCTTAAAGTTCTGAGTGTAATGTAAATCCAAAACATTCTTGCAATCTCGAAAATGATAATAAATTAATGGATTCTGGTCACATTTCAGGGGTACTTCAGTGATTCCAACTGAATATCAGGTAGCTGCAGAATTGTGGAAATAGACAGGGGTGGGGACATCCAGCCCCTGCTCTTTTAGCACAAGTTGCAACATATAACTAACATTTCATCATTCCTATCTTCAATATCTGGCATCAAATATATAGGAGTTAATGGATAATAAGGAGAACTTCTGTCTCAATAAGCAGATATACATTCAGAAAAGTAGCAATCAAAAATAAGAATTCTGTTTTTAAAGTTTTTGTAGGTCAGAAAGACTCCTAGCTAGAAGGCCAAAAGCTCTGTGCAAAAGCACAGATTATTATAAAGATTACTACAAGGATTTCTGGAATGCTAAAAATGTTTGCACTTTTTTTAAAAAACTATTTTCTTTTCAACATCTTTCTCTTAACTATTAAAGTACTGTTTAAATGGAAGCACAGGAGATGTTAAAGATCAGATTACCTTAGTAAAAAGATTATTTTTAAAGTTTCTTGTTAAAAAGCCTAAAACATTCCAGTAGGTTAGAATAAAGAAATGTAAACAAGGAAGCTAGGCAGAAGAAGACCAAAGATTTTGGAATTAGCAAAACAGGGCAGTGATAAAACACTTAGTAACCATTGGGTTGGGTCCAGATTTACCTTTGTAATGAGGCCAACTTTTTTTAAAGTGGAGTGGTGGATTCTCTGACCACTTTGCTTTAGAGGCCTGCAGGAGAAATGGGTACCCAGATGAGTCCAGGGGCCAGAAAAAACAGGTAGAACTGCCTGTGGTCAAGGGGGCATAGGTTGCCCAACCTCTTTTCAGTTGTTGTACAGGATTCAACCATATCAGATGCTTTCATGAAATCATATTAGATTAGATCTCACAAAATCCTCGTATAGATGAAAGGACTCTGTTACATACAGCACTGATGTTACCTGTCTGTCATGGGTTGGAGGGAAAGTGCCATCCTATGGGGAGTGGAAGGCGGGACATCAGGAGGAGGGGCTGTACTGTATATATATGTGGAGCTTGTGTGGAGAAGCTGGAGAAGAAGCTGGGAAGAAGAAGCTGGTGTGGGAGTCTGTGTGTCAGACAGGGTACTACTGTGTGTCAGTCAGTACCTACCTGATAGGTTCAGGGTCTGTGCTTTATTTAAAGGTGTTCTGTGTGAACCAAACTGGTGTATGTATGATTGAGACTAAGCCACGTTACTGTATCTTATTCACTTGATCATTTTATTTTCCCTGTGTGTTATTTAAATAAACCTTATTCCTTTGTTTGTTAAAAATCCATTCCTGGTCTGTGTGACTTCTTATAGGGAATGGTTGGTGGCAGCTTAGTTAAACTGTGGCATATCCCAGTAGGTCTGGGGTTGTCACAGACTCTTCCTATCAGTCGCAGCTTTTTTTAACAAAAATCATTGGAAAGTACAAAGGGCTTCCCCAATGTCTGCCCCATCCCTCTCTTGTGCCCCTTAAGAATTTACTCCAGTAGTTTGGTTCCTCCACCTCGGAATAACAGAAGAGGCAGGGCTGGGAACAGCAGAGTTGGAAGGTCGAGAAAATTAACCACCTTGCTATTCCCAGTTTCCGTCAGTGGGAACCTTCCAAGTTGGCCAGTACAGGTGGATGCTCCCAAAAGCGGAATAAAAGATAAAAAGACTTAACCTGGTACTTTTTTGTGTGTCTATTTATACAACACTGCAGACTCTGCTGTTGTATAAATAACCAAGGCAGAATATTGCAGAATTAAATACTGTAAAGCAGGCTTGTCCAACCTGTGGCCCAAGGGCCGCATGCGGCCCAGGTCGGCTCATAATGCGGCCCAGTGCAATTTTTTATTTTTAAAAAAATTCCAAAGTTTCAAGTTACACTGCTGGCACTTGCGGCCGGAATGCGGCTGGGGCACATCAGAACGGTAGGGGGGAGAGAGGGAAGGCAGGAAGGAGCAGGAGGAGAGGGGAGAGGGTGGCTGTGTGACCGCATTGCGCCATCCTGTCAATAGGTGGACCCCCTCCCGGCCCCATAAAGCCGCCGGAGTCGAAGCTGGCAGCCTCGGCTGTCTGAGATTGCAGCTGCTGATAAGCACGCTTGGAGCGGAGCTGCGGAGGATGGCTAGGGCTGCCCCCCCATGCAGCCCAAACCAAATTTATGTGCGGCCCAAACCAAATTTTCATCTTCTAATGTGGCCCAGGGAAGGTGAAAGGTTGGACACCCCTGCTGTAAAGCTTCCCCTTTACTCAAGAGGTTTCATATGTAGGAGCAAGAAACCTGTGCCCTTCCAAAAGTTAAGACTACAATGCCCACCATCCCTGATCACTGTCTATGTTTACTGAGGCTGACAAGTTTTGGAATTCACAGGATCTGTGGCTGGTGCTTGAGAGACACAAAAGATAGATTGGCAGCAGGGAGGGATTGTTTAAATCTATCTTTCGAATAACTTTTGTAAATCACTGTTGCCTTTACAAGATTGGAGTTATGCTGGATAACTCAGTGGCTTAGGCATCTGGCCACAGAGCTGGTGGCTGGGGGTTCAATTCCCCACTGTGATTCCCTGAGAGGGACTGGACTCAAGTGATCCAAACGGTTCCTTCCAGGCCTGAACTTCCAAGGTTACATACCACCACGATTTCCCACTTGACAGAAAGTGAAGTATAAGGCACGAAGAAGGGATACCAATGGCTTTGGATAAATCAAGGTAAGATGTTTTTGCCTGCATTCCCAAGGTTTTAAGAGTAGATGTTTCACAGGCCCTTATCATCCATTGCTCATGTTGGGTGGAACTGACAGTTCATAAAATGTAACACAAAATTATTTGGTGGGTACATGGGAAAGAAAGGGCCTTTTCCGTTGCTGCTCCCAGACATTAGAACTCCTTCCACCGGAGACCAAGCGGCCCCATTTTTGCTGTCCTCTTCCAACTTCTCTCTCTCTAGGTAAGCATTCCCTTAATGACTGAGTGGGATTTTTAAATGGACTGCTATACCTTATTGTGCTGAACGTGTGCTTTTTTTGGTGTTGCTTCTACCTTTTTTTTTTTAAGTGTGGTGTTTGATTCTTTGTAGACTTGCTGTTTTTAGCTTAAAATATTTTCTTTTAATGATGTGAGCTGCCTTGGAATGGTGGGGCAAAAATATTTTAAATAAAATAAATAATAAATAAATTGGGGGGATGCCTGCGAATGTAGGCAGGCAAAATACAGACCCTGCTGTTGTAGAAAATCCCCAAGGCATGGCTTGAGTACCTTACAAGGGAAGAGCGCTTCCCTCCTGCTCCATGTGTAAATCCCACAGATTTCTGTGGGGTTTCCTCTAAAGTAAGCGAGCACAGGAATGCAATTGGAGCAGGAATGCAAAGGGCAGTTTGGCGGGCCATTCCTGCTTACGTCCTTCAGCCTGGCAGCCCCCGATCCTGTTTCTTCAGCTTGCACCACCAAGCAGCTGCAGGGGAACACCGCCGCGTTGCCTGAGGCGGTCGTTTCTCGGGGCTTTTGCGAGAGGAGCCACGCAAAAGCTCCGAGGCCTGCGTCAGCCTGCCTACCTTCTTTCTTCTCCCCCCCCCCCCCCGCTTTCTTCCTCCGGCCGGGCCGGGCCAAGAGAAACCACGCAAGGGCGAGGCCGAAGGAGCCCTCCTTCCCGCTCCAGGGCGGCCTGAAAGCCACCTCAACCGGCGCAGCCTCCCCGCTCGCTTTCCGGAGGAGGCGCTCCAAAGCCACCCGCCAGGGTCCTGCGCACGGGCCGCCGGCTTGGCGGGCGGGCCTTTTGGCAGCGCCTCAGCGAGCCTCTCCTCCCACCCGCCTCTCCGCTGCTGCCTCGGCGGGCCCGCCAATCCTCCCCCAGCCGGGCGGCCAATGAACGGCTCGGGCGGAGGGCTTCGCGGGAAGGGTGTTGCCCGGCCGGGCGCCTCTCATTGGCGGCGGGCGCCCGTGTCCCGATAAGGCTCGCTCGTCCCCCTCCTCCCGGCTGGCGGCGTCAGAAATAGAAACCAGGGAGCTCGCCTTTGGCACCGGGAGAGCGAAGGGGACCGAGCCGCCGGCTCTGAGCTTCTTTTCCTCCGGGGGTCGGGCGGGGGTGCGAGAAGAGCAGCCGGCGAGGGAGCGAGAGCGAAAGAAAGAAGGGGAAGAAGCCAGCCAGGGAGGCGCCGTCTGAAGCAGCCATTGCCTCTCTCTCTGCCTCCGTCTTCCCTTTCTCCGCCCGGATCGGTGGGGAACCGATCCTCTCCCCTCCTTCACCCCTCCCCCCCACCGCCCCCCACATCCCCAGCATCGTCAGCGCCGGGAGGCCCAAAGCTGCCTTTCCCCGCCCGAGGACAGGGCAGGGCGCACGGGAGGGGACCTCGGGCTTGGACGGCGCGCGTCGGAGAAGGCGATCATGGCGCTGGATTTCCTCGCAGGCTGCGTAGGAGGTAAGAGCCGGCAGGCAGGCAGGCGTGGGAATGGGGGGGGGGTTTCGCCATCGTCGGAGGGGGGGGGAGAGGCCGGGCGCCCGTCTTTTCTTCCGTGGCGGGAGCACCGCAGCTCCCTCGTTTTTGTGCATTTGGAGAGGCTGGCGGAGCAGCGGCGGCGGGGGTGGGAGAGAGAAGAGAAGGCTGGCTCGGACGCGTGGCTTGGCGCACTGCAGCGGCGATGCCACTGCCTCCCAGCCCGCACAGCTTACCGGAGGGGGGGGGAATAAGGAGGGAGGGAGGGAGATCGGGCGGTGGGGACCCGCATCGCCTCCACCGGGAGCTGCAGACCAGACGGAAGCCTTTGCGCGACACGAAATGTCACGTCGTCCCCATTGTGCTTTTTTTCCCCTCCTCTCCATCCTCCCCCCCCCTCGTTAAAATCGTGGCTAGTTATGAGTCCTGAATACCCGCCCAAGAGGCGCGCGGTCTGCGGATCCCCCGTTTCCCCATTGTTTGCTACGGGCCGGCGTTGCTCCGGCGGAGGGGGTGAGTCAGCGCGAAGGGCATCGGATTTCTTCTCCCTTTCCGGAAGCGCGGCGAGGGGATTGCCTGCCGAGGGTCGCCGCCGCCGCCGCGCTTTCCAGCCCGGACCACGAAGCGTTCCGTTGTGCGGCTGTGTTTGCGCTCCGAGGCCGAACCCGACCGAGCCTCGCTGGAGAAGAGTCCCTTTCCCCACCGCTTTCCGGCTTCGAGCGCCTGAACCCATCCCCTCCAGAACCAGGAGCTGAAGAGCTTTAGGGACCCCCTCGGCAGGAGGGAGCCCTTCAGGAGGGCTGCTTCCCAGGGTTGGATGCTGCATTGAAGCTGAAAGCAGCCTCTACGGTTGAGGCTCAAGTCTGTAGATCCTGATTATTGCAGAGTACAAGCAAAGTGCATTTCTGATGCAAATATCCAGGCAATGCATGTAGATTTCTGGAATAGAGAAGAGAAGCTTAGGCGCTGCCTTTTTGAACATGGATGCAAGAAGAAGAAAAAAAGAAAAAGTTCCTCGGGCATCATGGAAATGGACACTGAATATAAGATCACAGAGAGAGAGAGAGAGAGTGGAATCTTCCTCCACTCCTTCAGGACTTAACCCTATATGGCCACTTTTGCTAGGAAGGTGGAGATGGCAATCTTGTTTCCTGAAATGTGCCTGCATGAATCTCAGGTGCCCGGGAGGCAGGGTGTGGAAAGGATTGAGCCAACCTGGACACATAGTTGGTTTGGGAAGCTGAGAAAGGTGGGGTGGATTAGTAAATTGGCTGGGAGGCCACCAGGAAATAGCTCACAGAACTAAGACAGAAACCCTGCCTGTAACCCTTGCAGGAGTGCTACTCTAGACTAAACTTGGCTGGATGGTCTGTTTATAATAAGAAAGCTGCTTGTGAGTCCCAGTGAATATGAATGGAGCTCTGTTTGCTTGTGAGAAGGATAGTAGAGTCCAGCGGTTTCTCTCTTTCCAAGAAAAGGGAAGGCTCTTTTAAAAAGAGGTGGCAGGAATTTCTCCTCCTTCCCAGCTGAAATGTCTGTGTTTGTGTCTTTTATTAGTAACCTTCTGGACTGTCCTTTTTGTCTCCACATATGAGATGCTGGACGTGACTTTTTCCCATCCCGGTAAAGACACAACTTTAAAGTGTGGTCATAATTAATCTATGCAACTGGTGTGGAAAGTAGAAAGATGAGATAATTATTATCCAGGACCAAGCCAAGCTAGTTTTGTTAGTTTGCCTTCTCCTTCACCCCAGTGTCATGTCGTGTCTTTTAGATGAGACGGAGAAGATAAACATTTCTGAAATGTCATATGCAAAAGCTCATGGTATAATTCATGAGCTCATAGTTCCTCTTCTGGAAATCCCTTCTGTTAGGCTGTTGTCAGTTGTTAGCTTGTAGATCTCCACTTATCCATCCCTCTTTTCTCTCCTGTGTTGCTTGCTAACTTGCCACTGGCTACTATGTTGGCATAATTCGGGGTTAGACAGAACAGTGTGTACTTCACAGTTTCAACTGCAGCTTTTAAGCCACTTAACATATGTACAGCTTTGCCAAAGAGTTCTCAATAAGATTAAGAGGGCAACATGCAATGTAGTCTTAAAGGAAGAATTTCAAGAGCAAAGATTTGCCTCTTGTTTAGATTTTAACTCTGCCCTGATCCTGAAGATTGGGGCAGAGATTTATTTCAGAATCAGAATTGTAGTGTGTGTGTCAGTTTTCAAACATTAACCCTCAACTGTTGAAAAATGTTTATTCAACAAAAAAAACCCTTTCTTGCATCATTTCCTGTAATAATCAGAGGGAGATTTCTCAGCTGATTGCCACAATCTAATTGGAGCATCAGATCTCTGTGGAAAGTTTGTCTTCCTCTTTAATTTGGGTTGGAACAGTTGATGTGATACAGTAATGATTGCTGCCTTCCAGGCAGGGTGTACTGTCTGAACTGCTTTGCACAAAGACAGTTCCACGTTTGCAGCACGATAGAACTGAAAATTGGGAAGGATTCCTCTAATCTGAACACAGGTAGCACCCCCTTACTACCTGCAGAAAACACAGATATTTTCCAGTGACTTCAACCATCCCACAGCCTTTGTGTGCTTCATCACCCCTCGTTAGAATTCTAATTCTACATGGGGCTTTTAAAAAAATAATAGTTGTTGGGGGGTTTTGGTCCATGATATACTTGTAGCCTGTAGAGGTGTGTCATCATGGTTGCTGTTGTTCTAATTCCCAAGTCCCAGAATTCTTCAGGAAGGTCCCATACAGAATTCTGGGAGTTCTAGCCCATAGATCCACAAAAAGAGAAACCGACATTCTGCTCGCCTGGAGCAGGGCCTACTTTGGAGCCTGGCTGGCTTTGTCCTGCCTTACTTCCTGTTTATGTACCCAAAAAAGAGGAAGCAATAATGTTGCTTCCTGAGGGTCATAGTCCTTCAAAAGGGTCTCTCTACAGAGCCTAAGATATAGCAAGATTACAGGTCCTAGGAAGCACTGCAGCAGCAGACTTTACAGGCCTGAAGTTCACCGTAAAGCAGTTTTAGATGTTCAGAAATGTTGCATGTTCAGCCCAGCTATGGATTGCTCTTCGGTTTGCTTTATGAGGTTCAGTTTCATGGGCTACCACCTTATCCTTGAACAGGTGATTTTGGGCTGTGAGAGTATTTTAAAAATACTGTGAAGAGGCACCTGTACACCCTATTGAATTCTTAAGAGAAGAAATGGGATATAAATGCAGCAAGTAAGCGGTTCAAAAAAGACTACCATCCTCTTTTACTGTGGACAAAAAAAAGCAGAGCAAAATGTCAGTAGAAGTGGATGTAGTTCTGTTCAGGGGATTCTAGGCCCTTTAGGGGCTTTCCTTGCCTCGTTGCTCCTCCAACTGCCATCATCCTGAGCCAGTATGGGACTTGTAGTCCAACTTGCCCAGTCTAGAAGACTGCTCTGATCAAATAGTTTCTCCTTAATAAACGCTTTACAGATCAGCTCCCAGTTCTCTTTTGTTTATTATTGCCACCCTGCTGGCATTACCTCATTATGAGTACTTCATTATCCCAGTTGGTTGTAATTTGTTGTGTTTTATCCTGTGCTTGAGAAACGGCTGCTTCTTTTGGCGTCTGTGATAGTCAAAATGGTGCAACGCCATATAGTCTTATAATTACCTTCTGCTTTATTTCAGGTGCTGCTGGTGTATTAGTAGGGCATCCATTCGACACTGTTAAGGTGGGTTGATTTTATTGACGATAAACACTTTAGGCTAAAAATGGCACTAGTCCTCATGAATGGGAGGGGAGTGGGAAATCCTCCAATTTCAGACTCTTTGTATATAAATCCTGGCAGACCTTGATATAGAGACCTTGAATTAGCTTTACAATCATTGAAGCATTGAAACAGTTCACGCTTTAATATCAGGAGAAAAAGAACATTCAGAATTCCAGGTCACATTGCATCCTTTGATTGGTGCAGTTAAGTTGGATCCTAACTTTTTAAATTAAATAATCCACTACCATCTAATAAAATTGCTACTGGATTTCCAAGGAATATGCTGCTCTTTGAGCACTAACGCTAAATAAACAAAAAAATCCATTACCTTCAGTCGACGCTTTTGCTTAATATGTATTTTTCTGTTTGCTTTGTGAGAATGTTATGTTAACTTGTTAATTATATTGCCCAGATGACTGTTTGCTGCATGATGAAACAGTTTTCCTTCCTCTCCCACCCAAGGAAAGATGTTGTGAGTTCTCAAATGACAACTTTCTTTTCCTTGTTTGAGACACTGACCTAGCGTTGGTTGCACTTCTTTAAACAGCAATGGTAGATTACAGTAGGTTTTACGTTTTGTTTTGCTTTTGATGAGAGATCATTAAATGAATTAAAATCCTTGTTGGCAGAAATGACGTTGCACCTAAAACCAGGCTTATCTGCATATGGACTAGTATATAGACAGCTGGAATATGTGGACATAAGGTGACCTGGTGTGTCAACAGATGAAAATTTCCTTAGGAGTTAGCCTCATCAAACTGTGTAGGGGTTACTGCTGAGTATACATGCCCAGATCAGGCTGCGTGCCTAAGAGTCCAATCCAAAATAAATAGGATTAAATCTAATTATTTCACCTCACCTGTACATCAAGATGTGAAGCATTTTCTTGGAAAAGAAATATGTGCCAGTAATATTCAAGAATTTTAAAGAGCTCAGTGCTTAAAGGTGCAGTGGAAGACGTGTGAAGCTTGTTGGCTTGTAGCTGCATTTTTAAAAATTACTTTCATGCGTTCTTTGCATTCATTTTTGTTTAACCCCATTCAAGTTCTTCCTGTGCTACTTCATACTGAAGTTAATACTTAGATAGATGCTTACTTCTACATGCTGTATATTGTAAAATATACTTGCAAAAGCAAAGTATACTTGCAAAAGCTAACGTTTCCCAGACTTGTGTGCTTCTTTTCAGCTTAGTAACTGACAGACTGAAGCCATAGTCTGACATCCTGAAATACAAATTATTTTGTTGTGTTACATTAATTTGCTTCTTTTCTTGTCTAATGGATCCCGAAACAGGGTCTATGGGATTCCTCAGTTGAACTCCCTTTGGTTCGACTCAAACCTGCTTAGCTTCAACGCGTAGCTATGCCTTCAACTAAGAAGTGCATTTGTTTGGAAGCATGATCAATTAACCATAGTTGCTCAGCAAATGCTTTTTAGTGATGCCTCGCAAGACGATTGCCTCGCAGGGCGATTAATCCACAAGACGATTAGTTTTTGCGATTGCTATGGTGCCTCGCAGGATGGTTTTTTCTATGGCCGTGCTTCGCAAGACAGTTCCCCCCCCCCCCCTTGAGACCGATGCCTCGCAAGACAACTAAATTCCCTATCTTCTTGTAAAAAAAGCCTTTTTTTACAAGACAACGATTTTCGCAGAACAAATTAAAATCGTCTTGCGAGGCACCACTGTATAAATGTAATTCATTTTCTTTAAATGCTTGGCTTGTGACTGTGACACTGAAGGCACAGTGACAATACGAATCATACGGGAAGGGGAAAATCTGCTTTAAGAAAATCTCGCAGTGTGATCCTATACATGTTTCTTTGAAGTCAGTCCCTTTGTGCCACCTCTTCCCAAGGTGTGCATAGAATTGCTGCAGCATTATACTAATCTATTTTAATTGGCTGGGAAATAACCTAGTCTTGTGAAAAGGGCAATTTCTGAAGGCCAGTATCTTCATTGCTGCATTTAACCTTTTCCTGCAAGTCCAGTAGACTTATCTGGGTGGCCCTATTACCTGAGTCTTTGTCACAGTGGTTGTTTGCAAGCACATTTTCCAGAAGCTAAGTTTAATATTTTTTTAAAAAACAAAAACAGGCTCTTGAGAGTTGAAACCCAGTTCACTGTCCTCTCTGAAACTCTGTAATGGCTGCACAGTCTGGTCAGCATCTGGGGCTTGTGGTGGGGGACGTATAAAAGGCGAAAGATGCTTAACTGACTCTTAACGAGAACCTCCTTTTCAAGTGGCGATTCCTTTTTTTCTCTCCCTCCCCCCAGTTTGTTGATGTAATGTATACAATTGCTTTGTTGCTTAACTGCCTTTACTTTTTGAGCTAGGGGCTGTCTTCATTAACAGCAAAAGTGTTACTTTGTTGTAGATGACAGATAAGCCTCATCACGGGAGAGTTACCTAGTAAGTATAGACCAGGTGAACATTCTGTTTCTCTCGGTCTTAATTTATTCCAACATGTATGATTAGTTCAAGTTTTCTAAACAAAAAGTAACCAGGAAAACCATATGGAGTCTATTCCCTTCCACTTTTTTTTCCCCTTTAGATTTTAAAATGTTTTAAAGCACCCTGAAATGGAGGGAGTGGGGGGTGTAAGGTCAATTTTTGAGTATGAGCTTTTTAAAACTAAACCTAACTTTTGCAGTTCATTCTCCTAGTCTGCATATTTTATCCCTGTTGTGCTTAAAGCTTATAATATGTACAAATGTTGTGGAACAAATCCCTCTTGTGTTGTATGTTCTGTTTCAGCCATTCTTTAAATTGGGAATCTATTTGGGGGGGGGGGCGTTGCATTTCCCCTGAGATGTACCGCCATGCCTGTATTAATGCATTTTAGATATTACCACTTGATTGGTTTGTGAGTTCACTCTCACTTCAATTATTTATTGTTATTTTGTGTCTGAATTCAGATTTTAAGGTGTTGCAGCCCAAGCTGTTCAGCTTGGCAATAGAGATGAGAAGCTGGGGGTGGGGGGAGGTTTAGAATGGTTGTAATTTAATGGGAATCCTATGAAGAAACTGCAGTGGGACAAAAACATTACAAAATGTTACCCTACAGATACCCCTGCATTTTCAGGCCGCAACTTGTTCTGATTTGGGAAGCTGACCACATGTACTGGTTGAGCAGTGAAAGAGTCTTACAACTTTCTTTTAAATGTGTGAATTCCAAATAGCTCCTTAATACAAAATTTGCTAACCCTATACATTTTACATGGATTTGAAAATATAAATGTGGGCGGGGGGTGGTGAAGTCACTTACAAAGATTTAAGTGGACGTAAGATTATTTTGCTTCTGGTACTGAATGGGTTTGGAAGATATGAGCTCTATTGTAGTCTGTTTTTATTGATTGTGGCTTCAAAGGAAAATGACAAGTCTATGCCTGGTTGCCCAAAGAACTCACCACGGGCAACTGGGTAAGTGACTGTCTAGAAATGTGAATTAGCATATTCAAAATTTTTAATTGTTCATAACTTTTATAGTAGATCCCCAGTGTACATATCTCATGGTTTAACAAATGTCGTACACCAGTTAGATTGCGCATAGCCAGAGTTGATGCAATGGCTGTTGAACGTACAAATTCAAAGAAAATGGTTTGCTTGCCTCATTCAGTTAGGATCTTAATTCAGAGCCCTACTGAGTGACCGCTCCCATTTGGTGAGAACTCTGGCATCCAAACAGAATGCTTCTCACAGTAACAGACCATTCTCTTCAGTTGCCTATTGTGGGTTGGCAATGACTGTGTGCGCACATGGGTACATCATGTGCACCCAGACCAATGGTACTGTCAATATTGCCTACTGAAGTTTTGCTGTGTCGATAAATTCTTACTGCATTTTGTAGGTGCGCCTTCAAGTTCAGAATGTGGAGAAGCCACTGTACCGGGGGACCTTGCACTGTTTCCAGTCTATCATAAAGCAAGAATCGGTGAGTTCCCGTCCTGAATGGATGTGCATGGTTGGGTGTTTCACAAACCACCTCATTCCGAGTAATGTGTACAATTATTAATTGACACTTTGGACTGTGGGGAAGAGGGAGAATGTTTTTTTTAAGTCGTGTAGAACAATCTGCCCCAAATGGTACTTAATTAAGGGCCAAACAGTATATAACTCTGAATGTTTAGTTTAGCGTTGCATGTATCTTCTTTAAACTGTAAATACATAACCGCTGCGTGGGACTCTGAGCTAAGATGTGGTGTGTAAGAAGGGCTCATAACAAACAATGTTTATGAAGGTTCTCTTTGGCTTTTCAAGAAAGCGGTCATTGGCCTTAGTGAGCAGTTGTCATTCATGGTATAAGGAAAGGGTTAAAAAATCCTGTCCTTATGGTCATCCTGTTCAGAATGTATTGCTTATAATGTGTACACACTCTCTGTCTCACTAGCTTGGCCTTTTGCAGTTCAGAGAGAGACAGACGTTTAGCACAGTCATTCTTCTAATGACAGCCCCTCTTCCCTTCTTTCTCCCAAAATCTGGCTCACTCTTTTAAAAGGGACATGGTGGCGCTGCGGGCTAAACCGCAGAAGCCTGTGCTGCAGGGTCAGAAGACCAAGCAGTCGTAAGATCGAATCCACGCGACGGAGTGAGCTCCCATCGCTTGTCCCAGCTCCCGCCAACCTAGCGGTTCGAAAGCATGCAAATGCAAGTAGATCAATAGGGACCACCTCGGTGGGAAGGTAACAGCGTTCCGTGTCTAAGTCGCACTGGCCATGTGACCATGGAAGATTGTCTTCGGACAAAACGCTGGCTCTATGGCTTGGAAACGGGGATGAGCACCGCCCCCTAGAGTCGAACACGACTGGAAAAAAATTGTCAAGGGGAACCTTTACCTTTTAAAAGCATGCTCAAGCAGTGAATGTGAAGTGACTCAGATGCAAGAGGGAGGCACTGGCGTACTCCGTGTACACCACTGTAGCCTGACATCCATCAAAAGTCCAATTCACTTAAGTAGTGAGTTAGTGGAACTGACTTCTGAGCAGGCATGGAATTGTGCCTTTAGTTTGATCAGGTGTCTTATTGCCTTCTGAGCCTTTAAAATAAATAAGTGGGGCCGTGACCTCTGTTGGAGTGCATTTTCATAAAGCCCAATTTGCTGGGGCAGCAATTTGTAGAGGATGTCAGCATCCTCAAGATGTGGCATTTGTTCCTCCTGAGAGAACATTTCAGCACTCTTTTCTGTGACGTCTGGAATTCCACAGTGTGCATGAAGGGGAAGACGACGAACCACAAGAGTTCATCAGTGTCTAGTCTTGCAATTGCCTGGTCTTGCAATAGGTACAGCGTATGTGGTTGATTTTTCTGTCTCTTTGGTCTGAGGGTGAGCTACAACTATTGGATCAAAATCATACTCTGAAGCGTCTTGCTAAATATTGCAAACCACAAGCAGGGTTTGTGACACCTTAAATCAACAGGGATTTGTTCAGTCAACTCCTCTGCATTGATTCAGTGAGCCTGTTGTAGTTGTTACTTATTACACCAAGCAACAGGGAAATCAACCATGAGTGCTCACTGGAAGGATAGATCCTGAAGCTGAGGCTCCAGTACTTTGGCCATCTCATGAGAAGAGAAGACTCCCTGGAAAAGACCCTGATGTTGGGAAAGTGTGAAGGCAAGAGGAGAAGGGGACGACAGAGGATGAGACGGTTGACAGTTTTATTGAAGCTACCAGCATGCATTTGACCCAACTCCGGGAGGCAGTGGAAGACAGGAGGGCCTGGTGTGCTCTGGTCCATGGGATCATGAAGAGTCAAACACGACTTAATGACTAAACAACAACAACAGGATTTTAGCTGTTGTGAAACAGGGCAGCTGATGAAAGTTTGTACTTCAGTAAAGCTTGTTAGTCTATAAGAGTCCTGCCTAATATTAGGTAACCCAAGTGGTTCTTGGAATGCGCTCCCAGAACCCTGGCCAGCATAGCTGGTGGTAAAGGTATGTGAGATTTGTAATCCAAGAACGTCTGGGTAACCTGAGGTTGGGAACCACTGGCCTATAAGGTGCCACAAGACATTGCCAATTATACTACCACATAGATGCTCACAAAACTACCCCTTTGAAAATGTTAGTGCTATGTTGGGTAGAAAATCCTGGGCTCTCATGTTACCTCTCCTATCACTCCTAACAATTTCTGTCCAGGGTTTTACTTATAATCTATTCCTCTTAAATGCTTGTCCTTACATTCTTCCTCTACAACTGACTATCTTTATAGAAACTGATCTATTGGTTTGTATCAATAAATAGAACTATTTACCCATTTTAGTCACTCTTAGCCAATCCCCTCAAGAGATGCGAGTGAGGCAAACTGGAATGGCCTATTCCACTACCTGGCACTGTGTCCTTTTCTATGCAGTGGCCACTCAATCCAATTGGCTCAAAAGCCAATGAGGAGACCCTAACTATCAAGCTAAAATAAAATGCTTAGAACACCATGCTGCTATAATTTCAAACATTGTATTTGGTTGTTAAATAGCCTTCTTACTCCACTCATGGAGTAGACATAACAGAGGGAAATGGTCGTGGTGGTATTCTTACAGCTTGCCTGGTTTGGGGTTGCTTCTCACGCTTTTGAGCCAATTGGATTGAGTGGCCACTACAAAGAGGAGGACAAAATCTTCATCGCTATGCGGATTCGTCGTTAAACGGAGTGCCTGTTAAGCGAGGCACCACTGTAGTTCTAGAGTTCTGTCTAGCTATCTGCCTGGAAAGATGCTAACAGAACCTCTTCGCAAGGGTAGGTGATCTCATGCCTTCAACATATTTTGGAATACAGCTCCCAGGATCCCTGTTGACGCACCACTTCATAGCTCCCCTCCTCACCCACCCCAAAAAAACCTTCTTCTAGTCGTCATGAGAAACAGTCATAAATTCTAAGAGTTGTAACCCCAATCCTGTGGAGAGCAGTTTGGGAAGGGTGACCCACGTCACTGAAAGTGAATCCTGGTGGGATGAAACCTTTTAATTCATGGTTGTTGAGGATGTTTCTTCACAGGCCTGTTCACATCACTTTTATGTTCCCTGCTCTCTTTCGTAGGCCCTTGGACTTTACAAAGGTATTGGTTCACCTATGATGGGACTTACCTTCATTAACGCCCTTGTGTTTGGCGTTCAAGGGAACACGCTCCGTGCTCTTGGAAAGGACACCCCGCTCAACCAGTTCCTCGCAGGTTCGGCAGCGGGCGCCATTCAGTGCGTCATCTGCTGCCCCATGGAGCTGGCGAAGACGCGGATGCAGCTGCAGGGCACGGGCGAATACAAGCTGAAGTCCAAGAACTACAAAAACTCTCTGGACTGCTTGGTAAAGATCTACCACAAGGAAGGTCTGAAGGGGATCAACCGGGGCATGGTTTCCACATTCCTGAGAGAGACGCCCAGCTTTGGTTTCTACTTCTTGACCTATGACTGCTTAACCAGATACTTCAGGTGCGAGGCAGAGGACAGTTATATCATCCCCAAACTCCTCTTGGCCGGAGGTATGTCTGGGATTGTCTCCTGGCTCTCGACGTACCCTGTGGACGTGATCAAATCCCGCCTCCAGGCGGATGGCGTTGGCGGTGTTGTGCGATACCAGGGCATCCTGGACTGTGTTAGGAAAAGCTACCATGACGAAGGCTGGAGGGTCTTCACAAGGGGACTTACGTCCACCCTACTCCGGGCTTTCCCTGTTAATGCAGCTACTTTTGCCACTGTTACAGTGTTCCTGATGTATATGAGGTCAGAAGACAACCCGATCAGAGGTGATTTAAGCGCTTGCGAGGCTGGTCCAGCGATCCAGCAGCCTTCAAGTTTTTAGATTAATCAAATGCATCTGTTACATATTTGAGATACAAACCGACCTTTAAAAAAAACACACACACACACACACCAAAAATAATCTGTACATAGAAACGATCAATTTCTTGTCTGTATAAAATCTCTTTTTAATGACTGAGGATTTCACCTCCTTTAAAAAAGCAGTTTATTGCCTTGTTAGGAGACCCATCCTACCAATTTAGGTAATAAAAGGACTTGCTGTCCTAGAAACATGTTCTCAATGGATATCCCCTCCCCCAGTTTTCATGTGTGCACTCTATCCTTGCGTGCATAGTGGTCTAGCTGCTACTACTTCATATGGACTCTTATTTACATTTAAACTCAGTGTCAGCCCTACTTATATTTTTTTTTAACAAGGAACAAGATAGCATAGGGTTCTATGGAGTGTCCATGTGCATAAGCCCAGGTAAGTGCCTGTCTGATTCTCTGTCCACTGAGAGAGTGGAGCTAAGGTAGGGGTGTGCAACTATATCCCCTCCAGATGTTTTTGGCCCATGCCTTCCCTCAGCCCTTGCCAGCATTGTCAGTAGTGGGGAAATACAGGCACTATAGCCCCAAAACCTCTGAAGCCACATTCTTCCCTTCCATTATTTTCTAAATGCTGGAAGTCTGAACAGTGCTACCCTATTGGGGAAGAACTGGTTACTCTAGGATCCAAAGGGTAACCCCTTCCATCACTTAGTTCCCTGTGTTTTCTCATCTTGGACTTTGCTTACTTCTCTTTTTTGTTTGGATATTGACTGTTTTAATTCTTGTTTTATATTGCTCGGACTGTAAGCAAGCAGCCCAGAGTAGATTGGTTTGAATCTTGATTGGCGGGGTAAAAGCCAAATAAATAAATAAATAAATAAAGGGCACCCTGTTATTTAAAATTTTCAGGAAACCGACTTGAAAAGCAAACTGCATTTTTCTAAAGCAGGAGATCCTGTGGTCCTCCAGATGTTGGAGTACATGTCTCATAAGCTATTGCTATTAGTCAAGCTGGCTGAGGATAGTGGGAGTTGTAAGCACGTATAGGTCAGCAGGTTTCTTGAAAAGGAGACAACTCTGCTACAGACATTCTTTAAATCTGTAGGCTCAGTACTTGCCATTTTATTGTCAAGGGTGATGCATTGGTCATGAGCAGCACCTTATTCTTTTCTCTTATTTACTGTGAACTGTCTAATGTGTCCTACAGACATCCTTTTTTTTAATGTCCAGTTCTCAGTTAAGCATATCAATTTTCTTCCTCTTTTAAATTTTCTGCTTTCTTGTGCTTGGAAAGGATAGCTTCTGGTTTTGTGTGTGTGTTCATTCGAAAGCAACTTAGGCAAACAAGGTTTGCTGCCATTTGTATCTGCCATTATGCATTTCGATTGTATTGTATGCAGTTGGATTTTAACATGACTTTAGAACATGGGAAATTCTTTCCATGGTTTGGTGAAGTTTACGGTACTGGTTGCTGCCAATAGCAAGTTGAAAACGAGAACTGTGCTTCCAATCCAGAAGCTTGTTTTAATTATGTAGGATGGTGGTGGGAAGGCTTAGGAACATGTAGTCTTCCAGATCTTGCTGTACTTCAGCTCCTATCAGCCACAGACAAGAGACTTGAATCAGGGCGGATGGTATTGTGGTCCAACCAGATGTGCAGGGCTGCATACCCTGTCTGTTTAGAATATCTGGTGGAGTGTTATTTATTTAATCTGGTGGAATGTTATTAACACAGCAGTGAATTGTACTGAACACAAAACTAAGGCATGCAAGTGTCTTTAAACGGATTCAGCTGAATGGTGGGGCATGGTGAATGTAGTATAGTTTTTGCATCTGTATTCTTTCATGTATTTAGTTGCGGTGCTGTTTGGAAAGCAGGCTGAGTTTGAGAGCTGGTGACAAACCTTCAGCCCATTCCTTAGCTTTGCCTTGTTAAATGGGCCCATTAGGTGATCTGATCTCATTGGGATCGAGAACTTGTTTAAATCCAAAGATATTAACTAGAATATTAATAGGCCTTCAGTAAGAAAGGTTTTGGCTACAATTTTATAGACACTTGTCTGGGTATATGTTTTATTGAATTCCAGTGGGACTTAATTCTGAAGGGCCACCTATAGGATAAGGTTTATAAAGACACCAGATTTTAATGTTGACCAGATGGCAACATTAAAAATGTTTGCCTGTAATCACGTGTATTAATGAGCCAATCATCTGTTCCCTCCTACCAAGTGGTGATGAGGGTGCTTTTTGTTTTACCATTCTTCACTTGACATAAGGTCTGAAACATATAAAATGTATGTTGTGAGGCAGTAACTAGTGTCATTCAAGACATTTCATTGCCTGAGGTAGAGCAGCAAGAGGTGCCTCAACCTCCCCAAAGTCAAGGTACTAACCAAGGTTGGTCAAGGTAGAATGTCCCAAGAGTGCTTCTCTACTAGGCAGATGTGGTCTTCCCAAGGCCATTGGACTCCAACTCCCATACTCCATCTCTGTTGGTTATGCTGGAAAGGACCAGTGGGAGTTGCTGGTCAAACATACCTTCACGTTGGAGACATTCTGAAGAGCTTGTTCATGGAGTTTCTCCCCATGGTTCAAGACTCCAAGGCATTCTTTGCTGTTGTGGGGAGGTTGGCATGCTTGGCCTTGTGTGTTTAGTCTACCCAATTTCTGAAGACCTAATCAGGGCTTCCATGGGAATGTCACTTGTACCTACGCAAGACAGCCTGCAAACGGTTGTAGAACTCTTGAAGAGAAAAGCAGGAATCAATGTGTCATTTGCCAGATACTCCTTGCAAAGATGCAGCTTAAGTATTCCAGAATGAGGTGCCAACAACACTGGAGCTAGCCTGATTAGAAATGCTTGGGAGGCAGAACAGTGACGAGATTCTCCTTACCACTTGGCAAAGCAGTAGAAAATACCAGTTTATCAGGTGACTGCAGGGAGATCTTTGTAAGTTAATATTTATTCCCTTGGACTTTGTATTAACTCATGGAGGGGTTCACATTAGGACAGCTTGAGTCTGAATGTATCAGACCCAGCTTATTCTTCACAGATCAGCTTTGTGGAATGTACTAAATCTTTTTTCCATGAAATATTTTTCCTTCTGCACGTATTTTGTTATTTTGCTTTTGCTTTTTGCTGCTGTGTTCTGTTAAGACTTGCATAAGAAAATTGTGGCATGTAATAAGCATGTCACCTTCCATTTATTTAGGGCCCCAACCAGCTGGTGGTACCCGTGTGTCAGATGAAAGCCCATGTTTGAAATCAACCTGCCCCAATATGGTGCCTTCCAAATGGAACGGGTTTTAAATCCCATAGGTTCTGGTGAGCCTGGCCAGTGGAAATTGAAGTCCAAGACATGCACAGGCACCAAATGGGCCAGCTAAGTTGCATAAATATGGAAATGGAAGTCAGGTGTTAAACGTTACATGTGAGGAATAAGGAAGAATTTATGCTGGTGTACAGTGGACCCTTGATTTACAAACGGCTTGACTTACAGACTCAGATTTGACTTACAGACCAGAAAAAAATCAAAATGGAACAAAAACAGCCTGTTACGGGATTAATCGGTTTTCAATGCACTGTAGGTCAATGGAGACTTGACTTACAGACTTTTTGACTTGAGAACCGCCTTCCAATATGGATTAAGTTCTCAAGTCAAGACCCCACTGTACAGCATATACCACAAGCTGAGGATCCTTAGGTTATGTTACACTTTTCATTTGGGACAGGTGCAATAGGCCTGGTTAGTCTTTCATGGAGAATCTAGCCAGCTAAGATCATTTTAGCAAATATGCTGGGAAAACCGGTAAAACTGGTTCACTGCTTCTACACTTTGCAGGTATACTGTATGTTTCAGTGCCTGCTCGCTGGATATACAGACTGAATGTGAAATCTCTACCTGAACTGTTCATGCGCAATACAGAACAATGTCAACAATCCCTTTTTGTACAGTATTCTGTAACTATTGTACACAACTCAAGAAAAATAAAATCTTTTTTTAAAAAAAGTAAACCATGGGACACCTTGATCCTTCAAAATCCAGATGAAAAGTAGAGCTACAGGAAGTGTCACGTGGCAGTAGTTATACAATGACTCTCTGACACAAATACACAATGCCATACAGCCAGGAGCAAGCTAAATATCCCAGATAAGAGTTTCTATGGTCAGCGCTTGAGGGGAGGGTAGCGGCACTTGCAGTCCATTGTCTGGATGGCACACCATTTGCAGACCTCCAAAACCATCTTTGCAAGCCACAATGCATGCCAGTCCTTGGTGATCAGATGATGGGTTCCTGAACAAAGAATCAGGAGAATAATTATGCATGGTTGAACTTTCATTTCTGGTGGAGTTTCTTTACGTGGTTTAGGTTTAGGCGAGCCAGAGGTTGGAAGTTCAATTCCCCACTGCTTTCCTGTGTGGACTTGGGCAAGCTGCACAGTCCAAGGGCATCCTAAGAATATTACAGTTCTGAGTATTCTCTACCTGAAAACCCAGAATAGGGTCACCATGTCAAAATTGACTTGTCAGCACAATTATTTGTTCAAGGGGAACTCGTGTTTTTACATCTTCTTTCATTTGCCATGAAAATAAGTGTGTCTTTCATAGCCTTTTGGTTTGGTTTTCCCCATCTGGCTGGGCAAGAACATACATACTGTACATGGCCATGGCAGAAAGGGGAAAGAGGAAGCTGGCTGCTAGGCAAGGATGTGAGGTGGGCCAGTAGGAATGTGAGACCCAAACCAGCAGTGGTTTGGAAAGGGGGAGGGGACAAAGTGGGGCAGTGGCCTGTTGGAATATCAATGAGGCAGTTTTATGTATACAAGATGAATGAAGGTGACAACCGTTGGATGATAATAGTTGATCCATGTCTCTTACATTTGTCAAAATGAGGGATTCAGGGGGATCCTTTGGTTCTGGGAAAACTTTCTGGAGCTGTGGAACGAGTGTGGTATGATGTACTCTTTAATATCTTAAAATTGCCACGGCCAGTCCCAGCAGTGGGACTAGGACTGGCAGCAACAACATTCAGGCAATAAAGGGCACCCCGCCTGTTCCGTGGCTCCTAAAGGCTCCCCCAAAATCCAAAGGGATCCCTAGGGATCCCCTGTACCTGGAAGGGGAAGGGAATGGTAAATGATTAATTTCCCCAAAGTGGCCACAGGTGACGTCATCCAATTTGATTCTGGCTGGCATGCTGCCGCAAGCTACCTCTATTGTAATGTAAATTATCAGAGGTTTGTTTGGTCTGTAGAAGGGACAATTAATAACAGAAGCATATGCAAATCAGTATTTCAGTGCAACCATTTAGGTATCCAGTTAGGAACAATACATAATACTGCTGCTTTTCCACATTTTCATTTTTTTTTAAAGGAACATTGAAATAAGCACCAGCAGGTAACATATTTCAGCATCAAGTTCAGCCTGTAGAGGTTTCAGGGGACACAGGCAAACACTGCTGACGGCAAGAAACTAAATAAGTTATCTTTTGGTCTTTCACGGCTGATTAAAGCAAGCTCTTTATCTGACAGACTGAACCAATGAGCAAAGTATTTAAAGCACTACCTTCAGAAGCACAGCACAGAAAGGTGAACAAAAAGTCCTAACAGAAATGAGAGCCCCACTTGTCTTTTTTTCTTTCACCATTTACAAAAATTGATTAGCTTTACAAATTGAAACGCTATCCCATAAAATGAAGCTGTCATAGTTTGCTATGTGGTACAGTGTGTAAATATTGACAAAGCGGCCAGTGCCACATTAGGCATAGATACAGTTAAAGGTAACTTGGTACAAGTTCAAAGGCAAAAAAAATCTTATGATATAGCAATGTGCAAAGCAGGAGGGGAAAAACTTTATACTACGTAATGAACCTGAGCATGACCATTATCAATTCTGGCATGCTGCACTGTGTGCTGTCAGCAAGATGACTGCCTTCTTTGCAATATTTATTTATTTGATTTATATCTCACCCATATGGTATATTTATACTCAAGTTTTTGCTGTTGCACACACAGCTTTAAAAGAACAAGAGCAAAGTCTGTCTTGACAGGACCCTGGAACAGCTTCCATTAGTGGGCACACTTCCTCCAAAACATCAGGTGCCATTTCTCATCTAACCACTGCTGGGTTCCCTTGCAATGACTTTATTCTCAACTGCCAACACCCAAGCCCGATCCATGGAATCCAGCATTTCTTTACCATCCTGGCTGAGACAGTTACATGCAACACTGGTGTGCTTCCCTCCAACTCCCATATGAAATGGCACTGGGCACACCAGTAGCACAAAGAGTCTATGTGTCCCACTGTTAGCCAGACTTGCCTGGATGCAATTGATGCATATGCTATGTGGTATTTGCATGAGCTGAGATTTCCTTTCATTTGTGCAGTGCAAGGAAGTGGCAATGGTAGGGGAATGGCAGTGATTCCCAACCTTGGGTGCTCTTGGACTGCAACTCCCAGAAACCCTGATCAGCATAGCTGATGATGAAGGCTTCTGGGAACTGCAGTCTAATACCTGGGTTATCCAAGGTTGGGGACCACTATTCTACAGTGGAAAAGAATGATGTTGCTTTAAAATAATTCCTTATGGCAAGGGATTGTATTTACAAGCTTTTAATCTATTGACTCAAAGAAACCAACCCTCATGGCTCTTGTTCTTTTCAGGAATTTAACTTCCTGAAAAACTCCCACTTCTTATTAAAATGAAAAATAAATGTTTAGCCTTTTTGGTTGCAAACGTAGGCTGGGAAAAGTAGTCCTGTTCAGTCATTCTTCAGCCAGGCTGCATGTCAGCCCCACCTGTGGTTCTACAGCGAGAAAAACAAATAAAATAAAAGCTGACATATATTTGGTATTTTTCCATGCAAGTTTGGATCCTGGGAAAACAGGGTACAGTACAGTTCTCAGATAGCAGTGACTCTCCAATCCAGAAAGTCACCCTGCACACATGGCAGAAACAATAGTACATATGCAGGAATGAAGACACAACTGCTGATCTCCAATGCAAAATGCTGTTTCTCAGAACTGTCACCATTTGTTATCCTATGAATAAGGATCATCCTACTTTACAGACTCCTTATAAACAAGAGCTGAATGGCTGGAACAAAGAAAAAGTTACTCTGGCATTCTGATGTTACTGTTAATATGCTCAGCACCCTGCCACACCCACCTCACACCAACAGGTGCAAGCACTGTTAACTTTTTAAAAATTTATAAACTTTTATTTATGTCTCAACTTTTCTTCAGAACAGTACCTCTAGATTACCTCACCCTGCAAGAACAGAACAAAACAGCAGAATTTCATCAACCATCTTGTTCCATCACTTGATTGTTGCAAAAGTGATATTCAGTAGTGTCCAAGATTGTGGGTATAAATCACTGCCAGTTAAAATATCTATAAATACCATAGCTGACCAGGGTGAATACCTTATTTTCTCTGTTTGATTAATTGACATCTAGACCAGCAGAAATGGCAGCCCAACACATAGACTTCCGTCCTTTATGGCCCTGAAAACCTCTGTCACAAGGCTGGGAACACCCTCCCCAGCAGGATGGGGTGCCAAAGAGGGCTAACAGGAGCGATGAAAGTCTTAATTCCGCTGACCGAAGCAATGGATCAAGCAGACATACTCAGATGCTGGCCCATATTCTTCAGATCTGTTAAAAAGGTAGTGGCTCTAAAACTGTCCTAAGGATTACACCGATTACATTTTTAAAAGAAACAATCCTAATTGAATGCAAATAAAAAAGTAAATGTAACTTGAATTTTATTTATCTTCCAATTTCTGGGAGGTTAAAGAACTATAATTTGTTCTGGACAACAGAAGAAAATAGGCTGTGCTTACAGATAATTTTCTGCCATATTCTTTCTTCAGGACCACTGGTTTATTGTTGCCCACTCCATTACATGGGATGTACATACTGGGTGTTGTTAAAAGGTCAGCGCCTGTACAATACATTCTACAACTGAGCACCACTTTCCTTAACTGAACAGGCAAAGAGAAGGTACACGGAACATCGGCATCTGGCAGTATTTTTCCCAAAAAAAAGTGACTAAAATGGGTTTAAGTTGATTAACACTATTAAATCACATCTAATATTTTTACTACATGATTTCATTACAGCTATACGATACAATTATACAAAATGTGTTAACATCAAAGAATACAACCAAAAAATTAAGATAGCAAACGAAACCTATATAACTTTTTTTTCTCTTTACAGGAAAATACTTTTGAAGTATGCATGTAACTGCCCATTCTTTTAAAGAAAATCTACTGCAAGCAAAGTTATCAACCTCCAGAAAAAAATCACACATAGCATTACTAAGCATATCCCCAAAAAGTGTACAATATGCACACTTGGAAAATACAAAATTAAAAAATCGTAAGCAACAGGTGAGCTTCATATTTATAACAATGTGAAAAGTCCAATTTTAGCACTGTTGTAGAAAGAACTGTCTTTGATGCAAGTCCATGAACTGTCTGCCTCCTCCAGGTGGGGCCACGCTTTACAAAACACCATGCTCTTGAAACCAAATTACAGAGCAAAATCGAGCACTGTAGCAATGCTGAAGTAAAGTTTATTTTGCTACTTTATCAAAAACAAGTCCTTTAGGCATGTAGGATTCTTATTTTTTTGTGTTTTTTTTAATTCTTTCCTAGAAACAATATACAAAGAGGGAGGCTTATTCATTTTCAACCATTCTCCTGTAAGGTAAGATGTTTCGAGTTCATTAGCTTTCTTCTTGCAGAGTTTCACTGGTTGTTTTTGGCCTTAGCGTGTGTTAAGATGTGAGATTTCAGGTTAGTTGACTGCGCAAACTTCTTATTACAGCCATCAAAAGGGCACACATAGGGCCTGTCTCCAGTATGAATTCGCACATGTGTGCGTAAATTGAAGTCCAGTGAAAAGCGTTTGCCACAACCTTCGAACGTGCACTGTTGGAATGAAAACACACAACATCAGAAGACATTGCAGTAAAACATACCTGCACCAAGATAAAGTTTAATTCATTTACTAGGTTTTGAATAAAATTAAGAATCTAATTCTCACAACACCAATTTGGGACCAAATTGTTTGCAAGCAACTGAAGGTCTTACCACACTTGGCAAGCTGGCTGTTTATAATGTCCAAGTAACTCTCTCCCACCTACATATCCATGCAAAGAACCTGTGTGAATTGGTGCACACATGGCACACCCTGCAGCCAAAAGTTATATGAGTACACCCTCAGCCACTGTGATGTGATCTCAGGAAAGGCTGGAGAGTTTAGTCTGCATATATCTCGAATTACATGCAGGTTTCTTTAGGAGAACACAGGTATTGGACAGAATACAGACTGAATGAAAATAGCCAATCCGTACATGAGAAATAGCTACATTACAATTTTTCAGTATAAGATTATCTAATATAGACGGATCATAAAATGAACTACAAAGTAGCAAGTACATAAATGTGTCAGCTTTGCAGAGAGGCTGTTCTCCACTGTGGAATTCCGTTCCAAGACACCTGTCTTGTTATCCATTATCTGAGACAGAATTACATCACAAGATTATTGTTAAAACCTTAGGGCTACATGCTGCCACATGGGGGTTTATAAGGAACTGCTTTTGTTTATCAGTTCCATTGGTTTGACAAAACTAAATTTAGTTGCATGTTCACTATATTCAAAGGCATGAGCTGAGGTCTGAATCCAACCCCTTGTGATTATAGGCAACTTTTATGGAAACTACCCTGGATTGTCACTCTCTCATAACTTTCCATCTCTAGGCTGCACATTTTCTTTCCTAATACACAACTTCTGCAGCAACAACAGGATAGAAACTCAAGGCAGACAAAACTATCATCACAGACATCTGAAGCAGGGGCTTGGAAACTATTTGCAAATACGGACATATGAATAAAGGAGAGGAGATACACATTTGGAAAGAGGAATGAAAAAGTAAAGGAAAAACTAGGCAATTGTAAGAACAGTTTAGTTTGATCAACTAGCAGCTTATACAGGAATTTCACAACAATGCTGCTGTAGTTGTTACCTGAAACACCATAAAATCTGAGCAACCAAAACAATTGTGCTTCTGCTCAAGAGGAAAGAGGACTCTGGAGTTTCTCTAACTTGAAGACACTGAAAATTTCCACAGATTCTGCACCAACACTAACTGTGGAAATGCACTGGAACCATCCAAAACCTTATTTTTTGCAGACCCCAACAGGAGGCATAATGCTGTATTCAGACTGGTGAGTAAAGGTTGTATAGGAAGCAAATTGAAGAAAAATAGATGGAATCTGGAATGGTTACTTTAGAACATATTAAGCAGACAAAGCTAAATCCAACATACTTGACAAAAGTTTAACAGCAACTAGGTATATCAATGGGAAATCATGTACTTCATGTACTGTTATGTTAGCCAGGAAGTCTGGCTAACATAACATATACAGTGGTGCCTCGCTTAACGATCGCTGTTTTACGGCGAAATTGCTTAGTGATGGACTTTTTGCCATCGTCAGAGTGATCGTTTAGCGATGGCCCCTATGGGTAAAAATCGCTTTGCGATGATTGCAGGGACGCGATCATGGCAAAGCACCCATTTTTTAACAGCTGATCGGTGGTTCCAAAATGGCCATCGGAAAAACAAAATGGCGACCGCTGTTTTGCCTCACTTTAGAAGCACCCAAAATGGCCACCGCTATGGAGAATTTTCGCTTACAGTTAAGTTTTTAGCCCATAAGAATGCATTAAACGCGTTTCAATGTGTTCCTATGGGCTTTTAAAAATCGTTTAGCTATTAAATTGTTTAGCGACGTTTTTCCTGCATGGATTAACGTCGCTAAACGAGGCACCACTGTACCTATAAGACAGGAAGGACTATGTGCTCTTAAAACAGTATTTTTTCCTTGATACAAATTTTGCCAAGGGAATTATTTTTATTGATAGTTTCCTCCCCGAAATACAGAAAAAACAGATTTTTCAAGCAAGAACGTAAGTCACCATTGCCACACTGCCTTTTTAGCAAAACAGTTGAACATGAAGAAGAGAGAAATCGTCAGTAGCCAAAAACAATACATAAAGGGCAGAAAGCTGTGCAGAGAACTGAAGGTCCATTCTCCAAAATATGGCCCTAATTCTATCTACTAAACAAACTGTTATCCTGTGGCCTTAAAGACCTGAGATTTTCTTGTTCTGAAACAGAAGAAATCCTTCCTTCCAGAAACTTGATTCAACATGTTTCTCCGGCAAATGCTACAATTCAATATTTGGGGTGGGACGAGTAACTGAATGATTTAAACAAGCAAATTACTTCTTTGGAGACAAATTACAATGTGGTCTAGTTGGCAGTCATCACTAGTTGCTTCCTTCTTCCGCCTAGAGTGGTCGAAATGACTAGATAGGCGGGGTATAAATACAATTATTAATAGTAATAGTAATAGTAATAATACTTATTATTATTATTATTATTATTATTATTATTATTATTATTATTATTATTATTATTATTATTATTATTATTATTATTATTATTATTATTATTATTATTATTATTATTATTAATTATTATTCCTAATGTTTTGTTTATAGTCCTCCTAGGCAATGACTTGGGGGAAAACGGATGGGAAAAGGCAAGGGAGGCTGCTTTAACAGTTCTTTAAAAGGCAGCCCAACTTCTTTAAAACTGGCCACTCCTACAAACTAGGGGTAAAACACCAGTACAAAGAATGCCATCTTTTAAAATAGGAACTATAAACACAGAACTGTGAATAGTATTTCTCCACTGCTCATGTTGGTTTGTTTATTGTTCCTATTACAGAAGAGACTGTCTGCATCCAAGAACATTCAAACAACTAAGAGAAAACGAAAAGCAACATACAATTGTTTATGATGTTGTCCAGTTTGTACATCTTGAACTAGACAGCATGACTTATCAGTGAAAGACATCCCACACCTACATAATCTTTGAGGCATAGCCTGTAGTGGGAAAACGTAGCATGTCAGAAAAAGGAGAAACAGTTCTCAGAATATTGCACTCCATTAACATCAACTACACTGAAGTGCTCTAACAATTTTTAAAAGTTACTGGCAGTGATGAAGTGCATAGAAAGGCAGCTAGGAACTAGAATGTGTGTGATACGGTGTCTGGAGTGAGATAGGAGATGACAGAATGATAATGTAATTACATTTCAAATATTGTCTTGAATTTTGCTGCTTGTTAAACACCTGGTAACAAATCATCTACAATTCTGAAAAGACAATTTCACTGTCTCATAATTCTTAATCTTAATATACTGACTAAATCCAAGCATGCTGATTAAATTCAAGCTCTCAGATCCATGTGGACCTTCCTTTGAAACACCAAGAATAGCCCACAGAAATAAGATATGTACCTTTTGTCTCCAAGCGTTTGCTTTGTATTTTGGAATGCTGTTGGGGAGTGACTGACCGTTTCTCTTGCTATGCATATAGATTTCCCCCTAAGACATTTAGCTAGTGTTGCCCAATCACAACAGTGCTAGCCACAACTCTGGCAGACCCACTGAATCAACTGCTGAATAAATCTGTCAACATTTATATTAATCCATGATTCAAGGGGTCTACTCTGGTTAGGCTAGCCAAATGGATACAGCCCAGTCTCAGAACACAAAACTTTGTTTTGCACCTCAGAGGAACTTTAATTATCAAGATTGATACACAGCACAGGCTGTCTAGGTAAATCATTTTGAAAAAGGTACCTGAAATGGTTTCTCTCCAGTATGAACTAGCTGATGCCGTTTTAGCTTTGAGCTCTCCACAAAGGCCTTGCCACATTCTGCACAGACGTGTACCCGGGGTCCGTGAGTGTGCAGATGCTTCCTCATGGCTGAGTTATCCCTGAACATTTTTGTGCAACCCTTTAAAACAAGAAAAGGCAATGATGTACAGGCAGTTTCCTTGTTTCCTTAACTGCTGCTAGATAAGTTCCAGGACCTGATTTGTCATCCATCTAGTTACAATCCAATTCAGTTACAGGAGAAACTTATTTCAGAAGGATAAAAGAGGCCAGTTCTAAAGGGCTGATTTCTAGGAAAGGAGAAAGAACTGCCAGGGATCACATGGCTAAGAGATTCTCTAAAGATCATATACTGTATTTGGGCCCAAAAAACATGCCTCCAAGTGGGGGGGGGGGTCGTCTTGTACGCCGGGTGCACTGAATGACGCGGGGCCGCGCTGGCCGGGGAGGAAGGCAGGTGGGCAAGCAGGCAGTCGGTCTGGATGGAGGGAGGGAAGCACAGCCTGCCATGCCTGAGCGGCCAGAGCCAGGCTGCCCGCCGCCCCGCGCTGCTGAGCCAGCCTCGCGCTCGCTCGCCCCCGCCCGTTTCCCTTTTCCTCTTCCTCCTCCTGTCGCCACCCGCTCAGCCTCTTCCGCTCTTCCTCTCCCACTCACTGCCATGCCTGAGCCGCAGCCGCGCTGCCCCGCGCCGCTGAGCCAGCCGCGCGCTCGCTCGCCCACCACCCGCCCGTTTCCCCTCTTCCTCCTCCTCCTGTTGGGGGGGGTCGTCTTATATGGCCGGTCACCTTGTGCGCCGGCAAATACGGTAATACGTACTACATTTAAAAGACAGCTAACTCAGGACCAACCACGTTAGATTCAGGTATCTAGTTTCACTATACGTACACTCAAAGTAGAGTTCTTTCACAATTTGTCTCATGCTGTAGGTTCCTACTAATTTTGCTATAGCCTTTACAAATCCATTTAGCATTTTCACTTTTAAACAACTCATTTTCAGTATTTTTTAAACACCTGTGCTTGTTTTTTTACATCCTTAATAACTATAGCTGTTTTATAAGGTAAATTTTTGCTCTTCTATAAGAATCTGATTCCCTACATAGTGTGCAATCATCTACAACAAGCATGGCCAACTGATGAAACTGCTGAGTTCCGTTTTGTTTTAAACTACGCTGGTCACATAGATCGGAACTTAAGAAATATTACATTATATCCTTGTATCTAGAAGACATATCAGAAAGAAATGGTAGCTTAAGGAATTAGCTTCAGCATTTTATAGCCATGAAAGGTAATAAAATTTGCCCTGCAAGTGCAAATTCTCTGCAATCATATTATTTTACTCACTTTGTGAGGACATGCTATCGTCCGTGGAGCATCATCTTCTTTGATTTTTCTTGGCTTCATTCTTTTAGAGAAAAACACAGTAGCACTGATTAGTGAACAGCACATAGCTTCTTATCTGCTCTGTATTAGTAAAGTAACCCCTTAGCAAAACATTCACATTAAATTGTAATTACAGTGGAAGAGCCTCTAACTAACTGGTGCAGCAGCATGGACTATTCAGTTGCTCAAGAAACTAAAGATTTTATAGAAAAGCATCTGTAAATAAAATGTTCTGTTTGATGAGAACTAAAACATCACATGGGGGCAGCAAAGTTCACGAGGGTTTTGAAATTTCACTTTATATGTATACTTAGGGACAGAGAGTGACATAGGGGTTGAGGAAAAAGCACAGAGCAGAAAAGTACTCAGAGACAGCTTTAGAGAAAGTAGAAGACTTGAGAATTCTATGGGCAGCACAGTAAATTATCTGCAAAATGGGGTAAATAGAAGAGCCCTACTAAAGAACATCAGAATACTTGGTTAGGAAGGTCAATGAATCATGATCAAGATACTGGCATATGACAGCAGGGTTTGGGCTTTGACAAAGGTACTCTTGCAAATGTGGCTTCTGCTATCAGCACAGCATTGTGACCTTAAAAGAGGAAACAAGAGCCCAAAAGCTGAGCTAAAATTCACATACTGTCTTCAACCAACACACATCCACTTCCAAATCTTTGGCTGTGGCCATTAAATCCATACTATCAACTCTTTAAATACTGGCAAACAAGGTTTGTTATTTTCAAGGTGGAATGGTTTTAATTCACCTTTGAAGGAAAATTCCATCACCAATTCTTGCTAAAACCCAATTAAAAATAATTTTAATGGCTTGAAAGCAAAACCTGTGGCTCCCATAATCTTTAAAGCGTACGTCATGTATCTATAAAGATTATCATCTTTGCATTTTAGTAAAAATAGCTAATTATTACTCCAGCAGGATTCCACATGCCACTGGACTTCAATAGCCAGTGACCTCAACTCAAGAGTAAAAAAATAAAAAATAAAAATAAAAGGTCACTCTCATTGAGAAATATGAACGAGTATAACAAAGTGATGTGTTTATTAGAGCAAATGTTCTCTTACCTTGCAAATTCTGCCAACTGCTTGGGGTCTGAAAGATCAATGCCAGGTATTCCTCCAGGTGGTAATTTCTTGCCGGTCATGTATTCTGAGTAGTCGGGAGGGGAATTCTCGCCAATGATCTGCTCTTCCACCACAGTTTCATGGTCAATGTCTTTCTTGTCATCTGAAATGATTAGAGAAAACTGAACTTTGATTTAACATCCACGAAGGACAACACCAATAGCCTGGAGACTACAGTGGTGCCTCGCTTAATGAGCTCAGAGTTTAACGACGAATCTGCATAGCGATGTCGCTTTTGCGATCGCAAAAGTGATTGCATTGCGACGTTCAGATAGGCAAAAACTCGCACTGCGATGATCGGTAAGCATTTCGCTTACCGATCTTCGCATTGCGATGTTTTTACAACAGCTGGTTGGCGGTTCCAAAATGGCCACCGCAAGTGTTTTCGCGCCCTGCCCTCGCTTACCAAGAGCGCGAAAATGGCGGTGCTATGGAGGAACTTCGCTGAATGGTGAGTTTGGGCCCCATAGGAACGCATTAAACTAAGTTTAATGCGTTCCTATGGGGTTTTTCAATCCGTTTAGCGATGTTTTTGCATAGCGACGATTAATCCGGAACGGATTAACGTCGCTATGCGGGGCACCACTGTATTTCTAGAACTAGCAGATTTGGGGATTGTATATTGTAGCTATTCTTATGTACAAAAACAAAAGGCTTGATCTAGATCTTTACGAAGAATCCTACAGGTATAATAAATGTTATTCATTTGTAGGAAACCGCTGCTTATAAACATGTACTTTATGCAACAGCCAACTATAACAGACTAATTATACTGCTCATACGTTAATTGTATCTTTCAAATAATCAAGATGTGCACAGGGAGGACTCCTCGCAAATTACGTTTACTAAGAGGAGAATCCTTTAAAAAATTATTAGCTTCATTTAAATCTCTTCTCTTCAAGCAGCTCAAGGCAGCATAGACACTCTCCTCCTCCTCAATTCCCACCCCCAAAACAACCCTGTAAGAGAGATCAGGATAAGAGAGTGACTGAACATAACTCAATTTCATTAGGTTCTAATCCCCCCCCCCCAAATTTGCTTCAAGGGAAAAATATAATATATTGACTGAAATCCTGTTGCATAGTTCCATGTATGCAATGTGAAGAAGCTGTGGTAGCCTTAGAGAAAAGCAGGAGCAGGGCAGAAGTGTTATTCACAAAGCACTTCTGCATGCATCCCACACAATGGGTGAAAGAGAACCACATGGCTGACTGCGCAATCCAAATGTGAAATGCTGGTTGTCTCAGCATAACAAAACATACTTCTGCTGCCATAACTTTATACTAGAACAAACAAGATTTCAACCAATGTCCTAAATTAATATGTCTCTATCTGACAAGAGAATACACATGCTAATATTTCAGGCAGACTGAAAAAATACTGTTCAATAAACAAAACAGATTCAGATATATAAAGCAATGAAAATTTTTAAATAACTCAACTACTACTCTCTACTTGATGGCTTCACTGAAACTAGGCTACCAACCACATGCATACTTTATGTCAGCTGAGTTAACACAAGCCTTTTCCTTCCTGCTTCCCAAACCCTTTATTTCCTTGTATCTAGAGTTCTTTATGAAATCTGCTTGCCCATAGTCATACAGCAGTAGCCTGAAATGTGCCAGCTCTGTATTTACAGTATAAAAGTATAACTATTCTGCTTGCAAGTAAGAACTGCAAGTAGCACAACACTTACAAACTGGTCAATTAGGTTTTTATTTTAATACAACATACTGAGGAATTTACAAGACCAAGTATAAGGGTTCAAGTATAAACCTCTCAACAGCCTGTGAAGATCCAATATAAAAAAATCTATGTACAACAGACACTGTCAAATAAACCTAACAAACCAATTAATGCAGGAAGGAAGAGACAGGCCATCCACCTGGTTAACATGGAGCCTGAGGCAGCCACAGACTCTATGTTGGAAACTGAGATCCAGTTCTTGTCTGAAACGATCATCAGCCATGGGCCAGAAAGATTTCAGGTTTCTACTTATCTTATACTTTTTTTTCTCTTTTGCCAAGCAGAAGAAGCTTTTGATATGGCTTTATCAATTTTGTTAATAACTGAGATACCAGAAAAGCTTGTGGCTCACATTCTAATATTCAGACCTGTGTAGGTCAATCTTCTGATATATACATTCAGTCAGTCATTCCGGGTTCAAACAGAATCAATGCCACCAGATTTTGCACAGCTGACAAGAGGCCAGAGACCATCAAATGACACTTCAGCTGCTCAGAAAATCATGGATAGAGCTACCTTGGTACCTCAAAGACAACCTCTATCCTTTCCTCTCTTCAACTTCCTAGGGACACCTTGTTGAAATAAGACAGCATACAGGAGATATTTTCTCTTACCGAAAAAATTAACATTTATAGAAATGCATCCAACTGCCCCTTGCTTCCAATAAACTCAAGGAAGAGGAAATCCAGCCAAAGAGGCACCACAGCTGATGCTTACACTAGGGGTGGGAACTAGTTTGGGATAGCAGCTGATTTTTCTTTCCCAGCAAGAATTTGACAAGCAAGCAGAGAAGCTACACAAACTCTGCTGGTGCATCTAGAAACTCATTGAAGTGACAGGTGGCAGTGGGAGAGGGAACTTTTAATGTATCTGATCAGACCTTGAAGATTAACAACAGTTCGCTGACATACAGAGCGATTCCTACTGTTACGAAAAGAGATGGTGTGTATATGTGTGTGTCAGAGGGCCCCTGACAGACCAGATCAAAATTTATCACAAGTGTATCTAGTCCTAAAGAATCAATGAATTCAATAAACAACAGAACAGCCATTATAATTTGAAACCAGTGACAGCAATGTAACAATTTAGCTCTGTGAAAGCTGTTTATAGCTCATACAAGACCCTGGGACAAGAGTTAATAGGAAAAACTATACAGTGGTGCCCCACATAGCGAGGTTAATCCATTCCGGATTAATCTTCGCTATGTGAAAACATCGTTAAAAAGAACACAAAAACCCATTGGAATGCATTAAACATTGTTTAATGCGTCCCAATGGGCCCTAAACTCACCGTTCAGCAAGGATCCTCCATAGGGGTGGCCATTTTCGCCACCTCGGTAAGCGAGGAATCCATCCAGAAAACAGCGGCGGCCATTTTGGAACCGCCAGTCAGCTGGCATTTCCCCCCAGCTGGCCGGGGGGGGGGGTCCTTGCTCCGGAGGAAGAGGAGGTGAAGCAGGAGACAGGGAGTGAGGCGCCCAGCCGCGCCAGGGCCCCTTCCCTTCTCTCTTCCCCTCCGTTGCCGAGAAAGCAAGCCGAGAGCTCTCGGCTTTTGGAAGAGGGGGAGGCGGAGCAAGGCACCCAGCCGCGCCAGGGCCCCTTCCCTTCTCTCTTCCCCTCCGTTGCCAAGAAAGCAAGCCGAGAGCTCTCGGCTTTTGGAAGAGGGGAAGGCGGAGCAAGGTGCCCAGCCGCGCCAGGGCCCCTTCCCTTCTCTCTTCCCCTCTGTTGCCGAGAAAGCAAGCCGAGAGCTCTCGGCTTTTGGAAGAGGGGGAGGCGGAGCAAGGCGCCCAGCCGCGCCAGGGCCCCTTCCCTTCTCTCTTCCCCTCTGTTGCCGGGAGAACAAGCCGAGAGCTCTCGGCTTTTGGAAGAGGGGAAGGCGGAGAGGGCGTGCAGGCGCCCAGCCGCGCTGGGGCTCGTTCCCTCTCTCCTCCTTCCTCCACAGCCCCGGGAAGAACAAGCCGGCCGGTGGCCGGCCTTTGGAGGAAGGGGAGGAGATGGAGGCAGAGACGCGAGTCAGGCGCCCGGCCCTTTCCGTTCCCGTGCCACCTCCCCTGCCCTGGGAGGAGCGAGCCGGCTAAAGCACCGCTCGCTGCCAGCCCTGGGCTGAGCTCCCGCCGCCTCGTCCTCGGAGGAAGAAGAGGAGGTGGAGCGGGAGAAGGGCAGTCAGGCGCCTGGCCCTTTCCCTTCCCCTGCTGCCTCTGCCGCCCCGGGAGGGGCGAGCTGGCCGCCCACCGGCTTTTTCGGCCAGCTGACAGGCGGGAGCTTGAGAAGGACCGCGGGGGGGGGGGAGCCCTCCCCCCTGGTCCTTTGGAAGCCCCGCCGGTCAGCTGGGGGGAAAAAGGGTCTATGGGGAAACATCGCAATGCGACGTTTCCCCATAGGGAACTTCGGTATGCGATCGCATTACCGATCGCAAAATCCACATCGCTATGCGGATTCTTCGTTAAACGGGGCACTCATTATGCGAGGCACCACTGTATATCTAATGAGAGGTCATGAAGAACATTGCCAAGCAGGAAAGCACACATGGAACCCAAATATATATATGTCTATGTATTCAGAACACTTCTGTTTGGCATTTATGTGACTGACACATCAACAAATACACTGTAGGAACATTGCTTGCACTTTCTACTGGAAAATCTTGAAAGTGTCATTAAGGACAGGGGAAAACTGATATTCACCTTTAAGCTCAATTCCAAACTGATGTAAAGGGCTAGCCATATTTCTGTTCATTATAAGAAGTGGCTCAGTCTTTACGCATGTTTTCCTTATTACCTGTTTTCCCTTTTTCCGTATCTTGAAGGATTTCCTATTTTCCTCCCTCCCCATTTTTCCCTTTCTCTTTTGATCTTCAAGTTACACGAAAAGGAAGTGTCCTTTGTAGTGGATTTGCTGACCACTACAGTGCACAGCACCTATGAGTTCTTTTTGAGTGTATTGCTTATAATCTATTCAGCTAAAATGTTAAGAAATTCAGGATGAATCGGCAATATATGGGCTGAAGAAAATGTTACTAAAAAGATGAAGTGTAGGATTTGAAAGACAGGATGTATCATAATTCCTTACATTAGCTGTTTCATTTTGTATCCTTATGCCATTATTATAATTTGTTCATTCTCAGGGTGGATTTGATTTAATTATAATTTAAATCAATCTAATTTTTAAAAAAATCATTGATTTTTATCCATCCTGTTCATTCTCTTGCAGTAATACTTCCTAATTTATCCACTGTCCGTTTTCTAATCTAGATGGATTTCCACTTATATTGGCATGTAATCATTAATAGCACAAAGGCACTAGTTTTCTATACTGTGTTATTAGTAAACTCATTAATGTATTATATTCTTGAATTGTAAATCCTTGTCCCTGGTTTACAGTGTATCACTGTGAGTAAAAATGTAAGCCCTAATTAACTGACACTGCTGGACAGCTTAATGATTCAGGTATCTGGCTGCAAAGCAAGAGCTTGGGAGTTAGATTCCCCACTGTGCCTCCCTGACAGGGGCTGGACTCAATGATCCACAGGGTCCCTTTTAGCTCTGCAATTCTAGGATGATGATAATGATGATTCTGAAGGATTCTGAGCCAATTCTACAGAACTTCAATTTCCTTAAGGGACAAATAGTGGAACAAGAGCTAATCACTGTACTAGGATCAGATTAAACCAGTCCAGTAACTAGCTATGTTCAAAGGGGAGAAAATGCCTTTTAGAGATCAGGCATTATAAACATGACACAACAGATAATATGTCAACGGTGGGCTAGGCACACAGATGGGAGCAGACTGAATTTAGACAGGAATGTAAAAAGCTGCCTTACAATGAGCTAGATCTTTGGTCCATCAAGCCTACTACTTTCTGACAGCAAAAATTTTGAAATCCTTATCACTGAAAATCAGGTGCATTCCACTTTTGGCAATCTGCACCTTATACATTCATTCTACAGCTCTATGGGCTGGCAGAAGATGGACAGAGAAAGGAAATCAGCTTCAGCACACCATAATCAACAGACAGATATCTGGATCCATCTCAGTAACATTATTGTGATTTTTTGACATGACAGGCAATGCAAAGGAGATGCTGGTTCTGAAAGAGACATCCTGCATATGCTAGGAAGATAAGCCACTCTGACTACATGGGTCATCTTGTACACTCCTGCTGTATCTATTCTGCAAGTAACTTAACTATTTGCTTTGCTTTTACAAAGCTGTGCCCTTAGTTTCTTCTTAAGCAATAAAAAAGACATCCTATGATGAGGATAGCCCTGGACTGTTAGCTACCATATTTTTCCAGAATGGACTGAGGATGCATGCAAAATACAAGGAACAGAAGTCAAATAGAAAACAGCTATCAGTAATTAAAAAATGCTTACTCTCTCAAATGCTGTAATTTTTACAGAACTATTTTCGCACTCTGGCACACCAGTTAGAAAACTGATTTAAATTACTTAAGAGACAATGAATTGTGACTTTTCTTTTTTAAACTATGACATATGGATGTTTTTGGAAGCTGGGGGGGGGAGAAAGAGAGCAAATGAAGTCTTTGACTTTCCCACTTAAGAGGTTAAGGTATCTGGCTGTGCAGGCAGAGGTTGGGAGTTCAATTCTCCATTGTGCCTCAGGAGAAGAGTCACCCTGTGTACCCATGTGGCTTTCCAGTCCTTGGGAACGCAATAAAAATATATTTTTCAAAGTAGCAATAGCAGCTCCATACAAGATTTTCAGCGCTTTCTTCCACCATAATAGCCTTTTCTCATCATATAAACTGCAGCTTAACACTAACATTTCAAAGTTTCCCCAAAGTGACAAATCCTCCAGAATCTGTGTTTCCCAACATTTTTCCAGAGACAACCCCTTTTATAATAGCCACGCAGTCACTTCTGCATAAAAGGGCACTTATAATGGGGCAAACTATCATGAGAAGACAAACTTCCCTGGAAAAAGCAATATTGCTAGAAAGAAGAAGGTTGAACTTGAGACGAACTGACTCAATAAGGAAACCACAGTCTTTATTTTACAAGACTACAACAGAGTTTTTGACTATATGAGGGAGAACATTAATTCACAGGGTCCCCAAAACTGGCAGCAATTTGACAGTATATAACACTGCTACCAAATATCTACTGCCTCTCCCTTCCACTTGGCTGGTTCTACCTGCTCCCAATCTGCCCCCACAGCTTTTTCTAGCATCCCTCCAGCCCAACTGGGATGGAATCACCAACAGAAACCCAGACACAATTGTGGAGGGAATTCCCAGATCCCAGAAGGGATAGGATGCCCTTAGGGGAGGAGAAACCCTTCTTTTCTCTGGAAGGAGAAAAAAGAGATCGGAAAGGACTTTTTTTGACTGCACACCATCCCAGCTCCCTTCTTCTCTAGGAACCCAACTCAGTGGTTTGAAACATTCCCGAGAAAGCAAAGCAACTACTAACCCACTAGCTTCACCATAGGCATATGGATACACGTAAACTCATGGTTTATTTAAGCCTGGCAATCCCTCAGAAAAAACTTTGCAACCCACTTTTAAAAATTTAAATTGTGATTTAAATAAATTTGATTTTTAAAAATCATTGATTTTTTTCTGCACTGTCTGGTAAGCTCAACCATTTCTGGATCATGCCAGCATCTTACTCTGATTAAGCTCTTTAGCAGAACCACGTATCATATAGATCTGGAACCTCAAACTCTTAGTAGAAAGTAAGCCAGCCTGATATGAACTCGCCTTTTTTTTAGTAAGAATGCATAAGAATATACAGTATATTTTGCAATAAGGGTCCCTGTATTTTGGAACTCCAGAAAGTACTTTTCTGTAGTTTCTACAGAAATGGCTTAAACTATGGTTACAAAAAGATCACCAAGACTGTCACAGTATCTGCTGTTCCTCTATACAACAGTGGTCCCCAACCTTGGGCCTCCAGATGTTCTTGGACTACAATTCCCAGAAGCCTTCACCACTACCTCTGCTGGCCAAGATTTCTGAGAGTTGAAGCTCAAGAACATCTGGAGGCCCAAGGTTGGGGAACACTGCTATATAGGTACTGAAGTATATAACAACAGCAAAAGAAACCATAGCTGCACTTTACACAAAAAGTGTTACAGTACTTTTGGAGGTAATCTGTCTCAAGGGAAGAAATCTCTTGACATTGTCCATCCCAAATCACAGAAGTTGGTACTCTACAAAAAACGTCTACAGAGATTTCTTGCCTTAAAGCAACTTGCTTCCAAAAGTTACACGTTTTGCATAGCAACACAACAGAGTTATAGCCAGTGAGGGGGGAAATGATCTCATTTGCTGCTAATTTCATGGGATAGATTAAAACTTCTCTAGCCTCCGAAGGCTTGTCCAGCAGGCTGAGGCAAAGAGGCAGTCCTGAAAACAGGAAAATCAGGGAGCTGGACAGGGGGTAGACTGTATTTGTCTTCAGTGAGGAAGGAATTGTCATTCTTGAATTGGCCTTCTCGGCCACACTAGACACTGTTCCAAGTCCTCTATTCAGAGCACGTTACCATAATCCAGTGGTGGCAAACTTTTTTGGGCTTGCATGCCCAAACTGGGGGGCGGATGGGCGGATAGGCAGCAGCGGAACGAGAAGTGGCAGCGGAAGGGAGAAATCCAGGGGGGAAGGAGGTCCCTCGAGAACCCACTCCGGATCCACCACCAGCACCAGCTGTTCCGGATCCTGACCCACCGCCTGTCCGGGCACCAGCACCGCGACTGCAACTGCCTGCTCAGGTTTGGCTGGGGGGGGGAAGGGGGAGAGTAGCGATCCGGCAACTTATGGCTCACGTTCCAGAAGAAAGGGCTCCGTGTGCCAGCTGTGGCACGCATGCCATAAGTTCGCCATCGCTGCATAGTCTCTTGAGACTGAAGGATGCCTAATCTAAACCTCAACAACCTGAATTTTGCAATGTTTTCAGCTTTCTGATTATGATTATTTATGATTCAGAAACAAGCAGCATACACTACACTGTCCATCTCCTTGCCACCTATATTTTGACTTGTTAATTACCAGAAAATATCTGAGAATCTACAACTAGATAAATATATACAGGATCAATTGTAATTCCACAATGTCCAGCTGCTGATCTTCTCAAGCACTGTATGTTAACACTTAAGAAATCAGCAGCTGATCCCTATGTGATTCTACACTGCAAAAAAGCATGTGTGCTTCTTAGCCAGACTGTGGATTATACTCCTATCCCAAATTTATTTCTAACACAGTGACATTATAAAAGTGCTAACTACAATTCATTATGTTGTAATAATTACAGTAATCAAGATGCAAGCTTATGGGAGATGTATGAAATTTTTAAAAACTTAAAACAATTTAAATGGAAAGGAAGCAATATAAATTCCATAAATTACAAGAGTCCAAAAACTAGGACGCATAACATTTCTAAAGCTACACATTATTCATGAAGAAACTAAAAACTTTGGTTCATTCAGCAAATCAAATCCTGATGCTTACTGCTTGCCAAACTGAAAAGCCTAAAATGTTTTAACAATCTCAGTAAGCCTAAATTCTCCACAGAAAAAACAGCCTTAAATGCATCCCAAAATTCATGTTTTTCATTTACAGTGGTGCCTCGCTTAACGAGCGCCCCGGTTAACGACGAAATTGCATAGCGATTTGGTTTTTGCAATCGCAAAAGCAATCGCATTGCAATCTTTTAAATGGGAAAAAATCACTTTGCGATGATCAGTAAGCTGTTTCGCTTACCGATTTTCGCATAGCGATGTTTTCCCAACAGTTGATTGGCAGTTCCAAAATGGCCGCCGGCTAAAAAACATGGCCGCCTGCTGTGTTTTGGGACAGATTCCTCGCATACTGGGCAGCGAAAAAGGCCGCCGCATGGAGGATTTTCACTTAAAGGCAAGTTTTTTGCCCATAGGAACGCACTGAAGGGGTTTCAATGTATTCCTATGGGCTTTTAAAAATCGCTTAGTGATGTTTTCGGTTAGTGGCAATTTTTGCTGCACTGATTAACATCGCTAAGTGAGGCATCACTGTATTTACATCTAGAGACCATGCTATCTAGGCAAAAGTGACCTCTGTAAATATTGCTGCTCTTGCCAATTCAAAATGTAATTTGAAAGCAGCTACAAAAGCATTTTAAGATCTAAAGTCCAGCAGAACTTCACACAACTGTTATCTTTGCTTACTAATCCCAATGAACAGGCACCAACTACTTACACAGGCTTTCTGTGGAGATGATTTCTCTAACACTGTTGGGACTTGCTTCCAGCCATGTGCTGGATCTAGGGGTCAAGGGATGTAAATTCCCCACACCTGCCCTGTAACAGATGCAGAGTGGCAGACCTGAATCATGGGCAGTAGCTGGCAAGTCAAAGCCTGTCCTTCTGGTGCAGTGCCAGAAAAGGCAGCCTCCAAGCCAGAGGGATCCACCTTCTTCCTCTACAGCCCTCAGTGATCTGGGCACCTATTTTAAGTGTCTTTCAAGTCCATTAACTATGTGACCTCATGGGATTTAAAAAGAACAAGGGGGGATGGCAGGAAGGAAGATGTGTGTTTCCTTCATCGACTTTATTTTTTTATTTTTTATTTTTTTGCCAAGGCTTCTCTCCTAGTGCAACATGGCAGCAACGGGAACCCATTCCAACCTTTCCCAAGACCCTCCTCCTAAACAAAAAACGGCAGGGCCCTCCAGATCCGCTTGGAGATCAGTTGCCACAGCGATCTTCCCTCCCACTCCTCCTCTTGACCGGGCAAGCTCAACCCTGGCCAGGAACACTGGATCAATGTTACGAGGCCGGGAGGGAGGGAGAGAGAAAAGAAAGCCGCCGCCAGAAGGAAAAGGAAATGAGGAATCGGTGAGGCAAGCGCTGGGAAGGCGACGGGCCTTGAGGCGGGAGACAGAGAAAAGGAAGCCGACAGGAATGGATTTGGAGGGGGGGGGAGCCATTTAACAAAAGACTTTCCCAGTCCGGAGAAGGGTAAAGTTGGAAAAACGGGGGACGGAGGTGGGCGTGAACCAGCCCGCAAGGTTATGCAGGGAGCAGAACATTTAGAGTCGTCGTCCTCCTCCTTCCAAGGGGAAGACTGAGGAAAGTCTGCAGTGGTTCAGCGAAAGAAAACCATATTTTGGGTCAAGGAATTGGGGGGGGGGGTGGAAAGGCGCCTGAGAGGAAGGCGCTGCCAGGCAGCGAAGGCAGTGGAGTCGGGGGGGGGGGGGCGGACTGAGGCAAAGAGAAACGGAAAGAGAACGAGGATGCGCGCTGGAAGATAAAAGAAGGGCAGCCACGACAAAGCCGAGCCGCTGGAGGGCCGAGAGAAAGCGAGACGGGCGGCCGAGCGCCCCGCTAGCCGCGCCGCCCCGCCTCCCTTCCGCTGCCTCCCCTCCTCCTCCTCCCCCTACTGCAGAAACTACGCCATTGCGGCCTAGTCCAAGAGTCAGTCAGCGAGGGAGGGAGGGAAGGAGGGAGAGGAAGCGCGCGAGGCCGCCCCTCCCCTCTCTCTCTCACGCGGCCGCCATCTTGGCGGGGCCGCCGCCATCTTTCTTTCCCTTTTCCCCCCCGCCGGAGGGAGCCGGGCAATCAGGCAGGAGCAGCGCAGACCCCGCCATCTTTTCGGGGGAAGCCGCCATACTTGCCCTGGCGAGATGAACATGGCGGCGCCCATCACACACATCCAAACATGGCCTCCCTTCAAAACAAAACGGGGAGAAGAGCCCGCCCGGCCCCGCTCGAAGCTCCCCGGACCCTCCCCGGTTCCCGCCGCAAGGTACCGGCCCCGGCCCGGCCGCTCCACTTACCCGAAGCCCACATGGTGACCGAGAACTCCCCCTCCAGGGTCTTGATCTGCACCTGCTTCTGCTCCCATTTCCTGGCGCCGCCGCCCCCTTCGGCCCCGCCGACGCTGCCTCCCGTCAGGTAGCTCTTCTTGCTGCTCTTCTTACCGCTGCCGCCCCCTTTCTTCACCCGGCCGCCCCCTGAGGAAGAGCCGCCGCCCGAGCCGCCCTTGCTGCCGGCGGGCGTGACGGTGACCAGAGTCTGCTCGATGTACTCGTCCTCGCCGGCCGGAGCCGGCACCGGGATGAGGATCTGGTCCTCGAAGCCGTCGTCCGCCCGCAAGCCATCCGAGTCGTCGCCTCCGACCACCTCCTCGCGGGTCTGGACCAGAATCACCTCCTGGTGGTGCGGGTGGTGGTGCAGATGGAGCTGGCCGCCGCCGGCCCCGACTCCGCCGCCGCTGGGGTCCCCGTCGGTGACCAGCGGCTGCAGGGCGATCATGGGCGGGTGGTGGTGGTGGTGGTGATGATGATGGTGGTGGCGGTGGGGCGGGTGGTGAGGGCCGCAGTCTTCACAGCAGTCGTCCTCGTCGTCGTCCTCGTCGTCCTCGCCGCCCACCACGGTGGTCTCGATAGTCTCCACCGGGATGGTCTCCACCTCGATCTCGTGCAGCTCCACGATCTCGGCCGGCATCTCCGAGCCGTCCGTGGCGATGTACAAGGTATCTCCTGAAGCCATGGTGGGGTAGCGGGGAGCTGCCGCCGGCGGCAGCGGCACCACCACCAACGGGCCCAAGTCTAGCGGTGGGCCTCCGCCTCGGGTCCCCTCTCCTGCCCGCCGCCGGTGGGACGCGGGCTCCTCTGACTTCCCTTCTTCTTCCTCCTTCGCCGCCGTCTCCTCCTCCCCCTTCCACACAAACACCACCAGCTCCTCGTTGGGAGGGTGGGAGGGAGGCAAGCAGGCAGCAGCCTCAGCCACCGCCAAATCCCGCCCGCGCCGCCTCGCGAGACTACCGCCTCGCGATACAGGAACCCCGAGCCTCCCTCACCCGCCATCCAGACCCGCAGCAGCCGGAGGGGACACGCCCCTTCCTCGCGACCGGGAACCAATCGCGGCGTGGAACATGACGAGGACGCACCTCCCCCAATCAAACTTTCGGGTTGACCAACTGTCAAGCAGGCCGGTTAGTTGCGGGCCTCCCCCTTTTCTCTCTGGGTTCAGCCTATCACGGGCACTCGCAGCCAGCGGGGCACGCCCCCTCCTAAGTCCAGTAAGCTTATCGGTCGGAGTGGGTTGGCCACCTGCGCTTGAGCAGCCGTTGCTCTGGTTGGCCCCGCCCCCTTTCGATGAACCGTGAGAGAAAATTCCTCGAGGCCGCGGATGGTCGCGCGCGGGGGGGGGGGGCGCTTCAGCCGCTTTTTTTTTGGGGGGGGGGAAGCGTTCCTGACGCGGCGGAGGCTCCGATCGGACTCTGCCCGGGATTTTGGGAACTTCTGAGCTCCGGGCTTGGTTCCTCCGGGAGACGTAGAGGGTTGTCGGGTTGTCACTGGAGCGCGACGGGGAGGGGCCAGTTAAACTGTCACCCGTTTCCTCCTGTTCAGGAGAAAAAACTGGAGGGGAAAATCCCGATCGCGTTTACCTTTCGGACCCCGTTTTCAAAATCCTGTTGATTTGTACAGTTTTACGTTTATTTAACCCGGTTTAGTGCCCCTAGTAGTGTTTAAAATAAAAAATAATCTGCAGTAAACCCGAGGCATTGAAAGTGGGGACAAGATCCGCTGTTTCCTTCCTGACGTTAAGCAGCTCCGTCTCTCTTTCGGCTGAATCGGCGTTTCATCTCTCCGGATCTCCTGGACGTGCGCTTGGCGATCCCCGTTATTCCTCTCCCTTTTCTAGAGGGAAAGTGGATTCCGTGGCGGGCGTGTCCCTTGATAAACATCTGGGTTGAATCCTGACCCTACTTGGTTGGCGGTACGGCTTGTGGGTTTTAGTGGCACTTGAGGACACAAGTACGTGGGGTTGCAGCTATGAATCAACGCAGACACCCCGTTGAAAAATGCATTTGTGTACAGTGGAACAAGCATAATTTGTAAGGAATTGATTAAATAAAGTTAATTATAGCACACAGATCTCCCGAGTATGATTTTAGTTTTTTCTTTGGAACCGAAAGTAACCTTCCCTGATGTTAAATACATTTAAAAACATTCCTATTTTCAAGAAAATAGCACCATGCATTAAGTATGCTTGTCTAGGATCTTGCTTCGTGACAGCCTAGCCTACACATTTTGCACAAATGAATCGGAGAATATATATTGAGGATTATTTAGATTTTAGATTTTTTTTTCTGTGACAGCAGGTTAAATTAGGTGATCATCAATGATCTTTCAGCATTTCAGCATTTCAAAATGGAATATTATAGATCTATTTCAAGCATTTCCATTATTAGTAGGGTTTTTTTAGCCTAAAGAAGTCCCAGAGTGGCTTGACATTTATGCTCACAAGAGACAAGGATGGGAATAAAACCTGTGCAAGTTCTTGAAGTTGCAGAATTCATCATGCAGACGCCTTAAACTAGAAGCAGTTCGGGAAGCTGACCAGGTGACAGCCGAGGGAGCCAGAGTCAGCTGGTGTCTCACTAGAGGGAAGGGAATTGTCCTGCTTCTGTTCCCTGTGTCATCTTTGCAGCCTGATTGCCCCTTTGTGTCCCTGAGTGCTACGTGTTGTCATGGGTTACCCAGGAAATACCTAGGAAGACTGGTCTATCTAGCCCAGTATTCTCAACTCTTGACTGGCTCTCGGAGAACTCTTCTAGCCTTACCTGCTGATCTCTGATATTTACTGGGATTCTCCCAACCAACTACTAACCAGACTACAGCCCTGCTTACCTTCCAAATTAGAAAATCGGGCAAGATCATTGCAAGATCATATGCAGGTCACATGGGGCAGTCTAGAAGTGAGATTATGGCTTCTGCTGGAAGAACCTGGCAACCAACCAAACATCTCAGAAATGATGACATAGAGGATTTCAAAAACTGTATCTGCTCTGTTTGTAGAAGCACTCCCACTGTTGCTAGGACAGCTGTGATGCAAGCAACACCAAGGGCAAGAGATTTCAGGGCAGACATCACAGCCTTCAGAGTGACCAAATGACTGTGAAGGCCACTGCATTGGGGTGAATAACCTTCTGTGCCCTAGTTTTAAGAAGGTACTGTTTAGTCAAAATTGGCTCGAATTCCAAATGCAGAAGGCACCTTCCATCTTGATCCAACACAAGGGAAAGTTCATAAATACCTAAACATTAAGAAAATCAAGCAGTTGAGATTGAAACAGCTGAAATGCCAAGTCTGTTTTGGTAACCAGCTAAATTAAAACGAGTTAGAAAACTTTGCTTGGAAATATGAGAAGACTTTTCTGTTAGATCCTGGTACTGATTACAAATTCTGTGGTTTACGATATGCTAAGATACAACTTAGCCTTTAATTCTTAGTACAACTACTTGCCGAAGCTATTATCATGCCCTTAAATATCTTTGGTAGATCCTACAAGGTCTGAAGGCTGTCCAAAGGAGGACAGCTTGATCCAATATGGGGCTTTCTACATATTTTTGGTTGCAAAACCCATTAGCCCCAGCCAACATGCCAGTGGGGATAGGGGAGAGGCTTTAGGCTTAAGAGTATCCTCTTGAAGACAGTCAGGGAGAGGCCAGGGGCACCACCACCAGGAGCTCATTCCAAAGGGGCCATGCTTCGTGTTGATGACTTCCTGGCTTCCCTTGGAGTCCCAACCTGAAGAAGCATAGCCTGAAAGGATCAGGTGGATGTTCTTAGGGAAAGACCTTCCAACAAGTACTAATGTCCCAGACCTTTATAAAAATTCCTGTGTTTTTAAAAAGTGATACCCATCCATTTTGGTATTCTAAAGCATGAAAATTTTTTTCCCTGCCCTGTATTTGTAAGTGGCCCAGACTTCATGTGCAAAATTCAAAAGAGATGCAAAACATTGATGTCATAGAACATTGGATTAGAAAACCCAATCTACTGAGTTGGTTAACAAACAATGAATACACAAATGTGCAATAGATCTTACTGAAAAACATCTTCAGCTTTGCATAAGTACATATTAACTATTTAAAATATTCTCTAATAAGCTGGGACATTCACCTTCATCCCTTTTTATTTTCTTTGTAGTATCTCCTTCAATCCTTTGATTTTAGGAATGGAAAGAGATTATTCCTATGAGTTCTCACAAAGCACATAAATTGATTAGAATAGATTTTAGTCTCACTGAAGCATTATTTGAGATAATCTCCACACAAAATTGAAGGCATTATAAAGATTTAACATGTAAGTGCAGAATTAGGATTCAGGAAGGAAATACTTTAAGAATACATTAAATCCATAAATGGTTGCTTTGACTTTTGCAGTTCAGTTGATGTCACAGAAAATGTCGTGCTAATTGCGCACTAAGCATCAAACTTGGAGTTGCATGAGGAGTCACACAAGAGACTGTAGTTGCTAAACATCCAGTCGAATTTCCTACCAAGATGGTCTTTAATTGCTACTTGTTCCTTGTATTACCTCCCGTATTAGATATATACAAGGAAGATTTTGCCTAAAACTCCACATACACTCCTGTGGCTTATTTTATCCTGGCTCTGTTGCCTCTGCTTGCTTTTATGCACCTGAGAAGCAATTTCAACTCACGGTTTTTGTTTGCTGCCAGGGGAATGTGTGTATACGAGAGGGAGAGTAGCAAGGGACATCAGGGAGCAGTTAATCAGAGTTATACAGAGAAGGAGGAGATGTGGATGTGGGCAGCAACTACAGTGTGCAAGAGGGGAGGGCAACAGGGTATCGGCTGTCCCCTAATTCAAATTGTTTGGTTAGCCATGGCATCAGGCCTGCTCGGCTGAAAATACATCTCCTCAATGTCAGATCAGTACTGTAAATGGAAAAACAATAGCTATTCAGGACTTGATGCTGGATGCATGCTGACCTGGCTTATATTATGAAGACCTGGTTGGATGAAGCTGGGAGGATTAATCTCAGCTTTGTCCACCTGGGTTCTCTGTGCATCAGCAGGCAAGACCTTGGGGAGGGGCAGAGTTGCAGTGGTCTATTGTGTTTCCATCCCCCTCACCAGGTGCCACATCCCTGAGTTTTCTAGGTTTGAGTGTACATATCTGAAAGTGGAAGCCCAGGATATTCTGTTGGTGTACCACTCTCCACTGCTCAACAGTCTCCCTTTCTGAACTAATCTAGCCATTCTTGGGGTGTAGATGTGGCTTGTTGTGTGTGGGGTCTTCAAAGTCCATGCTGAGCCAGCCTTCTTAAGAGTGGATCAGGACCTCATGTCCTCCATGATAACCATGGTAAAGGTAAAGGTAAAGTTTCCCCTTGACAATTTATCCAGTCGTGTCCAACTCTAGGACGCGGTGCTCATCCCCGTTTCCAAGCCATAGAGCCAGTGATAACCATGGGTCTGAGCCAAATGATATCTGGTCCCACCCATGCCACAGGGCATCCTCTGGACTTAGCTTTTGCTGTTTTGTTTCTAAATCTGTGTCTGGTGTCAATAACAGACTGGGTTAGGGTGAATAAACTGAAGCTTAATTCGAACAAGACAGAGGTCCTCCTGGTCAGTTGACAGGCAGATCAGGGAAGACAAATTCAGCCTTTTGTGGATGGGGTTATCCTCCTGAAAACACAGTATGTCCCTGGATTCATGAGTGCGTCTAAATGATCCATCTCAGCAATGTCATCAAGTCTGTTTGCACAGTTAAAACTGTAGGCATCCTTCAGTCTCAACAGACTATGGTAATGTGCTCTGAATAGAGGTCTTGGAACAGTGTCTAGTGTGGCTGAGAGTGCCAATTTGAGAGTGACAATCCCTTCCACACTGAAGACAAATACAATCTATACCCTGTCCAGCTCCCTGATTCTGCTGGTTTCGGGACTGCCTCTTTGCCTCGGCCTGCTGGACAAGGGTCTCTCCAAATTGGGAGAGGCCATGCTGTACTGCCTGCCTCCAGGCTGAACGCTCAGATGTCAGGGTTTCCCATCTCTTGAGGTCCATTCCTATGTCCTTCAGATCCCGCTTGCAGATATCCTTGTATTGCAGCTGTGGTCTCTCTCTGGGGCAATTTCCCTGCACTAATTCTCCATACAGGAGATCTTTTGGAATCCAACCATCAGCCATTCTCACGACATGCCCAAGCCAACCTGTTTCAGTAATGTATAAATGCTAAAAATCCCAGCTCATTTTAAGGCTACTCTATTTGGAACTTTGTCCTGCCAGGTGATACAAAGAATGCATCAGAGACAAAGCATATGGAACATGTTCAGCTTCCTCTCCTGCTGTGCACAGAGAGAGGGTCCAGGACTCACTGCAGTACAGGAGTGTACCCAGGACACAGGCTCTATAGATGTGGATCTTGGTATAAGTGGTCAGCTTCTTATTAAGCCATACACTCTTTGTGCGTCAAGAGAACATGGTAGCTGCTTTGCCAATGCATTTATCCAGCTCTACATCTAGGGACAGAGTGTCAGAGAACGTTGAACCAAGGTACACAAAATCATGAACAACCTCCAGTTCTTGTGTAGAGATGGTAATAAAGGGAGGAGAGTCTACACCCTGGCCCATGACTTGTGTTTTCTTTAGGCTGATAATCAAAAATCAAAAGGCAGGCACTTAATGTTATTTAATGCCTCTTCAGTTATATTCTCTCTGGAATATAGCTCAGAGTAGTGCTGCACCCAATGTTCCATCTGCTGTGCTCGGTCCTGGATGATCATGCCTGTAGCAATCTTCAAAGGAGCAGAAATCTTCTGTATTGGACCTAAAGCCTGCTTGATACCGTCATACATTCCCTTGATGTTACCTTTGTTCGCTGCTATCTGTATTTGAGAGCAGAGCTGAAGCCAATAATTGTTAGAACATCTGGCAGTCTGTTGGACTTTGCTACGAGCAACTCGATGAACCTGCAAGTTGTACTCACTAGGGCAGGCTTTGTATGCTGCTGGAGCTCTCTTCTTTTCCTTGATGGCTGGCATCACCTCCTCCGAATGGGCTTCGAACCAGTCTGCTGACTTTTTTGTTTTCTTGGCAAATGTGGATAAGGCGGTGTTATAAACAGCATTCTTGAAATGTTCCCATCATTCACATGTATTTGCATCAGCTGGGCCTGGAAGAGTTTCCTCAAGCGCTTGGGCAAATTCCTCCACTTTTCACTGATTGCTAGTCTTGCTGATGTCAATACGTGATCTCCCTTCCTTTTTCGTGTGATACAATCTCTTTAATGGCAGTTTTACTCTGCTACACTCCAGGGAGTGATCAGTATCACAATCAACACCCTGATAACTGTGTGTGATCATAATGCTAGGAAGGCTAGAGCATCTAGTGAGGATCTCCAAGAGACTCTGTGTTGAAGCTTCATATTGAAGAATGTGTTGCTGACTCAAAGACCATGATAACAGCAAAACTCCAGCAACCACTTTCATTCATCTTCCCAATGCCAAAAGAGCCTAGACAAGTGGGCCAGGAATTGTGATCAACACCAACTCTAGCATTAAAGTCTCCGAGAATGAACAGCAGCTCTCTCTTTGGGATTTTTTTGATAGTAGCTGCCAGATCGTCATAGAATTTGTCTTTGACTTCTGTTGTGGATGACAGTGTTGGTGCACTAATGGGGGTGACTGGTACTGCTGATGAATGGATCTGTAGAGACAGGATTCTTTCACTCCTGACAGTAGGTGGAACAATGGATCTTAGGAGAGTATTTCTAACCGCAAAGCCAACACCATATTCCCTGGTCTCATTCAATTGTTTTCTCTGCCAGAAGAATGAGAATTTTTTTTCTTTGACAGATCCTGAGTCTGACAATCTCATCTCTTGCAGGACAACAATGTCCATCTGCAGTCTACTCAGTTCCATGTTGATGACAGCTGTCTTGCACACGTCGTCTATTTCCTGCAAGTCATCAGAAAAGCCAGGGGTCATTGTCCAAACATTCCATCTAAATACGGTCCATGAGAGGCTGTCATAATTTGAGAATTGTTTCTGCTTGATTCATGTATCACTCCTCCATGTTTGTTGAAGGTTTCATTGGAACTGTTAGTGTCAAATTTAGTAGGAATCGGGATAAGCCGCCTAGAGTGGTCTTAAGTGGCTAGATAGGCGGGATATAAATAAAATAAATAAATAAATAAAATAAAATAATAAGTCCCTCATAATTTCCAGGATAGCTACTGTGATGATCACCCACGTCACTCATGCTGTTCATATTCATGAGCTGATTTACATGAACCTATTAGAGGACTGGAGAGGCGGAGTCAGCAGCTACATGAGGTTTGGCGGGAGAAGGTGGAGTCAGATAGGGCTAGTAGTCAGAGAGAGAGGGAACAGATACTGAGGAATAGAGGGCTGATTAAGAAAATAGGTAGAGAAGGTAGTAATGATATAGCAAGAGAAGTATGTACTGAGAGAACTGTTGATGATTTGTTTGTGTATAATGTTTATCTGAGAAACTTCTGCTATTATTCAATCTGTTTCACTTCAATAAATAAGTTCTGTTTCTGTTCACTAGTCAAGTGTTCAGACAAACATCATTTATATTGTGGATTGAGGTAATCCACTGGTGGCAGCGAGAGGAAAACGCATTGTGAGCCTTTGTGACAGAAGGACAAGCAGGGGCCCCAAGGGCAAACACCACAGCTACTTTTGTCAAAAAAATGTTGCTCACCCTGGTTTAATTGATAAAATGCATGCAGCATTGACTTTTTCCACTAGCTGCTTTGTCTTTACATAACAGACTTTCAGTTTAAAATGATTCATGCATGCTCTTGAGATCTTACTGTGGGGATTTTCTAAATTGTGATCTGTCAGTTTCTCATTAGTCTTCCTTCCATAATTATATTGTCTAGTCATCACCTTTCCAGCAAATGGTCTGAAAGAATAGAATTTAGCAATGTGGCTGAGGCTAAACAGGTCTGTTTCTGATTTATGATTTGTAGGAAGAACTAGTTATGCTGTCTGAGCTATGTGATGGAAGAAATGCAAGATATGAACATAATAAATATTCATTTTTTCCTATATAAGAGCTTTTTATAATTATAATGAAAAAACAAGAGTTCTCTAGGGTTTGATATGTATCCACAGAGGTTATCACATTAGTCATAAATGTTGAATCTCTGATTAGCCTGCCAGATGATAATTGCAGGAACCTGAGCAGTACCTTTCTAATAGAGTACCTTTTGGTACAATACATTTTACACAGATCAGGGCCCACTGTTTTTCAGATCTTGATTGGGTGCACCTAAGCTTGTGCAACATGCTACACTAAGGAACAGGAGTTGAGCCACTGTGTCTTGGGGAACTGAGAAGTCTGAATTAAGCTGTTTGAGGGACTGATATGAATCAGAGTCTAACAACATGTGGAAGGCCATGCATTCCTCAATCTTGATAGGAACTTAGAAGTACAAAGTTGATAATCAAAGGATACTTGAACTGTTGGTGGTAATATTGAGATTCACTTCACAGTTGCCCAAGACATAGTGACTGAAATCCTCTTGCTTTTTAGTAAGTTGCACTGCAGCCAGCCTGTTGAATCACTGGCGATTTGTCCAGTCAGCTCCCCTGCAATTCCCATTTATTCAAACTGATATGCTCCTGTTGTGACCTACTGTGCTAAAGTCAGTTGTAACTAGAGTAGACTAATTTGAATCAATTAAACTTATGGATGAGTTGACTCACCTAATCCCCACTGATTCAACATCCATACTCTTGTGTGACTTACTACACTAAGTAACAGGATTTCAGCTAGGATGTGTTTAAATGCATTGTGCTGTCAAGGTTTGCTGCCTTGTCTGTTTAAGAGTATTAGAACAATTGGTGGGGTATACAAAATTGCTCTAAAATTGCCCTAAAACCATAATTCTTTTAAATGTATGGCATGAAAATGTTTATTAAAAAAGTTCTAAAATAATGGTCCAGTCTGGCAAGCAAGGTCACTGAGATCATAACAATTCTTTGGCAACTGTGTATTTTGTTTTGCTATCCAATAAGAGACGTAAAAATAGAAAACACTGACACCAGTGGTTCATGGTTGCAAATCGCACATATAATAATTTATAACCTATGTGAACTCTGTATTTTACCTCATATATCTGAAGAACTTGACTTGTTCATGAAAACTTACATTAAATACGCCAGTTAGTCTTTTAGCTGTCACAAGGTTTTTTGTCTTTTTTATTTTTTATTATTTCTTTCTTTGGGTTTTGCCATATATGCTTGTACAAACTACAACAGCTACCTCTTCTAAAAAAACAGATAGTGGCTCGGTACTTTTTGGGGACAGATCTGCCAGTGGTTATGCTGCTACTTGGCCAACTTTTACCAGCTTTTGAGATATTGACACAAAAAAGTGAAAAGGAACAAAGGTCTGTTTATTCCTTGTGTTTCCAGGGCAACTTCTTCAGGTGCTAACATTTTCAATAAAGTGTATAGATTTAGAGTGTGTGTGTTGGGCTATAGTCCCCGGAATGTCCTGGCGAGCATAGTTGGGAGTTGTAGTCCCCAAACCCCCCACAAATCTATTCACCTCTAATTTTACATCATCTCCTTTGTTTATGCTTTGAGCTGTGTTTGTAAAAAGAAAGTTGAACAAATAATCAGCCCAACAGAGATGTCACACACACAGACACACACACACACATTAGTGTGTAAGGCTTTGTTTTGTTTTGTTTTTGTCTTGTTCTAACTACTGATACTAGCTTCAGCCTTGCATTTTGTGGCTGCAGGAATGTAGTGCCAGTATACAGTATGGGTGCAAAGAAAAGTTGAACAAATGCTCAGCCTGACAGTGTTGTAAAAAAACCTGAGAAAGCAAGTCAGTTTGACTCTATCAGCAGTAGTTTCAGCCCTGCATCAAGACACAGGAATATAGTACGTTTATTGTGGGTGCAAGATAAATTGAACAAATGCTCAGTGTGGATAGGCTTAGTCTGCAAAAGAGACATTTTAATGCAATCAAGACAAAAGTACACAAAAACTGCAATTCTTTTTTATTTTTTTATTCACTTTGGTCAGGAAATGCATGTGTCACATTCATTTAATGTCTTTCCAGTTTGGTTGTATGTTTTCTTAAACCCCTATGTACAAATGCAGACCATTTTAGTCCCTCATGATCATGTTCTGTTCCAGATGCCAACGAAACATGGCCAACAAGGTAGGCCTTCAGATGACATTATCATCTGAAGAGTTGCACACAATGTCCCAAGCTTCAGCCATGTATCACTTTTTTTAAAAAAAATCTGTTATTTTTAACTATTTATGTTGGTGATTGAGGTCCTTTTTTCTTTTTCTTTTGCCTAACCAGTGTAATATATTGTAACAAAATATGTCCCATTGCCTAATTTGGAGATGTCAAGTGATTGATGTTACATACTCTGGTTGTCAATAGGTTAGCCCCATTCAGGAAAGATGCTGGAATTCTCAGGAGGTTCAGGAAATGAAAGACATGTAGTTTAAACCCTAACTACAATCCTAACCCTTTTTCCAGTTGCAATGTATGGAAGTGAGAGCTGGACCATAAAGAAGGCTGACCGCGAAGAATTGATGCTTTTGAATTGTGGTGCTGGAGGAGACTCTTGAGAATCCCCTGGACTGCAAGGAGAACAAACCTATCCAATCTGAAGGAAATCAACACTGAGTGCTCACTGGAAGGACAGATCCTGAAGCTGAGGCTCCAATACTTTGGCCATCTCATGAGAAGGGAAGACTCCCTGGAAAATACGCTGATGTTAGGAAAGTGTGAAGGCAGGAAGAGAAGGGGATGGCAGAGGATGAGATGGTTGGACAGTGTCACCAAAGCTACCAAATGAATTTGACCCAACTCCAGGAGGCAGTGGAAGACAGAAGGCCTGGCGTGCTCTGGTCCATGGGGTCACAAAGAGTCGGACACGAGTTAACAACTAAACAACCTAACCCCAGTACTACAGTTAATTCTAATACACAGGAATTCTCATGGAGTCAGAAAATATCCCACAACAGAATCAAAGTAATTTAAAAAATTATGTTGGATCAGGTTTAGACATGGGTGTATTCATATACAAATATCCCTGCACAGATGGAGGTAATGAGGGTCTACCCCCTGGGGCCAGACTGTCCACTCATGCAACTGCCAGCATTTATTATTTTAGGTGCCACAATTTTTTTGTCTTTAATTTTTGGCCTGATATGCTACCACAGACTAACATGGCTACCTCTTCTAAAACTAACCGCCAGATGTCAGACTTCTATAAATCAAATGCGAAGCCATAGCAGCACTTCACACAATAAAACACAAGGAAGGCATTCATTGTTTGTAGATTTCAGAAGCAGTTGTTGTGAATTGTATAAATAGCACCTTTATTTACTACATCAGTCCTTATCAGAAGCAACACAGCACAATTAATCAGATAATTTACACCCAGTAATGAGCACCATCAAGAACATATGGACAGCTAACATCAAATACTTCATGGTACAAGTTGAGAGTCAGGGAGTACACTGCTACAAGTGTGAAGTTGCCTGTTCTTCAGCACACCACAGACCTGTGTTGATGCCAACAACAACAACAACACAATTTTCTTAGGTTCAAGTTGGTTCTTCTGTCTCCAGTCTGTAGTCTATTAAGTGGTTTCCAAGACACCCCGTTCCCCGTGTGACAGTGGACTAAATTTTCCTGGGCTTCCATCTATTTAAGAGATGAGTACTTCTTTCCACAATATACTCCTGGCATCCTTTGCTGTTCCTTCAAGAGTCACAAATGTTCAGGCGGGGGGGGGGCGCTTTATTTTAATCTGGGAATAGCAGGATGGTACCTAAAGAGTAACGCATTGGATGCAGATGCTTTGAGTCTCTCACTACGAGCTGCTACCTCTCTCATTCCAGCATCCCCCAAGGAAAGGCAGCACCTGTCGGTTGATCCTTCCACACTAAAAGTACCAACGTAAGAGGGTACCAACACCAATGGATGAGTCTAAGACACTGGTAACACCTTCCCACCAACTCCATAAACCAAGTTCCCCAAGAAAACTATTTAGTTTCTCCAGTTAAGAACAATGTCCAAGTTACGACATATCTACTGTGGATTCAGAAACAGAGATGGGGAATTAAAATACTAGGATTACAGGTGAGCTTTTGGTTTGAGCAGGATGTTTCTTCAAGCTGGGCTTCACATGTTCACATCCTTTAAATGTTTTAGTGATCGAATACATGTATTGTTCACCCTTGTTTTTGGATTTTACACTAGGAGCATAATTCCTCCCCCCCCCCCTGTCATGGACTGTTTCCGTGCATATAACTTTTGGTATGCATGGTACTATACACATAAAGGCGATTTCCAGCCACAGTCACACAAATGAAGTGCATGGATTAATACAGTGGTGCCTCGCTTAACGAGTGCACCGTATAGCGATGTTTCCGTATAGCGATCCCTTTTTCGGGATCGCTATACGGAAACATCCCCGATCGTCGCAATGGTGAAAACCCGCATTGCGAAGATCGGGTATTGCGGCGGCCATTTTGGAGCCGCCAAACAGCTGATCGGCGGTTCCAAAATGGCCGCCGGAAGCCCGGAAATGGCTGCCAGCAGCCGTTTTCGTGCCCTGCCCTCGCTTAGCGAAGGCGCGAAAATGGCTGCCGGCACTTGGAATCCTCGCTGAATGGGTAAGTAACAAAGGTATTGGAACGCATTAAACAAAGTTTAATGCGTTTCAATACATTTCCCCTACCCGTTTAGCGACGATTTCGCATAGCGAGGGTTAATCCGGAACGGATTAACCTCGCTATGCGGGGCACCACTGTACTGCTTTTTCAAACAAACACACTCCTACCTCCCTTTACACTTACAGGTAGCTCTCACTAGACTGCGTTGCAAAGACCATTTGATACAAATGCTAAGTATGTCTTATTTTATCCTGCCTTATATTGTTATCATGGGAAATTTATACAAACTCTCCACACCTAGGCTTCAGAAACACCAACGGCTGCAGAAGTACAATATTTTAACTCCACTGTTTACAAATGCTAACTTGTTTTTCTTGCTTTGTTTCGGTCAATGGGCATGTATTAGGATTTATCTTTCATGATAAGGAACAAGTGAGTCATTTATGCTTTATGTCTCGTGTTTGCTTACTGTACTCGCAATGATGACAAACTATGGACTGAGTAAGGGAGTTGACCCCAAATGTAGAAGCAAGCTGCTCCAGGTACAACTAATTAACTTTGTCACACTGCTCTCCCTGGATACCTATCCGGTATTTCTAAAAGCCAAGGCATTCAGTTACTGAAATGTTAGAAAGCAGTAAATTTGAACCCTGAAAGGCAATTTCACTTGGAGAGGTGGAATTTGTTGTATTTTTATATGCAACCTCATACTGTATGCTGTTTGAAGTCTGTGTGCCTGAGAGGGGCTTATCTGAAAATGGGTGATTGTCTGTCCAGCACTAACCAATTGTTCCTTTTAGCTTTTGAATTCAAAGAGTGCCCAAACTCTCTGATGAGTGTTCTTTCCCAGGTTGGAGGCAGTTGTTTGTTTGCTGTTGATCTGTCCAGTTGGTTGCCAGTATATGGGCTGTAAAGAAAGCAACAAGTATGTAATTTCAAACAATTGTAAGTAAACAAATGTTTTAATGCTTTCTACTACAAATGTCTCAGAGTGAATTACTGAGACTGTAAGTGCAAGTTAATGAGAAAGGGGTAACATCTAGGGAACATGTTGATATTATCTTCTGTGACTCTCTGTACTTCTACTTCATAGCAAAAGGAACTTCACTAGAAATTGAAAACTCTGCATCAGAGTTATCATTTTGGGAGGAATTGTTCTTGTCTCCCTTTCCCCCAAAGCAAAGTGTGCTGCAAAGTGTTCCCCCATAGAGCTAAAGGACTCTCTTGGTGGTTTACAATTATAATTGTGCAGGCTACACAGTGCCTTCCCCAAGTAAGTGAGTACTCAATTTACTGACCTTGGAAGGATGGAAGGCTGAGTCAACCTGAGTCGCTTCGTTTTTTTAAAAAAATTGGATGGAGATGTTGGCAACAACGGTGACAGTGTCTCAGGCAGTGATTTGCAAGAACATTTGTTCCTATCAAACAAATAAATCCCCAGTGCTGTGCCAGCTGCTATTCTGTAATTTGAGAATGCACAGCATTACTGAAAGAGCAATGAACCCCACAGGCACTGTTTTGTTAAACATTTACCAACACAGGTCATAGGGAAGTATCCTTCCTATTAAAGCAGGATCTTCCTTCTTTTGTGTGTTTAACTTCCATTAAAGGCCCATTCATTCAACTTGTCAATGACCCATCAAGACAAACGCAACCCACCACCAGGCTGCGGGGGCTATCGTTTAAGGGAAGTGCCAAAGAATGCTCCAACTACTGCACAATTGCACTCATTTCACACGCTAGCAAGGTTATGCTCAAAATCCTCCAAGGTAGGCTTCAGCAATATGTGGACTGAGAACTCCCAGAAGTACAAGCAGGATTCTGAAGGGGCAGAGGAACTCGAGACCAAATTGCTAACATGCGCTGGATTATGGAGAAAGCCAGAGAGTTCCAGAAAAACATCTACTTCTGCTTCCTTGATTATGCAAAAGCCTTTGACTGTGTGGACCACAGCAAACTATGGCAAGTCCTTGAAGAAATGGGCGTGCCTGACCACCTTATCCATCTCCTGAGAAACCTATATGTGAGACAGGAAGCAACAGTTAGAACTGGATATGGAACAACTGATTGGTTCAAAATTGGGAAAGGAGTACGACAAGGCTGTATATTGTCCCCCAGCTTATTTAATTTATATGCAGAATACATCATGCGGAAGGCTGGACTGGATGAATCCCAAACTGGAATTAAGATTGCCGGAAGAAATATCAACAACCTCCGATATGCAGATGATACCACTCTGATGGCAGAAAGTGAGGAGGAACTAAAGAACCTTGTAATGAGGGTGAAAGAGGAGAGTGCAAAAAACGGTCTGAAACTCAACATCAAAAAAACTAAGATCATGGCCACTGGTCCCATCACCTCCTGGGAAATAGAAGGGGAAGATATGGAGGCAGTGTCAAATTTTATCTTCCTGGGCTCCATGATTACTTCAGATGGAGACAGCAGCCCTGAAATTAAAAGACGCCTGCTTCTTGGGAGGAAAGCGATGACAAACCTTGACAGCATCTTAAAAAGCAGAGACATTACCTTGCCAGCAAAAGTCCGAATAGTCAAAGCTATGGTTTTTCCTGTAGTGATGTATGGAAGTGAGAGCTGGACCATAAAGAAAGCTGACCGCCGAAGAATTGATGCCTTTGAATTGTGGTGCTGGAGGAGGCTCTTGAGAGTCCCCTGGACTGCAAGGAGAACAAACCTATCCATTTTGAAGAAAATCAACCCTGAGTGCTCACTGGAAGGACAGATCCTGAAGCTGAGGCTCCAATACTTTGGCCATCTCATGAGAAGAGAGGACTCCCTGGAAAAGACCTTAATGCACCACCACAATTTGGCGGTTCCAGGAAGACACATTATGCATTACGACCAAGAAGCAAGAGGAAAAACTAGAATCCTCATTGTTATCTTCACCGTCATAATCATCTTGGAACTGTAAAGCTGGAAGGGACCCTATGGATCATCAAGTCCAGCCCCTGTCAAGGAGACACAGCGGGGAATCGAACCCCCAACCTTTGGTTCCACAGCCAGAGACTTAAGGGCACTCTGGGCAGTTTACAACATAAAAATAACAACAATCGTAACACCACACAACCTAGCTTCCATACAATTTATCCCCACCTACCCATCCTTTTCCAAGTCTTCTAAAACTCCGGGATGCTTATATTGAAAAACCACTCCATTCCCACGCACCAGTTTCCTGCACCCGTTTCGTGTAAATGTATGTGTTCGGGAGGGAGGGAGGATTCTCCTCTTTGAACGAAAGGGCATGGCGGGGAGGGGGGGAAGAGAATAAACTGGCCTCTGAAGGGAGCAGGATCCCGGCTGTCTCCCTCTAGACTTCTTTTGGGGGGCGGGGGAAGAGCGACGGGCATCCAGGCATCCTTTCCCTAGGAATAAGTCACACAAAGACAACAAACCTTACTCCGGAGTAGGCCGCTTGAAGCTGTCCTTCCTTTCCACCCTCCTGAAGTCCAGCAAGTCGTCGGCTTCCTTTCCCCGTTGCAGATCGGGACACCCTCACCTCTCCTTCGATCCCAGGCGGACAGGATGGGGTCCCTCCACCCTCCCCTCCCAGGAGAAAAGAAAGACCGATCAGGATCGGGGAGGGGGCTTTCCTTTTGTGGTGGTGGGATGGGGTGGGGGGCCAAGAGTTTGGGGCGGCCCCGCCACAGTTCGGCCGATGGAACACGGCGACCCGCGACGTTCCACACTCCGAACGTCCGCGGGCCGAACGTTCCATCTCCTACCCCCAACCAGCCCTCCACCCCCCCACACACACACACTGTATTCCTTCAGGGATGGCCAAAGGACCTTCCTTACAGATTGATAGAGTTGTCACAGTGAGCGCTATACTCCCCCCCGCAATCGGCAAAAGCACCACGGGGACTGCCTCTCTCCTCATCCCCAGCCAGCACTGTCGGGGGATGATGGGCACTGTAGTTCTTGTCATAGAGGATGCTGGAGGATGAGCAGCGGGACTGAGCTGTGATTAAAAGACCGTCCACGACTCTTGCCAGAGCTGAGGTTCCCAGGATCTCCCATGAACTGGATAATAAGAGTTCATGCAAGAAGAAACCCAGGTTCAACCAGAAAAGGGAAATGTTGCTTCTTGGGACTACACGTCCCCCCCAGGCAGTTTAAGCAAGATGGACGATTCTGGAAGTTGTCAAACTAAGAAATCTCTGTAGGCGTTAATTGTTTCCTATTGTAGAGATGTTGGACTGACAGTGTCCGGAACACCCATCCGGACAAAGAGAGCGGAAAAGCTGTCGAGCAGATTTCTCAGAAACTCGAGTGGTGGAATTTGCCTATCTGTGAAATATCAACACGCCAGCTAGTCAAGATGAGGCACACCTTATTCGACTATTATTAGTACTGTACTGGAGCACTCCTTGGTCCCGCCTAGTCATCATTACTGGTCATTAGTTTATTACAGGGGGGAAAAGCTAACAAAGATCTTGAAGAAAAGCTCAATGTCACACGATCGCAAAAGACAGCCTCAAACAGGGGCTCTGAAATTTCAACCCATACTGTATCGTTAATTCAGGGAAACAGATGGCACAGCCCCTGTGCCCATCTTCCTGTTGCTATTGCAATGCCAAACAATTTGGGGGAATTTGGTCTTGAATTGGCAGTCAAAGGCCATTGACTTTACAGAAGACCTCCCTTTCTGATAGCGTGCAATCCAGCTGCCTGTGTTTTGGGACTCTCCCGATGGCTATGGGGGGCTGTCATGAAGTGCAAATGCCTATCCAAAGGTATCACTGGGCTCTGGACTACAACGCCCATCACCTCTAGCCAGCGTGATGGGGATCGTAGGAGTTGTCCTCCAGCTGACTTGAGGAAGAGACGTCCCAGAGGACTCACCTGCCAGAAAGTCTCCCCTGGAAGTGAGGAGGGAGAGGAGAAGGCGCGTTGAGGACTAGCACATTGATTTCGCGCCCGGGGGTTTGCAAATCGGGCGAGACCGGCGAGGGGCGTGGTCTGAGGGAAACAGGTTCCCCCTGAGCCCCGCCCCCCTAGGTGCATCGAGCTCCCATATAAGCCCAGCGGAGGGCGTCCCTGCTTCCTCCTCGGGCTGCGCGAAGCGAGCGTGGCAGGTGCAGGAGCGGCCATGGGGAACAAGGTGACCCGCGGGGACTTCGAGTGGGTTTACACCGATCAGCCGCACACGCAGCGCAGGAAAGAGATTTTAGGTAAGCCGGTCTCGCCCGGGCCGCGCCACGCGCGGGAGAAGCGACAGCTTTCCTGCTCTGAGAACGGGGAAGGAAAAAAAAAGCGCTCGCACCCCGTTTCCCATTTCCAACTTTTTTTTTCTTCTCGAAAGGAAAGCTTGAATTCTGCATCGCTTCCTCAACTTGCCGCTTTCCCCGTGCGTAGGACTGCCACTCCTTCATCCCCGGCCAGCACTGTGGGGGATGATGGGCACTGTAGTTCAGGCGGCTTTGGGGGGGGGGGGTTTGGCAGCTTTTGAGGGGAATGAATTCTGTACCTGACTGCCATGCCGCACTGGGTGAGGATTCTAGCGCTGAAAGCAGAGGTCTGATGGGTTGAATCTTGTGGATGGGACGATGCCTTCAGGATCATCCTGGCATTTGACCAGGTGAACTTCTCTTGGTTCCTCTTGAGTCTCCAGAACTTCTTTCTCAGACAATAAAATAAAATAAAATAAAAGGGAACAGCAGCAACAACAAAAAACATGAGACCAAAACGTTGTGGCACCTTAAAACTGCCATTTTTAATGTGTTTTTTTCCTTGAATGAAGTCCAGTTCCTTAGACATAAAAGTGAGACTGTATGACTGTCATATTTATGCACATACCCCTTACAGGATGTTTCCCAAGATGCATTTCAGGGTAATGAACTGCCCCCCCCCACCTGACCCAAAGGAGTCAAATAGAGAAACAAAACCATTCTTTTTGTTCCTTTTTGCCTGTTTCGAAAACTGATGGCTTGCTGTACATTTTTTTAAAGACAAGCCATGAAGGGGTGACCTGGGAGGGGCCGAGAGCTGGCCACTTGGCACTGGTGCCATCAGGGCAAGACTTGGGGCAGACCTTCAAGGATCCAATGGAGCAATTTTGAAATTACTACAGCCATCCCCAGCCAATGGTGGACTACAGTTTCTATTATGGGTAGCCAAAAGGCTCTTTTTAATCTAAACGGGTGATCCTGTCCGCAGGTAAGAAACTGTAGCCCCTGACAGGGAGCCAGAAAATGGCAGGTCGGAAACACTCTGGGGACTTGATGGCTCATCTTGGCAGTTACGTTGGCTGGTTGCCGGCAAAAAGATCAAACCCAGCCGGTCCCCACAGCAGGCCAAAGAGCGGGACAAACGCCTGTGCTGTCACACCCTTTGTAATCTAAAGTGGGGGAGGGCATACTGAGATGTCAGAGGAAGCAAACGGGATATGGGGGAAAAAACCTTGTATTTTAATTTTAGTAAATGCAAACAGATTGGAAGATCAAAATAAATATTTTCTTTCTAAAATTACAAATGCTTCGGCTTGTTTTTCCTTTTGATACTTAGGGTGGCAGCAGATTTGCCGGGGGATGTAAGACTTTATGTGGTATGGGTTGGAAAAGGATAAGAAACACTGGTGTAAGAGCCCTCCTCTTGAGTCTCAAAATGAAATAAAATAAGAAGTTAAAACCTTTCCTCCAGGCTCGAATAAAAGCCTGTGAAAGGCAGTCCTACCCACTAACAGATGATTTCCTTAGATAAAGGATCCGTGTTTGCATGTTCTTCCTGGTCTCATATTTATTCTGGTGGTTTTGGTGTAGAGGGACAGAAAGCTGTATGATTGTGCATTCTCCCTGTTTTGTTTTATTCTAACAAAAGCCCTGCAAAGCAGGTCAGGCTGAGACCTGGTCCTCAATTGGTCAACAGGGGAGTAGAACCCAGATGACCACACACCACACATTTATTTTGCACGTATTCCATACTGGTTGTGTGGCTAAATGCAGCTGAACTCAAAGTCCTCTTTCAACTGGGGCCACACCTTGCCATTCAGTATCAAGAACTTACTACTTTGTACTGACAGCCACTCTTTGTGGCCTTCATAGATCGCACAAATGCCTTTGATTTGTTTAGCAGGGACAGCTTTTTAAAACACTTCCAAGATTGGATGTCCACCTCAACTCCTTAGCATCATCAGGTCCTTTCGTGAGGGAATGAAGGGCACTGTAGTTTCTGATGGCTCAGCATCAGATCCCTTTGACATCCGAAGCGGAGTGAAACAAGGCTGTGTCCCCGCACTTGACCCTGTTTTGGATCTTTCTTGCTGTCATGCTGAAGCATGCCTTTGGAACTGCAACAGAAGGTGTCTATCTCTGGACTAGATCAGATGGAAAACTCTTTCATCTCTCTAGATTGAGAGCGAAGACCAAAGTCCCTCTGAAATATATGCGGGACTTCCTCCTTGCCGGTGATGCAGGACTGTTGTTGCCAACTCTGCTGAAGCGCTCCAACAACTTAGGAATTGTTTTGGCAAGGCCTGCCAAGATTTTGGGCTAACAATCAGCCTGAAGAAAACACAAGTCATGGGCCAGGGCGTGGACTCACTTCCCCCTATTACCATCTCTACACAAGAATTGGAGGCTGTTCATGATTTCGTGTACCTTGGCTCAACAATCTCTAACACTCTGTCCCTAGATTTCGAGCTGGACAAACGCATTGGCGAAGCAGCTACCATGTTCTCTAGACTCACAAAGAATGGCTTAATATGAAGCTGACGGCATATACCAAGATCCAGGTCTATAGAGCCTGTGTCCTGAGCGCACTCCTGTACTACAGCGAGTCCTCGACCCTTTGTGGATGGCAGGAGAGGAAGCGGAACGTATTCCATATGTGTTCTCTCTAACACATTTTGGTGTCACTTGGCAGGACAAAGTTCCAAATAGAATGAGCTGGGATTTTTAGCATTTATACATTACTGAAACAGCGACGTCTAGGTTGAATTGGGCATGTCGTGAGAATGGCTGATGGTTGGATTCCAAAAGATCTGTATGGAGAATTAGTGCAGGGAAATTGCCCCAGAGGGAGACCACAGCTGTAATACAAGGATATCTGCAAGCGGGATCTGAAGGCCTTAGGAATGGACCTCAAGAGATGGGAAACCCTGACATCTGAGCATTCAGCCTGGAGGCAGGCAGCACAGCATGGCCTGTCCGAATTTGGAGAAACACTTGTTCAGCAGACGGAGGCAAAGAGGCAGTCCCAAAAGCAGCGTAATCAGGGAGCTGGACAGAGGACAGATTGTATTTATCTTCAGTATGGAAGGGATTGTCACTCTCGAATTGGCCTTCTCCGCCACACTAGACACTGTTCCAAGACCTCTGTTCAGAGCATGTTACCATAGTCTCTCGAGACTGAAGGATGCCTACAGGAATTATTTTGTTTTATGGGTGGAGAACCTGCCACCTTCTGCTTTGCTTCCATCTTTCCCTTCTTCTCACTTGATTTGTATCTGTATCCTGGTTTTGAAACCCTGAATGGACCCGCACAGTACAAATAAGAAACAAACAACAACATATACTGTTTCAGCATCAAAGTGTCTTATGCAGGGTATCTGCCTCAGGCAAAATTATTCTATTCTATCTGACACATGAATGGCAGCTTTCTTCTATTTTTTTAACAAAATGCATATTTGTACACTTCCATCTTTGAAAGCCACCCATAGAATGGTTGGTTTTGGAAATGTGGTTACTCAGGGTGCGGTTGCACATAGGAAAGCAAACCTGTTTTTTGAATCAGACTGAGCATGTTTGAAATCGATTTTGAAAATTTGGCTACATGACACTCAGGGAGGTACAGTATGGGGTTTTTGTGTTTTTTTGTTGGAAAGCAGGGTATTTAACTCGGCTGTTAGAGGTTAGATTTTATTTGAAATCATTAGTGAACTCTATTTTGAATTATTTCGGCATATGAGAATGCCTATGTTGATGTATAGTGTGTCTGTGCAGTTTGTCAAGTAGTGGATACCCGGATCATGGGTTACGTGATGCCAAAGAGAGAGAGCGCGAAGAGAGATAAAGAGTGGATGAGGGACAGCATTGCCTCCTTCAGAAGCCTAGAAGTTGATGATCTTTTTAGTTGCTGTGGTCTGTTTCTCTTTGCCACTCACTGGTGTGCCTTTCCTCTCCTCTGGTGTGCCTTTCCTCTCCTCAGATGCAATTCCGTCACTCCCTCTCCTTTCTGTGTGTGTCTTGTCTCTGTCCAGGTGTGTTCGGCTGCAAGTAAACCTTGCAGTCTGGTCTGAGTTTTTAAAATCTGTTATACTGAACTAGCGCTATGCCAGATTGCAAGCAAGCAAGCAATTAATAATAATAATAATAATAATAATAATAATAATAATAATAATAATAATAATAATAATAATAATAATAATAATAATAATAATAATAATAATAATAATCGTCATCATCAATCATCATCATCACTGGAGCAGCAGCAAGTGGCTGTGAGATGCAGCCAGTGTGTGGGTGGACAAGTAGAGGACAAAGCCTCGAATGCAACAATTCTAAAAGCGTGTGTAGTCTCCTTGGCCTCTATACAACACAGTTTGAAAACAGATTAAATTTTTTCCCAAGAGGACACACACACTGACCCAAAAACTTCATGGCTACCATGTGACTTTAAACTGACTTCAAAACCTCCAATCATTCTCCCAATTCATTTTCATAGTGTGACTGTACCCTTAAATTCAGCCTTATACCTGAATCTGAAAAAGAATTAGTGTGTGTGTCTTCCCTTTCTAGCCTGGTTAGACGTCTAGGGTTTTACTCCATGGATAATGGCTCTAATGTTCAGACTAAAATTGAAGCAGATACACAACCCCCATTGAGGTCAGAATGATTATTCTTCAGTGGTGTAAAGGCCAGCAGAACCATCGCCCAAAATATTTTGTTGCTTGGGGCAAAAAACAAGATGTTCCCTGTGGTCATTTTGTGTATCAAATCCAACTGGAGTGGCAGTTTATTAATTATTGTCCCCTCCTTAATCTGTTCCCCAGGCAGAGATATATGGGGGGAAGGGAACGAGAATTGGTGCCAGTTCACTTTCTGCTGCTTGTTAATTCTGCTGTGTGCTGCGATGGGAAAAGGCAAGCTGTCACGTTGCTTCAGACTCTATGAGTTGCTTATCACTCTGAGTTGCTCTCCTGCTTTGTTCTGATTTGATTACTGCAACATGCTGTACATGGGGATGCCCTTGAAGAGTGTTCGGAAAATTCACCTAGTACAAATGCCGCAGCCAGATGGCTGACTGACTGGTACCAGTTTTAGGGAGCCATGCAACTCCCTTATTATGACAGCTTCGCTGGTTGCCAGAGTTTCTGGGCTCAATTCAAAGTGCTGTAATTACCCATAAAGCCTTATACAGTTTGGATCCAGGCAGTTTGACCCAGTGAGTTTTCTTCTCTTTAAAGATCTTTTGAAGAGCCCCTTTACTCAGTTCCACCACCTTTCCAAGCTTATGCTCCCAGGCTTTGAGATACATGGCCTTGAGAAGCCAGCTTGGTCCACTCTCTGTTGTCCTTCAGTCATCAGGCAAAGACCTTTAAGCAATAAGTTGTATCAGGAATGATGGTTTTGAACTCACAGATTTTAAATTGTTTAATAAATATTTTTTTAAATTATTTTTTAAATCTTAATGTGTGTTTAACTTTTTTAAATGTGATATTTATGCTGTGTTTTTAAATCTGTTGTTTTATCTGTTGTGCAACTCCTTGGGTTCCCTATGGGGAGAAAGGCAGCGTATAGATAATATAAAACAAATAAAATAATTAAGAAATAAATGTGTGATCAGTTTGTTCCTGGACCCTTGTATAAAAGGGTCTTTTAATTCTTCTTCTTCAGCACTCATAGTTGGAGCTCAGTGTTTGGAGATGGCTATGTTGACAGCCTTTCCAGGACGTTTCATTTATGTTACCTGGTCGCATTCTGCTATATAACTAGGTCTGCTTCTGCAGTTGCTTCATTGGAACCACACCTTTTCTTTTGACTTGGTCGTTTCAAAAGCAAGTTCTTTTAATTATCTGACTTGACATACATCTTGTTCCAGTCCATATTAACTCACTCAGAGCTTGCCCTGGTTTACAGTTCTCATATTTCAGCTTCCAATTGTGTGTGTCACGCAGCTTCACCCTTTGTCTTTGTGCACATCAACATCTCAATTTACTTTCGGCTTGATGTCAGGTTGTTTCATCCCTGAAATCACTTTCAGAGATGGTCGAGAACTGCTGGGTCAGTGGTTTGGTTGGCACTTCAAAGTCCTGCCTCCGGTGGGTGCTTACTCAAGAGGCAGCACCCGGAGGAGGTGGGGCAGGGAAGCCAGGCTGCTTCCTCTGAGTGGGCAGTTGCCCATAGAAATGGGGCTTTGAAGTGCCAAATACGTGTTTGGCTGATAAACGGAACTGTATGAACTGCTGAGCTGGCTACTCATGCCCATCTCTAATCACTATTAGTGTTCCTCCGTTGTAGTTCCCCATTAGCTGCTTGACTGCTTAATGTGCTGAGATTCTCATCTTCCAGCACTATATCTTGTTTCATTTTGGATTGCCTTTTGAAAGTATTCATCAACAAATTGTCTTACCGAACAAAAATGTAGGTAAAACATCACTCTGTCAGTGTCACCTTCCACTACTGCGGCTGCTGTCCAGTTGGTGCTCTTCTATAATTTTTCTAGAATAGCTGCAGTTACTGTTGGGACTGTTCCCTTCTCCTGACATAACTGTTAGGTCCTGAAGAAGACAGAGGCATATTAGTCCAGTGTCTTCAGCTTTGATCCTTTTTTCTTGAGTGACACTGTTAGGACTCCAGATCCGTGGTGGTATTGTTTTCAGCTTCCACAACACACTCAGATTCTCTCATCGTGTTACAGTATAGATCGAAGAAGGGCTGCTAAATTATATGCACGTTTTATTTTGTTTGTTTTTTTGTACCTTTTAACCCATTAATGCTTTTAACACTCATTGGCTTTCAAGGATGGGTGCTATAATTAAAAATGCAGTTAAACTCATTGAAGAAAAGAACTGAAACATTACAAGCAATATAAAGCTAATGATAAATCAAATGCTGTAACAGAATTCCTTACACAATGGCTTCTGAAATAAAACGTTTTCTAAAAACCACTTAAGAACAGGAAGAGATGGGGGATTAGCCAAGGAGTTGTCAGGCCAAGTAGCCTGCCCTGTGTTTTTGGAGATAATGCTAGTCTATCTTACAAGGCTGTTGCTTACTAGCACTGGATTCATACATTAATCAACAAGCTTCAGAGTAGGTCAGGGGTGGGTGGGCAAAATGCAGACCTACAGATGTTGCTGTGCTAAGGCTTCTGGGATTCCTCAATCCTAGTTAGGACTGATGAGATTTGCACAATACACTTAAGGTCCCCAACCCTGGGTCCCCAGATGTTCTTGGACTAAAACCTGCAGAAGCCTTCACCACTAGCTGTGTTCGGCGAAGTTAATGGCAAAGGTTTCTGGGAGTTTTAGCCCAAGAACATCTGGAAAGGATGGACACAACTGGCTTAGAGCCTGAAATAAAAAAGAGCCTTTTAAGTTAAAAAACAAACAAACCCTCTGAGCATCTGTTTGTTCTTGAGTCTCTTTACATCCAACTACATTTGTGATGCTGACAGAAGCTGCCATTTTTTTTCTGGTGGGCTTCTCATCTTCAGCAGTTACATGGCAGGCAGGTACTATGTGCTTCTTTCACTGTTGTCATCAGATGTACCTACTGAATTGAGACAAGATCTACTGAATGGTTCAGATGGGTGAGATTTTGGATCAGTTTGTTTTTATGAGAATTTACCAGAAATCACAGTGAAAAATATGTTGTTTTTGTGTGTGAGAGAGAGATGGGAGAAAACTGAATGTTGAGATTTACCTTCCTCCAGGAGAATCCTGAAGCAGCAGCATGAACCACTACCATACAGGCAGAATATATCACTGTTTTTAGTGCTCCACTGTGGAAACATTTCTCCTTCCCATGCTAATTTTATATTTGCATGCTCTTTTAGAAACATGATGGAAATATTTTAAAAATGCCCGAAATGGTGCATACTAATATCTTATAATGCACAGGTATATAATGCATGTCTGTTTACATTCCTACTGTGAGTGTGTGGAAAATCTTATTTTTTGCTCCATAACTCCCAGAATCTTCAAGCTGCGATGACCTGTAGCCTCTGGGAATTCCTGTAGTCTTAAAGTAATTCCCTAAGACCTGTTTTGCATGAATGTATGTGTGCCTGGTATATTTCAAAAGAGCTGGTAATGAAAAATACTTTTTCTTTTGCTCACCTGTACAAAATGCAGTTCTAAGATTACTGTACAGTGGACCCTTGACTTGCAGATGGCTTGACTTACAGACTTTTTGAGTTACAGACTTCTCTGGCTGCAAAATTTAGGTTTGACTTGCAGCCTGAGAATTGACTTACAGACCAGAAAAAAGCCAAAATGGAACAAAAACGGCCTGTTACGGGATTAATTGGTTTTCAATGCACTGTAGGTCAATGGAGACTTGACCTACAGACTTTTTGACTTGAGAACCGCCTTCCAATACCGATTAAGTTCTCAAGTCAAGACCCCACTGTATTTATTATTATTAAAATTAACTGGCAAATATCCATGTAAAATCATGGATGCAATAAATGATAACTGCTGCCTTGTTTTTACGCAAGGTTTCACTGGCATTTCACCATTGCCTGAAGAGATCTGATTTGGCCTGAACATTTTAATAACATTTGAATTAGGTATGATGAATTGGTGTCATAATAGCAAGGGTGGCAGCTGTGTTTTCATGTGGTTGAAAAAACATGACCTGATGCAGGCTTCTTGCAGTATTTGAATGCCTGGGGTAATGCAACCTATGATGCAGGAATTGTGCTCAGCATGGCTTGATTTTCAGTTCATGGTCCAAATTAAGCACGATGTAATTTAAAAAAATACACACTGAAAAACCCACCCTGAAACTACTGAGCCATGGCAGAAGTGAACATTTTTTTCTTTGCCTTTGGCACACTGCTGCTAATTATATGGGAGTTTCTCTTCCCCGCTCCTGTGTGTTTGTAAAACATGCAGAGAAGAATATGTAAAAGCCTCTTTAGGAATGTGCATCTTTGTCTGGGTCCTCTGTGCCCGCAAAGATGAAGAACTATAAAACATCCTTCTTGCTCCATGAGAGAATGAGGTATTTTGCTTCATCCTCGGCAGAAGAAGAAAATGAGAAAGCAATTTAGGCAGAATTATGAAAAGGTGTGGAGAGCTACACAGATGATACACCAATATTACAGATTTCTCCAAAAAAGAAGGCTTTGATGAAGAATTCGTAGTTTTTAAAAGTGAAATGAAAGCTACTCTCAGAGCAATTGGAAGAAGTAGATCACCAGGAGTAGGTGGGATATCAGTACAACTATTTTAAGCCATAGAGATAAAAATCTATAAAAATCCTAGGAAGAATATGCCAGCAAATATCAAAAACAAAACAATGTACCACAGACTCAAAATATTTGTATTTATTCCAACCCTGAAGAACAGAAACACCAAAAAAAAATGCATTTAACTGCCGGAGTATTGCATTAATCTCTGCACAGTCAAAAATTTCAAGTCTCTCCCATCAGTTCTGACACCTCCACAGTGATTTTATTTATTTATTTTATTTATATCCCGCCTATCTAGTCGATAGACCACTCCAGGCGGCTTACAGTCTTTAATTTTCAGAAATTAAAGACTTGCCTTCTTGCTCCAAGATAAAAGTTTTACACTGGAATGCATTTTATCAGATGGACTGTTCAGTCAGTATAGGAAACATACAAAAAGCTGGATTAGTTTCAGTGGAAGCAGTGAAAATTGGTGAATCAATAATGTAAGATATGCAGATGACACGATATTACCAGCTGAAAATTGCAATGAATTGAAAGCTTGGTTGATCACAGCATGTGCTATGTTGAGTATTGAGGAAAGCGAAAGAAAAGAAAAAACAGGCCTACAGCTAAACCTTAAGAATGACTATACAAGCTTGAGATACATTTACTATTGGCAATGAAGAAATTGTTCAAGCTCTCTATTACTTGGCACAGTCATTAAATCGAATGGAGACTGCAGCCAAAAATCAGAAGGCAGATTCAGAAGCACGGCTATGAAGGAATGAGAAAAGATTCTCAAATGTAAGTGTACCACAGGTTCTGGGTTCTGTGGGTTCTTGTTTTTTTAACAGACAGGTATTGTAAACACAATGAACTATGCAAAGATGTGAACCCCCCCCTCCCAAAACAAAGTAACAGAAGTGCAGCCCAGACTGGATTCTACAAAATGTACACTCTTGAGTTGTACTCACCACTTCTGTGTCAGATCAGGAATTATTTGCAGAAAAATAAAAATTATGTACTGCAAACAAATGCCTCTTTAAAGAAAAAAATGGCCCTGATATCTTTATCACCCAAGGCAGAGGATCCACAGCACAAAGAAAACAGCTCCAAGTAGACAGTGTTTAATGCTAAAAATAAAATGCATACAAATTCAGATGCAAATACATATACCATTACATTGTTGTTTTTACTGTAAGCCACCTAGAGTGGTCTAATATGATCAGATAGGCGGGATAGAAATAAAATAAATAAATAAATAAAATAAATAAATAGAGTCACCCTTCCAACGCCCGGCATCTGTTTTTCCCCATGACCCCAAGTTTAGAATGGTCACCATTTCTGTGACTATCATTTACAGAATCCCCACAGCAACCATGATCTAGACTGACACAGGCTACTTTCCTGCTGTCCCAGCAAGTGAGAAGGGGTTTCGGGAACTGAGCATAGACTACAAACAGCAGGGAAAATTTGATTCCAAAAGTAGAAGAAAATGAACAGGGATGTTCCAATTAATAATAATATTTTTGAAAAGTAAGTAACATAGAAAGTAGTTTTCCAAACTTGGTGGTATCCCTATGGTGAAAAGATAGTTTTCTTTGGTTATTTAGGGTGTCACCCGACTATGTGGGGTTTCCTTCTCTCAGAGGAGACAGTTGTGGGTGGATTTAGAATGACTGGAAAGGAACTGATAAACACGGTGTTATTCTCCTGTTTTGAAAGCTTAGTTGATGTCAACATATCTTTTCATCTTGATAATGATGATAATTATAATGATTGTGATGATTCAGGCCGGTTGGAACCTTTGTATTTAAATTTTGTGCAGAATTGCTTGTATTCAGTTTATGTTGACAGTTTCCACTGCCTGTATTGTGGTTGGTCGTGATTGACAGTGGAGGGGTTGAATGGCGATTGGAGTGTTGGCCAGAATGTGGCCCAGAGGTCTGGTGAGATTTAAGTTGAGATATGACTGTTCAGACATATAATAATAAGAATGTAATCTTAGAACTGCAGAGATGGAAGGGGCCCTATAGATCATCAAGTCCAGCCTCTCTCAAAAACGTTAGAGCAGAGAACTGAAAGAAGTTAGAAGTCTGTGGTACCATTTATGAAGAGATCTCTGTCTGTAGTAGAGATAGGCCTGGATTAAAAAAGTAATCACCAAATTAATTTTTAAATGGTTAATTTGTCAGTTCATATTCGTAGAAATCAATGCCCCCAACAAATATGAATTGACATATTTTTATTCATTTGGCTATGAAACACACACACACACACCCAGCATTAGAGACACCAAAATTGCAGGAAAGCTTCCTCTCCCCCCCCCCCTTTACAATGTGTCCATGTTTGGTGAAGATTGGGTTTCAGATGTCGGAGTTTCCCCAAGCCAGCTGCTAAATAGCACTTTCCTGGAGGGACGCACTTTGTGGGTATATAACTTGGATGTTGGACACCCATTCTTCACTAAACTTGGAGGAAGTATAGAGGAGAGTTACTAGAACATTCTCAGTGTATTTGGTGTTTCTGGGCCCTTGGGGGGAACTTTCCTGGGAGTGCGGGTGTATAACTCAGATGTCTGAATCCCACACCTCACCAAACCAGCAAAGTTTGTAGAGGAAAGTCGGGGAAAGCTTCCCTGTGAATTTGGTCTCTCTGGGTGCTTGGGCGGGGGAAGTAATTTTGTAGGGTTTTAAAGTACAAAATGAACTGATGAATCGATTCATCAGAAAAAAAATAATGAATTCATAATTCATGAATAGAAAATGAATCACCATTTTTCTGATTTGTGCCCATCTCTAGTCTATAGTGGTTAGAAAGACTGAGAATGTGTAATGCAAGTTTTTTAAACTTTTAAATACTGACAAAATATATTTAGATTGTACTGTTGTTACTGACCTTCCTCTCTCAGGCGTTTCCAGGAACCCATTTTTCCCTTCATACTTATTACCTACAGTCTCTTATATAAAAGTCCTGCTTCTTTGCTTAAACCAGTCTGTCCTCATTATTAGTTTTATGTGTAACTAAGAATAAGGAATATAAACTAGTAATAAACTGAACTACACCCATTTCACATTTTTAGCAGTAGGAACACAGACTTTTAGCGACCCAGAGTGGTAGAATATACCAGATGGGCGGGATATAAATTGAATAAATAAATAAATAAATAAATAAATAAATAAATAAATAAATAAATAAATAAATAAATTTTATTAAGATTAAGTAGTCTTAATAAGATTGTAATTTTGAGAACAGACTATTGCAATGCTGTGACCGGGTTCATTCCAATTCTTCGGCAGTTCCTCACTTTTGGAGGGAAATAACGATGGAGGCTTGTCAGCTAGATTCATAATTTCACTTTTATTTGGCTCAGGCTTCTCAAGAATTATTTCAACGGGGTCAAAACAGGAGAGATCTGGCAATGAGCCATAACTAGGGGAGGTTAATTCGTGGCGAAAGTCCAGGTAATCTATAGGGGTGCTGGGCCAAATCGCTCTTGGATGGTGGGTTTCCACAGGGGCGCACTCCTCACCGCACAGATGGTTCCGCAGCATGGGTGCCTCACCCAGTCTCCTTCTTTAGGTGGTTTCTTATATGTTGAATCTGGACAGATCACCTTTCTGCCTCGTCCCTGTCTGTGTGGGAAAATGATGACAGTCCACTCTTGTATACGGTCTCTTTCTCTTTCTTCGGTTCAGGATCTGGCAGCAATAATCGGTTTCTGGTGCTAAAACTCCCCTTCGGACACCTCTATTGTCAAGGACGGCTCACTTCCTTTCAGCTCTCCTTCACAAACACTCTCTATGTTGGGCTGCTGGCAAGGCAATTCGGAAGCTGCGGCAAGTACAAAATGCAGTGGACAGGCTGGTTTCTGGAACATCACAAATTGATCATATTTCACTTGTCCTCGCTCGTCTGCACTGGCTGCCTGTATGCTTCCGGGCCAAGTTGAAAGTGCTCATGTTATCATTTAAAGCCCTTAATGGTTTAGGGCCTTGCTGTCTGAGCACCTCTTCCTCAGAACGACCACACATCCCACCCATACCTCATACATTGGGATTTTGTGGTTAGCGACCCCGAGGGAGACCTAAAAATCTGCCCCTCGAAACTGGGTCTTCTTGGAGGTCACTTCATCACTTCAGAGCTCACTCCCAGCTGAGGTATGATTAGGACCTTCCCTTCTTGGTTTCACGAGACAAGTTATTTTGTTGTTGTTTAGCCGTTAAGTCGTGTCCGACTCTTCGTGACCCGAAGACAAGGTTTTTTTTTTAATGTATACCCTTTCACAGAACACCTGAATTATCTAAGACATCATCTTGGGGTGGAGAAGGCTGTGGCTGGGACAATTGTAATATTTGAAAATTCTGCTTATTTTATTTATTTATTTATTTATTTATTTATTTATTTATTTATTTATTTATTTATTTATTTATTTATTTGATTTATATCCCGCCCATCTGGTATATTTATACCACTCTGAGCGGCTAACAACAGGATATATACAATAATAATAATATAAAACCAAAGCATCGGTTATTAACAAAACATACCAAAGATCATAAATGATAGATAGATAAAGAAGAGAAAATTAAATTAAATTAAATTAAATGCTGGCAGGAGGGAAGGCCTGGACATAAAGCCATGTTTTTAGTTGAATTTTAAATGCTCCCATAAACTGCCACCCCCTTGGTTAAAGCCAGTGCTTAGTGCCAAGGAAATGGAGGCCTCCCAGCTACTCCCCAGCCTGTGTGCCCATGCTGGGCTTTTTTTTTTTTTAATAACTACAGGAACGCAAGGCTCCAAGCTTTGGGTTAGCTTGGCTGAGCAGCTAGGACTAGAGTGAGCCGGTATCACATTCCTTATCACTGAAGACCAACACAGGTCTATATGTTTATTATGTTTATTAAAAATAAAGATTTGGTTACATATAATTTAAAGAAGGCAACAGGTATAAATGAGAAAGGGAAAGAAAAAAACAACTCCAGGAATTTAGAAGCAAATATAAAAAGCACATTACAGTGGGGTCTCTACTTAAGAACGTCCCTACTTAAGAACAATCCAACTTAAGAACAGCTCCATTTGCTAAATTTTGTTTCTACTTGAGAACAGAAATCCAAGATAAGAACAGGAAAAAAAAACTTTCCTGCTCTTTTTTAAAGGTCATTTTAGGTTAAAAAAAAATTCTCCCCCTAGTGGTAGAGTACGTATTAACCAGCTTTGCATTAGTTCCTATGTATGAACGCACCACTACATAACAAAAAAAACAAAAAACATCCAGAACGGATTAATTGGTTTTCAGTCCATTCCTATGGGAAATTTTGCTTCAACTTAAGAACGTTTCAACTTAAGAACACCATTCCAAAACGGATTAAGTTCTTAAGTAGAGGTTCCACTGTAGTTTCTATGGATGGAAAAGAGCAGATACGGATTAAATGGTTTTCAATGCATTCCTATGGGAAATGCAGATTCAACATAAGAACTTTTCAACTTGAGAACCACCTTCCAATACGGATTAAGTTCTTAAGTAGAGACCCCACTGTACTTGCCAAACAGCACAACTCAAAAATATAATCAGCTCCATACTCTAGCCAGCCCTATCTCTCGTCTGGTTCTTGGGACCCAAACAGCAATAACAAAGGAAGCCCACTACCTGCAAACATACATTCCATCTTTTAATAAAAAGTCACCCTCCTTTTTGTTATCCAGGAGGAGATTATTATCCAAGCCAAATGCTGGAAAAGCATAGTTGTATGTTAGCAATTACATGTCCTTGAAGCTATCTTGATTCGCTTGGCCATTACAGGCAAGATAACGTAGGAACTTTCCCTCCTTCTGGGTGGAAATGACTCATGCAACCGTGGGGCAAACAGCAAGCACCAAGCTAGAACATACACAGAGAGCGAAATCGGGTACGATTGAACTCTGAGCACCACAAGGGTATGAAAAGGACAGCTCCAAACTACTTGGAAAGAGGTTTTGAGGGGGGTGCTTCTTCTTCTTCTTCTTCTTGCAGATTAATGCTTTCTCTTGTGGTACTAAGTGCCTAGGATTTTAGGAGTAGAAAAGGTCCTAGGGTGGTGGTGCCTGAGACAGTCCGAGGAGAATGTGAAACTAGTGGAAAGGTCCACACGTCCTTGGGCTGAAACATTGTAATGATGCTCCTTTTGGTGGTCGTCTTCTTCTTCTTTTTTTTGTATATTAAAAAAATTATGCTTTCCTTTCACCCTGGCAGCAACCTCTGTGTTTTGTAAGAATGGAAATTACAAAACGTTTGTTTTGAAAGAATCAGGGAGTGGCTACATTTATGTGGCAAGATCAATTGTGCTGCATTGTGGTAGAACAAAGCAGGTAGATAAAAGACAGAAACAAAATACATGGTTTTATTTATTTATTTATTTATTTATTTATTTATTTATTTATTTATTTATTTATTTATTACCAGTGCTACAGGGTTAATGAGCCTCATGATGCAGTGCTGTACTGCAGCCAAAACTCTGCTCATGACATGGGTTCAGTCCCAGGTAGCCGGCTCGAGGTTCACTCATCCTTCCAAGGGAAGTAAATTGAATACCCAGCTCATGGGAGAGGGGGCAGTGAGTAGCCTGCATAATTAAATTGTAAACCTCCCAGAGAGTGCTTTAAGCACTGTGAGTTAGTATATAAGCAGCATGCTTTGCTTTGGTAAAGTTCATTCTTTGTAATCATTGCATTCACCAGTTTTCTTCTGTCACTCTTTTGTAAACTAGGTTTTGAAAATCAGTCCAACTAGTGTGGACTGCTGGTGGGTAGACACTGGGCTCTAGAGGAAGGAGTAGTTGGAGTACTGATACGTTTAGACCCATTCCAACAGTGACTTGTGACTTTCCAGAATTGGATAAAGGGCTGCTCTCATCACTCTTCACTTGATACTGTATACTGAACCTCTTGAAGTCGAGCAGCACCTGGAGGGCCACAGATTCTCCGTTCCTGCTATAGAAGACAAAATGAGTTGGTGACAGAGCATCTGGGGCAGCAGCTGGCTTTTGTTGCCTATATTCTACTTGTGATGCAATACTGTAATTAACATGTAATAAATAAATTAAATTTAATTTATATCCCGCCCATCTAGACTGAAGTCTACTCTGGACGGCTAACAACGTACAAGAATAACAAAATAAAATAAACAACAACATTTAAACCATAAGGATAACAATAAACTAAGTATTGACAGGAGGGAAGGCCTGCCTAAAGAGCCAGGTATTGAGTTGGCTCTTAAAAACACCCAGCGAGGGAGCCAGACAAATTTCAGGGGGGAGATGGTTCCAGAGGTGAGGGGCCACTGCCGAGAAGGCCCACTTTCTTGTTCTTTCTCTTTGGGCCTCCCTTGGCATTAGGCCCCTCAGCAACCCATCTTGACTAAAGAGAATGAATAGGGTAGATCTATGTGGGAGGAGGCGTTCCGCCAGATATTGAGGTCCTAAACCATTTAGGGCTTTATATGTCATCATTAGTACTTTGAAATAAATGCGGAAACGAACAGGCAGGCAATGCAGGGGAGCCAGAGCAAGGGAGATATGTTGGTGTTTTCTCACCCCAGTAAGAACTCTGGCTGCCACGTTCTGCATCATTTGAAGCTTCTGCATCAATCTCAATGTAGAGCGCATTACAGTAGTCTAATCTCGAGACTACAAGTTCGTGGACCAGAGTGATGAGGGCCACCACATCAAGATAGGGACACAACTGGGCAATCTGCTGAAGATGAAAATAGGTGGTACGGACCACTGACACTACCTGGGTCTCCATGGTGAGCATAGGGTCAAGATGGACCCCCAGACTACGAACCGAATTCTTTGTGGTGAGAGTCATCCCCCCAAAAAAGAGAGGGAGTTCCCCAAACCACTGACATTAGGGCCACCCACCCTCAGGACCTCCGTCTTGCCCAGGTTTAGCCTCAGTCCATTCTCCTGTATCCACCCCAGTCTGGCCTCCAAACAGTGCTGAAGGGACGAAACGGCATCCACTGTTCATGGAGAAAAAGAGATGTAGAGCTGGGTGTCATCAGCGTACTGTGCTCTGCTAGCAGGTTCTCCAACAATTTCCACATTTTTATGGTGTCTTCTTTGGAAAGTAGCACTAATAAACAGAAGGACAGGGAATAACCACTCATGAAATACTGAAAACACTTGGGCCCGTTTGTCCTGAGGCCAAGAGCATGGTTTAAAGGTATATGGTATATCCCTCTTGATTAAGCTAAGCAGATCTGGATTTAGTTACTACCCAGGAAAACCCATATATGGCAGATCCAACTCTAAATAATTCTCTGACTTTATTACGTGGTCACATACACAGCTTAAAAGAGTACAACAATAAGGAAAAATAATAAAACAATCATTAAAGCACACACATATTTGGGAAGAGCAATCAGTGGGATTGAAAGAGTCTTTTTGGAGACTTCCAGATCATTTGAGATATCTATTGTATTTTTGGAGAATGCACTGTTTATCAGAGAACCTGAAATCCTTTCCACGTTACAGATTCTTGGGCTTCATAGGATGGAACTATAACGACTCTTATTTACTTCATTCAGTTCCTAAGAAGCTGTAATAAAGTAATTAGAGAAGCACAAGTAGGGATTTGATAAACAAACAAAGCAATCCCCTCTCTCTGCTGTCCGTCAGCCCAAATACAAACAGTTAGGAGCTTTACTCTTGTCTGTTTCAAAAAGCCCACTTGATTTTAAATAACACAACACAGACATATAAGATTTTAATTGGTTGGGCTGAATCATCAATTAATTAGGTAGCGTAAATTCAGTACTCAAAATGCATTCGGTTTGGTCAGGAAAGAACATAATTTTAAACTGTCAAATAGACAGAAGTATTTATTAAAGAATTAAATCAACATAACTCTAATATAATATAAATAGATATTTGTACAATTTTTTACTCTAAGCAGTTTCCCTCCCCTTCATTGCATTTCTCTAGAAAAATAATTAAACACATTCTCTAAATAAAAAAAAAATTATTATCTCACGTCCTTGAATACAGCTGGTAAAGCACAGAAGTTTTTTTAGTTGTAGGGATATTTCAGCAACGACTATAAAATCAATCATGTAAATGTTTCTTCAGTCCATCATAAATCTCCATCTTGTCTTCTTCCTCCCAACAGCAAAAAAACGAACTCTCTCCTTGCTGTCTTTTTATCTAGGGAAACTCCCACTCCCTTCGGCCAGCTATATTTTTTTTTTTCAGTTACCAGATAAGCAATGTGCAGAAAAAACTAGGTGAAAGTTCTTGCTGCCTAACTTAATTCCTCACACGCCCCCCGAAATTACACAGAAATTCAGATTAGTCTACTTATCTAATTTATAGTAATTTGATACAAGGAATTAAGAAAATATAAAACATGTTATATATCAAAACTCTACTACAAAAGTATATATGTGTTACATAACAGCACTGATGTTACCTGTCTGTCATGGGTTTGGAGGGAAAGTTCCATCCTATGGGGAGTGGAAGGCGGGACATCAGGAGGAGGGGCTGTACTGTATAAATATGTGATGCCTGTGTGGTGAAGATGTAGATGCTGAGACAGACTGTGAGACACTGGGTTGGGACGAAGCAGCAGCTGGGGAAGAAGAAGCTGTTGTGGGAGTCTGGGTGTCTGACAGGGTACTACTGTGTGTCAGAGTACCAACCTGATAAGTTCAGGTGTCTGTGGGTTAGCCAGAACTGATGGGTTCAGGGTCTGTGCTTTAAGTTAAAGGTTCTAGGTGAACCAAACTGTATGCTTGTGTGTGTGAGAATAAGCCACGTTACTTTATTTTATTCACCTGATTGTTTTATTTACCCTGTTTGTATTTAAAATAAACCTTATTCTTTTGTTGTTTAAAAATCCATCCCTGGTCTGTGTGACTTATTATAGGGAATGGTTGGTGGCAGCTTAGTAACTGTGTGATAGATCCCAGTAGGTCTGGGTTTGTCACATTGATTGGTGTCCAGCGTGTGGGATACGACTGGTCCAGTTGTCCAGCGGTCCAGCAAAGCCTTGGCAAGTGTGCCCAGAGCAAGGGGGGTCTAGTCAGGGACAGTCTGAGGCGCGTAGGTAATCTTCTAGGTGTACCTCACGGGGAGGTGCACTAGTAGAAGAACGTGCCAACTGGGGAGACTTAGATTAAGGTGCTCTGAGGCAGCCTGATTTTGGCGGGAAAACGCTGAGGCAAAACTGCGTAGCAACAGTGAGCTAGCTTGCCAGCTGAGAGGCCCAGCAGAGGGGGGTAGGCTCTGACTCGATACTGTTGCAAATTTAGTGCTGAAGAACAGCAGCAATCTCTAGGAGAGCTGGTTCTGAGGCAAGAAGGAAAAAAGTGGTCGTTTTATTTTGAGGCTTGACTTTTTAAAGCAGCCTGTTCTGAGGGGGGATTATGCCCTTGACTCGAAGTCAAGTAACAGACATGGGTGAAGTGAAAGACCCCCAGATTGACCAAGGTTCTGAGGATGAATTTGGCTCAGTGCAAGGTGACAGCACAGGAGAGCAGGACCCAGAACTCAGAAAATTACTCCTAGCCCAACAGCATGAACTGAGGGTGAGGGAAATGGAGGAAAGGGAAAGAGAGAAACAGCGGCAATTTGAAATAGAGAGAGAGAGAGAGAAAATTGCTCTGGAGAAAGAAAGAATGGCGTTTGAATTAAGAAAACTGGAAATGATGAACCAGAACAATAATAATAATAGGGATTCTGAGGGAGGCCAACTGTCTAAGGCTGACCTGAAGAAATTCCCTGTGTACCACAAGGGAGATTGTCCTGAGGTGTTCTTTTCCTTAGTGGAAAGAGCGTTTGTGGACTTCTCAGTGAGGGAAACTGAGAAGATGACCATCATGCGTTCTTTAATCAGTGGTAGCCTGGCTGAGGTTTATGCCGAGATGCCTGAGGAACGGATGAAAGATTTTGCAGAGTTTAAAAAACTGGTGTTCGCAAGACATGGGATAAATGCAGAGCAGCTGAGACAAAGGTTCAGGTCCCTCACCAAGAAGCCAGAACAGACTTTTACCCAAGTGGGGGCCCAATTGGTGAGGCTGCTTGAGAAATGGCTGTCGCAGGAGGGAACAGAGACCTATGAACAGCTTAAAGACTTGATAGCCCTGGAACAGTTCTATTCAGTCCTGCATGGGGAATTGAAATTCCAGGTGAGGGAAAGGAAACCGAAATCTGTGGCAGCAGCCGCAGAGATCGCGGATTTTATCTCCCAAATAAGAAAGCCCTTGGGTGAGGGGAAATCTGTAGGTAAACCCAAAGAAACCTACAGCAAGTACTCTCAGGGACCAGGGAAAAGCCAGCAAGGGGGAGGGGCCCATGGTGAAGGGAAGCCCTCAGGCATGAAACCAAGCCCTCAGAATTTGGAGGGAAAACCCAAACAAGAGGAGAGAGAATCAAAATACACCAGAAAATGCTATTTCTGTCAGGGAAAGGGTCATCTGATCTCAGAGTGTGAGAAATTGAAGCAGCTAAAAGGAATGGTGCCTCAGAATTCTAGTGGGACCAAGCCAAAAGCTGTGTTCTGTGTCCAGAAAGAGCAAGGCTCAGTGTCACAGAGGGAGCCTGTTGCCATAGCTACTCAGTCTGGAACAGCTACCTCTGCTGATCAGGCTGAGGAAAATGGTCCTCTGGTGGAGGTAAAGCGCTGCTTGCTGATAAAAACAGATTCTCAGTTGTTTGAGACAGCAGGGGTGGACGTAGGAATACTTGACCGTCAGTATAGGGGGCTGCGGGACACTTGTTCCCAGGTAACCCTGTGCCATCCAGATATCATCCCTAGGGAGTTTATAATCCCAAATGAGAGCATGAAGGTGGCAGGGATTGAGGGGCAGGTAATCTCTCTGCCAGTAGCTGAGGTACCTGTCAACTTTCAAGGCTGGAGGGGAGCTTGGCGCCTAGCAATTTCATCGACTCTGCCAGCAGCCGTGCTCGTGGGAAATGACCTGGCTGAACATGTGAAACGGGTGCTAGTGATTACACGCTCACAAGCCACCACAGGGACAGTTCAGGGGGGTAATGATGAGCCAGAGACGGAAGCAGAGGGGAGTTCAGAAGCTGTGGTGGAAACCTTAACCACAGACAGCAGATTTGGACAGGAGCAGAAGGCAGACGCCACTCTCCAAAAGTGTTTTGAACAGGTGACTGACGCCCAGCTAACACCTGAAACCCCAGTGAGATTTCTGGAGAAAAAGGGGATTCTGTATAGAGAGACCCTGAGGAATATCTCAAAAGGGGGAGATGGGATCAGGAGTCAGCTAGTGGTACCTGAAAAGTATCGCCCCATGATCTTACAAAGGGGTCACTCTGACATGTTTGCTGCACACTTAGGAGTGAACAAAACACAGCAGAGAATCACACAGAATTTCTACTGGCCTGACATAGGGAAGCAGATCAGGGAGTTCTGTAAACAATGTGATGTGTGTCAAAGGCAGGGGAATAACCGCGACAGGACCAAAGCAAAGTTGTGCCCTTTGCCTGTGATTGACACTCCGTTCAAATGCATAGGGGTGGATATTGTGGGACCTTTGCCCAAGGCCACAAAGAGGGGGAATAGGTTCATACTAACAATTGTGGACCATGCCACAAGGTATCCTGAAGCCATACCCTTGACAAACATCGAAACTAACACAGTGGCCGATGCTTTGGTGGGGTACATGTCCAGGATGGGATTTGCCTCAGAGATAATCACAGATTTGGGCACATCGTTCACGTCAAAGCTCATGAAACGCTTATGGCAAATCTGTGGAATTAAGCACAAGGAAACCACTGCCTATCATCCGGAAAGTAATGGGTTAACTGAGAAGTTCAATGGGACTCTGATGCGCATGATAAGGGCTTACTTGGCAGAGAATCCAAACAATTGGGACCAGAAGCTGCAATCCCTTTTGTTTGCTTATCGATCAGTGCCACAAGCCAGTACCGGGTTCAGTCCATTCGAACTTTTATTTGGGAGAAGGGTGAAAGGGCCCCTTGATTTGATCAAACAAAATTGGGAGCAGATCACCCAGGATGACCCACAAGACGTTGTGACTTACATAGACACCTTGATGAATGACCTAAAGCGAAATCTAGAGCTGGCAGCAGAAAACCTGCAAGCGCAGAAGATCAAACAGAAAACATGGTATGACCGCAAAGCTAGAGAGAGGCACTTTGACCCAGGGGAGGAGGTGCTTTGGCTTAGGCCCTGCAGAGAGAATAAGCTGCAGCTCAAATGGGCAGGACCATATAGGGTCATTTCCAAGATGTCAGACCTGAACTACCTAATAGAGCAAGAGGAGAACCAAGCAAGGAGGGTGGTTCACGTGAATGCCCTAAAACCCTACTACAGAGGGGAACAGAGGGTTTTATTCGCGATAAAAGCAGCTGAGAGTGAGGAAGCTGAATTACCCTTCTGGGAGGGTAGAGGGGAAGTAAAATACAACCCAGAGGAGGTAAAGATCAGTCCTGCACTCACCCAAGACCAGCAGCAAGAATTAAAAATGCTGCTTAGTAAATATCAACAGGTGTTTTCCAACAAGCCGGGGATAGTGAAGGGAGTGATGCATCGGATCCATACAGGGGATGCACCCCCGCAGGCAGTATCCCCATACCGAGTAACGGGACCCTATAGGGACAAGGTGCGGAAGGAGCTGGACGAAATGCTGAGGGAGAACATAATCGTCCCCTCTTCTAGTCCTTGGTCCTCTCCAATAGTCCTTGTGGACAAGCCTGATGGGAGCATTAGGTTTTGTGTTGATTACAGGAAATTAAACCGTGTAACCACTCCTGATGCCTACCCAATGCCCAGGCTAGACAACCTGATTGAAACCATAGGGGGTTGTCGGTTCATCTCATCATTGGACCTGGTAAAGGGATATTGGCAATTAAGAATTGATCCCAGGGATCAAGAAAAAACTGCCTTTTGCAGCCCTTTTGGTCTCTATGAATTTCGAGTCCTGAGCTTTGGTCTCAGAAATGCACCAGCCACATTCCAAAGGCTGATGGACCAGACCTTGGCAGGGCTCAGTGACTTTACAGTGGCCTACATTGATGACATAGGGATCTTCAGTAATACCTGGGAAGATCACCTGATACACCTGGAGTTAGTGCTGCAGAGGTTAAGTGCAGCAGGGCTAACAGTAAAGGCCAGCAAGTGTCAGCTGGGTAGCCCAGAAATAAAATACTTAGGTCACATGGTAGGGGGAGGAGTGATAAAACCCCTGGAGGCCAAAATAGAAGCTGTTCGTGATTGGCCTAGACCCACCACCAAGAGAAAAGTCAAATCATTTCTTGGGTTGGTGGGCTACTACAGAAAGTTCATCCCGAGGTTTAGCGAGATTGCGGCTCCGCTGACCGATCTGACGAGGAAGAAGGCTGATGACCGCATCCCGTGGACCAGCGACTGTGAGGCGGCGTTCCAGAGGTTGAAGGAGGCGTTAATCAACTATCCTGTCCTGCGTGCTCCAGATTTCGACCGGGAGTTCATCATCTACACCGATGCGTCTAACAGCGGGGTAGGAGCAGTTCTGTGCCAGGAGGATGAGAATGGTGACCAACATCCGGTGTCCTACCTGAGTAGGAAACTTCAAAAAGGTGAGAGACATTTGGCAACCGTGGAGAAGGAGTGTTTGGCCATAGTCTACGCGATCCAGAAGGCCAAGCCTTACATCTGGGGAAGACATTTTATTCTGTGTACTGACCATTCACCATTGCAATGGTTAAAGACGATGAAAACCCACAATAGCAAACTTATGAGGTGGGCTTTGAACTTACAGGACTATGACTTTGAAGTGAAGGTGGTCAGAGGGTCAGTGAACTGTGTTGCTGACGCCTTATCAAGAAGACCTGAAGACTGAAGACGGCGAAAGAACATGGACTATATGTATATAATGAAAACAAAAAGTTAAAATGTACCTGGTTTTGAATTTGGTTGGTATTAATAAAGGTAAATTGATGTACTGTATATGGTAAAATGTTTAAATGCATATTTGCTATGGTTAACTTGGAGTGTAAGTATATGTAAGTATTATATGGTATGTATAAATGTTGTTGTGTATTTTATGCAGGTTGTTTTTTGGTGAAAAGCACTTTTAGCTTTCCCCCTACAAAACAACTTTTAAAGAGGGGAGGTGTTACATAACAGCACTGATGTTACCTGTCTGTCATGGGTTTGGAGGGAAAGTTCCATCCTATGGGGAGTGGAAGGCGGGACATCAGGAGGAGGGGCTGTACTGTATAAATATGTGATGCCTGTGTGGTGAAGATGTAGATGCTGAGACAGACTGTGAGACACTGGGTTGGGACGAAGCAGCAGCTGGGGAAGAAGAAGCTGTTGTGGGAGTCTGGGTGTCTGACAGGGTACTACTGTGTGTCAGAGTACCAACCTGATAAGTTCAGGTGTCTGTGGGTTAGCCAGAACTGATGGGTTCAGGGTCTGTGCTTTAAGTTAAAGGTTCTAGGTGAACCAAACTGTATGCTTGTGTGTGTGAGAATAAGCCACGTTACTTTATTTTATTCACCTGATTGTTTTATTTACCCTGTTTGTATTTAAAATAAACCTTATTCTTTTGTTGTTTAAAAATCCATCCCTGGTCTGTGTGACTTATTATAGGGAATGGTTGGTGGCAGCTTAGTAACTGTGTGATAGATCCCAGTAGGTCTGGGTTTGTCACAATATGAAATAATGAAACACTACATTCTATGAAATTACATCAGATATCTAAGTCAACGCTCAGTGTTGCATGAGTTTTCTTCTTCATACATTCTAGAAAGACTATCTGCTACTACATTCAATTTTCCTGGAATATGTTGGATATTAAAATCAAAATCTTGTAATGCCAAACTCCATCTTAACAATTTTTGGTTATGAGATTTCATACTTTGTAACCACACTAAAGCTCGGTGATCGGTTTGAAGCGTGAATTTGCGCCCCCATAAATAAGGTCTCAAAAGATTCAATGCCCAAAAAACTGAAAGTGCCTCTTTTTCAGGAATAGCATAGTGTTTCTCGCGTTCCAGAAGTTTTCTAGAGAAATAGGATATCGGATAAAGGTTTCCATCTTCTCCTTGTTGTAATAAAACAGCTCCTAGACCTAATTCAGATGCATCAGTTTGTAATACGAAAGGTTTGTTGAAATCAGGAGATTTCAAAATAGGCGCATCAACAATTTTAGCTTTTAAGGCATCAAAAGCCTTTTGACATTCAGGAGTCCATTTTACTTTGACAGGTTCCCTTTTTCTAGTTAGCTCTGTCAAAGGTGCTGCCAAATTACTAAAATCCGGAATAAATTTTCTGTAGTAGCCAATTAGACCTAGAAACGAGCGTACTTGTTTCTTAGTTTTAGGAATAGGCCAATCATTGATAGCTTGAACTTTTGCTTGTATAGTTTGAATTTCTCCTTGCCCAATCAAATGTCCTAAATACATGACTTTTCCCTGCATCCATTGACATTTACTGGCTTTTACTGTCAGTCCTGCTTGTTGAAGTCTGGACAAAACAGTTTCAATGTGTGTCAAATGAGATTCAAAATCATTACTAAAAATCGCAACATCGTCAAGATAAGCATTAGCATAAGGTAAACCTTGCAAAAGTTTATCAATCATCCTTTGAAATGAAGCACCTGCATTTTTCAAACCAAATGGCATTCTGCGGAACCGGAAAGTTCCCACATGAGTGATGAAAGCGGTCTTATCTCGTGATTCTTCTGCCATATCTAATTGCCAATAAGCATTCTTTAGGTCAAGGATACTTATAAATTTAGCCTTAGCAAGGTGTTCAATCAAATCATCCATTCTAGGCAAAGGGTAAGGATCCGATTTGGTAACACTGTTCAACTTCCTATAATCAACACAAAATCTCACTTCTTCTTGAATTTCACCTGTAGCAGTCTTTTTAGGGACTAGTACCACAGGTGAAGTCCAAGTAGGGCTGATTGCCTCTTCAATAACTCCTAGAGATAACATCTTTTGAATCTCTTGCTCAATTTGTTTAGCATGATTACCAATTGCTCTGTATGGGCTCGACCGTATAGGTTGAGCATCACTATCTGTAGTGATTTCATGACTGACTAAATTTGTGTAACCTGGTTTGTCTGAGAACACATCTTGATGTCGTTCTAGGACCTGGTACAACTGATCCTTCTGATCTTGATTACCTGTTAAGATAATATTATCAGACCAATCACCCGCATCTTGCAATTCTGACAACATATCAATTGGTTCATTGGAAGAATGGAAATACTCAGCATGATATTGAAAAACCATTGCAGATCTATCTTTGTAACGTTTCAGTCTATTGACATGATAAAGAACAGGTTTCTTTTTAGAATCCAGCATTTTAACAAGATAATTAACATCTCCAAATCTTTGAACAATTTCTCCTGGACCTTCCCAGACCACTTCTAACTTAGAAGGTCTGAGCGGGTTCAGTACTAACACCAAATCACCCACTGCAAATTCTCTGTGTCGGGATTTCTTGTCATGATAGTATTTCTGTTCAGCTTGAGCGTTCATCAAGTTGTCTCTAGCTAACTCTTGAACAGCTAAAAGTTTCTCTTGAAGTTGTCGGACGAATTCTGCAACTGGTGCTGAACTAGATTTGACCGCACCTTCCCATTCGGATTTCAGGATATCCAAAGGTCCTTGAAGATTTCTTCCAAATACCAACTCGCTCGGGGAAAATCCACCTAGTGAAGAATGAGCGGAACTTCTATAGGCAAATAAAGCAAAAGGCAAGAGTTCGTCCCAAATGTTCCCATACTCTTGAGTCATCGTCTTGATCATACGAAGTAAAGTCTGTTGACCTCTTTCCACCATTCCGTGTGATTGAGGATGATGAGAAGTACTGAAGCTAAGGGTGATACCACTTATTTCGCAGATTTTCTTCATGAGTTCACTAGTGAAAGCTCCTGCTTGATCGCAAATGATTTTGGATGGAACACCAATACGTGAGCATAAGTCCACGATGATTCTAGCTATGGTGGTAGCTGACAAGTTGCTGATTGCATAAGCTTCAATCCATCTGCTTGCAGAACAAATGAAAGTGATGATGTACTTCTTCTTGGTCTTAGTAGGGATGAATGGTCCTAACACATCCATTTGTAGATACTTGAACACTTGGTCGGGTATCTCCATAACTTGCACTTCAGCCTTGGTTTGGTCTGTTTGGTGTCCTACTCTTTGGCAAACATCACAGGAACCAACATATTCCTTTACGGCTTTGGAAAGACCAGGCCAGTAAAAATGTTGAGAAATTCTCTTGAGTGTCTTTCTCATACCTTGGTGTCCACTGGAAGGATGATCGTGTGCCATTTCAAGAATTCTCAGTCTATAATCTGAGGGCACTACTAACTGTCGCACGGGTTGAGCTGCCATAAAATTCTTGGGATAGTACTCACGGTATAACAGTCCATTTTCTCCCCATAGAAAGTATGCTGACTGTTGGACAGGCTGTTGAACGTATTCGTTTGCACGGGTTCTTAAAGATGCTAAAGAGGGATCATTAAATTGCTTTTGTCTAAAGTCCTCCGATCCTTTAGGAACGATTTCTTCTATTCCGGCCTCAGTTGTAGTTGAGTCATCAGATTCGGTCTCAAAGAGCTGTTGCGGTGTAGACTCTTCTCCTTGAATATCATCAGGAGTAGGCTCTTCCTCTGGAATATCATCTGGAAATACTTGATCTTGTTCATATTCTGAATCTTGTTCCTCATCTGGCTCATAACTTTGATCTGGCTCCTCCTCTTCTGGTTCTAAGTCTAGTTCTTCTATTGGTTCAACTTCTCGCATCTTCTTGCTCTGGGATCGGGTAACTACTTGAATTACAGGTGGACCTTGGCTTTGTATTTCGTCCAACACAGCGAGATCATTTCCTAGAAGAAAGTCAGGTTTCCCCTCATGGGTCAAAATATGTTTTACTCCAGTCCAGGACTTGTATGTAATTTTCAGATACGCGACAGGAATATGTTTTAGCTCATCTCCTTCGCTTGCATAGGTTCTTATGGGGCATCTCAAGTTATACAAGACCAAAGCTGGATCAAGAAACTGACGGCTTATTGAAGAAAGTTCAGCTCCAGAATCTCTGAAAGCACATAAAGCTACATCTCCGGATGGTGTATGCAAGAAAACAGTCTCGGTGAACTTCCTTATAGTCCAGTTCCTTTGGTAATCTGGTATTATGGTGTCAGGATCTAAAATAGAGTATTTTTGTCCATCAGCAGTTTCTCCGATGTAGTCTGAGGTTACAGAATCCATCCGTAAGTTCAAAACACGAGGTACACCATAATTAACTTTGGCTTGAGCCCCATTAGCTTGTGTTGAGGTTCTAGTTGCTCTTCCACCCTCTTGACTATGTGAATGTCGAATGCTTGACTGGAAGGGTACTGATGATGTAGTACTGTGAATATGGTCTTGAACAGTTCCTATTGACTCTATACTCGTATAAGCCATCTTAGGAGCACTAGGTCTGCCTTTGGGTTGTACTGGAGCAGATGTTCTTCTCCCAGGCTCTTTCTCTTGTTTAACCGGAATGTTTAACTTCGGACAGTCTCTTCTCAAATGAGAACCACCACACTCGAAACATTTGAGAGGTGGTCTTGTCTGTCCCGGAGCTATACTCTTACGTGTATCTTCTGTCCTTCGTCTGGGATCTTGCTCAAAAGACTCTCTAGTTAGAAATGAACTCTGTTTCCTGGGGAACACTGGTGCAGTCTTCGGCCTAACCGTCGGGTCAGGTCGTTTGAAGGAAAGTAACTCATCGGTTCTTAAGGCCAATTCTTGCAGATCCTTGAACCTCTTCTGCATCAAGACACTTCTGATCTCTGCAGGTACTAAAGAAAGAAAATGTTCTTGGTACATCAGTGTTCTCATGTCTTGGAAAGTACTGGCGCCTACTGAGTCTAGCCATTGATCCCCAAGTTTTTCTAATCTATCAGCCATTGCAGAGTAGCACTCATTAGGTTGTTTTTTCAGTTTCCTGAAATTTTGTCTCAAAATTTCTGGAGTGTATCCAAATTTTCGTTTGATATATTCACGAAAAATCTCCCACTCGACGTCCTCATTAGGTACAGTTGCCACAATCTCAGCAAGAAGTCCACTACATTGTGTACGAATCAAAGGTATGTACCATTTCTGAGGGATCTTCAAATCTTGGCAAACTTTCTCATACAAAGATAGGAATGATAAAACGTCCATACCCTCGTGATAAAAAGGTAGGTTATTTCTGTTCACACTGGCAATCGATTTGTCATATTCCTCTTTCCGCTTCCTTTCCTTTTCCATTTGCTGGAGTTTTGCTTCTCTGTACTGTTTGGACAACCTTAACTCCAATTCTCTGATTCTCTTCTCTTGATTTTGGTTAGCAATAAAACTAGCAAACATCTTGGATAGTTTGTCAATTGGGTCTAATTCTTCATCCAGTTGGGATGCTGCTGCTGCTGCTGCTGCTGCTGCTTCTTCATCATCTAACCTTACTTCTTCTCCTCTTTGGTCTTCCTCTAAATTGGTATGCCTGGGTCTTGGGCGCACAACGATGTCTTCAATAGCTTGATCTTCTTGAACTCCAGCCATCATCTCACTTAGTTGCAACCGTCTGCTTACTGGAGATAGATGAGCTGCACTTTCTGTATCAGCTTCGTAAGAATCTGAAATGTCATGCTGCAATAATGTCTGAAGACCACCAGGTGTCACTTCGACATCTCCTCGGAGCAATGTACCCCGTAGACCACGAGATGTCGCCCTTCTCCTTCTCTCTGATGCCAAAAAAGATGCAAAACTGTCCATGTGCTTTAAAAATGAAATTAGCACATAGGGAAAAAAAAAATCACTGCAGAAATGCTTGTGAAGTTCAAGGAATTCACTCAGAGAAAAATGTACATTTAATAAGCCAATTTAACTTTAAAAACGTTCTTTCCTACCAAACTCCTGCATGGCTAATGTTTTTATCAAAGAAAACCCATTAGCTTTTCACTTACTCACACAGCTCTGCTTTAAGCAGACACTGCTTTTAATGCCATAAATCAAATATATAGTAGGCTAACGTCTTACTTTTACGATCGTTGCCTAGCTATAAATCTTCAAACTGTTGCCAGCAAAAATAAACAAAGCACGTGTTTCATGACACCGCTGCCACCATATAACGACTCTTATTTACTTCATTCAGTTCCTAAGAAGCTGTAATAAAGTAATTAGAGAAGCACAAGTAGGGATTTGATAAACAAACAAAGCAATCCCCTCTCTCTGCTGTCCGTCAGCCCAAATACAAACAGTTAGGAGCTTTACTCTTGTCTGTTTCAAAAAGCCCACTTGATTTTAAATAACACAACACAGACATATAAGATTTTAATTGGTTGGGCTGAATCATCAATTAATTAGGTAGCGTAAATTCAGTACTCAAAATGCATTCGGTTTGGTCAGGAAAGAACATAATTTTAAACTGTCAAATAGACAGAAGTATTTATTAAAGAATTAAATCAACATAACTCTAATATAATATAAATAGATATTTGTACAATTTTTTACTCTAAGCAGTTTCCCTCCCCTTCATTGCATTTCTCTAGAAAAATAATTAAACACATTCTCTAAATAAAAAAAAAAATTATTATCTCACGTCCTTGAATACAGCTGGTAAAGCACAGAAGTTTTTTTAGTTGTAGGGATATTTCAGCAACGACTATAAAATCAATCATGTAAATGTTTCTTCAGTCCATCATAAATCTCCATCTTGTCTTCTTCCTCCCAACAGCAAAAAAACGAACTCTCTCCTTGCTGTCTTTTTATCTAGGGAAACTCCCACTCCCTTCGGCCAGCTATATTTTTTTTTTCAGTTACCAGATAAGCAATGTGCAGAAAAAACTAGGTGAAAGTTCTTGCTGCCTAACTTAATTCCTCACAGGAACTATGGTGAAGTAGTATGAAATTGTTATAATGTTGTAGTACAAATGCAACTTTTCTGTTCCCAGGTATCTCGCAAGGCTTCAAATGATCCACAGGTAGCTGAGGAAGATATACGCATAGCCATTTACTACCCCTTTCTGTCCTGATACACAGTGGTGCCTCGCATTACGATATTAATTCGTTCCAGCTGATTCGCTGTAGAACGAAAACATCGTAAAGCGAAATTAAAAATCCCATAGAAACGCATTAAGACCCGATTAATGCGTTCCTATGGGCTTGAAACTCACCGTCCAGCAAAGATCCTCCATAGCGCGGCCATTTTCACTGCCCGTGCAGCGAGGAATCCGTCCCAGAAAACAGCGGGTGGCCATTTTTTAACCCGGTGGCCATTTTGAAACCGCCGATCAGCTATAGGAAAATCGTCATTTTGCGAGAATCGGTTCCCAAGCAGGGAACCGATCATCGCAAAGTGAAAAAAACCCATAGGAAACATCGTTTTGCAATCACTTTTGCGGTTGCAAAAACTTCATTGTTATGCGATTTTGTCGTAAAACAGAGCGCTCGTCTTGTGAGGCACAACAATATAAGGATGTGATTTGGTATATAGCTTCCATTTTGGACTGCTTGTGGCACAGTCTGGTGCGAGCTATCTCCTGGTGATCTCACAACATGCAAACAATACTGCTCCTTTTTATGGTCTGGGCTGGAATGATTCTCTGATGGATTAAAGGGAGATCCCTCGCAACAAACTGATTCTTTCTAGTGCAATCAGACATGCCTCTTGCTTGTCATTTGATGATCATGCTAAAACAATGTGGTGGAATCGAATACTGGTGATGGGGAAACCTTCTATCTCCATATCTGTAAGCAGCAGGTCAAAGTCAGGGGATGAATTGAGTGGTGCATGTGTATCTGTAGACTTTAGTTCAGCTCTATGGATGGGGAAGACTTTAGGAAGGGGCTGTGATTTAAGAATTGAGTTGAGAACGAGGCAGGAGCTGCTGTTCTCCTGGAGGAACACTGGAAGGGTGAATCCATGTAATGATCTTATGTATTTGCCTTTGAATCTGTATTTTATTTTAGAACTTTAAATACTATATTTGGAGCTGTTTCTTTTGTATTGTGGATCTCCTGCGTTGGCTGATAAATATATTTTGGACTTGATTCTTATTTGGCTTCAAAGAGACATTTGCATTCTTCCTTGTTTGTTCAAACAACTCTTACTCTAATGCTGGTGAAAAGAACTTGGGCTGTTTGTGATGTTTACCAACGTGGCCCCTGCTTGTTTCACCAAACAATGAGCTCACAGGGCATCCCAACACGGGCTTTACCTCGCTGCCACCAGTTGATCTCTTTACCAACTATGTTTCCTATGAAAGACTGAGGTCCATTCAGCCTCCCTTCTATATAGATGGCTCCGCCTCCCAACAGCTCCTATTGGTGCAGGCTAATAGCATTACATATATGGGAAGGCAGGGTGTTCACTACATACCTCCCCTCTTAATAAGTTTTATTTATTTATTTATTTATTTATTTATTTATTTATTTATTTATTTATTCATTCATTCATTCATTCATTCATTCATTCATTCATTCATTCATTTATTTATTTATTTATTTATTTATTTATTTATTTATTTATTTATTTGATTTCTATCCCTCCCTATTAGACAAAGTCTACTCCGGGCGGGTTCCATTAAACATTATAATCTAAAACAATTCAAGACAAAAATGTTAACAATAATAGTTAACAATAATAATTGTTAATAAGACAATATGTAGCCTAGAAGCTTCTCCTCATAAAAAGTTTTGTATAATCAAATATAACAATAACTTACCAATACTTATACATACCTTATAATACCATTTTTCTCTATTACTATGTTTATCTCATCTAAATTACTACTTTAAACATTTAAAACAATCAGTATAATTATAAACATTTATCAATAATGCCAATTACATTGCATCACCTTTGCATTAATAAAGACACACCAACCTCTTGCATTACTTACATTAATACAAATTACATTACATTACCTCCACATCCATAAGGCTACTCACCATTTTTATCATCATTCTACACCTCTCAGTTCTTCAACATCCAAATAAACTTTGCACTTTAATCATATTTCATAACTCTGACATAACCAAAACATTTAATACATCATCACAAGCTTTTTTTTAATCCATCCATTAGTCATTTGGTTTTCGAGACCAGGCATCAGCAACCACATTAGGAGTCCCTTTTATGTTGCGTATCTGGTAGTCAAAGTCTTGCAGGTTCAGCGTCCATCTTGCAGGCTTACTGTTGTTGGAATTCATTGTTCGTAGCCACACCAAAGGGAAATGGTCAATGCAAAGGACGAACTTCCTTCCCCAAATGTAGGGCTTTAGTTTCTGCAGTGCCCAGAAAACGGATAGGCATGCCCTCTCAATGGCAGACAAATGTCTCTCACCAGGTCGGAGTCTCCTGCTGATGAAAGTCACCTGGTGTAGACTCCGGCTGTCATCCGCTTGGCACAACACAGCTCCCAGTCCTACGTTCGACACATCTATGCAGAGGATGAACACCTGGTCGGAGTCCAGTGCAACAAAGGCAGATCTTGAAGTCCGCACTCTCTTCTGACGATTGACAGTCATCAGGCAGTCTGATCTCCACTGGATGTCCTCGGCTCGCCTCTTTCGGGTTAAGCCTATTCTCTTTCTGAATAGTGGTTTAATTTTCTCAGCTATGGGAGGGTTAGGCAGTTTCTTCCACTTCTCCAGCACAGCTATGACTGCATTCTTCCTTGAAAACTTATTGCTTATGCCTTCCTCCTCACCAACAAATTCATCCACAGGTACTTTTGTTGTGAAGTTCTCCATATGTGGGGGACCACTATCATGGGTCACCTCCAAATTCACAGGCATGTTTTAAGTGCAGTCTCAAACACTTGGTTTATTTTAGATGTATTGAGATTTTCATCTGGTTCTATTTTTTTAATCTCTGTTTTTTTTAGGTAGGGGTTTGCATTGCAAGGTTTTAAGTGCTTTTGCAGCTGCAACTAGATTCCTCCGCCCTCCAGTGCTGCTGCAACAAATCCACAGGTTCTGATCATGCCAACAGCAATTCACTCCCCTCTGTGGGTCTCAGCCTCGCCACTTTGTCCTTGGGACATAATGCTCTTTCTTGGGCCTTTTCATTACACCAACCCCTCTTCTTTTCTTGAGCAACCCCCCAGCTTTGCCCTGCTATCTCTAAGGTCTTTTGCAGACCTACACGTTCTCAAGGGATCAAGAGCTCTAGCAATGGGCATAGCTTAGCCTTTGTCTTGTCATCCCCAATACTACTCATTTGGCACATATCACATGTCTGGCAGAATTGCCTAATTTTTTGACCCATTCTCAGCCAATAAAAAAATTGTACAACCCTTTGTTTCATGAGGGAGACCCCCCATGTGTGCTCCAAACACATCTCTATGAGTTTTCCCCAAATTCTTCTCTGTATACTTCACAGGGACAAGTAGCTGCTTGTGATGTCCGTCTCCACCCCTATGAGGTGCTAATAAAATTTCTCTACATATCAGGTTTTTATCAGCTATAAACCTCTCTGGGTGTTCAGGTGTCAGTGGAATGGGATTCTCATTAGCTTTTCTAATACAAGAATTTAAAGTAATATCTTCCTTCTGCTCATTAGTAATGGAGGAACTATTAGGATTCTTCATTATGACCAATTCAGCCATTTCTGCTACTTTAGGGTTTTTCTCTAGACTGGGACCTCCCAGGTTTGATTCAGAGGTTAGGGATTCCACTTTTCCCTCAGAGTTTGTTAACTTCTCTCCCTGGGAACATGTTACTACAAAAGCACTCTGCACATGCTTAGAGAGATCTAAGCCAATCAAGCATGGAGCAGGGATTTGGTCTGACACTGCTACCTTCCATATATCAGACTAACCCTAGTATTCCACTGCTACTTTGGCTATTGGCAGCACCAACATGTCTGAGCTAATGCCTTTGAGAGTGATGTTTTGTTCCAACATACAGTGGTGCCTTGCTTAACAATGTTAATTGGTGCCAAAAAAAACCCCATCGCTATGGGAAAACATTGCTAAGCAAAACACCATGTGCACATTGTAAAACCTTTGCAAACTTAATTTGGCTTTGTTCTGACTCTTCGTTAATTTTTGGTGAATTCCCCCCCCCCACTGAAATGCATTAAATAGGTTTCAGTGCATTTCAATGGTTTTGACAGGTCCATTTTCGCTATTTTTAAAGTGTCTTAAAATGTTTGAAACCTGTTTTAAATGCTTGGAATCATTAGTGCACCTTGTAAAACCTTTGCAAAATTAATTTGGCTTTGTTCTGACTGTTAAAGTTTGGTGAATTCCCCCCCCATTGGAATGCATTGAATAGGTTTGACAGCTGTAGGGAGTCCGAGCATGGCCGGGATCACCCGGCACGGCATGGCTCCCAGCTGCAGTGGCAGCAGACCTCGGGATGCCTTCCAGGGCTTCTCTTCCTCCATGGAAGGCATCTCGGAGGCCCCCCACCGCTGATAGTGCCTCTGAAGCTCTATCGGTGTGGTGGGGACCTCCAGGAAGCCTCCCATGGCAGCAGGGAAGGCCTCCAGAGGTCCCCCCCATTGACGCAGGCTTTCGCAGAGTGGGCTGGGTCTACCAGGGAAGGGCTTCCCCCGGTAGGCCCAGTCTACTGTCCAGGAAAGCCTGGTAGACCGGGGCTACCGGGGGAGGCCCTCCCCTGGTAGGCCCGGTCTACCAGGCTTTCTCGGGTAGTAGACCGGGCCTACTGGGGGAAGCCCTCCCCTGGTAGGTCCAGTCCACCCTGGGAAAGCCTGCGTTGGTGGGGGAGCTCCGAGAGGCCTCTGGCAGTGGTGCCAAAGCCCTCGGAGTCCTCTGGCAGCGGCGATGACAGTGGTGGGGGACCCCTGGAAGGCTTCCGAAAGGTAAGTTCCTTTAAATATTTTTTTTTCTGTGGGGGGTGTGTGTTTTCTTGGGCCGGGTAAGGATTAAATGGTTTTCAATGCATTCCTATGGGAAATGCATTTTTGACCTATGGACTTTCGACCTATGGACCCCATTCCAATACAGATTAATTTCATAGGTTGAGGGTCCACTGTATGTTGTTCTTGCTTCACTCAGCAACTGTCTCTGCTGCTCTCCAGCTCACAACATTTTAGTTACTCTATGTCTGAGCTATTCTTGCTCTCAGACACGAAAATAATTTTATTTTCAAGCCTTTGCTTTTATTTTCCTATCACCTCAGATCTGCTCTGATCCTGGCTTCTGCTCTTCTCCAACACTGCTCCCTTATCTCTCAGAGCCTTGAATTTCAAGCTAGCCCACTGGGTCTCTCAAATCCTGAGATAAACAAAAAAAATTCCTTTAGAGTCGGATCTGGATTCACCAAGCTTTTCTACAAAAGCTCTAACAGGTCACCCACTTCTTTCCCACAGACCTGTGACTAAAAAGTACCCACGACTCGAGAAAAGTCACTTTTAAACATTGGCTTTACTGGATTAATTCATATCCTGCCACTGGATACCAATTGTTTGTTTCACCAAACAATGAGCTCAACACGCCCTTTACCTCGCTGCCACCAGTTGATCTCTTTACCAACTATGTTTCCTATGAAAGAGGTCCATTCAGTACTTAACTTTGAAATAAGAACAGGTTTATTGATTACATGTTGTTTCAAGAATAATTCTTAAAGTTACATACAGTGTTCAGTATCTAACTTCTTCTGTCTTAACTAATACTGATAACCCCTCTCACTATTCACCCTTTAAACTTTCTCTTTGCCTCAAAACCCAAACCTTCTCTTCCAATCTCTCTCTTCTCTATTCCTTCCTTATCTGCTTACACTCTGCTACAGCCCCCCCTTCTATATAGCGGGCTGCACCTCCCAACAACTCCCATTGGTGCAGGCTAATAGCATTACATATATGAGAAGGCAGGGTGTTTGCTACACTGTTGTTGTTTGTTTTGTGTGTCAATAAAATATATAAAGAAAAAAACACAAAAACACATACCATATATGTAATTATTTGTATATCACACACACACACACACACACACACACACACACACACACACGCACGCACGCACGCACACATATGCACGCACACACACAACATAGAACCGGAGTATGTTACAGACACAGCCTTGCCTTCCAGTAAGGGGGAGGCTTTAGAAGGCTTAGAGACTGCTGTGTTGCTACCCTGCATCTTTCTCCCTAATGTAAGGAGGAACAATTTGCCATAGTCCTACATCCCTTATATTCCTATCTCTTTTCATCTCGTTTCCTTGTCTCAAAATATCACAAGGGACAGCATTGCCATGTTCTACTTGCCACTTTTGAATAAAGATCATCTCCTGAGCTTAAAACAGCTGGGGGACTAATACAGAATGGCACTGTGTTTCCTGGAGGGCATGAGGGGCCATTTTAAGTTTAAAATATTGAGAGGGTGTCAAGAGACATGGAGGTTGGCACGTCTGACCTCTGAACCACTGGAGGTTGCCCACCCCTGATTTAATGAGGGTGATCCTGGTTCTTGCTGCCTTCTTCTTACATATTCTCATGAGAATGACCAATCATGACCTTAATAGGGCTTTCAAGGTAAGTGAGATATTTAAGGAGTGATTTTACTAGCTACACTCCATCAGTGTGAGTTTCCATGGCTTGAACAGGGATTCGAAACCTGGTCTCCAGAATCCTAGTCTGACACTCTGTCCATTACACCACGTTGGGTATCCAAATGGTTTTTACTACATCGTACCTATTTTTTTCTTTTCCTTCCTCAGCAAAGTATCCAGCCATCAAGTCTCTGATGGGACCAGATCCCCATTTAAAATGGATTGTGTCGGGAATGGTACTCACCCAGCTTCTGGCATGCTACCTGGTGAGAAATCTGTCCTGGAAGTGGATTTTCTTTTGGGCCTATGCTTTTGGGGGTTGCATCAACCACTCCTTGACACTGGCGATCCACGACATCTCTCACAATGTTGCCTTTGGGAACAAGAAGGCCAGGTGGAACCGCTGGTTTGCCATCTTTGCCAACCTGCCGATTGGGGTTCCTTATTCAGCCTCCTTCAAGAAGTATCACATTGACCACCATCGGTACCTTGGTGGACATACCTTGGATGTTGACATCCCCACTGACTTTGAGGGTTGGTTCTTCTGCACGCCTTTTCGAAAACTCATCTGGGTGATCTTACAGCCATTGTTTTATGCCTTGAGACCCCTGTGTGTGAACCCCAAAGCCATTACAGAGATGGAAATCTTTAATGCCTTAGCACAGTTGTTTGCTGACCTTATAATCTTCAAACTATGGGGTTTGAAGCCAATTGTTTATTTAATAGCAGGGACATTACTTTGCATGGGCCTGCACCCTGTGTCTGGGCACTTCATTGCAGAGCATTATATGTTTTTGAAAGGCTATGAAACGTACTCCTACTACGGGCCTCTCAACTGGATCACCTTTAATGTCGGTTATCATATGGAACACCATGATTTTCCCAGCATCCCTGGATCCAAGTTGCCGATGGTAAGCATCAATATTTGCTCTGTGCTGCAAGAAGTGTGTCATGTATCCTGTTCATTCAAGAATTCTTAAATCCTAGTGCTTCTAATCCTACTACCTTAGACAGTGGTTCCCAACCTTGGGTCCCCAGATGTTCTTGGACTATAACTCCCAGAAGCTGCAGTTCGGATGTGCAGATGTAGAGAATTATCTCTTGATGTTACTAGCTAGGATAGTTAGACGTATGCAATTCTTTAGATGTATAAAACTATTTTACTTGCCGTCTCTTCTTTATTTTTACTACAGTTATGTAGAGAGTTTTAACTAGAGATAATTGCATATAGGCTCAATATATACAAAGATAGGGTGAGACGAGGGGAGAGAACTGGGCCATCAGACTAGACATGTTCCTCCCCCGGAGGGGGGCATGAAGAGGAGGTTAGAAGATTTTCGTGAAGAAGGAAGAGGGGAAGAAGGGAATTAATTGTGGCAAGTAGAGGGGAGTGCAGTCACAGGGAAGATGAAGGTATGTTATAGAGATGGGCACAAACCTTGGTTTGGTGAATTGTGTCAGTTCATTGGACCGGCACCACACGTGCCACGTGTTGTCTCCCTCCGGTCCTGGGCTGGATCCTCCACTCACCAGCCAGCACACACTACTCTCCTCCTCCTCTTTGGGCTTCTGACCAGTCCTGGCAGGATCACATGGCAGCCGCAGATGAGGAGGCAGAATAAGGATTGTTGGACATTGCTTAGGACGGTCTTGGCTGTGACCTAACTTTGTGTCTGCACAGCAGATGGTAAACTGAACTTAGAGGAGTTTGGCTCTCGTATAAATCAGCTCCTCCTTCACTCTTCCCCTTGTTTGCTTGTGAAGTGGCTTTTCTGCCAGATGATCTAAGCCAGGAGATCCCATTCTGCCAGCAAATATGAGATGAGCCATCCCAACCGTGCTGGCACCAGAGGCTTCTGCTTTTTCCAAAGCCACCTCAACTAAAAAAAAGACATCAGCTTTTTTGATAGGACAGGAGTTTGGTTGTTAATAACAATGGATGAAATGTTCCTCCAAGGTGGGGAGAAGTGCTTGCAGGATTGTATGTCTCATGGGCCAAAATGACTCAGTCATCATTGAGTACTATGATCACCTTTATTTGTGGGAGGGGTTGATGAACTGTCAACATTTTCTGCTCTGCCTGGACTGGGAAAATGTCTTAGGCCAGCCCTCACACAGCTTCCACTCCGGAACATTAATAATACAGAAATAAATAAAGATGCCCCCCTCCCTGCCATTTTGTGGAATGTGATGCCAGCGGGTGGCCTGTTTTCAGTACATTTTTCTCCCTTTCCAAACAATGGAATGTTCATAATCTTCCTCTCGCTATTACCTGCAGGCAAATGAATAACCTATTACGTGTTTGTGAGCCTCGTGCAGCCAAACCTATGACTGCCTGCAATGACAGTCATTGTGTGTAAATGGAAGCAGGAAAGTTGATTTCCTCCAGCCGGGTTTTTCTTCTTCTCTTCCCGTATACAGTTGCAACACCCCAGAGAACAAGCATTGTCAGTTACTTGTTGAGATCCAGATCTTTCCAGCGGGACAGCCATGGTGCTCTGTAATCTGCTGCAGAAAAACCCTCCAAGTTACTCATGATACCTTAAATGCAAGCTTTATTTGGTATATGCTGTTCCCTCAGAGGGAAGGACTGGCAAATCACTTCTGGGCACTCTGTATGTAGGGAAACCCTGAAAAAGGTCACCACAGATCGAGATTGACTTGACAGCACATTGTGATTATTGTGGAAAGGAAGTAAATGTTTATTTATTACGGTCAGAGCTTGGAAAGATGGCGAGTGTGGACTTCAGTTTCGCCGCCGATGCTGGCTGGGATCTGATTAGGGTTGTATTGTTACTGCCCAGGAGGGCAAGAGGTGCTTCTAAAATCTCTGTTGGCTGGCCATAGGGTACTGTGTACATTTCATTTGGGCTGAGGAATGGGTACTATTTGTTGTTCTGCCTCAGGCAGCACACTTTCTTGGACTGCCTAGTTTTCAATGTGTAAGTGTGAAGGAAAGGGGACTAGCTGTAGTAGTAGGGAATGAAATATAAGTCATTGGCTCAGAGTAAAAAAAAATTAACGGTGGTAGCTTTCTATCCTTTCCTTCCTCATAACTGATAACAATTTCCTTTGGGCCTTAAGGGTATTTGCTTAGGTCTACATAACTAAGAAAGTACAAAACTTGATAAACAGCATTGCTTCCCTGAGGGAGGAAAGCGCGGGGACAGAAATCTTAGCTGACAGTTTAACATCACTGAGCCTGACCCTTTCCCTCGAAGGGCATTTACCTGTCAACATGGGAACAGGGCAGGGCGGCTGAGAAGAAGAGAGCAAGGCTCTGCCTTTCTGAGCCTTGTGCCCTTACGATCAGAGGGAAACAATGCTGCAAAAGAAAACTTTACTGCAAGTGGCTTGATTTCAACCATTCCAGGATTGTTTTTTTTTTTCTTTTCCCTTTTTTCTTTCAATGTAGGACAGGGCTAGGCCATTGAGGTCTGCAATTTCCAGCAAAGGAATTGGAGGGCAAGTTGCAGAAAGATTCCAGAGGTACAGCATACCTGGAACTCATCCAGCCCACGTTTTTGGGTTGGAATATCCCCATCTCTCATCTAATGATGCAGAAGAAAAAAGGCTAGGGCAGCAGGAAAAGAGGAAGACCAAATACGAGATGGGCTGACTCCCTCATGGGAGCCACAGGCTTCAGTTTACAAGAGCTGAGCACAGCAGTTGAGGACAGGGCATTTTGGAGGTGGCTCATTCATAGGGTCACCTTAAGGCGACTTGATGGCATATATTTGTTCGTTTCGTTTAGTCGTTTAGTCGTGTCCGACTCTTCGTGACCCCATGGACCAGAGCACGCCAGGCCCTCCTGTCTTCCACTGCCTCCCGGAGTTGGGTCAGATTCATGTTGGTTGCTTTAGAATTGATAGGTTTGTTCTCCTTGCAGTCCAGGGGATTCTCAAGAGTCTCCTCCAGCACCACAATTCAAAAGCATCAATTCTTCAGCGGCCAGCCTTCTTTACGGTCCAGCTCTCACTTACATAGATTGCTACTGGAAAAACCATTAGGTAGGCGAGGTGCCTCACTCTATTGAATGGCAGGATCTTCCCTATCCTTCCTGATCACATATAACTTACCAGACCTATGAACTATGAACAAATGTATCTCTTGAATCATGTGTTGTCCTTTTCTAAATGAACTTTGAAATTTTCTGAGCCATTTTGTTTGATTTGTGGGGTTTACCTGTGGGAATTATGTATGAAATTTTTTTTATGCTGGTCTTAGGCTTGATGAGAGCATTTTTTGCAGATATGGAATGCTGGATTGAATCTTTTTTTAAATCTTTGCAGGTAAAGAAGATAGCAGCAGAATATTATGACACCTTACCTCAGCACCAGTCTTGGGTTCGAGTTCTCCAGGATTTCATTTTTGACGATAGCATCGGCCCTTATTCAAGAGTTAAGAGAATATGCAAGCTGGCACCGGGATTTAAATAGATATCTATTACATTCCCATTTAATAGCATAATAGACTTCTGCTTCCTGCACATATTGCTTAAATACACATAAATATTTTATGAAAAACGCTTGTTAGGCTGAGAAATAGCAGCTCATATGATATTTCTGCTCCCAGAAGATTTTTTTTTTGTAATCCAAATATTAAGAAATGTTATCAGAAGGATTTTAAAAACTTGTACCATTAAGGTATGCATCTGACATCATTCTAGGCATTTCCATCCCTGGAGAAGAAAGATTTGTGCCTCTGTGCTCCAACTTAAGAGTTGGGGCACAGAGGCCGGTTTGGGTGGGTCTGGGATTGTGAAGAGTACAGCGGGGGATGCCGTTGTGTGGTCTCCGGGAAGGTGAGTTAGAGACCACAGAATCTAGGCAGAAGGACTGCAGCTCAGCCAGCTACAGCAGAGGTCCCGAACCCCCGGTACGCGGCCCGGTGTCGGTCCATGGCCTGAGCCGGACCAGGCTGCCGAGGCAGACCTCCCAACCCCCCCCCACGCACACTCACCCCCGCACAGCCTGTTAGCGGTGCGCGAGTGCTACTGGAAAGCCCATGCGAGTGCTGCACCATTTGCGCATGCACGCCCATGCAAGAGTGCACATGCTTGTTCGTGTATGCATGTGAGCGCGCGTGTGTGTGTGCCCCACCTTCCCCAGCTGGTCCACAGACTAAAAAAGATTGGGGATTGCTGAGCTAGAGCACATACCCCAGCAGTCTTGAGTTCAGTCCCTGAATTCTCCTGGTAGAAGCTAGGAAAGTATCTTGTGTGAACTCTGGAAAGACATTGCCAATCTTGTGCGGTGTTGACAACCGTGCACTAGATGGACCCATGATTTCACTCAGGTGCCCGTGTCTGCACTAGACAGTTACTGCATTTTGATCCCACTAAATGTTGCAATTTCATCCCTTGGAATCTCAGCATTTGTAGCCTGGTACTTAGAATGATTTGCTAGAGAGCTCCAGTGCATTTGCCTAATATAAGAGACCGGTAAGGACCTCACCAAAATATAGGGTTTGGATCTTCTGTAGAGTGGAAGCATGGCAGCTAAAGTGATAGTTGTTGTTAACTGTAGGGTGTGGAGGCATTCTCAGGGTAATTGGCTTCCTATATCTGTCTGGAGCCTACTTGATTCCAGCAGTGAAAATTGTGCTGATCCTTTGCTGATGTTTCACTTGTGCTGGCAAGAGCAGGTTAAAGAGTGAATTAAAGAGTGAATTAAGGGAGGTTTTGAATGAGGGACCAACAAGTTCAACTCTTCCCCTAATAGGCCCTGCACCTAACGTCATTGTTTTTCCTCTTTTATCTCGGTCAACAAAGGCTGAAAAGTGTTTGTTACTCTGTTGTTGGTTTTCTCTTCCCCAACCTCCATCAGATTGCTTGTTAGGAATCTGGGCCATAATAATAGATCTTGGGTTCTTTCTCCTGCAGAGAGAAAAAGAGTAAGAGCTGTGATAAGAAGGTTATGACTACAGATGGGCACAAACCGGTTCATCCATTTGTAGAGGTGGCAGCCAGCACAGCCCTCTTCACCTGCCTCCTCTGGCTCAAACAGCCACTCATCAGGCTCACCTTCCTTGTTTTTACGAACTGGGATGAACCGGTCCATGTCCATCTCTAGTTATAACATCATGAGCACTGTGGGGAGCCCTCAGATACAGCTCTCATATATAAATATATATAAAATACATCATACAATGGCCAAAATTCTGTTGCTTAGCATAGTAAATCCCTATTGATTCAATGGGCCTACTTTATTGCAATTTACTGCACCAAGCAACAGAATTTTGGAAATTTGGTAAAAACTGAGTCGGCCTAGTAACAATATGACTACACCATGGAATCGGTCTTATGGCCTGCATTGTGTATAACACGTCATTATTGTGTGGAGTTCCTCAACCTGTGATGTTATTAGGATGGGGAACAAAATAAATCTATAAAAAGACTGCGCATTAAACATGAAGAAGTTTATTAATGGCTACTTAGTTGCAATAGTTAAAAATAGAACTTCCAAAATTTACAGGTGCCCTTCTAAATTCTGCAAATGTAGGTCCAACTAGGCAATGTCATCCTGAATCCTAGTTATCAAAGATCTGGTCTTGCTCTTTGATAGTGGATAAGGAAGGATGAATTTCTTTTTCTATAGTTATAATTGTGTTTCAGTATTTGCACTGCAATGTTATGTCCGTTTTGCTCAGAAGGAAGCTTGGTTGGGATTAGTGGATTTCAGGGCCAGATGAGTGTGTATGAAAGCAGAGCCCTTGCTTTGCATGTATACCATTTCCAGCTTTAATCCCTGTCATCTCAAATGAAGAAAAAAAACTGGTACTAGATGATGGAATATACATGTTCATGATATTAAATATCTGAGAACTTCTTAAATTCCTGTTTTATGTATCTACCTTACTTTTCCTCTACTGCTTTTGGTTGTTTCAAATCACAATGTTGACAAAATGATGTCAGCTGACAAAAGAATACATACTAGCCTTGCTACCTAACTTTGTGCATGCTGAAATTTCAGTGTAAAGTTGTGTATGCCTGCACAGGAAAAAGAAAAATCAAGGGAATGTTGCAGAGAAGCAGCAGCAAACAGGGAGCCTACACTACTCAATATTTATCCTGAGGGAGGTCCACATATCCTTTCTGGTGACTATAGAAAACACAAGTGAAATGTGTTGGGAGGGGGGCAAAATTTGAGGGGCCGGCTGAAATGAAGTAGGAGATTTAAAATGTTTCATATAGGTTCTTCAGATTTCTACCTCAAGAAACAAACTTAAGTTGTGAGCTTAAATGAATTGCAAATTGAAATGTAAGTTACAATGGTCATAGAGTGACCTGAGGATCATGGGTGATGGAGTCAGATATGAATTTCCCAGGGAGAGGTGGTCTTGTGCAAACAGACCTTGTAGATCTGTCTTCCCAAACGTGGTGCCCTTTGGGTATATTTGCCACGGGCTCCAGTAACATGCCAAATACTGGGACATATTGGTAGTTGTAGCCGAGGACAACCATTAACTTTCATGGCATTGTATTGGGGAATGCTACTACAGGTCTACTGGAGATAATGGTTCTGGTAATGAACATTATGACCTGTAGACATGTGTGACATGACAGGTCTCCAACAAGCCAACTTCTACAGTCTGAGGGACCATGTTGTCTTTCAAAGGTATGTCTTTGATGCTTTGTGCAACTCCCCTTTTTGTCAGTGCAGCTGAGGGTAAGGTGCTCTTTGACTTGAAAGCCCCATACGGATTTGAAATAAGCCATATATGGTTCCTAGGCTATGTCTGAATGTTCATGATATTCAAAAAGTTCAACACTAGAATCCAAATCCACTGCAGAATGACAAAACAAAAACCAATCAATGTCTCATGGACAATGAACAGTTTATTACCAATATGAGCACAGATACTGTGATGCACTGATGTACCGCTTTAATATTGTGATAGCTTTGAGAGCAGTGACTTGCTGGCTGATGGCTGGCATCTTTCGGCCTCCAATGGGGATGTCACAAGTAAGATTTCTGTTGGCAAAAAAGTCTCCATTTACAATGCAGACTACCAGTAAAGTTACTTCGAAGTCATCTAGTAAAAGCAAATGGTTCACGTATTTCCTTACCTACTATATACTAAAAAGAAAAATGTCATACATTTAAATAAGCAAATACAAAATACAAAAAAGGCTGACCAAATCTGATGTGCATTGTCAGATGAAATTTAAAAAATCCAAAAGTTTAAACTTTAATATTTTCTTTTTTTAAGATTTTAAGACTTCTTTTCTTTTTTTTTCTGTAATGAAGCAAATCCCAAGGCAGCAGCAAGCTTCAAAGTCTGCTTCGTCTGCTAATAAAAAGGATTTAAGAACAAAACAAAAAACAGATCCAGGTGTCCTCTTTCACCATCTCACATGATCTTGGTACATTTAGAAATCATTCGGCTGTCTTTCATATCCTGTGTGACTTCCAGATGGTTTTGCAGCCATTATGTTGTGCTGATTCTACTCAACTCCTGCCTGATAGCTGGAAAAAAAATACCAATAAAAAAGGCATAAGCTAAGCCTTCTGTTAGGACTACATATCATCACAACTTCCTAAATAATACAGAGACCACAGACTTAGAGTGGTGAGTGGATGGGATCTGCATCAAGTCAAAGCTGGAAGCAGTTAGATACTAGTAAACTAGTGTAGAGGTCAATATCGGACTAAGGGCCTTGTTCAGAAGTGATATTCCAGGTCCTCAGGACAGATAAAGGGATGAACCTCTGAACACAGCATATACAGTAGTTCATCTGTGGGAAAGGTCTGCAATAATAAGCCCTTGCCTGACTCATGGCAACCTCCCATGGTTTTTCTTTATAAAGTATTCAACATTAGTTTACCAGTCCTCTCTGGGGGTGCTCAGGGGCCATGCAGCTTGTCCAAAGCTGCACGGTGGGAAGGGAAGTTAACACCACTGGACACACATGCTCTGGAGTATCTTGGCTGGCTTCTCTCCCAGGAGGCAAAGTGAGAATTCAAATTCAGCCTTAAGCTCTGCAGCCAAGTACTCTGCAGGACCTACGGAATCATGCATGGGCTGGTGGGCCTTTTGTTGTTGTTGCTGTTGTTGTTGTTCTGTGCTGACAAGTTGGAACCAACTTATAGTGACCCTAACAGGGCTTTCAAAGTAAGTGAGATATTTAAGGAGTGGTTTTGCTAGTTCCAATCTCCCAGTGAGTTTTCTTCACCAAGCGGGGATTCGAACCCTGCTCTCCAGAGTCCTAGTCTGTCACCCTGTCACCACCCTGGGAATCCTAACAGTCATGTGCTGTCAAGTCAAATCAGGGTTTTTCATGTTGGACGCCTTCCGACCTGAGGGGCTCACCTTCCAGCATCATATCTTTTAGCCTTTTGTTTCTCTCCATGGGGTTTTCTTGGCAAAGATACTGGAGTGGCTTGCCAGTTCTTGCTCCAGGTGGATTGCATTTAGTCAGAACTCTCCACTATGTCCTGTCCATCTTGGGTGTCTCTGAACGGCATAGTCCATAGCTTCTCTGAATTACTCAAGCCCCTTTGCCATGACAAGGCAGCAATCCGTGAAGGGGTTGCAACCATCTAGACATGGACAATTCATATCCCTGGGGATACAAATATGAATCACAGCAACACAGAGGCCCATTCTCTCCCCCCCCCCCCGGAACTGGCCGGTCCACTCACTGTTTGCTGCATGACACTCGGCTCCCTTGTTGCTGTGCCAATTGCAGAGGGTTCTTCCCCGCCTCCCCACACAGTCAACCACTTCGGCATGGAGATGGGATGGGGAGTCTCCCCGCTCAGCTAACGGGTGGCTGGCTGTGTGGGTAGGCAGGGATGAGCTGGCTGGGTTCCTGTGATTGGTGCAAAAATGATGACGGAGCCAAGCACTGTGCAGTGGACAGTGAGTGGGCTGGCTGGTTCTGGGAGAAGGGAATGGGCCTCTGTGGCACCCATGCTGCTGCAATTAATATTTGTATCTCCAGGAATGCAAATACAAACAGCCCATGTCTACAACCACCCCACCATCTTGGCAGTATTTTGTGAGGAACGTATCTGTCACCCTCCTCCTCCGTAATGCTGTAGATAAATTCTTTAAAAAAAGCAACCCTTCCATTTTGTAGGAGTGTTCATTTTGTCAATAAAGAACTATTGAAAATTCTGTGGGGCCACCTCTATTAAAACATTTTTTTTAAAAAAAGGTGTCTCTTATATGGCAGGATATCCATTCACTTCCTCTGTGAAGCAGTAGCTGCAATTCAGTCAATGAGCCCAACAATGTGATCCTTTGATCCTTTGTTGTCCTGAAAGAGTGCCAGGTAAAGGGGTGCTTTTTTCCAGGCACTAATGAGTCTGAGTTGTGTGTTTAAGGCATGGCTGAAGTACTCCCTGATTTTCATCAGCTGCGAGGCTCTTTTTCTGTGCAACACAGAAATCAACCTCCTGACCAGGCGGAAGAGCAGGACTAAGACTTATATCTACTTGCAATTCTAACCAGAGCAGACCCATAAAATAAATGGCACCTTGTAAAGTCCCATTAGGAGGCAAGTTCCACTGATTCCGATTCTGTGGGTCTCAAGGAAGCCACAACCTCGAGGCTACAGGAGCTGAGCAGGGCTGCTAAGGGTAGGGCATTTTGAAGGTCACGCCTTCATAGGGTCATCGTAGGTCAGAGATGACTTGAAAACACTGAACAACCACAACTCTAGTTGTGAATAACTATTGAAGGATGGGAGTAACAATTCTTTGTGGACACTGCAGTACATACTCCAAACAACAACAGAATTAGCATTCTTGCCGCTCTACAGTTTCCTGAGGTAGTGGGCTAGAGACCCATGACAATTAAATTGATAGAAAACTAATAGGGCAGTGTGGTAGAGTGATCAGATGGCTTGGACTGGGACCTGGAGTATCCAGATCCAGTTCCCAAGTCCGCTGTGAGTCTCACTGGGTAGACCTGGAACTGTTATTCTTAATCAGTCCGGCCTGTCTCAGAAGACTCTTCCGAGTGCAAAGTGAGGAGTGCCCTGGTATACTGCTTTGAACTAAAAAAAGAGAAGGCTATAAATGTAACTGAAAAAATCAAGTCATATCCATCCTCCCAGGGTTTCTTTGTAATGTATCCAGTGCTAAGAGCTATGGTACCTCAAATGCACTTCCGCGCCTGTATAAGATTTAAAATTGGAAACTTAACTTAAGAACAAGAAAAGATCTCCCATCTTTGTCTTTTTGGCATAGGTCAACCCAATGGATGTATGTCTTCCCCTTTGCTTCTTACCATCAATTATCTCTTCTTTTACTTTGTGCAACTCTTTTACAACTTCCTCCAATATTTCCTAGGAAAAGAAAAGAGTAGTCCATTGATCAAAATGTGTTTTTCAAAGATTGGGGGGGGGGGGAGGCTAAGCCTTCCCCCCCCCCCGTCTGCCCCCAGACGGATTTAAAGGTAACAGCCTGGTGCAGAGCACCCACTAGTATGTAAGCCATGCCAGGGATTCCTCCTCTCATGCCTACAGAATTTCTAAAAACCTGAGCTGTTTTGTATATTACCAATTATTGATAAGAAAAAAAAATGAATGAGTATACTTTGGTTTGTATAGATCATCATGGTGCAAAAAGCCCCAGTGACCTGACAGAGAATTTGGATAATTCAACACAGAATGCATACTGCCTTCATATGTTCCTGTGTTAGAAGAGGATGTCCTGGCACAACGTCCAGGTTGAGGCACCTGGGAGCTGACACAAGAGTCACATGGTACATTTTCTATAAAGAAACCACACAGCCTGCATGTATAGCTGGGGATGTGCTTTGATGCAAGCAAAACACTTTGGGGATAATGTGCTCATGGGTCGTGTACTGGCTGCTGCATGCAGGTGCCTTCCAGGAACCCACTGGAAGTGGGATTTCCAGGAAGCAGAGCCCCAAAGCTTTTCTTAGCGGCTGACCATATGCTTCCTAGTCTGATGGTCTTATTGTGGCTCTCCCAGGGCAGGACTGGCTGAAACTATGGTTGCTAACAGTCTATGCAGATTGCTAGATTAACCAACAGTCTTACTCTGTATAAGGCTGCTTCCTATGTTTTTATTGCGTATGTTGGGCCATAGCTCAGCTGTAGACCATCTGTTCTTCAAGCAGAAGGTTCCCAATGCAACCCCTGCAGTCTCTAGACTCAGAGAGCCTCCTGGTTGGTTCTCATTCTTCTTGCCTTCTTTGCTCCCCCTCCCTGAGTTGGTGCAGCTTGGGTAGCTGCAAAATAGCTTTGGCAAGCTGCTAGGGTCCACAGGCCACAAAATCCCCGTCCGTGATGTAACCAGTGCTGTGCAAAAAGGCTTAGCACATCCAAACAACGAACAAGCTTCTCTCCCATCTGCATTCAAAGACAGGCAAACTCACTTGTTTCATGCGATCAAAATCTAAGGTGTCCATTGCCACATCGTTGCTGCTGCTGGCTGGCTTCATCCTTGAGAAAGAGAGAAATAAGTGGGAATAAGGAGAGATGTTCTGCCAGTTTCAAAGCCACCAGTTTATTAAGACATGATAAGTATCAATTGATTGTGATAAGAAAGAGAAGCTTGGAAAGGCAGATGGAAGCACACCAGTCAACTCACGGGCTGTTGATTGCTTGGACAGTGGACTGGTATCCTTTCACCACTCAGCAGTCAGCACGGTCTAACTAAGCAAGCACCCTTAAGCCCAGTCTCCCATGCTTCAGTGAGAGACGTCCATTTCCAGCTTGCAAATGCACTTGGAAGGAGGGGAGGAGTGAGCTGAAATGCATCAGCATACGTGAGCTTTTTGATCTGTAATGCTAATCCAGATAGTTCCCATGACTACTTTAGGGCAGAACTTTCTACTGCTGTTAATAATTTACTATGCCCCATTAAGAAGTCTGCAGGCCAGGTTGGCTTCCGCCAGCATTTTGAGATATGTTTCCTATCCCATGTGGCCCTGTTCTTGTTTCCCCAACCCAGAAGGCTGTAGATGCTTCAGCCACAGGCATCCTCGTGTGCCAAGAAATGAGTGTGGTCAGATCCCCTCAATTTCTCCTCCTTTTACCATTTTGGTCACCAGTCATTCTAAGAGCTGAACTACGGCGACCTCCTGTGGTCAGGACTGGCAGTGCACAAGCGATATTGTAAAATTTGTCAGGTGCAAGGAGGAGAAATAATTTGTATGACCTGTTTTTAAATGATGTGATATGGGCAGACAGTCAGTACAGATTAAGTGTGAAAACGATCATGCAATTGCATCTGTGGAACTCACTGGTGAAACAACTATTCGTGTGCAATGTTACTAGATACTAATTAGAGTATGATCTCATAATCTCCATGGCTGGTGAATATTTTGATGAATGCTTCTGAACAGATTAAGTGCAGAGCAATACACACCCACAGCTCTTTCACTGTGCTTCAAAACCAAAGGATTCTCTCACATATTTCTGGGCCAGTGTCCAACACAGGAAATCCTCTTCTGTATATTACGATGCTTGATCTCCCTTGTCTTCTTCAGAGAGCAAGCCAAAACCAGCTTTTAGACTCAATGGCATGCTTGTCTGTTGAAGACCATTTAATGGATTGCAAATGAAGACAATTTAATGGATCACAAATACATTAACACTGTTGGAGAAGCAGCCATTTGGTTGTTTCTATTCGTCTTTACGGAAGCACAGAACAAACAGTTGGGGGGGTGTCTCTCTATCACACATTCTTTGAACCTCCTCTTCCTGACTCACACATTTGCAGACTTTGCTACACCAGAAGCCTCTACATCAGCCATTCTCAACTCTTTTTTTTGGCCACAGCCAAATAGGAAAGAAATATTGGCTGAATCACAATTATGTAAGTTGCACAACAAACCTCGTAAGGTGGTGTGTGACGACCTGTTTCCAGTCTGTGGACACCTTCAAATGTGACAAGGGTCCCCAGGGCTCCCATTGAGAATGGCTGCTGAACGCTGCCAGCGCGTAATGGCTAACACACAAGGCCAATCATGATCAGCAGACTTGGCCAAAATCTAAGGGAATTTCAAACATGATGTATTTTTGGTGGGAGGGGGGTCTTCTGTATACCAGACTATCAATTACACCAAGGATTAGGTCCACACTTAGGCACATGTGATTGTAAAGAACCTTCCCTGACCTCCCTACTCTCACTGTGGAGAGCAGCACTGAAATGACCCTTTCTGATACCACTGATACTATTTCCATCAAGGCCTTCCACGCCTGCCACATAGTGGTAGGGTTTCTTTTGAAAACCACCATGAAACCCCAAACAATACATTTGTATTAGAATCAGCCCTTTGTCTCTCATAGTGACATAACATGAGCTCCCTTAACAGAGGCATGTCAGGCCTTGTATGTTTTCCCGGGCAGAATAAGCCGTGATGCCATTAGCTTCTCGTATGTCACTCCTATATAAAACCCACTGAGAACAGTGTTTGCTTAAAGGTGGAGCAGCCGAAAGTGAGTTGCAACCAGGCGTGCAGGCTGTTGTTAGCTGAAGAATGAAAAATGACACAATTTTGCAACAGATAAGCCAAAGAACAATAGAGCCAGAGCATTTTTTCCCCAGTACCTAATGCATGGTTGAAAGTCTATGGGGCTCTTAAGTTCGGGACTTCTCCCCACGGATGGGTTTCTATGGTAGTGGAATGAGAGAAAGAGTATGACATGAGCACATGCAGATGCTATGTAAACAGGTGCCTTACTGAAGGTTTTCTCCAGGTTACCTTGAGAGTAATGAAGTGACTGGTTTTTCCACAGAGTTGCTTCGTTCCCAAGGCTTTTTCCCAGTGTCTGTTCAAAAACAAAGCAAAACAGGATAAAATGAACAATCACCATTGACTTGATTGTGGAAGAGTCAGTTGCTTTCACACACTAAAAAAATAAATAAATTCCTAGAGCTTATACATAGCTTGCCTGCCCTGAAAGGAATAGATGTGTGCTAGATAGATAAAACCAGACAAACAGATTTAGGCTTAAAGTAACAAAAACTGAGAAACTGATAAAAACAAAGTTTTTTTTTTTAAATGAATATTTCAAAAATTAATTCTGTTTGCTCTGACAGAACACTTGAATATTTTTGAAAGCATTTTTAAAAAGCCATTGAATTTGCTGGGTTTTAAAAGTTGTAACTTTCCAAAGTTCCCCATAAGACGCTTTTAACTACCCCACAACCTGGGATTTTCTTCCCATAAGAGTGGCCTCCAGGAACCTCTTGCTTCCTGCTTCTTCTGTGTTTTGTTTTGGACAGTCCTTCCAATATTCAGAATCACAATAGTGAATTTTGATTCCAACACTAAAACAACTTTTTGAAGGGAAGACAGCAAGTAACAGAGCTGAATACCTGAAGAATTCTGCTGCTGAACAGGGCCTCGTGTAACGGGTGAGGGGGACGTGCTAGCATCTTCCTAGAAACCAGCAAACAAAACTTCAATCTTATGCTTCAAAACAAGTCATTCTTCTACAATTGCTACATCTTGTCACAGGAACCCCGACAGCCACTAAGATGAACAGCAAAGCCCCTTGTCAGGATTCCTTCTCTAGGGTCTCGAGAGGCCTTATTTGCTTTGTTCTACAGATACCTCTGTCTAGAAAAACTCCTTTCATAATCAAACTACTTTAACATTATCAAGAATACCAGTTCTTTGGATTTATTTATTTATTTATTTAATATCCCGTCTATCTGGTCGGTTAAGACCACTCTAGGCGGCTTACAGCATAAAATACACAATAAGTATATATATATATATATACTTATTGTGTATTTTATGCTGTAAGCCGCCTAGAGTGGTCTTAACCAACCAGATAGACGGGATATTAAATAAATAAATAAATAAATATAAATGGTTTTTGCATAGCAGAACACATTTCAACAAGATGGGGACAAACAATGGGGGGGAGGAGGAAAGGGAAACATCAGGAATTGACTGGAGGGAAGGCCTGCCGAAACATCCATGTTTTTAATTGATTTTTAAAGATACCCAGTGAGGGAGCCACGCGAATCTCAGGAGATAGGTTGTTCCAGAGGCGAGCAGCCATTGCCGAGAAGGCCCGATTTCTTGTCTTTTCCTTCCGGGCCTTCCTCGGCGTTAAGCTCCTCAGCCTCACCTCCTGGCTCGCACGAGTGACACGGGTAGATCTTGGTAACAGTAGGCATTCCTCCAGGTATCGAGGCCCTAAACTGTTTAGGGCTTTGTACGTAAGCATCAACACTTTGAAGTCGATGCGGAACCGAATGGGCAGCCAATGCAGTGCGGCCAGAGTGGGTGAGATGTGTTGGTATTTTTTCACTCCACGAAGTAGTCTGGCCGCTGCATTCTGCACCACCTGGAGTTTCCGCAGCAGCCTCAAAGGCAGCCCCACATAGAGTGCATTACAGTGGTCTAATCTTGAGATTACAAGCGCATGCACCAAGGTAGTGAGCGCCCTAACATCGAGATAGGACCGCAGCTGGGCTATCCGCCAAAGATGAAAAAAGGCGGTACAGAATTAAACCTCCGCCCCTCCCTACACTCATAATGGGATTCCCCTGTAAAAGTGCACCTCAGTCAAAGTGCAAATTAAGCCTTTGTTTATTTTCCAACTGCCAATCACAAAACAAATCATACTGTAATATGCAAGATACAAAGATGAAGAAAATCATATGCTATAACAAACAGATGTCATTCACCACAGGAGGGCAACTCCACAAAAAATGTAAATGTTTCCTCTGGCCATCTGAGGAAGACAATATTCATGAGTGCGTCTTCTCAATGATGTGCGCTACCAACATCCTTAGGTATGATAGAAGCTGGTCAGATACCTTGTCCATCTAGACTATTCTTGTCGACATATGGTGGTGGGGTTCTAAGTCATCACCTGCTGTCTGCTCCCTTTAACTGAAAATGCCAGGGATTTGAACCAACAGTGTGAGCTTGTATCTCTTAGAGATAGGTGACAGGAATGCTGTTTGCTTTGAATGTGCAATCAAAGGTACCAAAAACAGGCACAATATGTTCAGCACTTATAGGAGAATGTATGCTACAGCCTCTAATCCTTCACTCTATTTTTTCGCAATATTACTGTGATGGCACCAAAGGTACGCCTGACGGCATCGGAACCATCACTCCGATAAGAACTGGTTAAAAACTATATTTGTTATCTAAGACACACAAAATCTGCCACACACCAATCTGACTTATGGAGCACTACCGGGCTTTTTCTCCTCTTTCTGGAGGTGTGTAAAGACTTTTTCTCCCTGTGTAATGGACATTTGCTTGTCAATAAGCAAAACTGGCAACAGAGTCAAAATGCTTTCTCCTTACTGAGCTTCTGTCATTATCTGCCTGTTTCAGCTGTAGATTTTGAACTTTTAAAGATATAGAGATTTTATTTAAAAGCAGCACAGAGAGGTTTCAAACACCTCAGTTCCACAAAAAAATAAAAAAAAAAAGTGGAACTGAAAACTTGGGAACAGTAATTCAATTTAGCTTGTCCGGACAGATCAGTTAAATTATGTCAGCAGGAGTTCTGTACCTCTCCATATGGAAGGTACTATTTGGCACATGACAAAAACTCCCTTTGACAGCAATGGGAAGTATCATTTCCATGAACAGCAGCTTCAGGGGAAACTTTTTTTTTGCTGTCTGGCACAGGAGAATACGATCAACCTTCTTCCTCTAAACTATTTATTTTATTTTATTTTATTTGGCTTTTGTACTGCCCATCTAGACGAATCTACTCTGGGCAGTTTACAGTCAAAAAAGGCAATAAAATTAAAATCATCAATAAAAAGACTGAAACAAGCCAAAAACCAGAGGAAACTAGTGCTTCCCAACCCTAAGTCCCCAGATGTTCTTGGACCACAACTCTCAGAAGTCCTGGCCAGAACAGCTGGTGGTGAAGGCTTTTCGGAGTTTCTGTCTAAGAACATCTGGGGACCCAAGATTGAGAACCACTGCTTTAAAATCATAGTCCCAGTGCTCTTCAGCCTCCTTGAGGCTGTTATGAGAAAGTTAAAGTCAACACTAAACCATCTGTTTAACCACCATGTCTAATTTGGCACTTAATACTGTACTAAATTTTCAGCATTTATGCTGCAAAGCATGAATCTACCTTGCATTATTGCTGTAGCTTAGAACTGCCATTTAAGCTACATGACAGCTGCTAAGGAAGACATGCTTCTAATCAGCATGGGCTGATCAAGTGCTCATCTCAGGGCAGGTGTGCTCCTAGAACTATCTCAAGCTCATGCAGGTCCAGAAATCGACACAGGCTGCATCACTCTGAGAGCCCAAGTAATGATGCTTTGGTCCTCAGAGAGGTGCAGCCCATGCTGATTAGAAGCATGTCTTCTTAAACAGCTGAAAACGGCTCATTGTCACTGCAGGAAGTTCTCACATCTCCGGCAGTTTCCAATTTAGCTTGTGTTGTTTTGTAACTGGTCCTCTGGACATAACCCCAGGCTTTGTTTGCCAGTCTAAGACCTCAGACATGACAGTTGGTTTGAAACCCTTCTTCAAAACACTTCTCATTTCTACCTGGAGAAGTTGCTTGGAAAGTATAGTTTGGCCAAATCTCAATCACAGTAATGGAACTTGTATCCAACCAATTCCAGAGCATCGTCCCCATGGACTCTGAAATGTGACAGATCTAGAACAAGCTGCTAATATTGAAGTTCATCTCATTCAAGAAAACCAATCCTAGTGCAGTGAGGAAAAGATGGTCTTTAAAAAAAAATTAAAACCCATTCACTCACAATGTTCTGATTATAGTTAAAGAGATAATTCTGTTTTCTTCACTTTTTGCTTTTTCTGCTTGCAGCAGCAGCAGCAATTGTAATGCACGCGTTTGAGAGAGTTACACTTACATTTTGGCTTTCCTCTTCTTTTTTGTCAGCTGGCTTGTCTGACTGTGATGCTGCTTTCCTCCTTGGGAGAGTGTGGAAGGAAAAAAAAAGACTATAAACTGGTCCCTTGGAAAGATATCAACCAACCACAGCCTTCAAAAAATTAATAAGTCAATATATTCTGCTATATAATCTTCCCCAGAGCTTGAATTGTTTTCTGATGGAAAACCAACATAAGGCAGCAAACAGGCCAATAAAACTTGAAACTGTAGGTCTTGTTCTTGAGTTGACAATGAAACAGCATCCATAGCTTGGAAAAGTTCATTTTTTAAAAAGACTGCAGCTTCCAGAACCCTCCAAACAGCAATCACAATGGCACAGGGTGAATGCTTTTGATCCTGAGTGCCCGCACTGATTAAAAAAACAACAACCCAGCCGGCGGAGGGTGGTAGTGGCAGCAGAAGTAGCGACGGTGGAAGCAGAAGTGGCAGCGGAAGGGGGAATCTTGGGCACAGAGGTGCCTCCAGACCCCACTCTGGATCTTCCGCCAGCACCAGCTGCTCTGGATCCTGGCCTGCCGCCTGTCAGGGTGCTAGAACTGCAGCTGCAGCCTCCTCCTCCGCTTTGGCTGCCAGAGGTAGCGATCCAGCGACTTATGGCTCGCGTGCCCACAAAGAGGGCTCTCTGTGCCACAGGTTCGCCATCGCTGGCATAGGGGTTCTTGGGAGTTGCAGCCTAAAACGTAAGCTTTCTAAGCTGTGGAGGTGCTGAGTCCTCTAATACTGGGGACATTCATGAGGAAATTAGACAAGAGGGCGTCAGATATATTTTGAGTTGGATTCCTGCACTCTGATGGTCCTTCCAACTCTGTTATTCTGTGATTCTATGATCTACAGCAGTGGTCCCCAACCTTGGGCCTTCAGATGTTCTTGTACTTCAACTCTCAGAAATCCTGGCCAGCAGAGGTGGTGGTGAAGGCTTCTGGGAGTTGTAGTCCAAGAACATCTGGAGCCCCAAGGTTGGGGACCACTGATCTAGAGCAGTGGTTCCCAAACTTGGGTCTCCAGATGTTCTTGGACTAAATCTCCCAGAAGCCTTCATGATGAGCTATGCTGGCCAGGATTTCTAGGAGTTCAAGGTTGGGAACTACTGATCTGTAGGGACTGAACAAATCCTTGGCTTGAAAACTCCGAATGATTACCAGTTTTTGTCTTTCTTGGATAACGGTCAATTAACTCTTGGCATTAGAAATTTCAGAGCAAGACAGGCAATGGCAATTTCTCTGAACACCATGCAAAATACAGCATTCTTCATTTATAATAGACAGACTACGGAATCACCAACCTTTTTGCCAAGAGTTTATTCATTTCTTCCATTAGTCCTCCTCCTCCGCTACTTGTTCGGTTAGCATCAGTTTTAGAAGCTCCACTGGGACTGGACCCTCCTGATCCATCTTCTGGCTTTTAAGACAGAAACCAACAACTCAGATCTCTGGGATACTAAAGGGGACTGGCACTCTCATTGCAACAACAGCTTAAACATAGTATGAGGCTGAGCAATTTAAAATTGCTTTTTTATTTGGCATTTCCAAAACAGCTCTTCATGTTACCTTTCTAAAGATTGATTTTTTTTAAAAAAGTAAATATTTTAGTTGTACAGTATCTGTGTATCGGTTGGAAAAATCTTAGAACACATAGAAGAACAAGCCTTCCTGAGGGAAAATCAACATGGCTGCTGTAAGGGCAAGTCTTGCCTCACAAACCTTTTAGAATTCTTTGAAATGATCAACAAGCATGTGGATGAGGGCGAACCAGTGGATATTATCTATCTGGATTTTCAGAAGGTGTTTGACGCAGTCCCTCACCAAAGGCTGCTGGGAAAACTCCACAGTCAGGGGATAAGAGGGCAGGTCCTCTTATGGAGTGAGAATTGGTTGAGAACCAAGAAACAGAGAGTAGGTGTCAATGGGCAATTTTCACAATGGAGAGAGGTGAAAAGCGGTGTGCCCCAGGGATCTGGCCTGGAACCGCTGGTTTTCAACCTGTTCATCAGTGACCTGGAGACAGGGATAAGCAGTGAGGTGGCCAAGTTTGCAGATGACATGAAACTTTTCTAGGTGGTGAAGACGAGAAGGGATTGTGAGGTGCTCCAGAAGGACCTCTCCAAACTGGGAGAATGGGCGGCAAAATCACAAATGTGTTTCAATATAAGAAAATGTAAAGTAATGCAAATTGGGGCAAGAAATCAAAACTTTAGTTATCCATTAATGGGTTCTGAGCTGTCTGTGATGGATCAGGAAAGAGATCTTGGTGTGCTGGTGGACAGCTCGATGAAAGTGTCAACCCAGTGTGTGGCGGCAGTGAAGAAGGCCAGTTCCAAGCTAGGTATCATTAAAAAGGAGAATGAAAATAAAATAGCTAACATAATAATACCATTGTAGAAAATGCTGGTAAGGCTGCACCTGGAATATTACACACAGTTCTGGTCATGGCACCTCAAAAAAGCAACAGTGAAACTGGAAAAGGTGCAGAAGAGAGCGACTCAAATCATGTCTGTGCTGGGACACCTACCTTATGAGGAAAGGCTACAGCGTTTGGGGCTCTTTAGTCAATAGAAAAGGCATTTGAGGAGGGTGACATGATTGAGACGTATAACATTATGCAGGGGATGGGTAAAGTGGATAGAGGGAAGCTCTTTTCCCTCTCACACAATGCCAGAACCAGGGGACATCCACTCCAATGGAGTGTTGGGAGAATGAGAACAGACAAAAGAAAACATTTCTTTACCAAGCGTGTTGTTAGTCTGTGGAACTCTTTGCCACAAGATATGGCCTAGATGCCTTTAAAAGGGGATTGGACAGCTTCCTGGAGGAAAAGGCCATTGCAGGTTACAAGCCACGATGGGGATGTATAATCTCCAGGCTTAAAAGGAAGGTACTTTAAAATGCCAGATGCAAGGGAGGTGTATCAGGAGACAGGTATCTAGTTGTCTCGTGTGCTTCCAGAGGCCTCTGGTGGGGCCATTATGAGATACAGGAAGCTGGACTAGATGGGTCCTTGGCCTGATCCAGCAGAGCTCTTCTTATGTCCTTATGGATAGCTATTTCCATGAAATAATGGAATAAATGTCTCTGGTTGCCAAGAGACATTAATAAAACCATTACCTTAATTATGAATGCATTATCTTAAATTTTAACTATCTCCATATTCAAACTACAACACACAGAGTGAATCTCTCCTCTCAGTCTCAGCCTTTCTTTTATATACACATATTATTAAAATGAATATGCCCCTTGACATTGGAGTTGCTGAGAGATAGCCGAACAAAAAAACTTTCAGGTGCTGTTCCTTGTGCACATACAACATGATTTGATTATAACCAGCCATTTAATCCAAAGCCACACATGCTGAGTAGGCAGGAATCTGCTTGCCTTTTAATGAAAGGAGCAATTCTACATATACATAATTTCCAAGTAAATTTCCCAGAACCATCAAGTCAATCCCAACTTACAGTGATCCTTTCCAGGTTTCTCTAGTAGAGAATACTCAGAAGTGGTTTATCATTCATTTCTTCTGGGGGTGCCCTGGGAGTGTGCAGCTTGTCCAAGGCTACACAGGCTGGCTCTACTCACAGGAGGAACAGTGGGGATTTGAACTCTCAACCTCTGGCTCCACAGCCAGAGACATCAACCTCTGGCTCCACAGCCAGAGACATAAGCCACTCAGCTAAATTATACCTTAGGTAGTTCAATTTAAGCAAAATCAAAACATTGGTATACATTCAGCTGATAATTTCTACAAGATAAGTAATCAGTTCATGTATTTTTTGCTATTGGTTGAATCACATGGGTTGGTAGCCAAGAGGAAATGTATCTATGCTGGCTTCTTAACTTCCCTCTTTCTTATGCCTTACGACCTGCCACTTGCCACACATTGTTGGAACATCTGCCACTCCCATATGAGGGGAATCCATGAGGTGAAGCCTACATAACAGGAAAAATCTGCCTTGATCAGCTGTAAACTCACACTCAGAAAGTCAGATTTCCCTAGGTGAGTGCATTTTAGCCTATCGCAAAGGAGTCAGGAAAGAGAGGAGGAGGAAATTGGCAATCAGTTATTGTCTGCAGTTTGTTAAGGCAGCTTCTGCTGTAGCTATCTAGACTTGTGGAAGGCATGGCTACAGCAGAGCTATATTAGCAAGCTGTAATGCACTGATTAGCAATTTCCTCCTCTCTCTTTCCGCCTTTTTTATCTCCTAGGTGCCCTAGTGAAACTCTGTTGCAATGCCGACACTAAGCCTTTAAAGAGAAAAAAAAATCCCACAGTATCGTTAGTGAAGGTCTGAACTCTAGCAACTCGGACTGAGCCAGGAATGTACCACTCCGTGTGGGGCCATGCTAGGTTTTTATGTTATTCTTGTGGTGTCTGCTTCCTGCTGGGAAATGTCCTGGCTGAAGCAATCTGATCAATGTGTTTGTTCTTCTTTCCAGTCATGTTTAATTGATTTGCTCTTGCCATTGGTGGTGGGGTTTTGCTATGTTATACCATTTTATGATCTTATGTTTGTTCTGTTATTCTCATATGTTATTTTGAGATGAATGTTTTGTTACATGTTCTTTTACTAGCCTCTCAGAGTAATGGTTCATCATTAGATGGGTGGGATATAAGTACAACAAACGAACGAACGAACAAACAAATGAATGAATAAATAAATAAGGCACAATCCATAGACTTGGGCAAGAGACAGTCACTTGGGACTGCTGACTGCGAGATCATTTTGTAGGCACGACTGACACTTTCCTGGGCGGTTAAGAGGAAAATAGCTGACAAGATATGGAGCCTCCAGAAGGTAGCAAAACAGGCTTCTTAAGACATTTGAGGAGAAACATCTGCAAGTGCACCCTTGCTTCTCTCCCCAAATCAGCATCCCTGCACATGCTTCTCTGAATCAGCTCAAGTGATTGCACTGTGTGAATTAACCTAAATGTGTTTGCTACCAAAAACAAAAACAACAACAACAACAAAAAAGAAGCCTTAATGATAGAGGAAAAAGAATTCAGATTGGGGTAGGGGAGAACTCCAGACCAATTCTCACTGACTCGTACATAAAACATAGTCAGCAGAAAATAATGTGAATCAGGCCGTCCCAATCCTGGGACATTTGCTATATTATTTGCCAGTACTGTTACCTTCCTGTCTAAGATCTTTTAAAAAAGTTACAGCTGAGAAAGGCAGTGACTTTCCAATGTCCTTCCACCCCTATTGAAATCATGGTGGAGCTGAGATTTGAAAACCAGAATTTCCAGTCCCAGCAGAGATGCCTAATACCACGGCAGGATAAGTATTCTTACCCGTTGTACTCTTCTTAGTTTGGCACCAGCCAGAGCTGCTGCAAATCCTGAAACTGATCCATCGTCAATGTTTGTTCCTCCACTACCTGCTGGCAGTGGAGGTGGAGGCGGTGGTGCAGTTCCTGTAGGTGGAGGAGGTGGGGGAGGGGGAGGAGGAGGTCCTCCAGATGAAGCGGGTATTCCAACACCGGCGCAGGGATGACCTGGTGGAAGGACAGGACCTAAAACATACGGAAGAACTGTTCAGAAACCACATGATGCTGCCTTGCTCCCTTGCCCCGCCCATTTCTTTTTGTGCCAGGGACAAGTAGTAGCTAAAACACAAGACTGGAAAGAAAAGTAATTTTTAGGGGTCTTATGCATGGCAAGATTCAACAACATATACTGAACAATATGCTGCAAACCCATCCCTGGGAAATAAATGTGTCCAAAGCAGAGCTTGGACAAATTAATTTGGGGAACTATAACTTCCAGAATCCTACTGGGAACTGTAATCCAATGACTATAGTAACTTTTGCAAGCCCTGGTATTGAGCAAAAAAATTACTGTGTTTCCCCCAAAATAAGACAGGGTCTTATATTAAGTTTTGCTCCAAAAATGCATTAGGGCTTATTTTCAGGGGATGTTTTATTTTTTTTTCATGTACAACAATCTACACTTATTCAAATACAGTACTGCCATCTTCTGGTGGCTGCACAAGGGTGGAGGGTAGAGTTTCACTTAACTGGGGCTTATTTTGTGGTAGGGCTTATACTACGAGCATCCTGAAAAATCATACTAGGGCTTATTTTCAGGTTAGGTCTTATTTAAGGGGAAACATCCGTTTTGCTACGTCTATGCTTTGCTTAGGACGGGCAAGGCTGCAATGAATATTACCAGATGGACTGCAGCTCTTCCTAACATGCTCAAATTCCCTCCTTCCTGAGCTGCTTGGTTAGCCATGAAATGGAAAGTCAACAAATATTTGAAGCTATGACCCTGTCTTCTTCAGGGCTTAACACAGTTTGCTTTAGTCTATTAGATACTGCTACTGATTCAAGCTGCTGGGACATTCTGGGAGTTAACAGTAACTAAAGGTTACATTTGCTGGTCTGCTCCAAAGGTAGAACTAGATGTGATGCTCCCTCAAGAGAAAACTGCATATCACAGCACATGATTTTCCCCACCCCTGTATCCTCAGTTTAGGGTGCTTTGGAGTTAACGTTCCAGTCTCAGAGCCACATGGATCTTTGAATAAAACTCTCAAAGCAAGGGGGGCGCGCACATTTGACCAGCTAAACACAAGGAAGATGTACAGTGGACCCTCAACTTACAGACAGCTCAACTTACAGACTTTTCGAGTTACAGACTTCTCTGGCCACAAAATTTAGGTTCGACTTGCAGCCGGAGAATCGACCTACAGACCAGAAAAAAACCAAAATGGAACAAAAATGCCCGGTTACGGCATTAATCAGTTTTCAATGCATTGTAGGTCAATGGAGACTCGACCTACAGACTTTTCGACCTGAACCACCGTTCCAATATGGATTAATTCCGTAAGTAGAGGGTCCACTGTACTTCAAATTAGTATCTAATTCAGCCTTGAAATTACAAATGCTTCTTTGCCCTCGTGAGTTTAATTTTGCTTTGAATTTGAATGACAACACAAAGAGCACTTCCTCTGATCCAAAAACCACGCCTTATTTCCTGGATAGAACATGGATGTTTTTCATTCATAGAATTCACCACCGGGAGAGGTAAACTATAAAAGGAAGGGAGAAACATGTGCATCTATTCTTTTTAGTTTTGGAAGCACAAGCACTGTGGGAGCACCAAGATGCCAATTATCTGCTTGCTAATCCATACACATTACAACTGTGCAACTTCTGTCTCCCTGCTGAAGTCTTCTTTTGCATATGCAAAATTAGCTCCATATGAGCTGAGAACCTGCTTCTTTTCACAAATTGTCTTTACCCTATATGAGGTCAAGCTGGAAGTTCTAATATTTCAAGCACAATGCATATCTATCTAAAGGTAACCCAGATTCTTTGCAATGAGGCTTACTCCCAGGAAAGTTGTGCACATAATCACAACCTGAACTGATTATTGATATAGATTTTTTACATGGCTTATATTTCTGTTTGTTACAAAGAATCAAAAAAGTAGGTCCCACAGTTATTCTACCATTTCTTGCTGAACTTAATAGATTCTAACAATGTCAGGACTATGGGTAGTATTCAGTAGCTCTTACGTTTCTCAGAACGAGAATGATATGGCTTTACTGTATATATAAAGAGATGGGTCCTGCCAACAAAATTCTGATTCCACGTGAAGCAGTGCTAGGTGCTTGTAACTCTAATACAAATCTATTAAGCATCCCATTACACAAGTGGAAGGATGTGATGGGAGATCCTGCATCTCAGACATAATGGCTAAAATCCAGTAGTAAGTCACAACTAAGGTAGGCCCACTGACTCAGAGGGGATTTGATGAGTCATCTCCTCCATCTGTTCCATTGATTCAATGGCTCTACTCCAGTTGTGACTTACTACTAGGTTTCAGCCAATGTAAAGTATGGGTGTGACGGTCCCACAGTTGTCACAGAAACAATTATGGTTCTCCACTTATTGTCATGGGTCGTTAACAGTGGTCTTTCTGGTGTCTGTGGTCCTGGCGAGGGATGGAAGTGCAGCATGATAAATAGGAGGCGGATTGTATCTAAGGTCTCCACCCCTGTTGAGTGAGGGATTTTCTATATGCACATGTATGGCCTACCTGACCCGTTTCTCAAACCACCTAAAAGATAGGTGTTAACAACCCACGACAATAGGTGGAGAAGGACTGCAGAGGTTCCCTCAACGCCAGTCCTTTTATTCTTCTAATGAGCTTATTCAGGCCAGGGGGAACTGAAACCAATGTGGAGGATATATCAGGGGTCTCCCACCAACTCTCCTCAGACTGAAGAAGCTACTTAGATGAATAGCAAAACATTTTAACCTAATAAGAAAGAAGTCCAGCTGCCGTGACTCATCTTTCAGATAACGTCACCTGGATGATTAAGAATCTTCACAGTTATTCTGGAATGTTTTTCATGCACAGTACTCAAAGTCCTAGAATATTTCTTCAAATATCCAGTTCCTTAGACTGGATATTGTCATTTGGATTGAAATAATTGATAGTCTTTACCAGATAAAAGACTTCCTGCATTCTCCTAATAAATTAAATTCCAGACATTTTAAAACCCAAATGGACCTGTTTTCGCTTCCAAATTCTTGTACATTAGACACTTCTATATTTTAGAATACACACAAATTAATGGCATTCACTACACTAGAACATAATTTTAACATTATTTTTAGGTTGGACGTCACCCTGAGATCTTTAGACGCAGGGTAGGATAAAACAATACTGTATTTTAATAGAATAAACCATAGACAGACAGACAGATAACCTTCAGTCTGATCCAATACAATTCATCTTATTCTCTGATTTATCTGAAAAAGTCATTCTAATATTGCACTTATACCTACAGTATTACAAGCATGCACGTAAGCAACAGTTGGGGTGACTACTGACCAGAGCTGGAAAGTAATCCATTACAAGTAGTAACAATACTATTAATGATTAGTTTTAGAGGTAATGAAAGGATAACTATGGCAAAGTAATCTAAATAAAGGAATTAAGTAGCAGCAGTGATTCTCTTGAAAAAGTATCCCAGCTCCTTTAAAAAGGAAACTATCCCATTTAATCCACCCATTCTCAAAACTGGGTTGTGGTTGCCATTTTAAAACTTCTCAATATGATACTTGTGTACTGAATTTTGAACAAACATGTACTTTCCAGTATTTATGTCATCCTACAGCCCCATCTTCCATTCTGTCTTAAGGCTCAATATACTTATTTATTTATTTATTTAATGAATAATTTCCTCATTTTTTGCAGCCTCTAAATGGGCAAGGACAACCCACAATTTATTTATTTATTTATTTATTTATTTATTTATTTATTTATTTATTTATTTATTTATTTATTTATTTATTTATTTATTTATTCATTCATTCATTCATTCATTCATTCATTCATTCATTCATTCATTCATTCATTCATTTATTTATTTCAGGATCCCTTTCCAATATTTTAAACCAATATTGTTTTCTAACTATTTTATCATAGAAGGCAATGATCTAGCCAAGATAGAATGAATTGTGGTGACCACTCTGCTATTAACTAATACCTAGATTCTTAGCACACTTCAGCAGCTGTGAAATCAACGGGTAGAGAAAAGTAAAATTAAAAATGTAGGAATGCCTCCCCCTCATGACAGACTATTTTTCATCTTGCAGTCTACAATACCCAACACCTTTCTTTTAGCAGTTCCTTTTCCTTAGCCAATGATTCTCCATTCTGCATGTGTGCATTTATCCCTGAACAAATTCCTTCTCATATGACAGGATTAATTTCTTCCTGCCTACAAGCTTAGTTTCTTTTGTCAGTTAAACCACTTTGATCTCTAATCTGCCAAAGTGCATGACATTCCTCCTAATTTGGGGTTATCTTCCCAACAGAAAAGAACACTATTCACCATTTCATTTAAGCCTGTAGTAAAATGTTAGTGTATATCAGCTCATAACTGACTGATTATAGAAACTTCCAAGTAAAAATTTCTAATTTCGCATTTGTACAACATTCTCTCTCTTTCACTTTGTACCTTTTTGGTCTGATACCAGAGAAGGCACTTTATAAGGCACTGCTTCCATTGGAATGCATTTTCCTTGCTTATTTAAGAAAATGTCATATTAAAGCCCAATCAGCATTTGTTCACAAATGAAGAAGATACTTCAGATAGACTTTGCCTCTTCTTTCCTTAAAAAAACAGGCCCTCTATTTCATTAGGAGCTTTCTGTGATTTAATAAATGCAAATTCACAACCTTGTTAGAAGTGTCAAGCTAACCATCCACAACATCCAAAATTCTATTGAATATTTATGTGTGCACAATAGGAATCACAGATGTTGCTGTGCCTAATTGTGGTTACTTGAAAAAGTGTTGGATGCAGAAAGATAAATAATTTGTCGAAAAAGGCTTCAGACCATTTCAAATTCAAAAACATAAACTAATAACAAAAACAACAGCAAACATGCAACTCAAGAAGAGTTAAAATTATAAAATACTAAAATCAACCTATCAATCAGACTTAGAACTGCTGAGCTAGAAGGCACCCTATGGATGATAGAGTTCCGTCATGGAGGCACAGCAGGGAATCGAACTCCTACACTAGGGCTCTGGAGCCATGTACATAAATTACTGAGCCATCTAATTATGTACACAATTTAATCACTCAATCAATTAATCACAGTAAAACAAACTTATATTATTCCAATAAAACCCCACTAAGGATAAAAATCTTTCATGGCTGACTTAAATTGTTCTTATCCACTCCCCCCACCAGGAGAGCAGCTGCTTTAACTGCAAAGAGAGCAACTGTATGTATCACAAGCTGATCGGACTCTTGTAAAAAGAAATTCAGTTTGTTTTCAACCTCCCACTCTCTCATGCTGTCAAGGAAAGGGGCTAAATACCATATTTTTCTGTGTATAAAATGACACTTTTTCCTAAAATAATTAGAGGAAAATTTAAGGGTCGTTTTATACACGGAAGGAGGCAGTCACACACTTGCTCAGGCGCCTTTTGCTGACGCCGCCTCACGGCTTTCTGCAGCAGCAGCAGGAGGCAGAGGCAGAGGCGGAGGAGCATTCACATGCGCTCGGGCGCTTCTTGCTGCTGCCTCCCTCACCTGCCTGTGGGACTGACCGGATCAGCTCATGTCACCACCTTGTCCCCTCCGGTGGCGGAGGCAGCAGGAGGCAGAGGCGGAGGCAAACAAGCACTCTCTCGCGCTCAGGCATGTCTTCCTGCTGCTGCCACCACTGGATCACCTCCTCCAGTGATCCTCTCAGGGCAGGGGAGAAGGTGGCGATGTGAGCTGGAGGTGATCGGGCGGCCAGCGGAGGCAGCAGCAGCAGGAGAGATGGAGGTGGAGGAGCAGTTGCCCATTAACTGCTCCTCTGCCTCCATCAAGGGTCAAAATTAGGGGGTCATTTTATACATGGGGGGTGTGTACATGGAAAAATATGGTAGTGTTCTCATATTGGAATATAGGTGGCAACAGAACAAATTGCATGCAAATCCTTCCACTTCGCTGCCTCATATATGCAAAGCCTATCTTGTTCTAGGTTGCCCTGAAATCTTCCTTGTTGTATCATTGTATTCATTTGCTCAAAATGAAGATGAATAATGGCCGCATGTTTAAAAAATTGGAAAAGACAAATATTTTTCCTCTTGAAATTGAGTTTTAGTCCTTGCCAAGCATTTCATAGATCTTACAGATGACAGCTCAGCTGAATCCATCTCTGATCTGATATCTAACTTCTTTCATTTGAAAACATTTCTTATATTGAATTTGTATACACGTAGAGCCACTAAAGCTGTAATTTGAAAGCAATTTTGAAAAACCAAAGAGCAAAGATTTTTCTGATGTTTTAATCACCTGCTTCTTTAAAGAAACTTTGGGAAGCCTAACATCAGTCATTTCAACAAGCTTATTCCAATAATTAAATACTCTAAGAGGCAAAGATCTTACAGCTGTCTAAACAGATCTACCTCTGTTGCAGAAAATAGGATCATATTGTCTGCATGTAAAAGAATGTTAACCTGTCCAAGCCACTGGGCATTTGAAAACAGACTATGCACAGCTGAAACTGTATCGTTAATGCAAAAATTAAAGAGAAATGGTGCCAGAATATAGACCTGTTGAACTCCTTTAACTGCAAGGATCTTATTATGCCCACATGGTAATGCAGCTGTGTTGTTGCTCAGCAGAGCAAATCAACATTCTACAAGGCAGTTCTAAAAATTATTATTATGAAACTGGAGTTCATAGTTCTACTTTTAAAAAAAATTACTCAAAAACTATTTGTCCAAACTTCCCCAAATTTTGTACAGAGCAAGAGAGACTGCTACCATTCACACTTGTCAAAAAAACAGCCCCAACAATTGCTTTTTGTTTGGGTTAGAAGTAGGTTAATTGATGAAAAAAAGGAGTCAGCTTCTGGAATTTTCCCTGTTTGGTATCACTTTGTGAATGGTAGTGAGCACCAAGAGGGTATCCTGTAGTCCATCTTGATTGCTGCCAATGGTGCTGTCAACATTCAGGCTTCTCTTCCACAGAAAGGAAGAGATGTCTCTAAACAATACTTGTCTTCAAGATTTTTCCTCATAAAAGACTTCTACTTACTGAATCAAACGCAGTATGTATGTCAATAAACACAATATAAAAGTGTCCAGCCCTTACAGTGTGTTTTGCTATAAAATACAACATAGTAAAACAATTATCAGTAACAGCCTTTCCTTCCTAAAGCCTGCCTCCTCTTCTAAGATGGAATTTTTCACTGCTACATCTCCAATTTCTATAAAACAAATTTTGCAGAGATTTTGGCTGCAATATATATTAGACTAACCAGCCTATAATTTCAGTCTCCTTTTAAAAACAATGGAATGACTATGCTGAGCTTCCAACCATTTGGCAGGGTGCATGCCTGGCACAGGACTGGCATGCAGACAAATATGCAATCAGCATCTTGTCAATTAGCCACAGCAATGTCTACAATTCTTTTTTGCATGTCTATGATTCCTATTGTGCACATGAAAATATCCAAGAGGATTTTAGCCAAGATAGCTGATATCCTGTATCCCAGTTAATACTTATATATTGCTTTAACATCTAAAGTAGTCCCATTTATAACTTTCCTACAACACTGTAAAGTAGGTGAATATTGTATTTTTGAAGGCTTTCATGGCCGGGATCCAATGGTTGTTGTAGGTTTTTTGGGCTGTTTGGCTGTGTTCTGGAGGTTTTTCTTCCTAACGAAAAAGAAACAGAGGGCAAACTCCCTTTCTTAGATGTTATGGTCATACGCAAACCTGACCTCCTATTGGGATACAAGGTCTACAGAAAACCCACACACAGAGACCAGCATGTTACACAAAAACTCCAACCACCACCCACAACAAAAAAAGAGGCAAAAAAAGAGGCATAATCAAAACACTGGTAGACCGGGCAAATCGGAACTGTGAAGCTCAGTTTCTCAGCATTGAACTCAACCATCTGAATTGGGCCCTACAGTCAAATGGGTATTCCAAGAATGAAATCACAAGAGCCATCAAACCGAGAAAACAACACCGAATTGAAGAAGAAAAACAGCCACCCAATAGCTGAACGTGCCCTGAAACAAGCTGGACAAAAAATCCTATTCCAAAACATGGAAGTACTGGACAACACCAGCAAAAATTATGTTAGAGTACACAGGGAAGCCACTGATATTCACAAACATCAGCACAGCTTCAACAAAAAAGAAGAATGTCTAGAATTCAACAAAGCCTGGCTCCCAGCACTGAAAAATGCAATCTGCAAAAGAGGTCAACGAACTCTACCCAGCGACAAGGACTGGTGATCACTGCACACAAAAGACTAGCTAACAACACCCATCAATCACAGTGAGAGATCATCTCCCCCCTTATCACAACAATACACCCATAACAAAAAAACACCCTGATCACCATAATCACCCAATCTCCTGAAAACAAAAAAGCTGATCCCACACCTACAAATGTTCAACTATGCCACACTCTACACAAGAATGCAGACAGAGTTCTAACTCCTGTTCTCTGAAGATGCTGGCCACAGAGCCTGGCAAAACGTTAGGAAGAAAAACCTCCAGAACATGGTCAAACAGCCCGAAAAACTTACAAAAACCACAGGTGAATATTTCGCTACTCATCCAAGCAGCTTCATCCGTCTGAAGAAGCTGCTTGGATGAGTAGCAAAATGTTTCAACCTAATAGGAAAGAAACCCAGTTGCCATGACTCAGCTTCCAGATAATCACACCTGGATGACTGAGAATCTTCACAGAATTATTTAGTTACGTACTGCAGGCAAGAGGAGGTTGTTGAAAGCTACTTCATGTCTTCACTACAAAGGTAAGATTTTGAGGCCTTAGGCCTCAAAACACCTTGTGTACTTTTGTTGTTGTTGTTTAGTCATTTAGTCGTGTCCAACTCTTCGTGTGTACTTTCACACTGCCCTAATTTACTCCAAGGCCCTTAAATGTTTTTCTGACAGGAAAAAAAAGGAGAGGGTTTCAGCTGAAAGTTAAAAGTATTCCCTGTGTATGGCTTTAGGAATTTTCCTAACAGAACAAACTGGCTTGCCGTTATTATTTTTTTAAAGGCATTATGCTTGCAAATCAAGTACTTACTGAAGTGGGAAATGGTTGATGAAGTCATGTAAGGAGGGATCCTCTTGGACAAATTCACCTCAGATACATCGGCATAATGAGGAGGCAACGGAACAAAATGTGACATGGACGGATAGAGTTGGTGCGGATAATAAGGCAAGTGTTGAGAGGACCGAGAGAAACCCTGGATAAAGGACCCAGATGGGCCAGTTATAACGGGTAGATGTGAAACAGGCACAGCTTCTAAGTACGAGAAAAAGGACCCATCCATTCTCTTTACTTGGGTCCTGGAGGAACTTGGAGGAATTCGCGTGGCTAAAAGTTCTTCATGGTGGCCATTCAGACCTAGTTGAGGTACATTTGCTGAGTCATCTTGGACCACTGTATCTGTAGACCCTCGGGTACTGCCATTTGGGGCAGGAATCACAGGAAGGACTACTGGAATATGGGGCTGTAGAACCAGCCCCTTCTGTATGGGGGGCAGAAGGGTCACAGGAGGAGAAGAAGACTGAGGAGAATATGAGAGAGAGGAACATCTGAGAGGTTGATGAGGAGTGAAAGGATAATGGGAAGCTGGGACAGGAGGGGACAGAGAGATCTGCTTGGTGCTTCTTGTGACTGTCCTGTGGCCTGGCCAGGCTGGAGGAAAAGAAGGGCCTGGAGATGTTGGGAACTCAGGCGCAGGTGGTCGGTGGCAATGAAGAGGGGATTCTTTGGCCCCATGAGCAGTAGCTCTGAAAGATCCTTTGCTAACAGGTCCAGGGAGAGGAGGAGGAGGAGGAGGAGGAGATGCTGAGGAGATAACTTTGGCATAAGGAGGAGGTGGAGGAACAGCGGCAGAGGAAGTAGAAGCGTTGTAGTTACTGTAGTCTGGAGGAGGAGACTGGCAATGGAAAGGGGAAGAAGACACTTTTATCTGAAGGGTGGAAACTAAAAGGGACAGAAAAGAAGAGGGGAGGGGGGGAAAAGAATGAAATGGATTGATACTGAGAAATGAACAAAAGGTACCATGATTAGAGGGGAGGGAGAAGAACAAAAAACAAAACAAAGCAAAACAAAAACAAAGGAAAATCAAGCCAGCACTCAAAAGGGTGCAGGGGAAGGTTAGTACAGTCAAAGGTTTAGGTTTAAGGGTATCCAGATGAAGCCAGAAAAGCTGCTATTTATTTTAGTTCACAGACAACGTGCAACACAGTACTGCCCTTGTCTGGTGATAATTATCACTCTCTTTTGGTCACCATCCTTGATCACACCTCCAAATCCTACTCAATCAGAACATTATTTTATTTTTCAAACCCTCCACATGCAATTCACAGGTGTTTATTTATTCCATTACCTACTGGATTTTTACCTTTTTCTTATTTCTTTTAAGACACTTCTGGATACTCTCCCATTCAAGCACTGATCAGGTAGCCATCTATTTTGGAATGCTGATGCCAAAATGAGAGCATCAGGTGTGTTCAGGCCATTTACTCAGCCTGAAGGAGCCTGTAAACTATCAGCAGTGTCCCTCTGAACTGGCTGATGGAATTCTGTGCTCTACATATAATGTTGCCTTCATGCTAAGGGGAAACAGCTAATGTCATATTCATAACAAAACTGAGTATGTAGCCAATGTACAGGAACATCTGTTTACAATGCAGCAGTGCACTGAACTTAAAATGTATCTTGTATGATTATCACTCCTCGTGTTACTTTAGTGGGTTGATTGCCACTTCTGTATGGTTGCACACATGAAATTAGGAGACCACACAGGAGGAGAGTATGTTGTGATTAATCTCCCTGCTAACATAGTTGGCTCCCAAGCTGAAGAGGAGCTTGTGTGGTCAGTTCCATGTTACTAGGAGGACGGTGACAAACAGCCACACAGAAGCAGAAACCAGGCAGCTATAGCAAAGTAAAGAAATGGCATTTAAATTAGAACAGCTAAGAGCTTATTTTCTGTTGTTTTACAGAATCAGACATGTGGCTTCACAGTGACACAATGCAATCTTGTAGAGCCTAAAAATGAGCCCCTCTCATATTATATTCTCCATGTCCGTATGCCAATATGGAGCAGAATGTGGAATTAAAATAAAAATCTATCCAACATGAGCTTCCCATTAGCATCCCACACAATTTAAATGAAAATCAATTTAATCCTGAGGTGTGACAATGCCCTTGAGACAATCAAAAGCCACTGAAACAGCACTGCACAGATAGCTGAGTTTTTCAACTTCACAACATCTATATATCAGTACTCCTCTATGTACTACCATGCCTCGCCTTTAATGTCTGAGTGAAATGTTTCCAAAGCACAGAATAATTATAGCAGTATACCACAGGCCAAATATTTTCCTTACAGCACAAGAAACAGCCAAGAGTTAAGAGGAGGAAAGCAGGGAAAAGCTTGTGTCTGCATTGCTTCCAAAAACACAATACATGCCTGTGGTAGAGGTTCTCCTTTCCAAAGTCTCCTGGCGCTGTTGCTGCTGTTGCTCCATTGCTTGCCTAAAAGAAAAGGATTTAAAAAGCATCTTGGTTTAGGTTCCAAAAATGCATTTGAACAAATGCTCTCTAGAATGAGGCAGGTCAAAATGAACAAAGATTTCTACACCTTGGTTGGGAGACTGCAGAGATAATCTCTTCACTCCGGTGGTACACGAGAAAGTTAAAAAGTTGATTTCATTTCAAATGTGTTTTTGAAGCCCATAATGCTTTAATCCAGCAACTGGGACTTCATATGTAACCTAAGTGTGTCAGAAAGGATATACCATGGAGCCCATGTCTTTAGTAGAGGTGGACATGAACCAGTTTGTTCCTGGTTGGTCGCAGTTTGTAACAGTGGCAGCACAGGTGCTGCTGCTTCTCTTCCTGCCCCCTCAGATTCAACCAGCCACTCGTCAGGCGCAGCTCGCTTGTTTTTTCCCACCTCCTTGGCTAATCTCCCAGTCACGGGCAAGAGCACAGACTTCTCTGCCCCTTTTGCCTGAGTGGGAGATCAACCAAGAAGGTGGGGCAGAGAAGCGTGAGCTCTTGCCGGGATTGGAAGTTCAGCTGAGGAGGTGGAAACAACAGGCAAGCTGGGCCCAACGAGTCAGAGGAGGCCTTTATGAACTGGGATGAACTGGTTCATGCCCATCTCTAGTCTTCAGTCTTTTTCACTTTGCTGAAAGCAATTTTGTTTTTGAGTCCAGATGCTCAAACAAGAATGTTTCACAAGAGCAAGTGACACCTGGTTGATTTTGCACCTACCTCAGTGCTTCGACTTGCCACTATTAATCAGTTCATCTCTAAGCTGCTGACAGAAATACAGTGTCAGAAACTGCCATCTCCCAATATTTTTCCAATTACCTTACTCTTACAGAACGGAAGGAAACACCTGGTCAGCACTAGGGTACACCCTGGCACTTTCTACCATCACTACACAGAGCTACTGTGGTGGCTGAATTTCAGTGTGAATCTTAGCAACTGCTGAACCTCAGCAGTTACAGCAGGAACCCTGACAATGTGGCCTCTGGACCCAGTGTGATCCCAGCTGAAACCCTAAGAGGCTGCTTCAGTCCTGATATATCAGAATGACCATTGATCCCTGTAGTGTTCACCCTTGTTACGCAACAAGTTATGAATTATTCATGAGTTATATGCTAATGTGGTTAAGAGGTGGGGCCACAAGAGATGCTAAAAGGCATAGCCTGAGAGAGGAGGGGAGTCAGTCGAGTCTGAGTTGAGTTCAGTCTGTGTTAGGAATCAGAGAGAGAGAAGGATAGTTTGGGGAGTGATTAGTCTGAGTGTAGTAAACTGTGATAATTACTATAGAAAGTTAATATTGAAGCTTGATGAAACTTGAAGAAAGCGCTTATAAATTGTTCCAGAAACCAACTGTAATCAATAATATGTTCTGTTAAAAAGTCAGTACTGAATGGACTGTTGTCTTTTCTAAGTAAAGTAAGTCGATAAGGAGATCAATTGGTGGCAGCATGTCAAGAGGTGTTTTGGTTTGCCTTTGTGAGCTCTGTGTTTAGTGAGATATAGAGGGGCCACGAGGGCAAACGCCATTGATCCCTAATTCCAGAAATGATTGATTAAATCAGAAGGATTCTGTTCTGTCTGGGAGAAGAAGCAAGGAGGAGGAAAGAAGGGGTGCTAGATTCAGATATAACTGGTGCTGTGTAGGTGGTGCAAACTACTGTAAACACTCCCTTTTTTTTCTTCCCCACATCAGCTTCCCCTCCTCTAGTAAAATCAGAGCATGGCCCTTGAGCCACATTCAGGCACCATAAGCCCAAATGCAGTCATCCCACATCATTGGTCCCTCAGTCCCTCTCCCTCCAAATTTTTCTTAAAAATCAAGAAATACAGTGGTGCCTCACTTCACAACGATAATCCGTTCCGTTCAAATCGCTGTTAAGCGTGAAATCGTCGTCAAGCGAAATTAAAAAACCATTGAAATGCATTGAAAACCGTTCAATGCATTCCAATGGGCGAAATACCTCATCGTGCAGTGAAGATCCTCCATAGGGCAGCCATTTTGCGGTGCCTGTATAGCGAGGAATCCATCCTAAAAACAGCGGGGAGCCATTTTGCACAGCGGGCGGCCATTTTGTGACCTGCCAACCAGCTATTTAGAAATCATCGTAATGCGAAGAATCGGTTCCTGAAGCAAGGAACTGATCGCCGTGAAGCAAATTTCCCCATAGGAACATCATTTTGCGATCACAATAGCGATCGCAAAAAACCCATCATAAAGCAGATTCATCGTTCAACGAGGTAATAGTTAAGCGAGGCACCACTGTATTCATGAAACTGCTTTGTCCTTAATGGGACTGGGAGCCAATTTTTGAAGCAACCGTGTCCCAAGAGCCATTTTTGCCACTAGAGGGTGAAAGAGAGCTTTCTTACATTAAAAAAGGTTAAGATAAATGGGGGTGGCAGAAGGATGAACCTCCAAGGTCCAGGGTGGGCATTTGTAGCTCCTGTACTTCTGGAGGTTGCCCACACCTGCAGGAGATGCCTCTTTTGCCAAAATCTTATTGCTTAGTGTAGTAAGTTGAACTAACCTAGGCCCGTTTAATCAGTGGGAATCTGTTGAGTCAACTCCTTTGTAAATTCCCTTGATTCAAACTGGCCTACTTTTGCTGTAACGTACTATGCTAAAGTAAGTCACAAGTAGGTCCATTTGAATCAATGAAATTTACAGACTGATTGAATGGTCCTACTCTAGTATGAGTTAATATGCTAAGTAATATGCCACCACAATAATTTCTCTCATGTAGGGAATAAATTCTGAACCAAGTTCGAGGCAACTCAAGGGAAGAGAAATGTCAATGCAGAACTATTTATATTACATTATTTCGTGATGCATCCACATTTTATATGAACAAAATCTTCCAGTAATCCAATATTATATGACCTGGAAGACCAGGCTTCTTGGCCCATAGGTCCGTAATCCTGGACACAAATTTTCAGTCTCCAGAGTTGCAGATGTTGTCACTCGCTGAAGTTGAACAATCTCTTGTGACATAATAAGTCACAGTTTACAAAGCTATGGGCAAGAATTGTGGTTGAGCATGTATTCCTTGCTTCCTGTTCCCTTCTTTCATTGTATGTGATTATCTATCTATCTATCTATCTATCTATCTATCTATCTATCTATCTATCTATCTATCTATCTATCTATCTATCTATCTATCTATCTATCTATCTATCTATCTATCTATCTATCTATCTATCTATCTATCTATCTATCTATCTATCTATCTATCTATCTACAGTTGTGTTCAAAATTATTCAACCCCCAATGCTGTAAAGGGGTTTAGGGACTATAGTGTACATTTGGAATTGTATTCAGAATGAAATCCTACAAGGACGTTTTAAAGAACCAAATGCAACTAAAATAACATCAGTTGTTTATGTAATACAGTAGTAAATGTTTCTTTTGTGGTTTCTTCATTGCCACAATTATTCAACCCCTTAAAGACTACCACTCTGCAGAAGAGAGGTTCATTCAGGTGTTGTCGATCAGGTATTGAAAACACCTGTGGATGTCACTGAGCACCAATCAAGCATAATAAGCACCAATTAGGCAGCTTTAAAATGACTGTGATACTCAGCTCCTTCTAGACATTTACTGGTGTGGTTACAAACATGGTGAAGTCAAGAGAATGGTCCAGGAAGACAAGAGAAGAGGTGATTTGTCTTCACAGGAAGGGCAATGGCTATAAGAAGATTGCAAAGAAGTTAAACATACCAAGAGACACCATAGGAAGCATCATTCGCAAATTCAAGGCAAAGGGCACTGTTGAAATGCTACCTGGTCGTGGAAGAAAGAAGATGCTGACTTCGACTGCTGTGCGCTACCTAAAGCGTAGAGTGGTGAAAAGTCCCCGTGTGACTGCTGAGGAACTGAAAAAAGATTTGTCAGATGTGGGTATAGAAGTTTCAGCTCAGACAATAAGGCGCATACTGCGTAATGAAGGTCTCCATGCCAGAACCCCCAGGCGCACCCCCTTGCTGTCTCCCAAGAATAAGAAGAGTCGACTGCAGTATGCCAAAAGTCATGTGGGCAAACCACAAAAGTTGTGGGATAGTGTTCTGTGGACTGATGAAACAAAATTAGAACTGTTTGGGCCCATGGATCAACGCTATGTTTGGAGGAGGAAGAACAAGGCATATGACGAAAAGAACACCTTGCCTACTGTGAAGCATGGCGGAGGGTCAATAATGCTTTGGGGCTGTTTTGCTTCTGCAGGTACAGGGAAGCTTCAGCGTGTACAAGGTACCATGAATTCTCTTCAGTACAAGGAGATATTGGATGAAAATGTGATGCAGTCCGTCACACACCTGAGGCTTGGGAGACGTTGGACCTTTCAACAGGACAATGATCCCAAGCATACCTCCAAGTCCACTAGAGCATGGTTGCAGAGGAAAGGCTGGAACATTTTGGAGTGGCCATCGCAGTCACCAGACTTAAATCCGATTGAGAACCTCTGGTGGGACTTAAAGAAAGCAGTTGCAGTGCGCAAGCCTAAGAATTTGACTGAACTGGAGGCTTTTGCCCATGAAGAATGGGCAAAGATACCCGTAGATCGCTGCAAGACACTTGTGTCAAGCTATGCTTCACGTTTAAAAGCTGTTATAACTGTAAAAGGATGTTGTACTAAGTACTAAGATTGAATGTCACTTGGGGGTTGAATAAAAACTAATAATGATGTGAGCACAGAAAAGACATTTGTGGTTATTTCATTATAAACTTAAGGTTATATTTCTCTGACCTACAAGTGCCTCTTTCATGTAAATGTAAGCAAGATGACTGAATGATCAAAATCAATGTCAAAATGGCCAAAACATTCAATTTCAGTGGGGGTTGAATAATTTTGAACACAACTGTATCTATCTATCTATCTATCTATCTATCTATCTATCTATCTATCTATCTATCTATCTATCTATCTATCTATCTATCTATCTATCTATCTATCTATCTGTCTATCTATCTATCTGTCTGTCTGTCTGTCTGTCTGTCTGTCTGTCTGTCTGTCTGTCTGTCTGTCTGTCTGTCTGTCTGTCTATTTATAATAGTCTGTTGGCAGACTATTCCATAGGCGAGGGGCCACTGCCAAGAAGGCTTGGTTTCTTGCTCTTTCTCTCTGGACCTCTCTCGAGGACAGGCCCCTCAGCTGCCTGTCCTGGCTAGAACAAGTGATTCGGGTAGATCTAGGTGGGAGGAGGCGCTCAGCAAGATATCGATGTCCTAAACCATTTAGGGCTTTATATGTCATCATTAACACTTTGAAATAAATGCAGAAATGAACAGGCAGCCAGTTCCGGGCAGGCAGAGCAGGGGAAATATGCTGATATTTTCTCATCCTGGTGAGACATCTGGCCACCGCTTTCTGCACCATTTGACACTTCCGCATCACTCTCAAAGATAGCCCCACGTAGAGTGCATTACAGTAGTCTAATCTTGAGACCACACGCGCATGGACTAGAGTGGAGAGCGCCCCAACATCAAGATAGGGATGCAGCTGAGTAATCCGCCTGAGATGGAAACAGGCCGAACGGACCACTGACACGGCCTGGGTTTCCATGGTAAGCGCTGGATCCAGATGGACCCCAAGATGCGAACCTCACTCTTTGTGGTGAGAGTCAATCCCCCAAAAGAGAGGAAGCTTCCCAAACGACCAATGATTTAGGCATGCTCATCTTGGTGTGCATTTTAATGCAGTTGATGATGATAAGTTAGGTGTAAATGTACAACTGCCCTAATATTAGTTAGCAAATATATCAGTTTTGGAGGACACTGTTCATTAAGATAATTTAATTAAATGCTGTTTTAGGGTCTGATGAAGAAATCAGTAGTTTTTACTTAGTGTCAAGCCAATTTGTGATGCTTTCCATCGTAAAATATGGCCTATAAATATATTTTATCATCATCATCATCAAGAAGAGAGAGAAGCAGCCACTGCTGCAGCTGCAAGGATCTGATCAAGCTTGAATGCAAATCAGGATCTTTGTGCTGAAGACATTTAAAATGGGAACAGGAGAGAGGGAGTCATGGTGCCTATCTGAGATAGATCACTGTCCAAAGCTGCCTTGATAAGTGAACACCTGGTTCATATATTATGACTGCTAATGCACATCTACGCTCAAATATGTCTAACAGAGTTTCTATAAGTTATCACAGGAATACTTCAAACCTGAACCAATTACAGAGGACAATTCTGACATAAGAAGTAGCAACTGTGAAAAATTAGGAATCACAGCAAATTGCATAGAATTGGATTCCTGAAGGTTTGATGAAAACACTAGGGTAAAAAAAGGCAAAATATTAATTTGCAATGTTACCGCAGAGTTTTGCTCCTTACCTTCTCTGAATTTCCATATCATCTGGAGAAGGTCCATTCTGAACCTGGCGTTGAGCTGTTGGACCTAAAAGACATTAAAATAATACTTACATATTACAGTTATCAATGCAATGGCAGTAAGAAAGAGTTTTATATGGAACATGAAGGACTAATTAAATTGAAGTAGCATCCATTGGCCAATCACTACACAGTGAGTCTTCACGGTCCATGGATCTTTGGTTCTGCTGCTTCTATCATTCTGTTGTTGACTAAAAGGTCAGTAAAGGAAGTACAAAATCTCTCAAAATCATTGACTGGTGGCACTCAAATACAGTACTATCATCATGGAGTAAAAAAGCTTGTCAAGAATGTGAAAATGAGGTTTTTTTTTAAATTTAATATTTTCAGACAGTGGATAAGTGAAACCATGGGTACTGATCCTGTGGATATAATGGTCCTATTGTATTCTGAAACTGGTTTCTCTGTGTTGCCATTCCTGATGTCAGATTTGTATCCATTTATTCTTTTCCTGCCAACTTAGCAATTCAAAAGCATGTAAAAATGTGAGTAGATAAATAGGTGCCACCTTGGTGGGAAGGTAATGCGTTCCATGTCTAGTCATGCTGGCCACGTGACCATGGAAACTGTCTTCGGAAAAACGCTGGCTCTACGGCTTGGACATGGGGATGAGCACCGCCCCCTAGAGTCGGACACGACTGGACTAAATGTCAAGGGGAACCTTTACCTTTACCTGTTCTTTTGTGTAGAAAATGGCAAGCAAATGAGCCCTTGACGTTGCAGATAATATTGCTGAGGCCTGAGATGGTACTTCCAGTGTAGAGGGTATGATATCTAGGTTTGTGACAAGGTCTTGATCTCTCTCCCTTTCCCCATGTTGGTTTGCCTGTTGTGTCTCAGTAGTTGTTAGCAGATTGCCTGCAGGCAAGTATGGGCTGGCTCACGAAAACGCATCTTATCAACTATGCTGACCAATGTAAAATTTAAATTTCAAGCCAGTAATTGTTATATACTGTCAAGTTGCTTGTAATGTATGGCAACCTATGAATTAATGACCTCTCTAAATTCCTATCATTAAAAGCTCTGCTGAAACTTTCAATGCTCAGGTTTTGCATATCAAAGGCCATACTGTAGCTTACCAAACTAGATGCACTCTTAACTGCACCTTTGCACATTATGTGCAAGTATTAAAAATTCAAATAGCTTCAGCTGTGCAGGATGAAAATTATCAGGACACAGCAGGCATGGAGGAAGATTTTAACCTTTTCATTGCCTGTTACTGATCTGAAGAAGGCATCTCCTTCAAATCTCCCCCTGCAACAGAAGGAACGCCCACAGTGGTGTGAATGGGGAATTTGTCTCCAAAGCCAATACCTGCTTTGGTGGATGAATCTTCCTCAGAATCGTGGTGGAGAGAAAAAGAGTTATATTATTGTGTAATGATGTTGTAAGCCGCCTAGAGTGGTCATGTTACCAGATAGGCAGGATATAAATAGAATGAATGAATGAATGAATGAATGAATGAATGAATGAATGAATGAATGAATGAATGAATGAATGAATGAATGAATAAATAAATAAATAAATAAATAAATCCCCCCTTCTGCAATTCTGATTGTCTGGTCTCTATCACTACTCTTATCTGTATTTTTCAAAACCAGCACATTATTTATTTAATTATTTATTTTATTTCTGAAATTTATATACTGCCCCATTAGTGCATAACACGACAAGCAGAACTACAATCAAACAGCAAAAACGAAAAAATAATAGACAAAGGTGTAAAAGCAAAAAACATTAATGCATGTTAATTTGCAAGGATGCAGTCAACTGGGCCTTAACTGGGCAAGTAGATGCTTGCATAGTTTCATGAAGTAAACATGGCCAGGTCTTAGGGTTACTAAGCCAAGATATAAAGGAGCCTTGTACCTTCCCACAGTTTCCCCACTGCCCCTTTTCCACATGCCATAACTACAAACTTCCCAGGTTAATGGACCATAGTTTCCTTCTACTTGTGATTTCGGAAACCATTCTTACAAGGTTCAAAACACAATGAATTTTAAAGCTATTCCCTAAAGCTGATTTCATGTTTGTACTGAATCTAGGAGCCGCAGTTTCCTAGTTTGTGTGTAACAAGGCATTATGGTTAATTAACTTAGAAAAGTCTTTGGCCATCGGATTAACAGCAGCTAGCAACCTTGGGTCCCTAGATATTCTTGGACTTCAGCACCCAGAAGCTTTCACCACTAGCTGTGCTGGCTGGGCGTTGTAGTCCAAGGACATCTGGGGACCCAAGGTTGGGAACCACTGAGCTAGGAGGTATGCTGACTGCTATTCCAAGGAACATATTTAAAATTATGGGATGCAAAAAATCTCACTGAGATATATGCCAATATAGCTCTATGTTAATAAATAGATTTCCTCCACATAAACAGTAGCTTGTTATTTTACAAAAAAGACTAAAAAAAAATTCAGGTTCCATGCCACTCCTTACAGCCAATATCCCAAAGTCATGCTGAATGGGAGATTCTGAGAACTACAGCTGCAAATGTAACTTTTCCAAGTTCTCTCATAGACACTGCACATTAAACATTCTGTTAGCTGTAAGATAAAAGTTTGGCAAGACTGGAATAATGTTCTGTGGCAAGAAACCAGGTCACTTTCAAAGAACCCAGAACAGAGAAAAGAGTTTCTGTCATGCGAGCTAAAATCCTCTTTCTTAGAACAGCAAATCACAACTAGAGTTGGCCTATTGAATCAATGGAATTTATGGAACAAGTTGATTCACCAAATCCTCATGGATTTCATGGGTCCACTCTAGTTGTGACTTACTATGCTAAGCAATAGGATTTCAGCCATTGATACCTAAGAAGAGAAAAGAAGAAAGGTGCTGTGCTGAAGATACGTTCAGGTCAGAACCAACCTTAGTCCTACAAATTGCCTGAAGACTACTTATTGTCTAATTAAACATCCTCAATGCTTTATAACTACCCTGTTTCCCCAAAAATAAGACCCAACCTCAAAATAAGTCCCAGTATGACACACAGAGGGAGCACCAATCACAGCACTTAAAAATATGACGGAGTCGTAGGAAGAATCATTATGATGTACTATAGTTCTTTTCCTTTTCCCGCCCTAAAGTTGGATTTCCAAAAAGAAATAGAAGCAGAATGGAAAAAACACAGAATAACAACTATACCTTGACAATGACAGGTCCTATAAAATGTGAGTAGATCATGCATGACCAGCATAGACACTTTAGCTAAAAGCACTCTTGTTGGTCCCTTTTCACTGAACAGCTTGGGACAACTTCATGCGCTTTTTAAAAATATTGCTTATGAACATTAAGATCTATTAGTAATGATGCCGTCCTCCTTCTCCTAAGCTTCCTCCTGAACTGCAGTGTGACCTGTAAAATGGGACAGTTTTCAGAAATTGGCTAAAAGGAATATCTCTTGTTTCCCTACTTGTCAGGTGAGTGGACTCCTCTGCTACCTCAAACTCATCCAGAACTTTCACTGCTAATGTCTGAAGTCTCCTTCCATGCACTGCATTGCAAGAAAATCCCTGCATTTTGCAAAATAATCCTGTAATTCAATCTTCAGCATATTCTTGGGACTGATCCCGGAAACACAGCATATTAAGTTCTAAGGCCACTTTCTGCTGATGACAATTGTCCAGGATGTCTCGTGGCCCAAAGAACTTGGGCTCTTTTCGTTTCAGCACCTGCTGGTGTCTTTTAAAACCAGCTATGGAAGGCGCAAACTGGTTTGTTTTCAACTCAAGTACTTGCAACTGGGCAAAGAGAAACCAATAGCAACATGGCTACAAAGAAGACTATTAGTAGCTTCCCAAATCCCTTGTAAATCGAGTTCTGTGGTACTTAAATGCTCCTGATACTAGACAGCTGTTCTATCGAGAGTTTAAACTTTTTTAACTGAACTACTTACTGAACAACTATTTATTCTTTTATTCTCCAGTGTCCTGGAACAGTTAAAACAGTGTTCCTTCATAGACTCATAGTTTCCCCAGTGTTGACTTTCTTTGTGTTCTTGCAAAGTATGAGTAAGTTCCTGCATACACAGGGAAAATTCTGAAGGCTTGCAGGAAAATCTTGGTTTTTACAGGATATAATAACGATGATGGTGATGGTGATGTGCCTTCAAATCAATTCTGACCTACGATGACCCTTTTCCAGGTAGAAAGTACTCAGAAACGTTTTACCGTTCCCTTTTTTCCAGGGCATCCAGGGACTCTGTAGCTCACCCAAGGCCACCCAGGCTGGCTCTTCTCCCAGGAGGAACGGTGGGGAACTGGACTCCCAACCTCTGGCTCCACAGCCAGATACCTAAACCACTGAGCTATCTGGCCAGCATCTCACTAGAAATAGAATACAGAAAACACCGGGACTGATGGCCACACATGAGGAATGCCTTTCTTCTGCCTCCAGATGTTGGCAACAGAAAGAAGAGTACAAGTGCCAATTTGTAGATGGGTAAAGTCAAGACAATGTGAAAAATGAGATTCACGCTTCTCCAAATCCCAGCTGCTCTTTCCCTCACCCAATAATCTTCTGAACTAGGAGTGAGCCTCAGAATGCCCATACAAAATTATAAGCTCTCTTGTGCCACCTCAAGGGGTATAAAAGGAATTATTGTGTTTTGCAACTCCCAAAAACCCTGGACTCCCCTTAACCAAAACAAATGCTTGCAATTTAAAAAACAACACACAATTGGCCACTAGAGAGTACAAGAGGGCTTTTCCAGTTTTAAAAAACCCTCTTTTTAAATGGTGGTTGTGGGTTTTTCAGGCTCTTTGGCCGTGTTCTGAAGGTCTTTTAAAATATTTTATAGTATTTTGAGGATGGAGAGGGAGCAGCTGCTGCATTCCACAGGACAGTTGGGTCTGTATATGCCTTCAGATCTTTGGAGGTTGCCTGTCCCTGCTTCCTGGTAGTAAGAACTCAAAAGAGATCAGAGTGGTTGGAACAACACTTGATCCCTCTTAATTTTCAGAGGCCTGTTCCTTTATTAATACTGTGTCCCTGCCCCTATTGTTCCACAATACTGTAACTCTCAGCTCACACCCCAAATAGACACAAGACATGACATGAATGATGCTAGGTTCCCATTTACCAACAGAAAAAGGAAGACACATCCTAATTCTCAACTTTATGCCAAAACTTCACATGCCCAGCTCTCTCAGTGTTATCACCTACCTACCTAATTCAGTATTCAATATGCAGCATGCACATATCTATTGGAATTTCCAAGAGGAGAGGTAAAAGCGAAACACCTTTCATTTAATCATGCTCCTTTCTGTTTCTAAAATTATTTTGTTGAATCTCTCTTACAAACTCAAATGTAACAAAACATATAAGATCAACATGCACAAAAAGGTGTTCATGTATACCTATTTAATGCACACAAAATGTATCAAGTTTCTATAACTCCTCTTTAAAAAGTTAAAAATATACAGGCTGTATGACATACAGTAGTTAGTCTTTGACAATAATTTTTTTAAATTAAAATGAATAATCAATCCACTTACACATCCTAGTCAAAACAGATGTAACAGCATTCTTTAATAATTATCACTTGTATTTTCCCAATTCATAATCAAAATTATACATAATTTCCATGATTCTTTTGAAAAGGCAAAGAAGGAGGCAGACTCATACATTGCAAATATTTTTAGGGAGATGCTGGAGAAATTGTGGCCATCCACAATTATTTTGGATTCTAATTCCCATCAGTTCCAGTAAAACCGGTCAGTAGACAGGAATCATTAAAGCAGTTAATGGTAGGGGTTTAGAACGCTGCCAAAAATCATAGCTCTTTGCCAGCAACAGCAATTTTTGCTAACTTCTGTGAAAATCTGTCGTGTTTTTATTTGAAACAAACAAAACCAACAACAGAAGATACTGCCACATACCTTTAAGTTCAAGCCAGATACTGTACAAGTAATTTAGCAGCTGATCAATTATGCTCTGGTGTTATGCAGCTTAATAAGTCTGCTACCTCCTGTTGGAACACTGCCAGACACCAATCCTATTCCCCACATAAAGAGCTGCTGTTTGTTATGGGAACTTACAGAGACCCCTAACAGGGCTTTCTAGGTAAGTGAGATATTAAAGGAGTCATTTCACTTGTTCCACACCCCTCAGGGCAGAGCTGGGTAATTGAAGTCAGCTCTCCTGAGTCCCAGTCCGTTACTCTTGCAACTACATCACACTGGGTATCACACAGCCCACAAGTCACAGTTTGCCCAACCCTAGCCTTCCCCCAAAAGGAAACAAGAAGGGACAGTGAACAGGAATTTGTAGTGAATGCACATGTCCTGTTTAAACTCTGTGCCCCTGACTATTTCTGTGACACTCTGTTTCATAAATATACGAAGAAAGGCAAACTCAACAAAATTTAGAACTTCTTTGAGTTTAAAAAGAAATCTTACAACAGACAAATAAGGGCCGAAGGACACATTACTTGCTAAAATGGATAAGGCAAGGCTAATGTTTTCTTTCCTTTTCCAAAGTTAGTTTTAGATAGAAAGGGATGTTAAATTTTAGAATCTTTAATACAATAGGAAAAAAAAAACACCACCCTTCCTCCCCTCTCCTCGGGCACCACATTTAATATAAACTTAGAGAATCATAAGGAGCTACAGACGATCTCGCTCTGCCCAGTTCTTTTCAGTGTAATTTAAAGCCTGCTTTTCAAACTAATTCCAAACACAGGGTACATCCCAAGGCTATCCTACCACATTAAACCAGCAACAAAACAGCCGAAGAGACGTAAGAGGAGGCATGAAAAGTAGAAAAATGAGAACTCATAAAAGGACTCACCTAAAAAAAGGAAGGTTTTAACTGTAGTCTTTTAAGGTTCATCTCCTAAATTCCCTGCACCAAATTAGAGGTCACCTCTGATAAAGCATGGTTGGCTATGGCCAACAGCCTAGCAAAGTCAAACTGCCCCAAAGCTTTCATCCTCAGAGATTAAAGATTAAATAGGAAAACATGTAAGAAGACATTGCACTTAAATATTCTTGGACTTTGAAGAAGAACATCAGTATCTTGAATTATGCCAGAAAAAAACAATTAGTAAGCTGAACTCATACAAGAGAGATACAATAGTCTGTGGATGTGCTTTAGATCTGGTCAAAGCATAAAGCTAACTGATCTGATTCTGAAAAACCAGGGAAATATCTCAGTCAAAACAGGGTTCCTTTGAAGATGGGCCAAATCGATATTAAGAGTCTTTCTGTGCCGATTTGGGGGGATAGTTTATAAAAACTGTTTCTATTTCTCTAGAAGCTCTGGAAATGAGAACCCCCCCCCCCGGAAGGCAGAGAGATTGATAGGATGGGATGAAGTGTCGTTTTGTGACTGATAGCTCTAAGAGCAAACCACAACAGCTGATTTCATCAGGCTCTCCAGCTCTTTGGTGGAAAGAAATCATACACCAAAAGAGCACGGCTTCATTGCTAGTTCTCTCCCCCAGGAGCAGGGACTTTAGAAAAATGTTTGCATAATATGTAGGGACGAAGACGGATGAAGCAATGACGAGTTGCTTACAAAATACTGGATGTTTGGATATTTTTGTCTTTCCATTTTAAATCTATAAAGCTAAGTTGGGGAACTATTGGCCCTCCAGACTTTGGGGACAACTCACATCATCCCTTCCCTCTGCCTCGGTTGACTGGGGATCCTGGCACTTGAAATCAATAGCATGTGCATGGACAAAGGTTCCCCATCCCTGAGCTGAAGTGCTAGGGACCCTTCATCTAGGAAGCACCATGCCTGAAAAGAATAAAAGCAAAGAGGATATCAAATTACCATGGCACCTATTTCAAGACAGAAGTGTGTAATCCTATCTCTGTGAATTATACACCTTTCTATGAGGAATACCTGTCAGCTCTCTCTCTCATAAGCACAGGCACAACCTGTTATGCTAATAAAACAGAATTCAACAGTTACCCAAAACTACAAACACTCTGTTCCAATCCTAAGGTTGTCCACCCAGGTTTAATTAACTAACTGTATGCAAACAATCACCACATATAACAATAGTACTAGAAGGAAAGCACACCTTAACACTCTGAATTTGAAGATTTTTCTCCTGTTTTGATTTCCGTTTATCTGTGTATTGTGTCAGCCATGTTATTTATTCCCTTTAGAAGTTTATTGTGAGATTTACTATTGTTCTGAATGATTTTGGAAACCATACAGAGATAAATATTATGAACTGTAGTTCATAAACACCCAAAATAAAATAAAATAGTGTCAGTAACTTGATCGCCTTATCAGCATGTAGATCATTTCAAGCAGGCAACACGTGGTCTCCAGTCTGATTTTAAAGCCCTCTGAAAAGGATCAGTTCAGATGGCCAGCTAGAAAGAGCTCTCTCTCTCTTTCCCAGCAGCCTGCAGGGGATGGGGGGGCAGAGCTGAAAGACAGACAAAAGAAAAGAGGTGTCCCCACTATACAGTGGTGCCTCGCTAGACTATTGCCTCGCGGGATGAAAAACCTGCAAGACGAATGGTTTTTGCAATTTCTATGGTGCCTCACAAGACTTTTTTTCTATGACCGTGCTTCGCAAGACGTGGTTTTTTAGAGACAGTTGCATCACAAGATTTTTTTTTTAGACCGATGCTTTGCAAGACATGTTTTGTTTTTGTTTTTTTGAGACCGATGCATAGGGAACCTCGCAAGACTATTTTTTCACAAGACGATGATTTTCACGGAACGAATTAAAATCGTCTTGCAAGGCACCACTGTATTTGGCAAATGGCCTCTGACAGGTCACCCTGAGGAAATTTCAGCGGGCAGGGCCACAATATCCTCACAGGAGGTCTGAGAAGGCTTGGAAGAAAGGAAACACAGAATCTTAATTTTACTTTCTTGATTGTGTAAAACATGGCTTTTCTGACTCACTGCCTCCATTGAAAACAAACAAAGTAAAAATTGGTTATGAAAACCAATGTGAGAACATGCAAGTGAATGATGCTGAGTGGCTGAGAGACAGCATGTGACATTTCTTGCTACTGCACAGACAATTCAGAAGTTTCTGCTAATAAGATACCCATAGATGGTGCTCTGAAATTGCAGTTCAAGGAACAATTCTGTCAAAATTTCTGGGCTCACCTACAAGCGGATTTTGTGGAACTATTGAAGAGGGCTATGAAAGTATTGATGCCTTTAGGAAGAAAATACTTGTGTGAAAAATTATTCTCTGCTCTCATTTATCGTTTTAAAAAGTACAGAAATTGTTTGAAAAACAGAGCCAGAACTCAGAATACAAATTTCAGCTATCAAGTCCAATATAACAAAGCTTGTTAGTGAAATGCAACACCAGCCTTCTCATTAATTATAATTATATAGACATAATATGTTCCTTTTTTTCCCACCCAACTTGCGTTTGTTTGATAAGGTACAATTTTATACAAATTACACTCATGTCATTTTCTAGCTTTCATTTGCATGTGACATTTTGTATAGGTGTGTCATATTAATGATTTTATGTGCTTGTAATTTCAGTTTCTCCAGCAAGAATTAAAGACAATTGTTGGTGCTGCTGCTGATGTTATTTTGAATTTGTATGGAATATTTCAATACAAATATTATAATATGAGTGTGTGCATTAACAGATAACTTATTTGTCCCATCCCTTCATGAGACACTCCAAATAAATATATGATGCACTTTGGGGTTTTAAATCTTGAATTAAGTCTTTTTGGTCCACAGCAACAAAAAATATTTAAAGGCAATCCGTGGTAAAGAAAATGTTAAGAACTCCTCCTGTCCTAGTGCGATAAAAACAAGAACAATAATTTCACATAATCTGGGTCATTGTTCCATCATGTTGTGTTTTGTGTAGCTTGTTTTGTCAATTAGTGCATTTAATATATTTTAAATAACGCCATATGCTTTTTATCCAGCAGTTTATTGGGTTTGTGGACTGTAGTAAATTCTTGACTGATGTCGGATTTCATGGACTACAATAACCGTTCTCTGAAATCCACAAATATTTAGACCAAATAAAATTTGTTAGTCTTTAAGGTGCCACAAGAATATTGCTGTTTTCCCTGAAAGAATGTAGTCCTAAGTTTCCGTCCCCCCTTAAGATTCCCCACAAATCCCGAACACTGACATAGGGACAGTCATCCTCAAGAGAACACCAGCCATCATCCACACAATAGCTCAACATAACCTAAAAATATCACAAGAAAACAGTGTATGACAAAGACTAATTAAGATGTGTACTGGCAAACAGCCACGTGGGAGCTAATGTGGTGTAGCAGTTGAGGGATCTGGATTCAAATACTGTACTTAACCATGAAAGTATGAGTTGATAACCCTGGCCTGGATGCTATCTCTTAGTAAAATCTACCACATAAGATTGCTGTGACAATAAAATTGGGGCCTGATGAAAACAACAGATAATTTGTTTCACAGATAAGAATATGGGGGCTACAACATGTCTGGGCAGGTAGTTAAAGCCCTAAGAATTCAAGGCACACAGGTCACAGTTTCTCCATTATGGAGAGATATAATAATAAATAACAACTGTGTACCCTCAAGTCAATTCTACTTATGGCGACCCTTTTCAGGATTTTCTAGGTACAGAGTACTCAGAAGTGGTTTATCGTTCCCTTCTTCTGGAGGTATTTTGGGACTGTGCAGTTTGCCCAAGGCCACCCAGGCTGGCTCTTCTCACAGGAGGCACTGTGGGGAACTGAACTCCCAATCTTTGGCGTTGTAGCCAAACCACTGAGTTATCCAGCAAGCTATGGTGAGGTATAACTTCTTTGCCCTGTTTAGGCAGTTTGGGCAAGGGGCTCCTCTGATTCTCAACCTCCTCCTTTGATTTTATTGTTCCAGCCTAATCAGTACCCTGTCTGTTTCAACTGTGGTCTCCCCTCACTGATTCAAATCTTGAAAGAAGCTGGTCCTCTGCTCCCCACAAAAGAAGGAGTTCTTCAAATGGGACTGTTACATTTTTGTTATTTCAATGTGTTTTTAGAACTGGTTTTACCTACCATTTTTAATATTATATTTGCTTAATTCTTTTTAATTGCTTTAATACTTTATTTTATTTTATTTTTTTATTAGCTTTCAATACAATTTGTTTTTAATACTGTAAGCTGCCTTGGCTCCTTTCAGGAGAAAAGCAGAATATAAATATTTTAAATAAACAAAACTAAAAATAAGTCGGTATTTGTCATAGTGATTGTTGGTACTATAGCTGTCAATGGCATCTCATGCTAAACTCGTGTACAAATTTTATATTTTCTCAAAATGAAAAATAGCCATGCGAAACTGCAACTTAGGCCCTTCTCTGATGAGGCTGTTTTCCTTCTCAGATCACACAACTGCCAGTCACACAACTGCTCTCCCCCTTGGGCTTTCACAGGGACATTTACCAGCTAAATCATCTGGAATGCTCTGGTACTACTGGGAGGCAAAACGGAGAGACAAGATTTTAAATAAAAAGAGACAAGATTTTAAATAAAAACAAATAAGAACAATTTAGGTGCCAAAGGGTTAACCACACCACTCTTCTTCCACTGGAAGCTGCCATTCAAAACCTTCATTTTTAATTTTTAGAAATGAAAAACAGAAACAGGAAAAACATACTTTTCAATCTTAGTTGTAATATTTGCATATGGATGCGAGGGTCAGGTTTTACTTACACATCAAAAGAAATGAATTACATCTGCACTTTAAATGATGCATTTGAAAAAAATATTATTAAATGCTCCAATACAGCAAGCAAATGAGCAATAGCCAATCGTTAACACTACAGTATTATTGACACACAGCAAATATAAGATTACAGTTATTACATTGTTAGAATGGTTATCTTTAGTTAGCATTCCCTACCCTTACAGAAGTCTCATAGCATTAGTTCATCAAAACATCTCCACAGTTTTTAAGCATCGTTCAGACTGGGAGAGAGTGCCAACATTTAAGGCAGTAAAAATATCTCCCGGAAGGATTTCCAACAGGAAACTTTCGTTCCATAAACCTGCTACTGTCCAAATACTCAAAACTGGAGGAAGGAGAGAATCAACACTGCCCTCCACCCTTCCTTTTGCAGGTGAGGTTTAACCCTGAACACTCATCAAGACACCAAAAAGAGAAATGGAAGTTTCCATCACCTACAAGACATTCTGCACAGAAGGATGCAGTCACACTGGCAGAGGCAGAAGCAGTGGCAAATCCATTCCCTGTTCACCATAGTACGGCAGCACCTTTGTTCCTACAAACTTCAATGCAACTCTTTCATGGCCAAGCACCTACCTAGCCGCCCCCATGGGCCAGGTTACATGTGATGTAATCAATACCCCTCTGCAGCAGTTGAATGGGCCTCTCCCTTTAATTATTTAACCAGAGGCTGCCTTCTCCAGCCTATTGGGATGTCCAATGGCTAGATTCAATAATACAACAGACCATCTAGAGAGCAAGGATAAGCACGGTCAAAATGGCACTGCAGGAAACGTACTACAAGTCTTTTTCTTATGTTATTTAAACACCTATGAAAGTTCCTTGAAGCAGAATATGACAATGAAATAATGTTCATTTTCAGGAAAAAGAAGAAATCCTGAACAATGCCTTTTTAATGTTAGTTCTTGACTAGAAGTAAGAACAGTTACTTCTAATAATAGCAAAAGAACAATAGAGGTGAAGATCTACAGCTCAATGATGAGAGTATTCACCTTATATGAAAAAGGTGCCAGAACCAGTCCCTAGTGTGCTGTTTTTGGACTGCAATTACCAGATTTCTCCAAGAATTCTAGCAACTGCAGTTTATAGACCCAAATCACCACACCTGCAAGTCTTGCTCCTTTAGGGAATGGCTTTGGGTTTTTTTACCTGCACCCAACCTTTACTTACAGGAACTTATGGTGCAGTGGTTAAACAGCAGTACTGCAGTCAAGATTCTGCTCACAACCTGAGTTCAATCCTAATGGGGTCAGGTAGTTGGCTGGAGGTTGATTCAGCATTCTATCCTTCTGAGGTCAGTAAATTGAGTCTCCAGCTTGCTGGGGGGAAAGGGCCAATGTCTAGCCTGCATAATTAAATTGTAAACCACCCGAAGAGTGCTTTAAGCACTATATGATGATTCTTCTTTGGTGTTGTTGTTGTTGTTGGTTTGTTGTTGTTGTTGTTGTTGTTGTTAATTTTGGAAGGAAGGAAGGAAGGTGCCCTGGTGCTTCCAGGGAATTTAAGCTATTTGAAAGCTGGTCTCTTTAGAGCTTAATGGGTTCATAGTAAAAACCAGGGCATATTTCGTTTCTTTTTATAAATCAACAACAGAAAGCAAAAGCTGATGAAGCTGATGGTGCAGGGAAACACAAACCTTGGCTATCAGATCATTTTCTAAATGTGTTGGTGCTCCATTTACAAAAAAAAAAAAAAAAAGCACCAAAAGAGGATGGAGTTGCTCCACCACCACTACCTGCCTCATCCCTCCCTGTTCTCTGTAAGTTGTTGAGAAGGAGGAGTACAGGAAACTATCAGGTTTGAGGCAAGCAGGAAGCTGTTGACACTGAACATTGCTTGCAATTATCTCAGTGGGGGTGTTCACTTTTCTGAGAATCCCCATTCAAATGCTTACAACATCTCTCAGCACAATTGCTAAGAATGGAACAACCATCTTCAGAAGCAGTATACCTTTTATTAACAGGCACTACCAACAGGAGTCAAATTTCTTAATTTCCTGGCTATAGAAATCTGACTAGAGAGGTGTTGATTGTCTCTTGATGAAGACACAAGAGTGAACCAGGACACTGATGTCTGGTCAGATAAAGCAAAGCAATACTTGCATTCTTGCAACACTCCAGAATTCCCTCTTCCGCTTCTTTTTATCACAGGGAAAAGGAAAAGACAGACAGGAATAGAGTTGACTGATGCAGAGAGATACAGTGCATATTTTTTTAAAAAAATACTTTTCTGCTGATGTTGATTTGGAGCAAACATGCCACTGGAAGAGTTACAGCCACTGTCAGATTTGTTCTCTCATACTTACTCCCCTCCCGTCCTCAAATATAAGCCCTCTTATACTTGTGACCTCCGGAAGACAAGGAAGCTTCAAAAACAGTGTGCTGGTTGTTTCTACTGCTTCTGGGATTAAGGCCTTCCACTGAAATCTTAGCAGAGAAACCTAGCAACCCCTTCACACGGTGATGACTAGGTTGCTTTTGTATCCAAAATTCCCAAAAATACTGTGAAGAAGGGAGGAAGATGGGGGAGAACCCACAGTGCAAGTTGACCCTAGTTCTATCTAGCCATTTCTATAAAGAAAAAGTGTCAACCCAAGTAACAAGTAACCATTGTGGAGAAGCATGAAATGAGCAGATGGATGGCTAGGTGGACTTCAGCATCTTATCGACTCTTCCCTTTTCTAAGTGACCATTTCTTATGCAAATTACTCTACTTCTTCCTTGTCCAAGGAAGCCAGTTATCAATTCTCGCCCTTCGTCGGAGGGGAGAGGCCACAAATGTGGGCTCTTTACAATAGCTATCCATGCACCTGGACGGAGAGAGATGCCAGCCTGAGAGGCTTCTATAACTATGCCTAGTTGTTGTTTTTCTGTCACACAGCCTCTAAATAGCTTTCCTGAAGTAATAAAGGCAATTTCTACCTAACTACAGGAAACATAATTATTTTTTCCTAAATATTAAGTTCTCAGAATACAGTAGGACCGTTGCTTCTGCAGGGGATCGGTTTGAAGCCCCGCTGTGGATGCCAAAAAACAAGGATATATATCAAAGACTATATATTGCATGGTCTCTAGCTCCCTCTCTTGACCAGTTCTGGTAAATACACCATGGAAATACACATTTCTGGGGTTTTTTATTTAGTATTTTCAGGCAGTGGATAAATGAATCAGCAGATACTGCTCATGCAGATAGGAACGTCTTACTGTATTTATAAAGGAAAGTCTTACTGTATTGTACCCTGCTAGCAGAAATACTTAACACATGGCAGCTTTGATCGCATATCAAATTCAGCCCAGTCACCTGCAAGAGCAACTGGTTCACGTAAAGAAATGGGGACGCTTCCATCTGGTTACTGAACTGCACCCATCAAGCCAGGAATTTCTGAAGGCAGAATTGTCTCGTCTGTGCTAGGCTGGCAGAGTGGACTAAAAATGGATCTACAGGCTTCACCTCTTTGCACCCTGGTCCTATATCTTTTCTTCTTTCCTTTAGATGTGTTTTTTTTAAGCTGATGTTTCAAATGGGGAGAAAAGAAAAAATAACCATGACATTTTAGAAGAAGAAACTGGGACGGGAAGCAGTCTTCCACTCTTGTATTATGAAGGCAAGACAAGAAGAAACCTAAAATAATCTTCAAATTAAGGCTGTAGCTCACATGACTCAGACTCACAGAACTAAATAATTAACTGTATTATGCCGCTAAGCAATGTTTAATCTTCAAACAGAGGAACTGCTTCAAGGGTTGTTGTTTTTTTAAAAAAAAACTTTTTGAGGACTTGCTTCAAATTGTGCTGAGCTCTGCATTACAAACAGGTGATTCCTTGGGCTGACATTTCAGAAGTAGCACACAAACTGACCTAAAATTCACTGCACAGTTCTTAAACTCATCCATTGCCCACAAACATTTGTTTAATCTCAATATTCAAATTATTTAGCAAAGTGATGTGTAACAGGCACAAACATAACAACTGCATGCCATCAAGTCAATTCTGACTCATAGTGACCCTTTTCAGAGTTTTCTTGGTAGAGAGCACTCAGACGTAGTTTACCATTCCCTTCTTTTGGGGAGATCCTGGAATTGTGCTGCTTGCCCCAAGGCCACACAGGATGGCTCTTCTGGGAAGCCCAGTGGGGAATTGAACTCCTGAACTCTAGCTCTGAAGCTAGATACCTAACTCAGAGAGCTGTCCAGCCAGCTGTAACAGGCACAGCCGGTAGCTAAACTGGACAATAGTTCAGCCTTAAAGGCTTTCACAGCCGGGATCTGATGGTTGTTGTGGGTTTTTCGGGCTGTTCAGCCGTGTTCTGAAGGTTGTTCTTCCTAACGTTTCGCGGGCTGCAGAGACTGGCAAAACGTTAGGAAGAGAAACCTCTAGAACATGGCCAAACAGCCCCAAAAACCCACAACCACCAAATAATACAGCCCTTCATATATTTTTTTTAAATGAGCATTTTGTATTAAATAAGTTTAGGGATTTGGATGCTTTGGTGTTCTTTGCTGATATCTTCAATTTGAGAGGTTCAGGGCTTGAGTTGGGAGTCCAGTCCAAAAGCAGCCAGGGAAGTTGCCAGTAGCCTGGAATTGTTCCAGGCACAATTCAAAAGGCTGGTTCTGACCCATAAAGCGCAAAACAGCTTGGATTCAAGCTATCTCAAAGACTGTGTCTCCTAGGTCTAAAAATCAACAGGAGGGGCCTTTCTCTCCATTTGCTCAGGCAAGTTTTCCCTTGGTGACTGGCTGCCTGAGCGGAGTTTCTAAATGGATGGTTGCGCCTTACTTGCTTTGTGTTTTTGGTGCTGCTTTTGTGTCCTGCCTTTCAGAATGGTATTTGTCTCGTCCTTTACAGTTTTTGTATACGTGCCATTTTTAGTTTTATACATTTTATTTTAATGATGTAAACCACCTTGGGTCCTTCTTCAGGAGAAAGCTGAGCTATGTATGTATGTATGTATGTATGTATGTATGTATGTATGTATGTATGTATGTATGTATGTATGTATGTATGTACGTACGTACGTACGTACGTACGCACGCACGCACGTACGTACGTACGTACGCACGTATGTACTAATAAATAAATAAATAAATAAATAAATAAATTGTGGGTTGTCCTTGCCCATTTACAGGCTGTGAAAAATGAGGAAATTATTCATTAAACAGGAGACCTATTTTTGTCTAAAACCTGCATACGCTAATTAATATGCATAGATACAAATTCGGAAATAATTTCTAAAATTTCAGTAAAAACATGATACGTATCACCATACTGGGGAGGACTATGAGCAAAGTGACCTCTGTGCCTGCTCAGTCGATAAGTATATTTCAAGCCCCTGTTCTCCCTTCTTATGTGTCTTTGGCCAACATCCAATTGTAAAAATGCACTTGAAGAGGAATTTGCCGTGGCTTTCTTCTCCTAGAAGGCTGTTCTTCAGGAGGTTAGTCGTGCTACTGACTACACACCCCGATTCACATGTTAATGTACAAGTGTCCACATGAAAGAGAGCCCACCTGGAGTGGACCACTTTCATGGCCACCCTGATATGATTGCATAATTAAACAGAATTTTAAAGTACACTAAGACTTCAGACAAAGGGTCCCTTGTAAGACAGGTTCTCCCTACATAAAGGCAAAGGACCATCCTAGTCCTGCTAAGGAACACAGAATGACTCAGAATCATAGAAAAGTGAAGTTGGAAGGGGCCTACAAGGCCATCAAGTCCAACCCCCTGTTCAATGCAGGAATATAATCAAAGCACATCTGCCAGGTAATTATCTAAGTTTTTCTTGAATGCCTCCAGTGTTGGAGCACTCACCAACTCTTGAGGTAACTGGTTTCACTGTCGTACTGCTCTAACAGTCAGGAAGTGTTTCCTAATATTCAACTGAGCTCTGGCTTCCATTAACTTAAGCCTATTATTGTGTGTCCTGCACTCTAGGATGATTGAGAACAAATCCTGTCCCTCCTCTGTATGACAGCCTTTCAAATATTTGAGAAGTGCTATCCTATCACCCCTCAGCCTTCTTTTCTCAAGGCTAAACATGCCCAATTCTTTCAGCCTTTCCTCATAATGCTTGATTTCCACCCCCTGGATCATCCTTGGCACGCTCCTTTGAACTTGCAGGAGTATTTCCAGGCCAGTTACTAGTGTCACTCAAATATCACTGAAGACTCAAACTATGATCAGTCATTTCAGATTAGTTTACATTTCTTCAAATGCTTCCAACGGAGTGTCCTCAAGCAGTATCTACATTGCAGCCATTACTCAGGAACTGGAGGGTCTACGTTGCACCCTTCTTTCACGCTCTTCAAAGCTCAAGACTTCTTGAATGCAAAATGAGAGGCCAAAGAGTTTGTGTTGTCAATACACACATGCAGCTGAAAGAACTACAGAACCACGAATTAACGAATGCACATGTCTTTTATCCTACAAAGTTTTTTTTCTTTGTGCTTGACAGAGAACCAATAAGACAGAAAACGATTGATGTCAACTCTGGATTATGGTGGAGGCCAATTAATTGTTTTTTTGTAAACTTATTTGGAAGTAGAAATAATAACACTTCCAAATAATTGCTCAGTGAATGGGAAACTTCTGCTTATCAGCACCTCTCTTTTGTCTCTTCCATTTTCTATAGCAGATGCTACAGGGTCCAGTTAACATGTGTGTTAAATGAATAGCAGTAGAGGGAAAGTCTGAGCAGCGTCAAGACAGTGGATGGGGTCAGGAGAGGGAGTGGGAGCATCTCTCTTTTTCTCCTTCCTATGATGGGGGGGGGGAGTGGGTCACATCTTTGCTATCTGCATTTCAATCCTCACCCAGCAGGACTAACTTGTTCAGTGAGTTCTGGGGTTATTTCCTGACTAAGAACACCAAGGTTTGGAAGGGTGAAAAGTAGGGCTAGGGTTTAATGGGCAGTTCTTGTATTTCTTGCATTTCCTGAACCGACTGAGAACTTCACTGTGCCCCCAAAATGGGGCCCATTTTCAGATAATCAGTCTATCTCAGTTCTTCCCTACATGGCTCACTCAAAAATAGCATCCAGAACAATGGATAGATTTATTTATTTGCTTAAATTATTTTTTACACCACCTTTCTCTCAAGGACCCAAGACAACATTCTGCAAATCTGATACTTCAAAAGGAGTGCACACCTGTCGAGACCTGGTTGTATCCACAACCTTCTGTGGCTTTTTCTTCTGACCAATAAAACCGCTGTTTTTTCCCCACTGAGTTCATGGAACCTGTTCCCATTGCCGGAATAAACTAGTAAAGGGGCTGAGATTTTTAAAATTTCAGCTAAATTCACATGGATTTTAGCCCGAATCCAAAACTTTTGTGGCATCGCCCTGCCGCCACTGCGGGCTCCCCATTGCCACTGCTATGCTTGCCGCTGCCACCTCCATCTCCTATCAGGTGGGCCCAATGGGGCAGGTAGTGGGGAGAATGGAAAAGGACAGGGAGGAAGATGAGAGGGAAAGGGGACAGGTGAAGGTGGGGCACAGGGGCAGGGGCATGAGGAGTGGGTGCGTGGGTGAGCAAGAGGGCAGGGGTGGGCGAGAGGATGAGCAAGTAAGGGAGGCATGACTGGCTAGGCAGGGGCGCCAGCAAGAGATGGGGCAAAGAGAGGAGGTGCTGACTTTTTCAGCAAGCCCAGTACTTTTTTTTCCTTTTCCTAATATCTGTTAGCAGAATTTTTTTTTTTTTTTTTAAAGTCACATATATAGAATTGATTCTAATGCATCGATTCCGTATCTGCCACAAAATAAAAGGACCTCTGGAAGGGTAACAGAAAAACCCTACCTGGTTCTGTGCTCCATGCATGTGTGTACGCTGAAATTTAAATCTTTTTAATTTTATTTTAAGAACAACAGCAGGTTTTTATGAGTGATGAAACAAGAGGGATCAAGTCCTCTTTTTTAGTCAATCATATGCAAGTCCTTCACGACACTCAAGGCGACTGTTCAGACTCTCCACATTTTTTTTTAGCATTACTTGAAAAACAGTGAGTGTTTGATATTACCAGCAGTCTAGGGCAGTGGTCCCCAACCTTGGGCCTCCAGATGTTCTTGGACTACAACTCCCAGAATCCTATACCCTCAGCTCTGCTGACCAGGATTTCTGGGAGTTGAAGTCCAAGAACATCTGGAGACCCATGGTTGGGGACCACCTGTCTAAGGAGACTCAACCTCAAATTCCAGATGATTTCTTCCAGCCAATTCACGCAGAAACCAAAAAATTAGAGGGACAAAAGAAAAGACTGAGCAATGCCAAGGGCCAAAGAGTTGAGAAAACAGTTTCTTCAAATCCACCATCTGGTAACCCTCAGATAAATGAGACCAGAACCAAGAAACAGACGGCCACAATCTCCCCAAGTCCTAAACCAGCCAAACATCCCATGACTCTTTTTTTATATATGCCCTGTCTAGTTCACCTTCATACTATCTAGCAAAAAACAAAAAGAGATCAGATATCTGCCCCGCCATATATGCAAGCCAAATGTCTTCCATGAAAGCCATGAAATCATAAGCCATTCATACCAAGTGCTCTCCAGCATAAATGTATATAACTCCAACAAATTCACATTTGAGGGACATCACAATCTTCAACAAAAACCATCTCAATCCACTCTGGCAGGGAGGCCATTGGGTAGCAGAGGAAATGCTACTTCAGGAGAATCCCAGCCCTGTTCCAAGCCCTATCAAAAGGCACATGTACAGTGGTGCCTCGCAAGACAAATGACTTGCAGGAAAAAAAACCTCGCAAGACAAATGGCTTTGGCAATGGGGTTGATGACTCGCAAGACAAATGTTCCTATGGCTGTGCTTCGCAAGAAGAACTTTTTCCGTTTTTTGTTCCTGCCTCATGTTTGCTGGTTTTTAAATGTTTTTCTATAATGTTTAAAAAGTGAACTTTTTTGATTGAAATTTTTAAAATCATCTGCACAATATGTATGGCTTTAAAGAGCACTTAATAAACCCTATGTAAACCAAATTTGACTTTGTTCTGACTTTTTTTTGCCCATAGGAATGCATTAATTAGATTAAACGTGTTTCGCAAGACGAATTTTTCGCAAGACAACATTAACCGCGGAACGAATTAAATTTGTCTTGCGAGGCACCCACTGTACTCAACTCTTGGGATTTTGCTGGACAGGGTGCTTCACTGGGGGACAGATCAAAGTGACTCCACTAGACATAACCAGAGACTGAATCTGAGTCTTATTACATATTGATCTGCATAAAGCTACCCAGTGCAGACACGGTAAGATTTGAACCATGGACCTCTGCCTCAGATAGCTATGCTCTCAAACTGCTCTTACAGAGTGTTGATCAACTCTGTTCACAGTATATTTTCCCATCTTTTGTGCATGGAAATGGTACATCCACTCTCCAGAGCTGATTCACTTCTGCGGTTACTATATTTTTGGTCAAGTCTGAATGATGGTCCCAGAGGGAAGATGAAACCAACACGCTAGACAAATGAGCTTTCCATCCCTGCAGACTCATTCAGACTGGCAGACATTTTATAAAGTTTATCATGTGGCATGACTATTCTAGCTATGAATGACTAAAGGGTCAGCTGATTTACACTGCCAGGGGAAGAAATCCCTCTGTCCATTTCAAAGTAGGTCACACTAACAAAGCGTTTATAATAAGCAAGGGGAAAATAGCTCTGTCATGGTTACTTCATGCATTATGGTTCAATGTTACTTCTGCTCTTCCTGATGATCTTTACAATCTAAATTAGCCTTCAGTAGCCAGAAGGCATCTTAGCTTTGCAAGCTGTAAATCTGAAATAAGTCTGCTGAGTTCACCATATTTTATTATTGCAAAAGTGATGTGACAGAAGGACAGGATAAAATGGTTAACAGTCTCATCAGCAAGGAATATTTTAATGTTCAGGCTGCATCTGGGCAAGCCACAAAAATATCTGTGCAGTAAAATGGATTACGTTGCTGGCCTCTGTATCATACATAAAAATCCATCCACTGTGTCCAGTGGGACTTACTCTCAAGCAAGTACTTATATTCAGGATAGTAGGTTTCTTAGTCCTGCTCAGAGTAATCCCCAATCCAATAAAACTATTAAAACTACACTGAAAAACTTCAGATACCAAATAGTTACACAACCATCTCTTTTCTGCCTTTACAAGTTCTCCTCTATCTTCTCCTTTTCTTTCTTCCTACAATTTTAAGATGCATCCCAGGGCCAACAGAAGATCGGCTGTTTGCCATTGCTTTTCATTAGATGCCTTTGGTATCTTAAGCACAGAGATCAAAAAGTTACTTTAAAAACTAATCCCCTCCCCAAAATCATTATATAATTTGAAAAACAATTAGTTGCTTTTACTGGCATGATGTTTTAAAAAGTAACTATTGCATTACTAATTGCTTATTACTTTAAAAAAGAATCCTATTATTTATAATGGGATAAAATCCTGTTGCTCAGTGTAGTAAGGAGCAGCTAGAGCAGGCCTACTGAATCAGTGGGGATTTGGCAAGTCAACTCCTCCATAAGTTCCACTGACAAAATGTGCCTACACTAGTTGCAACTTACAGAATTTCAGCCCATTATAAATCTTGAAAGCACCGTTAAAATGTTTTTAAAATGCTTTGCAGTGAGAGGAATCCTGTTCTGTGCACCTGTAAGGCTGATGACATCAGCTTTACATGGTGGAGAGCTTCACTAACAGGAATTCAGCTAGTGCTCATTAATAATAACTTTCAAAAAGTAACAAGAAAATAACTACTTTATATCGACAACAGAATTATGTTCCCACTCACTGCATTAACTTTAGACTACAACTTCATTATGTCATCATTACAAAAAGACACACAACTTGTTACATACAACTATGCTACTTGCAATATGTTCCTTCCACACTTTGCCTAAAATAAATGCATATTAATACGTAATAATTCAGAAATCGTTAACTTGCCATTCTCTCAGCTTCCCTGACTCCTGCCATTTTAAATGGAAACACGGTTTCAGTTATTATATTATAATCAGAATGTTATTAAGGTTTGTGTCGTACAAGAGTGAGCTTACGAAAAATGTTAACTTTAACCTTGCCACCTTTAGTCAAAACTATGGCAGTGGTAAAAAAAAATTACAAGAAAGAAATGTTTTGCAATGGGTCCAGGAGTACGACCCATACAGCAACCTCCCTTCCGTTTTTTGGTTCTATGCAAAAGCACCCCCCCAATGCACACAAAGTGCTGAGTTGTTGAAGCTTTGGTGCACTTGTGGAGGGCCTTCGATGACTGGCACAGGAGGAAGAGGAGGAGGAGAAGCCCATACTTACAGCGCGCACTCAGGCTGATTGTGGCCCAGCTCACTCCTTTCAGATGACCGTGCCGAGTCCTCCGGACTGGCATTTTAAACCACTAAAGCTGCTTCCCACGTTACAGCATGAAGCGTGATCGTCTAAACAATCCGTCCAATTGATTTCTGCATTAGGCATAGAGGATAATGTACCCAAACGACACATCCGGAAGAAGAGAGGCTTGTTGCTAAATAGCTGCAGAATCAGTCTCCAGCATAACAAGGAAAATCCCTTGTGTAGAAAACCTCTGGGAGGTGGGGGTGGGAAGAAAGGAGGGGACAGAGGAGAGAGAGAGAGAGAGAGAGAGAGAGAGGAGTAAACCTGAAATACAGCCAATAACCCGAAAGACTCCTTGGGATATTTTGGACCTAAAAGTCCTCCAATCAGAGCTGCGGTGGCAGGAGAAAACGAACACATGTCTCCTTCAACCATATATGTCTTAGATTAGGCAGACTTTGGAAGGACTGAAACAGGAGATGAGTCTTCAAGACCCATCAACCGGCATCACATGTCACTTGTCAACACGAAATACAGCAGGGTTCTGAACTCCTGTTTTGAGACACACCGAGTGAGTGCATGAAAGAACATGTGCTAAAGCTTCTAAAAAAGCAAAGGGAAAATAAAATAAAGATGCTTAGCTGGAGTACAACTACAATCTGTTTCAATTAATTAGGGGAAGCAGAATGACCTTTCTTGCAAAGGCTTAATTTCGCAAAGTTAAAAATGATAGCTTTTGTTCATAGATTAAGCAAGGAAATTGACAAAAGAACCAATCAGGTCAAAGATAGCCATCAAATCCTGAAGCAAAAAAAATATGAATCCATAATTCTTTCTTGAGGAGCAGATTTTGATTTTCAGATCTTTTTTTTTTGCCAAGGCAGTTATCCCCCCCCCCCCGGTTAATTTTAATGAGATTAATCACAGTTAATCTGAGACTGCAAATGAAGTCCCAAATCATAAGTTCTAAACATGAAATATTACAGGGGGAGGTTGCATGGTGATTCCAAATTCTATCACCATCGCTCTTCAATTACTGTTTATTATATAAATTGTCAGTCTCTAGTGTAACATTGTGCACAATTCACCAGCTCAGGAAAGTTATACAATCCGCACAGAATAATCATAAAAACACCCTTCCTAAATCGACCACATGAGAACAAGGCTCACAGAAGACTCGAAAACATCTGATTTTGTGTGGGAAAATATATTGTGTGAAATACTGAAAGAGTAACATTTGAAGTGTTCTCTGACAGTTAAAGGCACCAAATAACAGCTGCGATATTCTACATATATAAAAAAAGAGATTTTTCTTCTGATAATTAGTTGTAAAAAGAACTTGTTTCTATATGACAAAATGGGCAATTTCTAGACATTGTGGTGGGCAGGGGAAATTCTCTGCTTACAGGACACACTGTGGGTGCCCTAGTCCAGAAACTCTCGTGGGAAAGGAAGAAAAATCAGTGGCTGTACATTCACTGCTCGTTTTGTTTTCGGAAGAGGTTGTTTGCTTGTTATGTGCCATTAAGTCAGAAATGAGTTCTAGATACCCTAATAGGGCTTTCAGGGTAAGTGAGATATTTAAGGAGTTCCACAGTGAATTTCCATGGTTAAGTGGGGATCTGAACCCAGGCCTCCTAAGTCCTAGTTCATCATTCTATCCACTATATCACACTGGATATCTTTGGGAGAAATTGTTTTAATGTTGAAAAGCTACACCTGAAAGCTTCCATGCACAGCAAGTGAATGTTTTTTACAGATTTACTTTTGGTGGGGGAGCATCAGGGGACAGGGGTCCCCAAATGGCATCAGGGCCCAAATAAGATGGCCTGATTGTGTTTTGCTGCCTCCCCCCCCCTCCGCTGCCGCCAATCTTTCTTTTTGGAATGTGTTTTTATGATTCTTATATTTTTTGCTTTACTTTTTGTATACTGCCCAGAGTAGAAATTTGCTAGATGGGTAGTATAAAAACTGACTGACAGACTGAACAAACAAACAAACAAACAAAGACCCACATCTGTGTAACTGTCCTCATTTCTGGCCTCAATGGGGCACTCTGTTGTATGTCATATTCCACCATGTTTGTGTTTATCCCTGTATCGATCCTATTTTCCTTCTACAAATCAATTAGAACAGATCAGGACTGACTCTGTATCATGACTAACTCGATATCTCTGCCAGATCTGCTTACTGTGGCGTAGCATTTCTCAGCCATTTTCTGGAGGGCTGGCTGGTCTGGTCCTTTTCTTTTAACTCTATCCTTTATCCTAGTTTCTCTCCCACCTTCTATTCTCTTCATTGTTGTAAAAAGCTACTGAACAAAGACGCAGATTCAATTTAGTTTGTTGCAGATGTCAATCAAGCTATCACATTAGGCAGGGACAAGGACAGTGGGTTAATACCAACTCTACAGTTTCTCTAGATTGCAATATTTGGGGGAGGGGGTTTACATTAATTTGGTGGCTGACCAATCCTATGTCATTTTGGTTGTTGTTGTTTAGTCGTTTAGTCGTATCCGACTCTTCGTGACCCCATGGACCAGAGCACACCAGGCCCTCCTGTCTTCCACTGCCTCCCGGAGTTGGGTCAAATTCATGTTGGTAGCTTCGGCGACACTGTCCAACCATCTCGTCCTCTGTCATCCGCTTCTCCTCTTGCCTTCACACTTTCTCAACATCATGGTCTTTTCCAGGGAGTCTTCTCTACTCATGAGATGGCCAAAGTATTGGAGCCTCAGCTTCAGGATCTGTCCTTCCAGTGAGCACTCAGGGTTGATTTCCTTCAGAATGGATAGGTTAGTAGTCTGGTAGTCCAGATAGGCGGGGTATAAATCAAATAAATAAATAAATAAATAAATAAATTTGTTCTCCTTGCAGTCCAGAGGACTCTCAGGAATCTCCTCCAGCGCCACAATTCAAAAGCATCAATTCTTCGGCGGTCGGCCTTCTTTAGGGTCCAGCTCTCACTTCCATACATTGCTAATGGAAAAACCATAGCTTTGACTATGCAGACCTTTGTTGGCAAAGTGATATCTCTGCTTTTTAAGATGCTGTCTAGGTTTGTCATCACTTTCCTCCCAAGGAAAGTGATGACAAACATTGGTAACACACCACAATGCTCATGTGATGGCATTTCTCCATGCCAAGGTTATGCCCTTGTTGATATCAACCTGGGGAGAATAAATTTCTCCTACTCATTGCAGGGCTTCTCGTATTACCTTGGTGAGGCAGGATGGAGGCGTTCTACTGCCTGCTGTTGCTTTGTTGTTACATGCTGTCAAGTTGCTTCTGACTTATGTATGGTAACTTCAATAGTATTTTTAAGGTATATGACAAGTTCAAGGAGCACTGTAGCACTGCCACCACTATGAATTTCCATGGCTGACCAGAGATTTGAACCCATGTCCCCAGAGCCCCAGTCTGACATTCTATCTACTACACTGCACTGGTTCTCATGAGTCAGTGGCTCTCTAGTCAAGTAAGTAGAAACATGAGAAAACCATCCATTCAGCTCTCTGCAGGCAGCAATGAGTAAGCACAGATATCTGTTTGCAGAAGGGAAGCTCACAGTCAGGAAACAGAAGCTCCTTGGGTACTCTTTTACTATAAGTTTCAACAGGACTCTAGTCATTCTAATGCAGTTTGCCTGGGTCTCCTGCCAGTGCCTGCAGCAATTTAAAAAGAGCAGGAGGGATCATTTATCAGGACCACTAACACTCTATGCAATAATTTTAGTCTTCCCTTTCCACCTATGGAATTGTGTCCACAGGTTGTATATTCACCAATCTTAAAAAAAAAAAAAGATAATATTTTACTGGTATTCAGGAATACTTGCTCTATGTAAAATAGCTTTTATGGTGTCATTTATGAAGAATCGTAAGTTACAAAATATGCATATGCAAATATACCGTATGTATTATAAAATGAACCATAGCTCTCAGGCTGCTATAAAGTGGCACCATATCACTTTCACATGAAAGAGAAGAATTTTTACAAGGCTACGAAAATTCCTCATCTAGTTGTCTCATCAAGATGGACTAAATCGACAAGAATTTTAGTGAGCATTCTTTCCATCCCTACCTCCCAGGTGCTGTGAAAACGTTTGTATCCTTTGATTTTCCATTCGGAAGACAGTCTGACATCAACAGAAGCAAAGGAGGTGCATTTGTTCCATAGGTGTGTTAAGCAAAGGCAAAATCTGCAGGAGGTATAACAATAGCCTTCCCAGTTGTTTTTAAAAGGCTGTCTGAAATTGAGGTGGGAGGAGGGAAAAGATGTTCCTCCCACCTTTCTCCCCTGCTCATGTTTGCCAATGCTTTGGATGAAGCAGTTTGTCTGCCTTTGAATCTATTCCCTCCACCATGCACACTATGAGATCTGCTCTGCCCACAGGCCTTCCTTTAAGAAACAACTTTATTCAACTTGTTCAGCAAGCAAATGCATTGTTACCGCTTCCAATGCACAATGTCAGAAAGCTGCCACTCTAGCTTGTTGCGTTTTGTACCGTGCTTCCCCGAATATGAGACTTATATTAATTTTTGCTCCCAAAAAAAACAACACTGTAGGGCTTATTTTCAGGGGATGTTTTATTTTTTTTCCCATGTACTGTACAACCATCTATGTATATTCAAATACAGTCATGTCATCTTGTTCTGGTTGCTGCACAATGATGGAGGATGTGGTTTCACTTAACTTGGACTTTTTGGAGGGGGGGAGGGTTTATATTACAAGCATCCTGAAAAATCATACTAGGGCTTATTTTCAGGTTAGGTCTTATTTTCAGGGAAACAGGGTAGATGGAACAGTAATGTAAATGGATATCTCTCCACAATCTCTCACTTGCTAACCAAAAGGTCAGTAGGCGTGATTCAGCCAAAACACACCACATTTATATGTTACCAGTTTCCATGGGGAAAAGTCAAGCAGGTACTTAACCGCCTCCTACTGAAAGCAACGGGACAAGGACATTTGCTTGGATTTTAAAAAAACCCTGCTCCATCCATTCTGATCTAATATGCCATGATGTATCAAATCTCCCTGCAAATAAACATACTGAATGCTATCTCACAAGTAATGACATTAGACTGATCTGTACCTATGACCAATGAGATAGGAAGCTTTTCAGTGCTAAGTCAGGGAGAAGTTATTAACAGGGCTGTGAACTGATAGTGAAAATGGCACTCATGCAGGACAGTTCGTCTTCCTGACACCAATATTTTAAAATAGACAACCTTCATGCACAGAACACTATTAGAACCATACAATAATTAATTCAGGAAGGGGCTATAAGGCCATTGAGCCAACCCTCTGCTCAATGCCGAAGTCCAACTCAAAGATGGTTGTCCTGTTTTCCAACATTGGAGCACTCACTTACCACTTTCCAAGGTAATTGGTTCTATTGTTGTACTGCTCTAACAGTTAAGAGGTTTTTCCTGATATTCAGCTTAAAACTGGCTTCCTGTAATTTGAGCCCAGTATTTACATGTCCTGCACTCTAGGATGACTGAACGGGTTCTGCCCTTCCTCTCTATGACTACCTTTCAAGTACTTGAAAAAGTGCTATCATATCTCTGCTCAGTCTTCTTTTCTTAAGGCTAAACATGCCCAGTTCTTTCAATCTTTCCTTACATGGTTTGGCTTCCAGTCCCCTGATCATCCTTGTTGCCTTTTTCTGAACTTCATCCATTTTTTGGCATCCTTCTTAAAGTGCCATGTCCAGAACTGGACACAGTACTCTAGATGAGTCCTAACCAGTGCCAAATAGATAGGGAATAGTACCTCTGTCTATACTTCTGTCAATGCAGGCTGAATAGCATTTGCTTCTTTTGCATTCATATCACACTGTTGGTGCATATTCAATCTGTAATTTACAACGATTCCAAGATCCTTCCTATATTCTGTGTATTCTTATTGTAAATTGCTATGTATACTGTGCAACTGAAATAAATAACCATTAATATTAGAAGTGCCAAACTCTTAAAAAAAGCCTACTGTACACCAGTAATTAGCAAATAAATTATGAATGCTTTTGAACAAACCTTGGCTTTGGGACTGAATAAGGAGGTTCAACATTACTCCAGTGGCAAGATGATATGACTAGAAATGACCTAAGGCTATTTTTAAGTGAGTCAGATTTACTGGATTTATCTGAATTTCAAGCAGGAAAAACAGGGATTTCTTTCTTTTCCCCCCCCTTTTAATTACCGAAGATGAAACCTGCTTGTGAAGAGGACATGACCATAGATGCCTCTGTCAACGAGCCATTGTGCTCTGACCGAGGGCTTAAGTCTCCTGTTCTGTCCACACCCATATCTTCTAATGAGGGAGAAGGCACCATTGAGTCCCAACACTCTCATGATAGCAAGACCCAGACCAAGCCCCGCATAGTGATGTCAGCTCTGGGAATCAGAAGGCGATCCCTAGAGGAGAAGAGAGGACTGGTTTATCTCTGGTGCATGGTGGTTATAAAAGTCACTTTGGTACTAGTGAAGGCAGAATATCCCCTGCAAAAGCTAACTGAGACCAGCTGTCAAACTGAGAAAATGAGGGAGGAGCAGCCAGAGGCCCCAGGGGAAGAAAGGGAACCAGAGACCACTAGGGAAGGAGAGGAAGACTTTGGTGAAGGAACTTTGGGAAATGCCCAGGAGAAGTGGTCCTAGACATTCTGAGCAAAGGATTTCCCAGTAGAGGAACCAGAACCCCAAGGGGAGTGGGACTACATTTATAAGCCCTCTTATAAATAAGGGAGGTTTGGGTTCAGTTCCTAAGGAAGAAGGGGGAAATATGAGAATCCGAGAAAAGATAATGCCGTAAGACTGCCTTCTCTTTTCTACCAACCAAAAAGTCCATGTGCTCAAATTAAATGGATGCATTCTGAGCAGGCTATGGAAGACTTCCATTGTTTATAATAAGAGACATAAAGTTTCTTCTTTTCCAATTCATCAATGAGTCTAAGAACGTCTGTATAGCTCAGTGGTTTAGGTCTCTGCCAGAGGTTGGGAGTTCAATTCCCGACAGTGCCTCCTTGTCAGGGACTGAACTTGATGATTCTCATAACATCCTAATACAGTGGTGGGCTTAACATTTATATTATTTGTCCTGCCACCTTGCTTTTATACCATTTTAATTACTATTACTTAAACTTTGTTGGTGGGTTTGATTTAATTTTGATTTTATAGCTGTTACATTTATTACTTTGAATTGATGTCTTGTTTATTTAATATGTAAACTACCCAGAGTGGCCTTGGCAGCCAGATGAGCAGTACAGAAGTGAAATCAATCAATCAATCAATCAATCAATCAATCAATCAATCAATCAATCAATCAATCAATCAATCAATCAATCAATCAATCAATCAATCTGTAGGGTCCCTTACAGCTCTGCAGTTCTAAGGTTGTTACAGGCTATCCCAGGTAATACCTAAAGACACTGCACTGGCTGATGTGCTTAGTCTACCAGACAGCTCTTCCACTGCACGCTAGAACAACGGACAGATGAGTAGGACTTAAGATCAGTCCCATCCCTTCCACTCTCCCATCTCCCCTGTGCTACTGCCTTCTAATATTTCACCTGATTAATAGGAAATGTTTCTGAAAGCTTATGTATGTTTCTGTGCCACTGTACACTAGTTGGAGTTTTGCCAACTCTATAAAAGTATAACGGCTCTCACTGCTTTTCCTTAATAATCATAAATTCTGGTGCTTAAATGAAGCTTTCACTTCCCAAATCATCACGTTGCTGTTGAAACACAACCAAGAGCAACCTGAGATAAATCTGAAGTAGAGTTTAAAAAAATGAAGAAACAAACAAGCCGATTACAGAGAATAATCCTGAAGGAAACTAAACATGTGATGAGCCAAAAAAAAAAAAGGGGGGGGCCTTAGAAATTCAACAGATCAGTTTAAACCTTAAATAAAAGACAGGGATAGTAGCAATTAATTCATTCCTCAATGCATTTCATGTTTTGAGTGAGGATTCATGTTCTCAGTGATTCTTCCAAATACAGTCTGGGAACTAATAGCTAAAGGATGATTCTGCAGTTCTTCTACATGTACTAGGCACATGGGAAGAAAAGGTTAAAAATATATTTTAGTGCTCACAAGCTGTCTAGCTTGGGATAGCCACATTTGCAGCAGTGTCAGACTGGACAATTCTTATTATTAATAACACATTTACACTATCACTGTAATAGAGGGAGGCCAGAATACTACTAATATTTATACTGGTGTAATTGTAATGTAGCTGGCTAGAGATTTCAGTGGTTTGGGAATCTGACTGTGGAGCCAGAAGCTGAGATTTCGATTCCCCACTGTGCCTCTTGCAAGTAAAGCCAGTCTATGTGGCCTTGGGCAAGCTGCACAGTCCCAGGGCAGTCCAAGAAAAAAGCGAATGATAAACCACTTCTGAATATCGTCGTTGGGTATTTTTAAGACCCATCTCAAAACTCGGATGTTCAAGCAGGCTTTCCCTCCAGATAACACTTAACCTTTTCTTCTTTAATTTATTTTTTGTTATATTGCCATCTTGAAAATATGTCTACTGCTTATTGTTGGCTGCTTATTGTTATTGTGTATAATATATTGTTTTTTTGTTATATGTACATTTTATTGTGTTTATATGTCTGGAAGCCGCCTAGAGTGGTCATTTTGAACAGATAGGTGGGGTATAAACAAACAAACAAACAAACAAATAAATATTCAGTACCTGGAAAACCCTGAAAAGCGTCACCATAAGTCAGAGCTTACTTGACAGCACATTGTTATTACTATTCACTGTAGGGTGGTGCCTTGAGTTGCAAACTTAATTCGCTCCAGACAATGGTTGAAACTCAAGTTGGTTGTAACTCAAAGCACCAATTAATCCATTCCGGCCATTTTTGGTTGTATCTCAAGGCGCTGGTTGTATCTCAAAGCATTAGTTCCCATAGGAACCAATGCAAAAGCAGTTACTCTGTCCACTACCACTAGGGGAGACTTTTTTTAACCTAAGATGACCTCTAAGGTTAAAAAAAGGACAGGAAAGGAGGGAGGGAGGGAACAATGGGGAAAAGAGGCATTTTTCCGGTTGTATCTCAAAGCGCTGGTTGCAAGTCAAAGCAAAATGTTGTGACCGGAAAGTGCTTGTAGCGCTATCGGGCGGTACAGAAGTCCAAAAAAAAATTGGTTGCAAGTCAAGACGGTTGTAAGTCGAGGCACCACTGTAATATGTAAGTTGTGGTGGCAAGTTATGCTAAGTAGAGAATTGCCTTTTGTATTTCATCTCATACCATGCCTGGCATGCAAGCAGGGCTGTGAACTACATCTCATTAAGTGATGGCAATTCACAGCCAAAGAGTACACAATTACAATTATGCAAGTGTAAATCCTTAAGGCCTCTGACCATCAATTCATGGCGATGTATTTTTAAAAGCCCCCCCACCTGCAATACAGTATTATGGTTGAATAAAAGTTTCTGGAAATGTTTATTCAACAAATGAATGAAACTGCTTGTTATCATTGCTACATACATTTTACTCTAAGTTATCTAGATTCCTAGGGCAGTGAAGATGGCTATTATATCCAGAGTCCTGATTTGTTCGATACAATGGTGCCTTGCTTTATGATCGCTCCATTTAACGACAAAACCGCATTACGATGAACTTTTTGTGATCGCTTTTGCGATCGTTTACAATGTTTCCTATGGGGCAATTTCACTTTGCGATGATCGGTTCCCCGCTTCGGGAACTGATTCTTCACAAAATGATGATTTTCGGACAGCTGACTGGTGGTTTCAAAATGGCAGCTGAGTAAACAAAATGACCCCCCCGCTGTTTTCTCAGACAGATTCCTCGCTGTACAGGCAGCGTAATTGGCCGCCCTATGGAGGATCTTCGCTGGACGGTGAGTTTCCTGCCCATCGGAACGCATTAAACAGGTTTTAATGCGTTTCTATGGGCTTTTAAACTTTGCTTTAAGACGTTTTCGTTCTACAGCGATTTCGCTGGAACAAATTAACGTCGTAATGCGAGGCACCACTGTACCTTGAAACAAACTCCACTCAGCAAAATGAATAAAAGCATAAGGGCTAAAGCTCAGTGGAAGTGGGGCCAAATGTGCCCACCTAGCCCTCTCCTTAGGCTGCATAAAGCCAGAAATGGCTGTTTTCAGGAAATTAAAAAAAACAAACAGCTATGCCTGAATGGGGTTTTTTTTTGTTCTTTGTTTTTAATTGGGGGGGGGGGGAGACCTTAGGAGACAACCCCATGGCTGGTGACCAAATGTCATTTTTTAAAAACTATTCTCCTAGAATCCTGTTTTTGTTACATGCTGTCAAGTCAGAACCAATGTATAGAGACCCTAAAAGAGGTTTCAAGGCAAGCGAGGTATTTAAGGAGTGGCTTACCAGTTCCAAACCTCCAGTGACCTTCCATTGCTGAATGAGGATTAAAACCCAGGCCTCCTGACTCATAGTCTGTCATTTTATCCACTGCACTACACTGGGAATCACACAGCCCAGAAGCCACATTTCGCCCAACCCTAGCCTAGACTGAGACCCTAAACAATCTCACACAATCCCACATTACATCAGGAGACTGATCTCTCATCATGGAGATAGGGAACTGGGAGCTAGTAATCATTTTCTGCATTGTCCTCCCCCCACCCCACCCCCAAAAGAGGGGAAAAGAATGGTTTATCACCCCTGCCATGTGAGACTCTTTTAACTGGAAATTAAGCTTAATCAGCAGAGGAAAAACCACTTGGTGATTTTTAATTATAGGTATCATAATTGTTTCATGCACTGTGCTTCAGCAAAAAGAACTGATAGTCCATGGGAATTAACTTAAGTACCAGTGTTGTTTGTACACTCTATTCAAGTCCTGGAAAAAAAAATAGGTGCCAGTTTCACAGCTAGAACCAGACAAAATTTTCTTTAGGCAGTTTTGTTGTTTTGGAGTTTGCTACTGCTGGCTATATTCATTGCTTATCATAATGCCTGTTTCATATTAAAGTGCAAGCATCTACATATATACACATATATTGAACAATCCACTTTTTACGTAGATAGGTAGCATCTTATTTTTATACATTCACACATATATTCAGAGAGGAAAACAATATGGCACTGTTGCTTGGGAAGAATGCAAAGAGGATGCAAAGAGGGGGATTTTAATGTATTCTTGAACAAAGCCTGGCTCCCAGCACTGAAAAATACAGCCTGCAAAAAGTCAACAAACTCTACCCAGCCACAAGGACCAGTGATCACTGGACACAAAAGACCAGCTAACGACACCCATCAATCATAATAATAGATCATCTCCCCCCATCACAACAATACACCCATAACAAACAAAAAAATTACAACTGATCACCATAATCACCCAATCTCCTAAAAAGGACAAAAAGCTGATCCCACAGCTATAAATACTCAACTATCCCACAAACTGCACCAGAGCACAGACAGAGTTCTGACTCCTGTCCTGGTGAAATGAGACTGGCGAAATGTTAGGAAGAAAAACCTTCAGAACTTGGCCAAACAGTACAAAAAACCTACAACAACCAACAGGAGGATTTTAGTTTGTAATTACATCTTCTCTGAACAACTTTATGATGTGCTAACTCAACACCAGCTACTGAGCACAGCAACTAGCTGGCATGAACAATTACAGGTTGAATGCCTGGGAAAGGGCCTTTGGAACTCTCAGAGGAAGGTATTTTATTTGCATTTCCAGGCATCAACATGTAAGATCTAACTGGAATTGGATACTGTGGATATGGATGCTGGGGTTATGAATGCAACATTTCTCATGGTCACACAAAAAATCCACTATATTTTAAATAAACCTGTTTATAGAATCATAGAATAATTGAGTTGGATGGAGCCTATAAGGCCACTGAGTCCAATTTGCAGGAATTCAAATAAAAGCAGATCTGACAGATAGTTGTCTAATTTTCTCTTGAATGCCTACAGCATTGGAGCACTCACCACTGTTGGATGGTCAAGCAATCTAGATGTAAATTTCTAAGGGGAAGGGCCTTCAGCACACAAACTAACTTGTTTACCTGTTTGTTTACAAACTAACCAATTAGAGGGAGTTTGTTGTTCCTGGGCTAGGGAGCCTCCACCTCTGTTTCCGGCCCTTCTCGCCATGAGGTGTTTGAACCTCCATTGTTGGTCATCATTCTTGCACACGTTTTTCACCTGGAAGGATGTAACACCTCCACGCTTGGCTCTCTGAGCCTGGAGACCTTCTCCAGCCACGTGGGCCAAGGAGAAGGACATTGTCTTTGCTTCTTTTCTCTTTCTGTATCGACCTGAAATCTTCTGAATGCATATCCATGTGAGTTGAATATAGAATTCTTTCTTTAATACAAAAAAAGGCCTCCTGAGTGTTATTTTTGAGTGCTAGTGTTTGGTGAGGGGCGGGCAGTCAAAGGGAACTTCTAGCTAATTCTGCTCAACCGGCTGGCGCTTCCTGCTGTGCATATTAGTGGAATTCAAGCGAGTTCCCACAACTCTCAAAAACCACCTCCTGAAGTGATTGGTTCCATTGTCGTACTGCTCTAACAGCTCTCACTGTGTGTTAATAAACACATATGTTAATAAACATCACATGTTTGTGACTCTTGATACCAGAGATACTAGAGATGCATGGGACTGAACCTACATACACCATGCTGATCACCTTAAGCAGTTTTAAGAATGAAATGGGTAGGAGTACAAATGTATCTGAAATAGGTAGCAAAACATTCCTTGTAACTACTGTATACTGTTCAGGGTTAGGAAATTGAACAGTACAACAGATCTCACCTGACATGGACATATTGAGAGTAGATTTCTGAAGAGAAATTGCTGTGAACAACCCCATGTGACTCAGCCATATGACATCAAGGTGGGATCAGGATTGCAATCCTACCCATTGTTCTACATAATTGCTTTCCATCCAATTATAGCAGTAGAACAGCAAAAGAGAGGACCGTTTCATGAAAGAGTGCTGGGAGGGAGTTTCAAGCATAAATAAAAGCAAGGGAGAATATGCTGAGTTGAGAGGACAGGAATCTTTCCTCCTCCTATCTAGTTCCAATAGCAAGTAATTTATCCTTTACAAGGCAAATAATAGGAAATTTGGGGGGGGGGGAGAAATGGGGCTGAAGAAACACAGAGAACTTCAAGGTCAGTGAAACCAGCTGGCTAAGCCAGAGTTTGAACCCAGACCTTCATCTGCATTGATTAGGTTCAGTCTATATGAATTCTTCACTTGCATCTTAAAGCATATCCACATGGGGCATCTACTTAACTTTCTTTGCACCCATGATGCTGTTGCTCTTCCCATAGTGCACATGGTGCAGGGTTGAAACTGGTGTCAAGAGAATCAAAGTGGGACAAAACCCTCTTACTATCCTTCCTTCCTATCACCACAATTTTTCCTTCTGCACTGCTCCATGCTGTTCATTTCACTTACATAGACCCCCATGGAGTAAGTCGGTAGTCAAACTCCCATCTCTTCAACCTTAGCACAGTTCCCACCTGTTTGTTTTTATTTGGCTTGATTTAGATACAGCAGCCCTTCCCCATCTCCTTCTTCCAGCTCCCCACAATTGTAATTGGGATCCATCTGGAGCAGTATCATGGTTCCATTGTCTTGCTATATACCGGAATATCAGCTGTTGTTGCATTCATTTTGTGCTAAAGTACATAACAAAGTAGGGACATGATGTCGTGCAGGGACATGGTGGCGCTGCAGGTTAAACCGCAGAAGCCTCTGGGCTGCAAGGTTGGAAGACCAACAGTCATAAGATCGAATCCATGCGACGGAGTGAGCTCCTGTTGCTTGTCCCAGCTCCTTGCCAACCTAGCAGTTCGAAAACATGTAAAAAATGCGAGTAGATAGATAGGTACCATCTTGGTGGGAAAGTAACGGCATTCCACGTCTAGTCGTGCTGGCCACGTGACCACAAAAACTGTCCACAGACAAACGCTGGCTCTACGGCTTGGAAACAGGGAAGAGCACCACCCCCTAGAGTCGGACACAACTGGACTAAATGTCAAGGGGAACATTTACCTTTATTACACAACAAACCAATAACAATAATGATTTTGTGCTCTAAAGTCAATTCCAATATATTGCAACCCAGGATTTTCTACATATACCGTATTCAGAAGGGACAGTGCAGTTTGCTCAAGGCTACATGGCCTAGCTTTGCTCCTGGGAGGCACAGTGAGGAACTGAACTCTTGACCTCTTGCACCACAGCCAACAATCCAACCCTCTGAACTATCCACCAAGTTTAAGGTGCATAGGCACCTTATAATTCATGACGTTGAAATATTTCACTCCATTTTATTTCTCATGTGGATAGGGTTGTTGAGTTCTCTTTTTGTGGATGTTTGGCACTTTATGAGCTGAAAAAAGTGATGTTTGTGGGCTTAGGGTAGAGAAGGGGTAGATGATCAGTGTGGAGAGCGAGAAGTTGGGGGACAATTCCAGATGTGTAAAGTCAAGCAATGCTGGGACCACCAAGTACATCTAGCAACAGTTACCACCTGCATGTGTGGATGCATATACTGGGATGGTCTATTAAACTCTGAAACCAAAAAGAAAAAGCAAAGCAAAGGGTTCTGCTTATAGAGTGGCCCGGTGGGCCAGATAGGGGGGGATATAAAATAAATAAATAAATAAATAAATAAATAAATAAATAAATAAATAAATAAATAAATAAAAATAAAAATAAAAATAAAAATAAAAATAAAAATAAAAATAAAAATAAAAATAAAAATAAAAATAAAAATAAAAATAAAAATAAAAATAATAATAATAATAATAATAATAATAATAATAATAATAATAATAATAATAATAATAATAATAATAATAATAATAATAATAATAATAATAATATACCACCCCATACGCTTAAAGCACTCTTTGGGTGGTTTACAATTTAATTATGCAGGATACACATTGCCCCCCTCCAGTGAGTTGTGTACTCATTTTACTGACCTCGAAAGGATAGAAAGCTGAGTGAATCTCAAGCTAACTACCTGGGACTGAACCCGGTTCGTGAGATGTGTTTTGGCTGCAGTACTGCAGTTCAACCAACTATGCCACAAAATGAACCAAAACACATTTTAATTGTATGATCTCTTATCTTTGTTTAAATTTGTCTATAAAGCAGTTTTCTGTCCATGTAGGAAAAAAAAATGTAAAGAAGGTTTCTAACAAGCTGTACAATACTTTATAATACTCTTCAAAGTGACTGTGGGAAATCCTGTGCTGCTTTAGACCGATAAACAATTCTTTTCCTGTTGCACTTTTTAAACAGAGATGCTGCAAAGTCTTGGCATCACATCGCCAAGAGTAGTGATCCTAGGTAAGAATCTGGATTTAAAGGTTTCTTTCATATGGACAGGGTGGCCTTGGATGCTCCTTCATATTAACTTCACTTGTGAAGCATGTAACAAATGCTTTCCCCCCCCTGCTCTAGCAAATCCACTGACTTCTAGGTGTTACAGTGGATTGTATATTCCTGACATATTAGGAGCAGTGGTTCTCAAACATTTTGGACCCACGGCTCCCTTGATTTACTCACCACTGGCCACAGCTCCCCTTGTTTTGGAGGGACATAAGGGGTCTCGCTGCCACCAGGGACAGGATGTTTACACCCAACCCCAACCATCCCATCTCCCCTCCCACATATCTCCCAGGGATATTTCACATTCACCTCGCTTCCGTAATCGCAACTACATGGCTACGAGAATAAGAATAAAACCGACTGTTCTGCTTCTTTGATGCTAAACACATTCACATGGAAATAAGTTCTGCTTTGCCACAGAACAGGATAATGTATTTTTTAAAAGCACACAATAATATGAGCAGCTGTAATCATGAGTGTGGACTGATCGTTAACTAACAGGGAGGGTGCATGTATGGACTGGAGTATCTTGAAAACAGCATGGTTGACAAGCTGGGACCCTGAATTAAAGCATGCCACTTGTTTTCTTTTTCTAACCTTCAGCTTGAAGACTATCCTGTTTACCTTTGGATATTATGTATATATAGTACACATACACAACTAAATACTGTATACACCCTGCTACACAACACATTTATATTTTCCTTACACTGCAATATCATTCATTATCGTACTTATGCAAACTAAAAAAAGAAAAGAAAAATAAATTTATTCCATCATCTATGTGAAAGCCCTTCAAATAGCCAAAGGAGGTTATCATATTTCTTCTTAATCAGATCTTCTATAAGCTGGGAATAAATGAATATCTTGAACTATTTCTCATAGGACTTGGTCTCTGTGACCTTTGCTGCCCTCCTCTGGACACATTCTAGTTTACTTGTATTCTTCTATTGCCTTTCATCAAGAAACAACAGTTTGGAACACTAAGCAAACTTTTACATAACATTATGGTACAGGAACCTCTTTTCTGTGGCTTGACAAAATAGTCGTGACAATAATATCATATAGAGAGCCACACGTCATATATCACCTACAGGGCTGCCAAATTGATGCAAAATCAGCAGTCATTTCCTGGCAAGCTAAACTTGTCCAAATGGTCAAAACTATGTTTTTCCCTCTAGTGATGTATGGAAGCGAGAGCTGGACCATAAAGAAAATTGACCGCCGAAGAACTGATGCTTTTGAATTGTGGTGCTGGAGGAGGCTCTTGAGAGTCCCCTGGACTGCAAGGAGAACAAACCTATCCATTCTGAAGGAAATCAACCCTGAGTGCTCACTGGAAGGACAGATCCTGAAGCTGAGGCTCCAGTACTTTGGCCATCTCATGAGAAGAGAAATCTCCCTGGAAAAGACGCTGATTTTGGGAAGGGTAAAGGCAGGAGGAGAAGGGGACAACAGAGGATGAAATGATTGGACAGTGTCATCGAAGCTACCAACATGAATTTAACTAAACTCCGAGAGGCAGTGGAAGACAGGAGGGCCTGGCGTGCTCTGGTCCATGGGGTCACAAAGAGTCGGACACGACTACACAACTAAACAACAGTAAAAAACCTGTCTGACCAGCCTAAAACATGGTGACTCTAAACCAGGGATGTGGTGGCACTAAACCACACTGCATTAAAACTTTCAAAAAAAGAAATCTTGATGAGACAGTATGCTTGAAAAAGTCCTCTGAATCCACCCTTAAAGGTTTCAAGAGCGTGTTCACATTATACAGAAAATTTAACTATCGTGGCTTCAAAATCTTGGAATTTATAATTTGATACTGTACTTAGAATTCTCTGCTAGTTAGCTCTGGTGTGTAACCTGCACTCACACTATGGCAAATAATCTTAACTGCCTCTCCAAACCACAAACCCCAAGATTATGTAGGAAGACAGCACGGCAGGTTGGTATCAAATGGGTATAAACTCTGTACTATAGTTAGCTTAAGATTTACATAAGAAATATATTCTACTAAGGAAACTGTTGCAATGGCACAAACTTAGACTAGCAGAAGTTTCGGTTAACATTATCTCTGCATAAAGTAAACCTTTATTTTCAGTTGAGCAACCCTGAACCTTACGCTCAGCAGAAACAAGTTTCTATTTTAACAGGAACACTGTCATATGACGGCATTGCACGACAAGAAAAAGTAAGAGGCTCTCCCTCAGGATTTTTGTGCGCTCTAGGTTGAATGTCAGGACATTAAAGCTGCTGGGGTGTATGTTGTGGTAGCAGGCAGGCAAGGGAATGGTTGCTGTCAAGGCCTTTAATTATGGGCATGGTGTGTTTTGGGAAAATGGATGATTAGCAAGAAAACTGTCTTGAAGTGCAGATCTTTGAATGGAATGTTGCTACTATGACATAAAGGATCCCATGATTAAAGAATCACCTAAGAGTATTTGTAAGAGTTAATGCTTTTTATTTAAGAGCGTGACTGTTATTTAAGTGAATTTGCAAACACATGATGGTAGTTTCAAAGGAAAAAACAGTCTAAAATATTTGTAACAACTGACAGCACTATCTTAACACTCTAAATGTAAGGCTGGCTGGCACATAACCCTGAGTACATGCTGTTTCCAAAACATTTTCTGGCGATTAAAACAAACAGGCCACACTGGAAAGCACGTCAAGTGCTAAGAATTCTATTTCTCCTATCTCACACCATCTGAAAGATTAATTTGGGCTACATAAGTGGGCGTTTCAATTAAGTAAGCAGTGAGACTGATGCCGCCAACCACTTGACTGAACTATGTAGGCCTTCGAAACACCTAAACATTAAGTGTTAAGAAGCCAATTTGGCAAGCAAACAAATGTTTAAAATAGCACATCCAAGAATATTCTAAATAACTGAAGTGGCCAATTTGATATTCTTCCTTCTTCCTCCAGATTTATGTTAATATAGCACCTTCTATTTTTTGTCTATATCATTAGCAGACTTTCAGCAACATTTAGGGGTTTTCAGGAGTGTGCATTAAAGTATTTGTTTGCTTCTTTGTTCATCTGTTTAGAGTTCTACTAGGAAAAATAACACCTGTTGCCTTTTTCCAGTGAAAGGACAAGGAAAAGGGTTTTTAATACTAATGTCTTTTTATTATTAGCTGCCCTGAGTGCTCTTTTCTTGTGGAAAGGCAGGAAATATATCTAAAAAATAATTAAAGTAGTAAATATTGCAACAATAACCTGGATTTGAATATACACTGGCCAAAATCCTATTGCTTAGTATAGTAAATCACACTAGAGTAGGCCCATTGAATTAAGGGGATTTGGGAGTCAGCTCCTTCATATGTTCTATTGATTTAAATCAACCTACTCTAACTGGAGCGTATAGTAACATAGTAAGTCACAGTTAGAGTTGGCCCATTTGAATCACTGGAATATTCAGAGGAGCTGACTTACCAATCCTCATCCATTCAATGGGTCTACTCTAGTGCAATTTACTATGCTAAGCAGCAAGATTTTGGCCACTGTCTTTTTCTCCTCGTTTGATACAATCATTTTACTTAAGTGATGAAGAAAGCCGTATAGAGTGGTCTTATAGGCCAGATGGGCGGCGTATAAATCAAATACAGTGGTGCCTCGTTTAGCGACGTTAATTCATTCTGCAAAAATCGCTGCAGAACGAAAACGTCGCTATGCGATATTAAAAAGTCCATAGAAACGCACTGAAACCCCTTCAATGTGTTCCTATGGGCTTAAAACTCACCGTTGAGCGAAGATCCTCCATAATGCCACCATTTTCAGTGCCTCTAAAGCCAGGAATCCGTCCCTAAACACAGCGGGCGGCCATATTTTTCCCCAGCGGCCATTTTGAAACCGCCGATCAGCTGTGCGAAAATGGGGGCTTTGCGATGATCGCTTCCCTGCGATCATCGCAAAGCGAAAATACCCCATAAAGAACATCGCAAAATGATCGCTTTTGCAATTGCAAAAACAGTGTCGCTAAGCGATTTCGTCGCTAAACGGAGCGATCGCTAAGCGAGGCGCCACTGTAAATCAAATAAATAAATAAATAATAGAGCAGAGGGAGTGAAATACTTTGACCTTTGGGCCCTAGTAAACGCTCATCCTATTCATCCTTGAAATTTTTTTGCCTTGTTGAATTAAGTTTGACTTGGGCCTTGTAAACAGAGTACTGTACCCAGGACAACTGCAATATGAAAGCAGGATTTGAAGAGTGTTTGACCATTCTACCTTGGGTGGCTGAGTGCTAGGAGCGCATACTTGAAATACAGTTTAATCTGTTACTTCCATCTCGGCTTTCTTGATACATCCAAACCCTCTTCCTGTCAAGGTGTGCATCCAAGGTGGGGGGATACTTAGTGTATTTAATTTTGATTGCTATTCCTCTTCAGGGATAGCTCAGTGGTTTAGGTATCTGGCTGAAGAGCCAGAGGTTGGGAGTTTGATTCCCCACTGTGCCTCTATAATGGGGGCTGGACTTGATGATCCATAGGGTCCCTTCCAGCCCTGCATTTCTAATATATTAGACCGCAAGGCTGCTATTATATCCATTTTGCACTCACAAGACTCTGCCAACTATTAGCCCATGCCTGCACATTATATATACAGTGGTGCCTCCCATTACAACGTTAATTCGTTCCAGCAAAATCGCTGTAGAATGAAAATGCCATAAAGTGAAATTTAAAAGCCCATAGAAACGCATTAAAACCCATTTAATGCATTCCGATGGGCTGGAAACTCACAGTCCAGCGAAGATCCTCCATAGGGCGGCCATTTTCGCTGCCTGTGCAGTGAGGAATCCATCCCAGAAAACAGCGGGGGGCCATTTTGTTTACCCGGTGGCCATTTTGAAACCGCCGATCAGCGGTGTGTGTGTGTGTGTGTGTGTGTGTGTGTATGTGTGTATGTGTGTGTGTATAAAATGTGCAAACATGGCCTAATACAGTGGGGTCTTGACTTGAGAACTTAATCCGTATTGGAAGGCGGTTCTCAAGTCAAAAAGTTCTCAGGTCAAATCTGCATTTCCCATAGGAATGCATTGAAAACCATTTGATCCGTATCTGCTCTTTTCCGTCCATAGAAACTAATGGGAAGCTGTTATTCCGCCTTCGACCACTAGAGGGGGATTTTTCATTTCTTTTTTTCTTAGGTCAAGAAAGGTTCAGGGAAGGCAGGGAAAATAAGTCCAGGCAGTACAGGACCAGGCAGTCCGAAGACTGTCTCCCAATCCACTCTCTAAACACTGGGAGGAGTGAGGAAGCAGACAGGCACCCTTTTCACTGGCCAAAAGTTAACTGAAAGTTCACATTTTGCACTTTCCCTGCCTCCCACGTGGGTTTTTTTCAGTTCTTAACTCAAATCTAAGTATGTAAGTCAAGTCAATATTTTCCTATGAGAGTGGTTCTTAAGTCAAAATGTTCTTAACTCAAGCCGTTCTTAAGTCAAGACCCCACTGTAGTTGGCAGTCTTATGAGTGCAAAATGGATATAATAGCAGCCTTGCAGTCTTAATAGGCCAAGGCAAAGCACACAGGTTCCTCTAAACCTCAAGGAAGAAAAACTGGAAAATATATATAGTGACCTGCAATTCAGCTTCCAACATCCAACCCACAACAAGCCTTCTTTATCCAACAGCCAAGATTCAGTTAATGGAATTCATGAAACAGAACTTTAGACTCCATTTATTATGTAAGTCAATACAATATAAGAACATACCCTACTTAAAACATACACTGTTATAAAGTTTGTAAGTTAGCAGCCCTAAACATGTTTATTTGTTGCCCCATGCTCCCTCCAATTTAAACAGAAGGTGGCTCACAATAAGAATGCTTAAATATCACTGTTTTAAATATCTCCCTGAACTTTGCATCAGTATTGTTTACAGTCAATGACAACCAGTATAGAAATATACAGTAATCTAAAGATTACACTATTTCAGGTTTAACCTTCAGAAGCAAACACACGATATCTGGAAGAAAGTCCAAGACAATCCAGAATGGAACACAAGATCAATTGAACCATCTATTGCAGTTAGATTCTTTCTTTGCAAATCAGCTCAGCCAGAAGATCTATGAAAATCCTATAAACGCTTCGACGCTGCTGCACCAATAATTCGCTCGGCACCTGACATCATGCAGAAACACCTTAGTCCTTTGAAACATGCATTTTTCTTAATGAGGATCACCCCACACAATTATACTATCTCTCCTAAAGCTGAGAGTTTTAATGCAGCATATTGGCTCATATCAATACTTGAAAAGATATTTAACACCCTTCTTGCATACTCATTCACAGGCAAAACTGCCCATTAAAGCTGTTGTTTCTTATAGCTATGAGTGGGATTGTAAGGAAACAATATCCAATATCAATGTGCTGCATGCCATTTTAAACCAGACAGTAAGAGATGCGTGACAACAGAGAAGGCATATAGAAAGTGGGGAAAGGGCAAAGATGATTGATCCTCTTACCTCCATCTTGCTGTGAATTCATGATATTCAGAGCAAACAGCATTGCATTTGAGAACGTGGTTGCTTCTTCCTTACTAGCGAAGTTCAGTCCATAAACCTGCCGTGCGTCACGCCACTGATGGAACGTCGGTGTTGCCTGATTGTACTTCAGGCCTTTCACAATTGAATAATTAATCACTACCTGAAATTGAAATGGTAAGAATGAGGACATGAGAAATAAAGAGAAGAATAAAGGTAAATTATGTTTTAATCAAAGTCTTCTCTGAACTGTTTTATCAGTTAGTATTATTTTTAATGTTAACAGGAGCTGGTTATAAAGATCACATAGCCCCCATTACAACAGCTCTACTGGCTGACAACCCATTTCCAGGTAGAATTCAAAGCGATGGGTCTAAACTATAAAACCCTAAACGACTTGGTTCCAAGCTATCTCAAGGACCACATCTCCCTTTATGAGCCTGCCTGAGGGTGAAGATCACCAGCAGAGGTCTTTCTTGCAGTTCCACCACCCACACAGCTGCATTTCATGGAGACACAGGAGAAGGCCTTCTCTGTCGCTGCTCCCAGACTCTGGAACTCCTTCCCATGAGAGACCAGGCTGGTCCCATCTTTGCTGTTCTTAAGTAAGCAGGAGAAGATCTTTTCCTTAATGACCTGCTGTCTAAGGGACATTTTAAATTAGGATGGTTTATATTTTTGTTATCCTTCATACATTGCTGCCTTGTCGTGGTAAAGGGGCTTGAGTAATTAAGAGAAGCTATGGGTGATGCTGTGCAGGGCCACCCAAGACGGACAGGTCCTAGTGGAGAGTTCCGACTAAACACGATCCTCCAGGAGCAGGAACTGGCAAGCCATTCCAGTATCTCTGCCAAGAAAACTCCATGGACAGAAACAAAAGGCTAAAAGATATGACGCTGGAAGATGAGCCCCTCAGGTCGGAAGACATCCAACATGCTACTGAGGAAGAGCGGATGACAAGGACAAGTAGCTCCAGAGCTAATGAAGTGGTTGGGCCAAAGCTGAAAGAGCACTCAGCTGCAGACGTGCCTGGAAGTGAAAGGAAAGTCCGATGCTGCAAAGAAAAATACTGCATAGGAACCTAGAATGTAAGATCTATGAACCCTGGAAAGCTGGATGTGGTCAAACAGGAGATGGCAAGAATAAACATTGACATCCTGGGCGTCAGTGAACTAAAATGGATGGGAATGGGCGAATTCAATTTAGACGATTATCATATCTCCTATTGTGGGCATGAATCCTGTAGCCCTCATGTGTCCCAGAAGCAAGTTTCCAAGCTCTGATATGAAATTTCTGTCATAGTTCTAAGATTTATGTCCTTATTCAAGAGTGTAAGGATCCTTGAGCACTACTTCACAGTGTAAAGCTCAGGTATAAGTGCAATAAATAAATGAATAAATACCAGCACGCTACGTTAAATAACATACAGCTTAAAGTTACTGTCTTTTTTGACTCACAAGTAAGTGCACAGCGATCTCATGCAGATCAGGCCCACCAAATGTATTTAAGGAGATCGAAAATCTCCCTCACCCTGTTTTTTACCCTAAATTTTATCCTTGCTCAGCACAAGAGCTAAAATGCAGGAGGCTGACTCCATCAGTACGAAGAGAAAGTTTAGTGGAGGATCCGCTAATTTAGTCTTAGTCTTCTATCATTACTCTGGCCATCTCCTCATTCCACTGAGTTCTCTGTGTGTGCCAGAAAACTGGGGGAAAGTAAGGGGTATGATAAAGTAAACACCAGAGTGAAAAGGCACAATGGAGATGCACTGTTCAGCCCTCATTTAAAACCTACAGAAGGTAAAACGAGACCACACCCTTCCTTGAATCTCAGGGCCAATATCCTGGCCAGTGTTTCCAAACAAGACACTATTTTGGTCATTCTGACCATATGCTGGTCCTGTACCTGGTCATGCATTACCATCAGCCCCCCCCCCCTTTTTCTTTTTTGAAAGCATAGAACAGCTGCAGGAGATGACCGCTGCCATTCTTGGCAGAGGAAGACTCTGAAAAGCTACAATTACTCACCTGCTGATCCTGTAGTTTAACTCCAACTACTCTAAATGTGTTACTGGCAGTGTTGTGGTAGATGTTGATTCGGCTGAAGCCCTGCTGTCCAGGCTTGATTGGCACCCATTTCTTACTGGTATCATCATAGACCATGACTGACGCCCGGGCTTGGCAAATACTCTGTTCACTGAAAAAGAAAAAAGGAAATAAAAAAAATACAATAAATGACAAGTCAATGAGAAGCATGAAATGTGTGGTCTTTTATTTTTCCCAGCCTGAAGAGTATGAGGTCAATAAAGTTCAAGGTTTTATTTGCTCAGCATTTTTAAGCAGAATGACATGATTTGTACACTCCAGTTAAATGTGGGTATTAGAACACTGTTATCTTTCAACTTTCATAGTCTTGAAAATTTTGCAAAATAGTTCTTGGTTCAAGAAATAAATCAAAATGCAAGTTTCCTAGCACTGTAGGTTCCATAATCTACCGTGGATGCTTGAAATTGCAAATATGAGGGACTCATATATATCATACAAGGGGGCAAGACAAAGGCTGAAAGAGGGTGCCTTTGTATGCTGTATGTTGTATATAGAGCTGTGGAAAAATGCAGATAAGTGAAACCATGGACACCAATCCCGCAGACAGGGAGATTTTATTGTATTCATTTTGTACACCATTTCTCGCAATTTCTTATGGGAAATTGCTATGGAAAGACTGCTGGCTATGTTAAAAAGCCTGTGTGTTCTTATAGTTCTAATTGTTTGATTAGAGCATGGAAGACTGAAATTAATATGTTACTGGCAGTTAAAGTCCCTGCTGAGTGATAAAATGTGGGGCTGTCACTTTCTCTCACCCAAAATGTCCCAACATGGTTGCAGATAATTATAAAATTAGCCATGTATGTCCTCTCTTCAGCTTAATGGAAGAACAATGGAGTACAAATGCATTTAATAAATAACAAATTACAGTTGTCACTGAAGCCCCAATTCTGAGTCTACTGATGGCAGGAAATCTGGACTGGTAGAGTTCGGTCATCACATAACCATGCCATGATAGATCCATCCTGAGAAGAGTTTTTCAGTAGCTGCTAAATAAACCACTGACATCAACCACACATATTAAACTGGCATCTGTAACACTCCAGAAAAATAATACAGTTGAAAGTCCCATACAATTGCTGTTATAAGTTTTCTTTAATATTGGTATTTTTTTTTTCAAATACAAAGCTAATTAGAAATGGGATACTTCCCACAATATTTGCAAAATTAAAAAAATGTTCCATTCTAATCTACTTAAATGTGTAATACAATGCAGCAATGAAATCCATTAACACACATTAAATGTGCTAATGTGCCATAAAAATGAAAGAGTTGCACATTTCAAATTGGCCCATGGGCAGGACATTAAAAGTCAACCAGAGCAAATAAATCTTGCACAGTGTCCAAAACAATATTACAGCAAACATTTGAAAGAAATAGAATTTTATTCTGCTTTCTTTCAAATTGGGGGAAAAAAAGAGAGAACAATTATGCTGGCAAAATATCTCTAGAAACACCATAGCACCAAATCAATGTGTTAACTTAATGCCAAGCTAGAAGTTGTAGGCTTAGGAAGTGTTTGCACTGAACACATGTAAAGCAATGGTGTAATTTCTAGCAGAGCCGTGGTAGAGCAGAAAGAGGGACAACTGGATTTTTGTCTCTGCCATACATTTGTCTCCCACACAGTCTCTCCCAGGGTAAGTAGGTAAAAAGACAAAATCAAAATAAGGTTTCACCTACCCCTCATCTAACAGTTCAATACAACCTGTGTTCTCAAGAGTGATTTCTCAAGAAAGACACTAAAAGAGAAATAGAACTAGTAGCCGAAGGCTGTATTTAGCATTTTCCTGCTGAAAACCAGCCCTTACAATTCCAGCACTTTAACAAAAGCCATGTAAAGTAGTAATCTGATTACTAAAATATATTATAGATAATCCACCATTAGAAAAGGGATTTCCAATCACATTGTAATTTCTGGTTTTCACGGAAGGAGCTTTTCATATCACCCATATCTGTAAGTTAGCTTATCTCTTGTATTTGGAAATTAGCTTGTTCTGGCTGAAATCCTGTTGCTTACTGTAAATTGCAACTGGAGTAGGCACACTGAGGATATGATGGGTCAACTCCTCCATAACTTCCATTGACTCAATGCAATGCACCTACTCTATTTATGATTTACTACATGGAACATCAGGATTTCAGCCTTTGTTACATGACTTGTCACTAGGAGGAAAGGTGCTCTATTTGCAAGTATGACTGCATAATCACAGAGGTCTGCCTTGTTTCTGGTACACCAGTGAATGTCAGCTTCTAACAAATGCCTGTCTTTAAGGTGTCATTAAAGCATGCTAGCAAAACAGGCCCTCTGCCCTTTTAATAATTTTTCCTCCCTGTATGATTAGATTTAATGTACCAACCGGGACTGTTGGGTGTTGGAATTGGATCACCCAGCCAACCCGTAATCAAGGCACTGCCTGTAGAAGGACCATGACATGACAGAAGAGGATTTTCATGGGCACCATGTCACCAAGGTTACGCGCCAATCAATCCAGCACCCGTGCTAGTAAGCAGCAATAAATAATCAGAGCAGATGACTGGATATGCCTGCAACCTCCCGGAATTAGTTCACACTATTCACCTTTTGAACTATGCCAACATGGCCTGCTAACGCTGTTTTATATCTGCACAGAAAATGGTAGCAGCAGAAGCACAAAAGAGATCTTATTTGTAAATATATTGAAAGGCTTATCGTGGAAGAAGCATGATGTCGGAGAAGGATAATGTTAAAAGAGTGCTCTGATTTGCCGACCAGACGACAATCTAAATGCCTTAACAAAACAGAATAATCTTTGGGCTGTGCTCTCCCTCCCTCTCCCTCCCCCTCTCCCTCTCTCTGTCTGTGTGTGTGTGTGTGTGTGTGTGTGTGTGAGAGAGAGAGAGAGAGAGAGAGAGAGAGAATTATCTTTCTAATGTAGCAGCTGCTCATCAACCATGTTCCCTATGCAAGTCATAAGTGACCAAAATGCTGAGAAACTGAACCCATAGGCCGCATGGATGTAGTGGTGTGTTTTCGACAGGCTGAGAACGGAGAGCAGCATTTCCTGCTTATTGTAACGGTACAGTAAAATATACAGTATGTGTTGCATTACTGCAGATGTCTGGGGGATGGGTGGAAACAACATTCCTTTGAAACTGAAGGTAGTTCTGGCAAATATTGCTAAAGCTATAATCCAGATGATGTAATTCAAAATCCTGCCCTTATCACTTTTAATTTATGTAGCAGAGGCTTACGTATCTCCACGCAAAAGGAAAAAGGCATTACTAGTGCAGTTAATTGAACATTCTTTGCAACAGACTGTTCTAGGTATCATACAAAAGACATTTACATGACATGTTAGATCCAGCTATCATATAATAGTGCATGTCCTAGTGGATATTATTTGATAATAATTTTGGAAACAACTAGATGTGCATTTTAACATTCCATGCATAACCTGCAAAAAAGGGCCTGTCCAGCCAATAAAACAAAGTATTTTTGAGGTAAACTATGGACAATGTCAGCCAAGCTAAAACCTGAAATAAAAAGAGTGTACAGGGCATCCTTGGTCATGAAATGAGTCCATTATACATATGCATATAGTGAACTGAATGCTGGCTCAGTCATGACCCCTATAACTAGCATATACATTTATTAGGGACACTGTCTGCTTTCGAAAAACATCAGTTTCATGCATTGAATTTGTTTGGCTGGATAATTTATTCATGTAAAGCAAAGAGAATTTATAAATTACTATGAGATAAAGATTATATTGATTATATTGGTTTATATTGAAATGTAAAACAAAAAAAATCAATATCAGCATGCATTTTAACTGCAGTTCTCAAGAAGTAGATCATAATCATTTATACAATACTGGAATTGTAAAAAATCAAATTACGCTGTGGTTATACTCTGCATTGAGTAGATAAAGAATATTGGCTAGTAATGGATATATTCAGGATTCTTCTTTGTACAAATAAGTATTGCCGGGAACTGATTATTAATTTTCTTATTGCTATCAGCATCTCCATTGATTCTCACTGTAGATGTGAGATATCTCAGATGATGCCGTCATGAAAAGGCTCAGATATTAAATAAGAGCAAAAGAGAACATTATGGTAGATAATTGGTTTATCAACTGATGGAGTTGCTGTCTCTGGTTCTGGAGTGACCAAAATGCTGAGAATGTTTGCCTTTTTTTGATTTTAAAACATATGGACTGGAATGGCATCTTGAGGCATTTTGTATTCTTTATTTTATGTCATAAAATAAGTAAATATAAAACAAATCACTCCCATTAAAAACAGTTCTTTGAAATTCTGAATTACAAAAATTATCTTTTTGGTAAACTTATGAGAGGATCAATCAGGACCAAGAACAGCTGACTTTGGCATTAAACCAGAAGAATTTAAGGTCCCTCCCCACTCCCAGTGCCCAAGTTTACAGAATAATGACTATAAGGATATTTTCACGTGTGTCTTCAAATCCTCAACTTCAGTATCATCTCTGCAAAAGGTCCTGATAAAGCTTCACATCACAAAGCCTGACAACTTACTACCAGATGCTTCTCTGTACTTGTTTTGAGACTGGCCAGTTTTAGCTCCCATTTAAATTGTCTCTTTGTCTACACACCCCACTTGTAAAATTCCATCGCAAAATGGAGGGACATTGACCGCCTGTGTGAAACGACATCCCTACTGGACATCATAGTAGACTCAATGCACTTGACATCACCTGTGATACAATAAGAACAATCACTTGCCAGTTTTCCAAACTGTGCTCCAAATTATAGGATGGATTTTCACAGCAACACATTACAGTATTGCTCTTTTCATATGCATGAGGAGAGAAAGATATGCTCCCACACTGATGGGATTCAAGGGAAAATTGGACAACCATCTGTTAGGTTTGTTTTGATTTGGGTTCCTGCACTGAGCAAGGGGTTGGGCTTGATGCTCTTATAAGCCCCTTCCAACTCAATGATTCTATGGTGTCTTCCACATAAGAAAGATGCAGTAATGGTTACTGATGGATACGGTATCTTTAAAAGAGAACCAGACAAATGCATAGATTGAAAAGGCTATTCATCAGTATTAGATATCATTGCCAAACTGAACCTCCTTGCGGAAAGGCAATGTACCTCCAAACTGCTGTGGTGGAACAACAGTAGAAGTGTGCTATTTTCATATCCTGAGGATGAATTTCTCCATGGCAACCTGTGGGTCATTGTTGTAAGCCAAATACTGAATCATAGGGACTTTTGGACTAATTTAGAGAGCTCACCTTATTTCATGGGTTGGAATCAAGTGGCTATGACCTGTAAGCTTATTCAGTGACAACTGAAGGTTCCCATTCCCCTATTTGCCTACCCCAAAGATAGGAAAATTGTGCTTTAACAAAACAAAAACATCCAGTTCTTTCTCCCCTGGGTGAGCTGTAAATGGCTGGAGAAGAAAGAGAAAATGGGCCTGGATCTTCCAATGTTGCTGACTCATTAATTCTTATGAAATATCATATTTCATTTTGATTTTGTTTAGATGTACACAGGTGGATGGGATTCACTCCTCTAAATTGGAAACATATACTTTATATAAAAGAAAAGTATAAACAAGTGTTTTCTTCATTTACGGACAAGAACTGGGAAAAGTAAAGTGAGCTCCTCTTAAACATAGGGTCTTCTTATGGCCAGTCACTCAGTCAGAACACATTTATTACTATGTCTCAAATGGACAAAAACGATTGCTGTCTACAAAGAAAAGCAATGAAGCGTTCCATTGGAAGAGTCCCAAACATGGCAACTTAACAATAGAGACACTGTAGTATGCCGACTGATTAATGGAGAGCACTGGGAATACTGTTTTTATTTTGTTTTTAAAATACGACGCACTCTAAAAACACATGGAAACACTTTAAGCACAATCATCCTTCATCCTCTCCGGTCCAAATTCTATGAAAGCCAGAAGGAGACACGATGGCAAATGTTAAGAAATGTGGCTCAAAAGTGGAGCGGCTCCTGCTTTCCTCTTCTCTCCAGGGATCTTTTTGTTTGTGTGATATCATGTTGCAGCATTAAGTGCCAGGTTTCCTGGATAAGCTGTGTTTCCAACGAAGCTAAGCAAGGGCAGGGAAATTCAGAATGTGAAGAGACAATGTCATACCTAAAAAAAAAAAATTCCTGGTTGCTGCAAGTGGAGAGAGGAGGAGATAATGTAGAACTGCTGGTTTGGAGAGCAGCCACATGCCTGCTTCCACATCTGGCAAGAAATGAGTCACAGTGGCAAAAAAAAACAAACCACCTCTCCATATAGGTCTCCCTCGTTTCAGTCAAACCAGCGTGGTTGTTATTTATTTCAGACAGATTTCACATCCTTGTTCTCTAAGAAGTTTTGGACCCAGCTGAAACTTGGCAAGTTACTTTTGAAAAACAGTTTGTTGCTCATTATTTTGTTTAACCTGCTAGTATTACAATTACTTGTTCCTGGAAGAGTACAATGTTGAGAACACATGGTGCTCCATCCCCATTTATCCTAGTATTTGAAACACTAGGTTCAGAGGCTGTTTGAAGGTTTGTACTATTTTTGGTAACTGTAATGGATTACTTTTTTTAAATTAAAACTAGCATGTTATTATAACATTAGAAATTAATGTTGCAAATAAGTATTGTAAGTTATACCCAAACAATTAACATTAGCAAATTAATTTCTTAATTAGCATTAATGGTAACAAATCAAATTTAATATTAATTGTATCTAAGGTCGCCACACCTCAAAAAGGACACAGTGGAACTGGAAAAGGTGCAGAAGAGAGCGACTCAAATGATGACTGGGCTGGGGCACCTCCCTTATGAGGAAAGGCTACAGTGTTTGCGGCTCTTTAGTCTACAGAAAAGGCCCCTGAGAGGAGACATGATTGAGATGTATAAAATAATGCAGGGGGTGGATAAAGTGGATAGACAGAAGCTCTTTTCCCTCTCACACAATACTAGAACAAGGGAACATCCACTCAAATTGCATGTTGGGAAAGTGAGAACAGAGAAAATCTTTTTTGACCCAGCATGTTGTTAGTCTGTGGAACTCCTTGCAACATGATGTGATGATGGCATCTGGCTTAGATGTCCTTCAAAGAGGATTGGATAAATTTCTGGAGGAAAAGTCCATTGCAGGTTACAAGCCATAATGGGGAAGTATAATCTCTAGGTTTAAAAGGAAGGTACCTCAAAATGCCAGTTGCAGGGCTGTGATATCAGGAGACACGTATCTAGTTGTCTCGTGTGCTCCCAGAGGCATCTGGTAGGGCCACTGAGATATACAGGAAGCTGGATTAGATGGACCCTTGACCTGATCCAGCAGGGCTCTTCTTATGTTCTTATGTTAAGCTGCAACTAGTGGAAAAGCCATGCACTTATCCTCTATAAAAGCTACTTGTGCCTTTTGTCAAGCCTGAAAAGGTTGCTAGGGCTTCAAAGGCAACAAGAAAGAACATTGCATGCAACACCATGGAGACTGTGCAAGGAGGTGCAACAGCATACTTTCTGGGTCCTCTTCAGTAATAGACTCATGTGACTACACAGCAATAATAAGGTTATGAACCCATTAGTCCAGGAGTGCAATTCTTACTAGGCAACATGGTTGAAGACCAACGAGGCTGAAGCTGTGATGAATCCAAAGTGTTTTCTACCTAGGGGTGCTGCAAAGTAGTCATAAAGAGGAGAGGCAGGATCTGTTCTCTGTCACCTCAGAGTTCTGAACACATAATAATAGGTTCAAGCTACAGTAAGCCAGATTTCAACTGAATACAGTGGGGTTTCGACTTAAGAACTTAATCCGTATTGGAAGGCAGTTCTCAGGTCAAAAAGTTCTTAAATCGAATCTGCATTTCCCATAGGAATGCATTGAAAACCATTTAATCCGTATCTGCTCTTTTCGTCCATAGAAACTAATGGGAAGCTGCTATTCCGCCTTCTGCCACTAGAGGGGGATATTTTTTCTTTTTTCCTTTTAACCTAAGATGACTTAGCTTTAAAAAAAAGGAAAAAAAGAGTTCATAACTCGAATTTAAGTTCGTAAGTCGAGTCCATATATTCATATGAGAGCGGTTCGTAAGTCGAAACGTTCATATGTCGAGCCGTTCGTAAGTCGAGACCCCACTTGTATCAGGGAAAACGTCTTAACTGTTAGAGCAGTACGACAATGCAACCAATTAACTCTGGAAGTGATGAGTTTCAATGCTGGAGGAACTGGATAACCATCTGAGATATCTGCTTTGATTTGGATTCCTGCACTGAGCAGAGGGGTTGGACTCAATGGCCCTTCAAACTCAAAGGTTCTATGATTCTATGATCCTTAAGGCTAAATGACCCTGGACAAATTTTGCACTAACATAGTGCCTGTCTGCTCGGAAGGAGGAGATTTGCATTGGACATCATATGAATATTTGCCATGTTATATCTCCTTCTTATTATGTCTGAGTAAGTGGACTGGTTCACGAAAACTCACATTGGAATATAACAGTTTTTTTGTTGTTGAGTCATTTAGTTGTGTCTGACTCTTCGTGACCCCATGGACCAGAGCATGCCAGGCCCTCCTGTCTTCCACTCCCTCCTGGAGTTGGGTCAAATTCATGTTGGTAGCTTCGGCGACACTGTCCAACCATCTCGTCCTCTGTCATCCCCTTTTCCTCTTGCCTTCACAATTTCCTAACATCAGGGTCTTTTCCAGGGAGTCTTCTCTTCTCATGAGATGGCCAAAGTATTGGAGCCTCAGCTTCAGGATCTGTCCTTCCAGTGAGCACTCAGGATTGATTTCCTTCAAAATGGATAGGTTTGTTCTCTTTGCAGTCCAGGGGACTCTCAAGAGCCTCCTCCAGCACCACAATTCAAAAGCATCAATTCTTCGGCAGTCAGCCTTCTTTATGGTCCAGCTCTTGCTTCCATATATCACCACAAGAAAAACCATAGCTTTGACTATGCGGACTTTTGTCGGCAAGGTGATGTCTCCGCTTTTTAAGATGCTGTTGAGATTTGTCTTTGATTTTATTTTAATTTTTTTTTAACCTATAATGCTTGCATAGACCAACACGGCTACCTCTTCTACAACTACAACATCATTCATCTCACCCCTTTTTTCCAGACCTCTTTCGGTCCTTTTGCCTCTGATCTTAGCCAACACAATAGTTACACTGGCAGGTTCCCAGCAGATATCTGAGACCTCAGAGAAGAAGGGATTCTGTCTGCAGTATGTCTGAGAATATATGCTAATTTCTACTGCATAAAATATTATTCTCTCTTCAAAAGTCCCTACAGCCAGTACATTTGTGAGCAGGATTATACCATAAATCTAACACAAGGAATTTTGCTTGCCAGTAACATGGACTGACTCTGCAGTTCAAAAGGCATCTGAAAATAATAGTTCTTTCAGTCTTATATGATAAGGATGCAACAGGTTTAATTTCTGCCGGTTAACCAGCATTCCTTTTTAAGCATTATAGGTGGACAAGGTAACAGCATACATTTAGACAAGATACTTAATATTTTTCCGACCCTACAGGAAATCAGCGCTAGAATGGCCAGTTAGGGCTGCTATAAATGTCATTTGCTGCTGGTGATGCGTGAAAAATGACATTGCACAGGATATGTGGTTGTCCTGCTATGCAAACTCTAATGTGCTATGAGAAAGTCAAGAAGGCACAAGCTGCTTATACCACAGACCTCATGCATGAAACTGATGTGACGGGGGCCCAAAATAGTAGCAACAACTGCAGGGAAGAATTAAGAATGGCTTTTAAAGTATATCTTACACAACTGCCGCCTAGAGTGGTCCTTAGTTGACCAGACAGGCGGGATATAAATAAAATAAAATAAAATAAAATAAAATAAAATAAATAAATAAACAAACAAACAAACATCCATCCAAGAAAAAACAAATTCAGTTATAAACTAGAATTTTCTCCTTACAAACAAGTGCAGTCAACCATTCACGTACAGTGGTGCCTCGACTTACGAACGTCCTGACTTGCGACCAGCTCCAGCCGCAAAATTTTGATTCAACTTGAGGACGGAGCTTCGAGTTGTGACAGGAAAAAGGCAGGGGGGAAAAGGCGGGGAATTCAAATTTGATAACCGTTGGTAGGTGAAGAAGCTGTTTCTTTGTAACTCTTTCACCCCAGTGGTTAGAGTGAGTGTGTCGAAGGAGGCTTCGGGACTGCCTGGAGCTGCTTTCTGCTCCTGAGTAAGGTGGGCTTGGGTGTTTTTTTTTGGGGGGGGATTATGTTTCTGTGCTGTGATTTTTTTGTCTTTTTGTGTATTTTTTTTCCCAGCCCCATGGCATTCCATTGGGTCTGGCTGGGGTAGGGATTGTGTGTTTTTTTCCCCAGCCCCATAGCATTCTGCTGGGGCTGGCTGTGTTTTTGTTTTATTTTATTTTATTTGGCATTTTTTTCCAGCCAAAACGGATTAATAGGGTTTCAATGCATTTCAATGGGAAATGGTGCTTCGACTTACGACCATTTTGAGTTATGCTCATATTCTGGAACAGATTATGGTCGTACGTCGAGGCACCACTGTAGTAGTTTTCATCCCAGAGAGAAGGGAGGGCAGGAAGAAGCAGACAGCAAATACAATGAGGTGGACATATTTCAGGTTTGCAGGGTTTTCTTTACTGGAACCCTGGATCCTGCCACTCGAAGGCAGGTGCAAAATAATGATGCAGGCATTTACATGCTAAGAATACCTCACCAATTAATTCAGCATCTGGCCTTCGGCAAGCCGTCATTATTGTTGCTATGTACCATCAATTCACTTTTGATTTATACAAATCCTAATAGGGTTTTCAGGGAATGTGAGATATTCAAGGAGCAGTTTACTACTGTCATTCCTCACTGCACAGAGCTCTTGAATCCTTGTCTGATACTTCATTCACTATGCGTACTGCACTAATTCTCAAAACCAAAATAACTCTACTTTTTTCGGTACCTGGAATAAATTATATTGCCTAGATATACAATTCTCACAGTGCAAATCATAACTCACAGGGTTTGGAATAGGCAGACAATATTTTGTTAAGCTGCGTATCTTTTTGGTCAAGAATATCCAAAGTGGTTGTTGTGGGTTTTTTGGGCTCTTTGGCCGTGTTCTGAAGGTTGTTCTTCCTAACGTTTCGCCAGTCTCTGTGGCCGGCATCTTCAGAGGACAGCACTCTGTCCTCTGAAGTGCTGTCCTCTGAAGATGCCGGCCACAGAGACTGGTGAGATGTTAGGAAGAACAACCTTCAGAACACGGCCAAAGAGCCCGAAAAACCCACAACAACCATTAGATCCCAACCGTGAAAGCCTTCGCGAATATAATATCCAAAGTGCTCTCACTCCACTGTTGTTTCCTAGAGCTGAGACAAACTAGGAGAGATCTTTGGCAACAAGCCGCAGAAATTCCTTAGAGACTTAACAAGATGGACTCAAGCGTGTCAAGAGGCTTAGTTCAAGAAGTGTCAACCTGTCTTATTTTTCTTGGATGAAACTTTTATAAAGAAGATCATCCACCACAAAGAAAGTTCATGCTATTCCCAACAAAGACTTCTTAAGCTGCAATCCTGTAAACACCTGACAAGGAATTAAATCCCCCTAACAATAAGTAAACTGTAAGTAAAATGTTCAGGATTGTGATGCTCAAAGTTTAAAGGTGAGAAACAACTGCTTGAAAATAGACTATGAACTATAGACTATGAACTATAGCTGTTATACATTTTTTGTGACTTTTTCTTATTCTCCATTTAAAAAAAGGTGTAGCTGGTATATCAGTCAACATTGATAACAAGGCAGCATCGGCCATACTTCACTAGATATCAAGAAGCCACACTGGGTCCAGGAGCAATGTCAAGCACTGACTAATATTGTTAATATACTTCCACTAGATTAAAGCCGGTACAATGTCCTCCTCATCAACCATGAAATATACAAAACGAAACCACTTGTAACATGTAGCAGTGAGACCAGCTTGTTGCTGTAAATGACAAAATGACTTCCCTTTGTCTTGAACACAAAGAAGACAAGAGAGAGAATATAGTAGCAACAGGAGCAAGTTATAAATGTTAACAACATTCAATGGCTGACATTCTGTGACTTACTGTACACAACTAGAGTAGGCCCAGTGAATCAGAGGAACTTACAGAGGACTTAGATCTCTGGGCCTATTCTAGTTGCAACTTACTATATCAAGCAACAGGATCTTACTGGTTTTGGAACTGAGGCTAGAATCTTAATGCTAGGTGTATTCCATCCTACAACATCAATGCACAACAAGGTAAATTTAGAGACAGAATCGAATCATAGAAAAGTGAAGTTGGAAGGGGCTTACAAGGCCATCAAGTCATATCAAAGCATAGCTGCCAGGTGATTATCTAAGTCTTTCTTGAATGCCTCCAGTGTTGGAGCACTCACCAACTCCCGAGGTAACTGGTTCCACTATCGTACTGCTCTAACAGTTAGGAAGTTTTTCCTGATATTCAACCAAAATCTGGCTTCCATTAACTTAAGCCTATTATTGAGTGTCCTGCACTCTGGGATGATCGAGAACAGACCTTGCCCCTCCTTTGTATGACTGCTTTTCAAATACAGTATCTGAAAAGTGCTATCATATCACCCCTCAGCCTTCTTTTCTCAAGGCTAAACATGCCCAATTCTTTCAGCCTTTCCTCATAAGGCTTGCTTTTCAGTTCCCTGATGATCCTGGTTGCCCTCCTGTACTTGTTCCAATTTGTTAGCATCCTTCTTGAAGTGTGGTGTCCAGAACTGGACACAATACTCAAGGTGAGGCCTAACCAGTGCTGAAGAGCGGGACTAGCACCTCACAGGATTTGGAAACTATACTTCTATTAATGTAGCCTAAAATGGCATTTGCCTTTTTTGTAGCCACATCACATTGTTGGTTGAGATTTGGCTTGTGATCTATGACAATTCCAAGATCCTTCTCGCTCATAGTTTTGCCGAGCCAGGTATCCCCCGTCTTGTAACTGTGCAATTGGTTTCTTTTTCCGGGGTGCAGGACTTTGCACTTAACCCTGTTGAATTTCATTCTCTTGCTTTCAGCTCAGTACTCCAACCTATCAGGGTCATTTTGAATTTTGTTCCTGTCTTCTAGGGCAGTGGTCCCCAACCTTGGGCCTCCAGATGTTTTTGGACTTCAACTCCCAGAAATCCTGACCAGCAGAGGTGGTGGTGAAGGCTTCTGGGAGTTGTAGTCCAAGAACATCTGGAGGCCCAAGGTTGGGGACCACTGTTCTAGGGTATTAGTTATTCCGCCTAATTTGGTATCATCTGCAAATTTAGAGTTTACTTATTAATAACTGGAGAGCACCGGGCCCAAGACTGAGCATTGGGATACCCCACTTGTTCCATCCTCCCAGTTAGAGAAGGACCCATTAATCATCATCTTCTGAGTACGATTCTTTAGCCAGCTGTGTATCCACCTGACACTTGATCTATCCAGCCAACACCTAGCTAGCTTGCTAATTAGTCTGACAGGATTTGTTCTTGACAAATCCGTGTTGGCTTCTAGTTATTACTGCATTGTTTTCTAGGTGCTTGCACAATGACAGCTTTATGATCTGTTACAGAATTTTGCCTGGGATTGATATCAGGCTGACTGGCCTGTAGTTCCCAAGTTCCTCTTTTTTACCCTTTTTGAAGATAGGGACAGTATTGGGCCTCCATTTCCCATGATTTCAAGAAATCGGTTCTGAGAGCTGTTCAGCCAGTGCCTTCAGTTATTTCACTGCAGTAGCAAAGGGTGGCAGGAGGCATATTATGAGGTGAAATGTAAATCTCTCCTCTCTCACTTCTCCATCCTCCCTCACATCAAATCTCATGAAACTACTTCTGGGAGTGGTTCATCCCAGGTGTGCATTACTGAGCTTTTAGCCATCTGATCAAGAGTACTGTACTGGTGGACGCAAAGAAGGCAAAAGATCAGGTTGGCAAGTGCAGAGGTAGTTTGGCAAAGTCGAGAAATATGAGAAATCATCTCTCAGTGGCAGCAAGAAGAGGTGTGTGCTAAGTAGAAAGATCTGGCGAACATCTGATGGCAAACTGACCACATAAAATAATATGGCACTATATTCTAGGTCCATATGGGCTCAGAAGTTGCAGAGAAGATGCAAAGGTCATTCTTTCAGACTACAACTTTCAGAATCTCTCAACTAGATTCAGAGGGATTCTAGGATGAGAACTCTTCAAAATTTTGGGTCTTGTGAGCTGAAATGAGATACAGTGGGGTCTTGACTTGAGAACTTAATCCGTATTGGAAGGCGGTTCTCAAGTCAAAAAGTTCTCAGGTCAAATCTGCATTTCCCATAGGAATGCATTGAAAACCATTTGATCCGTATCTGCTCTTTTCCGTCCATAGAAACTAATGGGAAGCTGCTATTCCGCCTTCGACCACTGGAGGGGGATATTTTTTCTTTTTTCTTAGGTCAAGAAAGGTTCAGGGAAGGCAGGGAAAATACAGTCCAGGCACTATAGTACCAGGCAGTCTGAAGCCTGTCTCCCAATCCACTCTCTAAACGCTGGGAGGAGTGAGGAAGCAGACAGGCACCCTTTTCACTGGTCAACAGTTAACTGAAAGTTCACATTTTCCACTTTCTCTGCCTCCCACGTGGGTTTTTTTTAGTTCTTAACTCAAATCTAAGTATGTAAGTCAAGTCAATATTCTCCTATGAGAGTGGTTCTTAAGTCAAAATGTTCTTAACTCAAGCCGTTCTTAAGTCAAGACCCCACTGTAGTTGAGAAGTAAAAAATGGATAATTTGGAACTGTAGTCCAAATCCTGTTGCACAGCTTTGTGTACGCAATGGTGATTATGTCATCAACATCAGCGAACTGCCACTGATTAAAGGCATCTTTGGGGAATTTGGTGGGAGGCCTTATAGGCCCCTTCCAACTCCATTATTCTATGATTCTATAAAAAAATAACATTTCTAAGCTCTGAGAAGCTACAGCTATTTATCAGGTTCACAAATCAAGGGAAGAGGATTCAAATTACCTTCACTGTCTATTCTAGGAACCTCCACCTTTCTCAAAGGTACCCAACGTAACGGGAAAGTGCCAGGCTGAGTGGAAAGACAACTTTAAAAAAAAAAAACACTACAAAATGAACCCTTTCAAAGCAGACAGTAACAAAATGTGCCACTTAGGATAATAGTGACAGTAAAAATGCCACTCTCTGTCAATTGAATGATTTCTAAACTACTCTGTTTCCCCGAAAATAAGACAGGGTCTTATATTAATTTTTGCTCCAAAAAACACTGTAGGGCTTATTTTCAGGGGATGTTTTATTTTTTCCATGGACAAAAATCTACATTTATTCAAATACAGTCATGTCATCTTCTGGTTGCTGCACAATGCTGCACAAAGGTGGAGGGCAGGGTTTCACTAGGGCTTATTTTTGGGGTAGGGCTTATATTACGAGCATCCTGAAAAATCCTACTAGGGCTTATTTTCAGGTTAAGTCTTATTTTTGGGGAAACAGGGTAGCACTTTAATAGGTTAATTAACAATAACACAACAAACTGCATTCCATCCTTCCTAACCTTAACAATAAATTATTAATTTCTCCATTTTTAAGTATTCATGTTAAGGAATTAATTTTGACGCCTAAGAATCATGTTCTTCACAAAATAACAGGATGTATATTTCTATGTCGCCATTCTTCTAAAGGATCCAAGCCGCCTAGAGTGGTCGAAATGACTGATAGGCGGGGTATAAATACAATAAATAAATACAATAAATAAATAAATAGTGTACCGTATTAGAAGAAACAATGTTAAAAACCAAATAATAAATTGTTACAATATTACAAAAGCATTAAATGAATGTTATTACAACTCATAATAAGAGCAAGATAAAAAATACAAGTAAAACACAGAATAAAATGATCTCTTGGTCAACAAGTCATTATAGGAAGGCCTACCTGAACAGAAGGTCTTTGTCTACTTAAAGAAGGAGAAACAAAGACAGCTTCCTACACGAAGGAGTTGCAGAGTCTGGGAGCAGCAAGAAAGTAGGCCCTCTCTTGTGTCCCCAACAATTGTGTTTGTGAGCGTGGTGAGACCACAAAGAAGGCCTCTCCTGCTGATCTTAATACTCGTGTAAGCTTCTAAAGAGAGATACAATCTTTTAGAGCAGTGGTCCCCACCCAACCTTGGGCTTCTGGTCCAGATGTTATAGTCCAAGAACATCTGGAGGCCCAAGGTTGAGGACCACTGTTTTAGAGAGCTTGAACCCAAGCTGTTTAGGGCCGTATAGATTAAAACCAGCACTGTGCTCAAGGCCACAGAAGAGGTTCCTTGTGTAAAAAGATTCTGAATGACTGCGGTAGGTAGCCTTTCCAACTGTAAAAGCAGCAGCCTTCTTCCGCTTCTCCCTCAGCATCAGTACCTATCAATCCCCTCTCTCTAGCAGTGCATGGTTTCTTCATAGATGTGGAACAAAAGAAGAATAAAGAAATCATAGTGAACAGTGACTGAATTGTTCCTTGCCGCTTCTCCAGACTCCAGGGAAGTGGCCAGGGAGAGCCACCTACCAGGAGGAAACTAAGCACACCAGTGATGGGAACAAGTGTTGGAACTGCTAGTTGCTACTCTCATCTTCTGGCTTCTAAAGGACTTTTAAACCAAACTTAAAGTTGTAGTTTAAACTACTGAATTAAGCTGTACAATTTACATTAAGAGCATATTTTTGGCTGAACAAAACTAGTAGTATCAACTACTTTTGGTACTAGAAAACATACTGGTGTTAATTTTTTTTAAAAAAAAAAAACACTTTTAAGCAAATTCCTTAAATTTAATTTACATCCATGTCATTAATAAACATTCACAAAAAAAGAGTAATATCCAATGAGCCGTTAATTTATGTCTACAAATTTACTTGATTAACTGGATAGGCAGGTCTTAAATCTGTGCAGCTGGACTGCTTTTGATCATAACTGAAATATGTTGAAACCAGTAACCAACACTGTCACCATTTTATGCACAATTTAATAGCCAAGCCAACCCAACAACAGCACTTGGCAGAACTGAGGGTAAAATTTTACCACAGACAAAATTTTACCACAGACAAAATCACATAAAATAACATTCAAACCATATCATATGTTATAAGGCTGAAGGTGAACAGGATTCACTTCTAATAAATTTCACTGAAACTGATTAAACACTGGAGATGCACAAGAAGGCAAAATAACCAAGTTTTACTCATTGTCTGGAAATCTCAATTTCTCCATCTCTTTTACACACACTCCCAGATTGCATGCAGTAACAAACCAAAAACATCAAACTTGCTTTCTCATTGATCCTGATCAAACAGGAACTGCCATCCTTCATAAAGCCGGGCTATTTTTCTGCAGTGAATTTGTGCCAAATATTGTTAATTAAGTTTTTTTCAAAACTTACCTCATTGCCATCACAAAACTAAATTTTGTGTATGTTCTAAGAAAAAAGAACCAAAAAAACACCAGCAGCCTGTCCAGGACAATTGTAGCATTCAGCGTGTAGTCTCTATGATTTTACCACGTTAAAAAGTAGAACATGAAGCAAGTCAAGCAGTTTGACTTGAAAGTTTACACAGAGTCTTGTAACCAAACAGGAAAAGGAAGCTTTACCAAAATAGAGAGCTTATGTGCAGGAAGCTACTCTGCGTTTTTGGTTTGACATTTTCCCTCCAGAACGAACAAATCTATTGTTTAGCAAATAGCCATTAGGAAAATAAATACATTAATTGCCCAAATTCAAGTGCAGATAAGTGTACCATCTTTATAGGCAGAGCTCAGGTTATAAATAGACTTCATAAAAACTGGTTTTTGAACCTTCCATCATCTCCTTAGGTTAAAGCATTTGAAGAGAACGGACCAAAAGCCTTCGAGACTCTCCTAGGTGAGATCCAATCCAAAATCAGTAGTCTGGCCAGTAATGGAACCAACCAAGAAGTTTCCAAGCGCAGTGATTTGCATTTTAAACCAGTTACAGACCCCTTTTCCATTGTTTAGCAGCCAACCCTATTCTCCATTTTTCAAATCTAGATTTCCAAAACTATAGGTTTTGTTTTTATTTCCAGTTTTTGTTCTTTCCCCCCCCCCCCCATGGGTGGAGTGTGTCCATGCAGCTTCAAGAGCAGAAAAATTGCCTCTGTCGCCCCTTCTTCAAATAATGGTTGCTTCGACAACCATTTTTGATAAAAGGCTATTTTTATGCCTGCAGAGGCACATGGCTACAGTATGAATAATTACACAATATTTTAAAAAAATTATTTGGCATGAGCATTCATAATCCACTTCTTTGAATGCAAAATAGATAGTATTCAAGCCATATGGTCATGGCTATGGAGGTAGGACAGAGTAAAATTGAACACTAGTTATAAACTTGCCAAAGGTCAGCATATACTTTTTGGCTTGCTTGCTTTCTTCATATCAGAGCATTTCACACTCTGAAATTATGGATGTATATGAAATATAGATAAAGATCAAGAAATTTAAAATGTTAAAATGGTTAGACTGTTTTTTGATCTGAAGTGAGTCACTTCAATAGCATTTTCTCTGCCACTTACTAGATTTTCTTTAGTCCACATGGTGGGACATACAGTGGTGCCTCGCTTAACGAGCGCACCGTTTAACGACGAATCCGCATAGGGACTTTTTTCCGATCGCTAATGTGATCGCATTGCGATGATCGGTAAGCGTTTCGCTTACCGATCTTTTAATTGCGATATTTTGGGAACAGCTGATCGGTGGTTCCAAAATGGCTGCCGGATCAACAAAATGGCCACCCACAGCGTTTTCGTGCCCTGCCCACGCAAACCAGGTGGCGAAAATGGCGGCTGGATGGAGGATTCTCCGCATAGCGGTGAGTTTTTCCCCAATAGGAGTTTAATGCGTTCCTATGGGGTTTCCCTCCCCCGCATAGCGATGAATCCGGATAGTGAGTAAGGGTGCAGTAAGTCTTGGGCAGACTGACCGAGTGCCCAAGAGTCTACTGATAGAGGGGGGTTATTTGAAGGTTCATATGGTTGAACAGCATGTAGTTGCTTTATTATCTAGTTCAATAGAGTTGAGTTGCAAAACGACCTGGGCTCTGATTCTTATGTCTGGACTGGTAGACTCCTTTGGAGCCCTATAAAAGCAATTTTGAGAGAGCTGGAAAATTTCCAATGTTTCTGTTGTAGTAATAAGTAAGAGATCATGAAATCCCCTGCTGCCTTTTTTGCCATGGCAACTGGCCACCATCAATCCCCAAATTAGAATTTCCCAAAGGGTAGACAAGAACCAATGATTTTTTTATTCGAAATGATGTAAGTCACGATTTAAATAAAAAATCAATTTTAAAAAAATTGGTCAAAAAACTGATTTTTAAAAATTTTAATTATGATTTAAACCATGACGTAAATCAATTTGAGTTTTAAAAAGAATTTATTCTTATCCACCCTGAGGGAAACTCTGAAGAATTTTAGTACCTTTGGGAGGTCATCTCCCCACACACAACTAAATGTGATAAAATTAAGCTGCATGGATATGTAACCCTAAGAATCCAAGCAGCAGATTTTTATCAATTTGATTTAATTCAAATCCACTCTGCCACTTAAAGGGAAAGGTGACCCCCAAAAAATCCCACACAGTGTAGCATAACTACGTCACCTAAAAGAGGATCTGCTCCTGTATTTATTTACTCGTACCTCATGGACAAAATCTGGAAAAAAAAACACCATCCAGGTGCCCTTCCCAAACAAAATAAGGAAGGTTGTGAAAAGACAAAGGGCTTTTCAGTGGTGGCACCACATTGATGAAATTACTTCCTTTAAAAGGCCCATCTGGCATTCTTTTTAGCACCAGAGGAAGACATTTTTATTTCCTCAGCATTTTAAGAACTATTTCTAGAGCTTTAGATCTTAGTATTCTTATCTTCCTACGAATTCTGTCTCACTGTGCCGAGGTGTTTTTATTCTTTGCAATGTTTCTATTTTTTTTAAAAAAAAGATTTGTTGTCTCCAATCAGTTGGTTTATTGTTTCTACTATTGTTTATAATTTTGATGTAGTACCCTTCCTTATTGGATGCTCTAATCAATCAAAGACATTTGACCTGAGAATCTGAGCCACTGCTAGATAAAGCAAGTACTGTAATATAAGATGAATCCAGGATGAATCAATAATCTGGCCAGCAAAATATGGCCTCTAGTATTCCTATGAACCATAGAGCAGACTGAAACTAGGATTTAGATTTCAGTATCTCCTGAAAGCAGGCAGCTTTTCAGATTTCCTTCTGCTTCACATGTTCCATTTCCTTGCATCGACTGCATGACAACCTTATAAACTCTTCCTGTTGTCATACTTGAGGTCTGCTGGGCTGGGGGTGGGGAAGAGCTGCTTTTAGAACTAGTCTAAAGAGAAGTGAGATGTAAAAAAAAAACCCTAATTTACAATAGTGGCACATGTTTTTGTTCTGTCTCACTGGCTCTAATGATTTGGGGACTTTCCTAAGTACCTTGCACCTCGGCTCCATTCTCATCCCTGAGCTAGGGGTTCAGAAACTGACATCTGCGGATATATGTGTGCCTTAAAAAAACGGAACAAGGGTTCTGAGAGAATCCAACCATCCCAGCCAAAGTTACTTCGACATGAAGCTATCCTCTCACAGGAGCAGAAACTGGCCCTGAGGCAGTTAAGAGGCCAATTATCATTGAACACGTGTGCTAGACACGCAACCTTATAAAAGAAGAAAATGCTCTGTTTATTCATTAAAGGCAGATGGATGACCTTTTCATAACACTTTGTTACTCCATGGTGGACAGACCTATATTAAAATTTCATTTTCTGACCCTTTATCCAAATAGCTCAGAGGCCATCTTCCTCCTGACAAAACACATTGTGTGTATAACTATTTATGCTTTGGAATATGGAATATACTTATGGTGGCATCTAGTGATTCACTGTATTTTACGTATTTTCATCGTCATCATCATAGAGGGAACCAAGCCTGGAGGGAACCAAGGAGGCACAGTCTGGGTCACCAGACAATGTTCCCCAAATCGGATTTGGAACCTGACACAACTTATGGAAGTTCATGGAAGAGATACTATCTCCTTTCCTAGTAGCTCTCTTTTCCATTGTTTAACACACCCCGCACTCTCTGGGAAGCTTTATGACAAGAATCGGAGGAGGGTCCGGTTGGAAGGAGAGGAAAGGAACTTTTCTTTTTGCAAACATCCTCATGTTAATTCAGTTTAGCTGACAAGCCATGGTTTGGAAAGCCTTTAGTCAATTTTGATAGGTTCATCCAATCATTGACACACTGTGGTCATATTAATGCCACATGCTCCATCATCCTAAATGAACAGCTGTGTGTTTGTCTGATGTATTTCAAGTAGCTGTTTGTATATATTGTGCTTCTGCATGAACACACATGGCAAAGATGATGTTAGTGGGTGCCAGGCTATTCAGTGTTGGCAGACTGTTTTGCAACCAGCCCAAGTTTCACACAAGATCAGCACTTCCCTTTTTCCAAGTACACAGAAAGCTGCCTTTAATAAACCATTGGCCCCTACAGCTCAGCTTTATTTTTGTGTATTGGCATTGATTGCGCCCTAGGATTTCAGCCACCACTCCTTGTTGCCCTACCTGGAAATGGCGAAGGATTGCATTTGGCACCTCTTTCATGCAGACTACGTGTTCCGCTACTGAGAAGCAATTCCTCCCTTTGAACTAGAACTGCTTGTGCCAATTGAGCCCAAAGGTTGATTAATTTTCAGAAGGCAGAAAGGGGGCATAATTTCTCCATCTGGAAACTCTTGTATATTATTGACTCACATCTGAAGCCCTGAAGGTCCCTGCTAGTCAATGCAGAATAATATTTTAGCCCAAGCATGGGCATAATACAGCCAGCAGGTTTATTTATTTAGTCTGCTATCACTGATAGAAGGTGGACTTGATGGTCCATAGGATCCCTTCAGCTCTGCAGGTGTAAGATTATTACTAGCATAAACAAAAAATGAGGAAGAAAGGAGGACAAGGAGAAACTGTTTGTATTGAGAACTTACTGAAATTTTCAAATATAGCACCGAGTGTTTTCCATTTCTAGAAGGAAGGTGATATTGCCTTCCAACAATTTAGAATTCCTTTTATCTTCCCACTCAGCTGCCCATATTCTCTTCATCAAAACTCAAACTATGCATTACAGATAACCTGCCATTAGAACTGAAACCCAATTACTGTAGTGTTCAAGAGATATGGCAGAGGCAGTCTTTCATGTTGAGGATTTACAAAAGAACACACATACAGGATGAAGCCCAATCATAAAAACAAAGTAAACTACATTTGCACATTATAAGAGAGGCAAGGAAAAACCCTGCTATAACAATCACACACAGTTGCTGTTTGAGCAATTACTTCTTATAATAACATGCTGTCTACAATGTACAGGTTAGTCCTAAAACGTTCAAATATGGTTCTATGGTTTCAGTGTTCTCTGCGTAAAACCACAACGGTACTTAACAACTTCCCTGAAAATACAGTATAATTATTACACCTATAGATAAAATTGTGATTACTATTGTCAGATGACACATCCCAAAATGTAAAGGGAGTGGAAATTTTGTCAAGTACTTTATTTATTTACGTATTTATTTTTATTCATTCCATTTATACCCTGCCTATCTGGTCATTACGACCACTCTAGGCGACTTACAGTAGTATTAAAATCAGGCATACCAACATAATTCATCTACCAGACACTGGCTGAAATCCTGTTACTTAGAGAAATAAATCAAATCAGGGTAGGCCCACTGAATTAACGGGGATACAGCGAGTCAACTCTTCCACAGATTTCATTGATTCAGATAGGCCTACTGTAGTCATTCATTCATTCATTCATTCATTCATTCATTCATTCATTCATTCATTCATTCATTCACTCATTCACTCATTCACTCATTAATTCATTATATTTTAACCCACCTTCCTCCTTAAAAAGGACTAAGGCAGCTTACAGCAATTAGAAGATAGTATTTAAGTTAGTAACAATGAGTATGCAATACTAAGCAGATCAATGAATGCAATACCAAAAAGCATAAGCAACACCAAAACACATTCAATGCAGTAAGGTATAACAGTCCATTTTTAAAAATCCACTTGGCAACCATTCACTCAGAGAAAGCTTACCCGAGGAGAAAGATCTTTGTCTGGAAGGACAGCAAAGATGGGGCCAGTCTAGCTTCTTGTGGGAGGGAGTTCCAAAGTCTGGGTTCAGCAACAGACAAGGCTCTCTCCTGTGTCCCCACCAAATTCACCTGTGAAGGTGATGGGACCAAGAGGAAGGCCTCTCCTACAACTTACTACGCTAAGCAACATGATTTTGGCCACATGTCAGAAGTGGAAAAGTAAAATAATTGGTTTGTCAAGGCCCTGCCCCAAAATATGGCAACTGGGTCTCCAGCGCTTTAGAATTGGGATTTTTAAAAAAATCACTAAGTGAAAAAAAATACGGTATTCCAAACACCGTGTGTTGCCTCCGTGCTTCACTTAAAATTTCAAAAACAGAGCAAATAAAAAATTTCTGTACAAGGTATTCGATTTGTTTAAAGTTTAAAGACAAAGAAAAATATTCTTCCTTTCTTTAAATTGACAAGCTGAGTATTTCATAAAGGATCCATGAGATCTTTAGGAAGCTGTGGGAACCTAAACTCCCAAAATAAATTGTAATCATATCAGCTGAAGCTGGCAATAGAGTCAGGCCTCAATAAAGTTATTTTTCTTAAATATAACTTTCAAAATACAGTTCCCAGAGTCCCACACCCAGCATGGCTGTGTTGGCTGGGAAGTCAGGAAGATGTAATACTAAAAGTAGCTTTTCAAGGCTTTGTTATCAACCCGAAGTTGATTTTATCCTTTTAGGAAACTTCTTTGCCATTCTGACCTAAGCAAATGATAATAGTATTTTAAAACTATGAAAGAACTAATTTTGCTGGTTTAACTCTTCCCTATAGTTTTGTCTCTGAGCTTCCACAGCTGTGTGTTCTTTTTATACTGTACTTAAAGTATTCAGAAATAATGGATACAGTTGCCAATGAAAGTTAAGTATCAGATATTTAAGTGCTGTACAGTACAATTCATTTCAATAGACCAGTGAAGTACTGAATTTAGTACAAGAGAGTATTGAAATGTAATCAATAGTACTTAAAAAGTTTTTTAACTCTGGTTGGACCAGGTTTCTGAGGCTTTATGCATTTTTAAGTGTTTGCAGAGAAAGGGTCATGAAGATAACCAATTCAAAATAAAAACAAACCTTCTCAGTAAACAACAACAACCCACCAGGAATAGTCAATCAAAATTATGAAAACATTGACTGGTATTCTATAACAGATACAAGTTTTAACCAAAATCCTAAGTATCTGTTAAATATCAGTGCAGTATTTATGCTTTATTGCTGTTCTTTGTAGCTTTGATGCTGTGATTTCTAAGAACTGCAACTGCTTATAATATTGTGTGAAATTTCTTGATGATGATGCTTTGAGAACAAGCAGGAAAAATCAATAATCTGTTATACATGGATGACCTCAAACTATATGAAAAAGTTCTACAGAGAGGGAATCATTGCTAAACATAGTGTGAATATTTAGTGAAGATATTCAAATGAAATTTGCAATTGACAAATCTGCAGCTCTGTCTATACAATGGGGCAAGATTCAAAAACTAGATCGAAAAGATTTTTAAAATTGTGATGTTATAAAACTACCATCAAGTGATGATAATTACAAATACCTTGGAATACTAGAAGTAGATAACATCCTGCACACAAAAGTTAAAGAATGGACAGAAAGGGAATATATCAAAAGACTGTGGAAAATCTTTAAATCAAAACTGAATGGGGGAAACACAATCAAAGCCATAAGTGGCATAATTACTGCACTTGTCATTATGCAAAAACATTTAAACTTGTCAGCCTCCAAAAACACATGGGAACATTAGTAGGGAAGGTGTCAGAAAATGAGGAAGTCAAGATCTTATGAGAGTTCCAGATCCAAACTGTTATATACCTTGAACATAACACACCAGACATAGAAGTAATAGAACAAAGAAATGTCTGGATCATTGACATTGCAATTCCAGGGGATGCCAGAATTGAAAATAAAGAACTGAAAAAAACTAACAAAATACAGACATCTGGCAAATGAAACATCTTGCTTGTGGATAAAACACACTGTGCCTGGTATTTTTGAATAATAATAATAAATATAATAATTCTTTGCTATTTCGAATCCAAATGGATTAGTAAACCTAATCTATGTCCCAACGTTTTCGTGCAACTGTAGCTAACAAAATACAGGGGACATGGTGGTGCTGTGGGTTAAACCGCAGAAGCCTCTGGGCTGCAAGGTCAGAAGACTAGCAGTCGTAAGACTGAATCCACGCAATGGAGTGAGCTCCCGTCGCTTGTCTCAGCTCCTGCCAACCTAGCCGTTCGAAAGCATGTTAAAATGCAAGTAGGTAAATAGGTACCACCACAGTGGGAAGGTAATGATGTTCCGTGTCTAGTCACGCTGGCTACATTTCCACGGAAACTGTCTACTGACAAGCGCTGGCTCTACGGCTTGGAAATGGGGATGAGCACCGCACCCTAGAGTCAGACACAACTGGACATTTGTCAAGGGGAACCTTAACTTTAACCTTAAAAAGATAATAAAATGGTTGGACAGTGTATGTATAGCTTGTTTTTTAAGTTATTATTGAAGTAATATCTGTTAATCATTCCAAATACAGCTCCAAAGATACTCAACAAAGGTGGTGTGTGCTGGCAGCTGATTTACAGAACCATCCAGTGATTTGACCAGCTTATCTACAGGACTCTAATTCTTTCAGCTGCAAGCTGAATCTCAATACTTCAATCTATCACGAGGAAAAAGTTCAATAAGAGGACTGAAAATGAGAAAATCCAGCAGCAAGAATGATCCAAAGCCTTTTTCTAAGCTGACTGTTGGTCTTATACCTCCAGTTAGTCCAGCAACAAAGATGCAATAAGTTAATTTCTATCCTAAAGCCAACTGATACACAACTGCTCAATTTAAACAAAAACTGCAAGACGAATCATCCCACAAACTTCACATAAAACTCAACAAGAGGGTCACTTTTAGTGTCAAGCTAGTAACAAAACAGACTATACAAGTTTTCGGTTTCCAGTTCAGCAGCCCTCTAAGTTTAAAAAGGAAGAAGTTGATAGAAAGTCTGGTATTGTATTAGACAACACTGCATTATTAAAATATGTTTAACACAGTGGGTGCCTGGAAGTTCTCTCTCAATAAATTGTGGTGTGGGTAACTCGCCCAAGTCCCATGCTGAGTAGCAGTGAAACAATTTCCAGACCATAAGGAGAATAATAATCTGCCAATTCACACACACCATGAAGCCTCCAGAATGCTGTTTGCACCAGTGTCAACTCACAACACACATCTACAGATCAGTGGGTTTGAAAGAAATGTCAAGTCACGGGCATAGCACGATATGGAAATGCATTTAGCCTCTTCTAAAATGGCTCCAATATTTTGTTTGAAGCATGAAAGATTTTCAGGCCCCAAGTGCCTGAGACATTTTACAACCTATATTAAAGTAAACATTTCCACATAGCCAGTTTCAAGCCTAAGAACAAGACAAGCTGGAGACAGCAGTGAAGCCAGAAATGAGCCAGCTTGGTTTCAGAACTGACACAGAGAGAAGACTGGGTTATGGACAAAGAGGCAGCTAATGTATAAGGGAAGAGAGCAGCCATCAGCATCATCTTCTTAGAACCGGGAGGGAAGCTGCAGAAACCAGGCCAAGACACTGAGAACAAAGCAAGTTCAGAATAAAGGAAGAAAGGTTTGAAGCCAAGATCATGGTAAGGAAAACTAAAGCTAGAGAAGCAAGAAGACGAGAAAGTAAACTACCAGGTCTCTGGCCAAAGAGACAAGGCTGAGGAAGAACAGTTCCCAGTCAGACATACAGCCACAGAGAACTCCATGTAAACTGTGGATCAGAAGTGCACCACATAGCTGTTAGGCAGAGAATTAAAAAAATAAATAAATCCCAGTTTAAGTCCTTGGCATCTCCTGGTTAGGGTTGCAAAAATTCTTACTTGAAACTCTGGACAGCTCCTGCTAGTCAGTGTTGACGGTATTGGGCTAGATGCATCAATGGTCTGGCAGACCATAAAGCAGCTTCCTACGTGCTGACTGTCGAGAGTTTCTGTGGGCTTTCCACTTACAGGGTCCAGATTCAGAAAACACAGGAACTCTTAAGGGGTGATTGACCACATCCAAAGCAAAGTAAAGCCAGGGAGGATACTGTCACCTACTGACTCCCTCCATGGTCCCAAATCCAAAGCATCACTTTCCTTTCAGAACCTAAATCAAAAGCATTTTACTAGTATAACAGAAACAGTACACAGCTAGTCAGACACTGACACAGAATGCCTGCTCTCAATGTAGCTGCTCTCAGACTGTGGAACTCCCTCCCACAGGAGTCCAGGCTGGTCTCATCTTTGCTCTCCTTCCGCAACCAGGCAAAGACCTTTCTCTTCAGGCAAGCTTTCCCTGAGCGACTGGATTCTTGAGTGGGGTTTTTAAATAGATGGTTGTTTTGTCTTACTGTTTTAAATGCGTTTTTGGTGTTACTTTTGTTTACTGTGTTTTAGTACTGGTAGCTATTCAATATTGTTTAGTATTTGTATATTTACTGTTTTTAGCTTTTAATATTGTTTTTTAATTATGTACGTAAGCTGACTTAGGTTCCTCTCAAGGAGAAAGATAGGGTAAAATATTTTAAAATAAATGAATAAATAAAATCAATACAGGGCAAAGCTGCAACAAAGCCACTGGAGAAAAATATATAAAAAGATGGATGTGGTAAATATTCACAAACTATCTCATCCTCAATAATCTTCCAAATTCTCCCATGCAGAAATTCCCCATCCAGGGCCTCCTCCTGCATCAGAAAGTTTTCCCAGCTTTCTGCAACAATGAGACCCCAATCATTCCTCTTCCCTGACCCCCCCCCCTTTGTCTTATTTTGCACAGGAAACAGCCACGTTTTGCTCAGTTTAATGCTTTGAGGCCAGGGATAGCCCATAAACAGAGCTGCAAACACATTAATACAGGAGATGCAGTCTTTCCATATTTGTGGAATCTGACTTTAATCAGTAAAGATCGATAACCAAACAAAGTAAGCAAATCTGCATAATCCAGAGGTGACAAAAATGTGTGCTGTGACACTCAGACACATACATTAAGAATTTGACCTTTACAATCATTGAATACTTCTGATAGTCTTTTTGTGGTCTGTGAGATTCACATCCCTAGCTCAAAAACATCCCATACCTGTTCCCAGAGTTCAGCTGATGACATCTATTCAGTCAAATAAGAGCAAATAAGCACCATTCAAAAGAGTATAATTAGCCAGTTGATTTAGAAGGATTAATGAAGACTACAGTGGTGCCTTGCTAGACGATAATAATCCGTTCCACTGAAATAGCTGTTTAGCGAAATTGTCTAGCGAAAAGCATTTCCCCATTGGAATGTATTGAAACCTGTTTAATGTGTTCCAATAGGGAAGAATCGTTGTTGTCTAGCGAAGATTGGCCATAGGAAAACCGCTTTGCGAACCACCGATCAGCTGTTTAAATCACCGTCTTGCGAAGCTTAGGTCCAAAAACACCTGTTTGCGAGCACAGAGGGAGTTGTCAAAATTGTCATCTAGCGAAAATGGGTTTGCGAAGCAGGGACCAAACATTGTCCAGCAAAATTCCCCCATAGGAATCAATGTTTTGCAAATCACTATAGCGATCGCAAAAAGCCAATGTCTAGTGAAAAAACTGTCATGTGGGGTAACTGTCTAGCAAGGCACCACTGTAACTAGAAACTGCATAGGTATTCAATCGCCATTATCATTGCCAACTAACTTAAAAGAGAATTTGATTAGTTAAGCCGTTGTCCCCAATCAAATATTCCATCTAAATCCTTAATTAAATTGCCAAGCAACTTCCTGTGGCAAATATTACAATCTCTCTCTCTCTCTCTCGTGTGTTTGCGTGTACATCACACACACACACACACACACACACACAGAGAGAGAGAGAGAAAGAGAGAGTTTGCACAAATGCAAGAGTTAGGTGATACTTTTATTGAACCACTAAAAATTAATACAAATTACTAGCTTTCATGGGTAAAATCCCACTTCCTTGGGCTTTTATGGATAGGGCAGAGAAAACTGTCTCAAAAATTCATTGTAGATGTCTGTGTTAAGCCTGCTTGTATGAGATGGATCCAGACTCAGTTTAAAAAGTCAGCTGGGAAGCATAGTCTCAAGCAACCTCCCTTAAAAGCATGATTAGAATTTTCCATCCCATTAGTTTTTTAAATCTATGTCAGGCTTGACTGGTTCCTAGAACCCAAACAATGGTCCTTATTTTACTTAGCAGATCCACAGCAGAGAATAAAGTTTGGGCTTTTTTGGAATATTCTTGAAGTAACTTCTGTCAAGATGTGAAATTCTGAATATATAGAGTGATAATTAACAGGAGTGTGGAAAAAGTTGCTCTGAAAATGTATACTGTTTTTAAAAATGAGGTTTGAACAGTGGTTTACTAAAAGTGACTGCAAAGCAATCAGCCAGCTCCAGCCAAGTCGAAACGATCATCCTAGAGAGTGAAGTCAAGTGGGCCTTAGAAAGCTTGACTAACAACAAGGCCAGTGGAGGTGATGGCATTCCAGCTGAACTATTTAAAATCTTAAAAGATGACGCTGTTAATCCATGAAACTGATAAAAAGTCAGGCTTGAAAATAGAGGAAAGAATTGAAAATATATTGAAATAATTGGTTTTTAATACAGTATGTAAAAAGTTAACATGACCAGAACTAATGATTTGCTGTACCTTATTTTAATAGATCCAATAATTTATGGCTGCCTTTATTATACACTCTTTGTAATCCACAGATTCAGTTATTGATATTCAAAACAAGAATGCTTATTGTCACTGCCAGATACAGATTTAGGGAAATTGTATTTATAGGAGTTGTAAAAACAACAGAAACATTATTTTGGCCTTGTTCAGAAAAAATTGCCATGTCTGGAGATTTTTAGATTAGATTAGATAAATATTTATTGGGGATAGATTCAAAGGATTTTTAAAAATCCTGATACTGCAAGAGATTAAAGTAAGTTAGAAGACTCCTGAATTCTAAGCACTCTTTATGATTTTGCTCCAATAATGCAGTTTTATGTTTATAGGTGATGAATGTGAGGCCCAACTTATTGTTACTGTTTGCACTTATACAGTGGTGCCTCACTTAACGAGTGCACCGTATAGCGATGTTTCCGTATAGCGATCCCTTTTTCGGGATCGCTATACGGAAACATCCCCGATCGTCGCAATGGGGAAAACCCGCATTGCGATGATCGGGTATTGCGGCGGCCATTTTGGAGCCGCCGAACAGCTGATCGGCGGTTCCAAAATGGCCGCCGGAAGCCCGGAAATGGCTGCCGGCAGCCGTTTTTGCGCCCTGCCCTCGCTTAGCAAAAATGGCTGCCGGCACTTGGAATCCTCGCTGAACGGGTAAGTAACAAAGGTATTGGAACAATACATTTCCCCTACCCGTTTAGCGACAATTTCGCATAACGAGGGTTAATCCGGAACGGATTAACCTCGCTATGCGGGGCACCACTGTACTTTATATTTTGCTCTGAAGGCAAAAATAAACAAATTTGCCTTTAAGTCAGTCAAATTTTGGAGACACTCTTCCTTTTCACAAGAAAGCTCTGCTTTATTGCACATAGTGTGAAACCAATCCCCTATGAAATGTTCACAATGTGCATGCATGCATGTATTTTTAAGGGGATATTAATAGCACCGACATGGGAAAATAAACCTGGTGGATATCCACAAGAAAACATGAAGGAAACAAAGAATAAGCGAAGGTTGTCCTTTTAATGCACCTAATGGCCCAGGATACTACAACAGAAAAAGCACAAGCTGACCTACTGCTCTAATTAGTCTAGCAGACACTCTGACATTTATGTTGTTGAAAGTAGACAATGTTAATAGCTGGAGGGAAGACTGTCAGTGCTTCTAACAATCACAGCATCACTGGCATTGCATGTAGTGGCCTTCAAGCGTCCATGTGCTCACTGAAGCCATGCTTGTTTTACTGATTAAAAAACAGTAATATACCGTGTTTCCCCGTAAATAAGACAGGGTCTTATATTAATTTTTGCTCCAAAAAACACATTAGGGCTTATTTTCAGGGGATGTTTTATTTTTTTCATGTACAACAATCTACATTTATTCAAATGCAGTCATGTCATCTTCTTCTGGTTGCTGCATAATGGTGAGGGCAGGGTTTCACTTAACTAGAGCTTATTTTTGAGGTAGGGCTTATATTACGAGCATCCTGAAAAATCACACTAGGGTTTATTTTCCGGTTAGGTCTTGTTTTGGGGGAAACAGGGTAGTATAGAGGGCTTGCTCTCCAGGATTCATATTTTTACAAACCACAGATTTTCAGAAAATTTTATTTCTGATATTAATACCCCCCAATCCCTACTTGATATATGCATGTTCTTGATCAGTGGTGCTTTCTTTGCAACTTAACAGAGCAGTACCACCTCCAGTGGCTAGCTAGAAGGGGAAAACAATCTTGCAGCTTGGCCTTCCACTTAGACACCCCCTTCTCTCTATTCCAGTGACTCATGTTTCATTCCATATTTATCCACATCCAACGTTTCCTCCAAGCTGTGCTCTCGTGCAGCGCTGCATCAGGGCCATGCAACCAAGCCAGAGTTGCCACCCATTTGTTTCCAGTTGTGGCTTGAACCCCACGAGCACAAGGTGGGGCCTCCGCCCAGTGCTCCAGAAAACTAGGTGGAACATTGTCCACACCCTTTTCTTACGAGATGTTATCACCTGGTGTTAATATTACTAGCTTTATAAATAAATGCACATAAATAGTATCACAAAAAGAATATCAAATTTGTTGTTGTTGTTAAGTCGTTAAGTTGTGTTCGACTCTTTGTGACCCCGTGGACCAGAGCACGCCAGCCCCCCCCTTCTTCTGATCAAATACAGAATTCTTTTCTCTCATTATGAAGAAACTATAGGCCAACTTTGAAAATATTCTATAAAATATATGTTACAGATTACAAGAATACTTTATTTAAAAGCACTGTGTGACACAGTGTTTGGTCATTTTCAAAGCTACATATATTGCTGCTAGTAGGAGAATAAAACCCCACTAGTGAGGCATCGCAAACAAAGAGCTAGGGGCAAAAGAAAGTTAATAAAAGGTTATCAAAGGTAGATCCTCAAATGTAACCAGCTGTATGCCTTGGGGAGAAGGATTTTATATATATATAAAACAAGAGAGAAAGAGAAAAGGGAGAAGTGAACCACATATCAAGGTCATTTACTCTGTATGATGTAAATGTCTTCTAACTGCTTAGCCAGTGAAAGAAGGCCATCTGTAGGTTAAGAAGATCACTCTTGTGTACCTTTACCTTTACCTTTTATGCCTCTGCTGGCTAACTATTAAATGTGGCCTTAATTAAGTAGTTTTACTGCCATTTTATCCTGGCATAAATCACTGTAAAAGGCATGCACAAATGAAAAGCATTCCGACCACTTTGTAATGAAGCATTTTTCACATGAGCAGCAGACCAATGTTTGTAAGCATAAACGAAATGTTTTTTTGGCGACATCATCCGGCATAAACATGGCAAGCCGATGTTCTCCTTGATGTATGAAAGCAGTGCTGGGATATTTCTCACCAATACCAAAATATCTAACCTCAAATTGTTTACAAACATTTGCCTGCAAACCTTTATTTTGTTCTATTTATTGAATAAATCAGATGTTGGGTAGAGAAAACCTTAGATTTATTCCACCAGGCTCCCTCTACCCAGCAGTCCGTTCAAGAGCCCCAATGCTAAGTTTGCATTTTGTCCCATTCACCTAATTCAACGATCCATTCTCTGGACTCCTCCCCTTATCTTGCAGGGACTTATCTCCACCTCTCCCAGTCTGTGCTGCTTCATAACGTATCTCCCCAAAAGACTCTTCTAGTCTTACGTGAACATTTCATCAGAGCCGTTTCATTAGTGAAAGAGATTTCACTGTCTGACATTCAAGCTACCAGCTGGAAAGTCCAGGATCAGCAACACAGAATGCTTCACTATGTTTTTCATATCACACCACTGCTAAACCAAGGACTGCCAAAGGAGGATTAGAGATAACATGTCTAAGAGATAACTCTGTTTTGCCTCTCACCTAAGTCAAATTGATTAAGCACATTTTGTCTCTTCCCTCTAACCACGCTCCTTAAAACATTATTACAATCTTTAAAACAACCAAGATTAAGTTAATTTGCAAATCATTTATTAGAAGCGTTGCATTTGGTGTAGCTTAAACTTACTTCTGTGGAAGTTCACAGGGAGTTATCTCTCTTAATAGAGGCTGAACATGCCTGGTATCATCTGAAAAAATCTACCCCACCTCCTCTACATGAAGGCTTATACTGCTGATGTTACACTAGAAATGCAAAATAACACATCTTTCCTGAATGCATAGCTTGTTTTTTCCCATTTGCTTCAGCTATTACTATATATTCAGTTGGTTTAGTTTTAACACCACCTGGTTGAAATACAGAAGGAACACTACAATGGAGATGACCTTTTACTGCAGCACCGAATTCTTATTCTGTGGCTGAAAAATGCTAGAACTGAAAAGGGTAAAAGGGCAAACTATAAAGTTAAAGCAAAGTCTCTATATACAGTATGTCTAAATTCTGTTTGACAGAAACCACAGTTTTCAAAGGTAAAGAGGCCACAGAGCTATCCTATATGTGCATGAGCCAAGAATGGCAGAAGAGAAAAAGTCACAGTGATTACAGCAGAATGGCTGCTATATCCCATAATGATTTTTGTTTGAGAGCGGCGGGGGGGGGGGGGATGACCCAACAATCAAAAACACAAAAATGGCAGACAATCCCCTGGAGACTCTGCCAGTGCTCACCAATCAATGAACTATGCCACTGGCTAGTGTCTTCATATGATAACGAGTAGGCCAACCTATGAAGACAGAGATGGGGGCACTATAAGAATCATAAGAGAACAAAGCAGCAGATAAAGGCTCTTCAAGAGACTCCCATGCATTTGTTCACCGAAGTAGTAAGAAGCATTCAGTATTTTCAAAACTGCAAACTACATATTAAATATGCATTTAGGCTGTAATCTTATACATACTTACAAGTAAGCTCCACTTCACTCAATGGTATTTATTCCCAGGAGAAGGAGGATATACAGTGGTGCCTCGCTTCGGGAACCGATCTCACGAAACGACGATTTTCCTACAGCTGATCGGCAGTTAATGGCCACCGGGTAAACAAAATGGCTCCCCGCTCTTTTCTGGGACGGATTCCTCGCTGCATGGGCAGCGAAAATGGCTGTGCTATGGAGGATCTTTGCTGGACGGTGAGTTTCAAGCCCATAGGAACGCATTAATCTGGTTTTAATGCGTTTCTATGGGCTTTTAAATTTTGCTTTACGATGTTTTCGTTCTACAGCGATTTTGCTGGAACAAATTAACATCGTAATGCAAGGCACCACTGTAGAAATAAAGATAGATATATATATATAGCGAGGCAAGCTTCTGCTTATAGGACCTTCTTTTTCCCCAGAATCTAAGATCCACACCTCAAAGCCTGGTGCAAATGACATAGATTTAGAATTTTAAAACTGAAACTCCAGGAACAAAAGTTGAATGGAGGGGAAGTGAACTAAGTTACACTCTTTCTTAACAAAAATCTAGCTCTAGTAATTCCATGTTTCCTTCTGTGCTGGCATACAAATTAATATTTGAGAGGAGCACTTTCATTACTGCTAGAGGTTGGCTGTTCGATTCTCCACTGTGCCTCCTGAGAGAAGAGCCAACCTATATGACCTTGGGCAAGCTGCCCTGTCCCAGGGCGGCCTTCAAAAGAAGGGCATGATAAACCACTTCTGAGTACTGTCTACCAAGAAAACCCTGAAATGAGTCACCGTAACTCAGAACTGACTTGATGACACACAATTATTATTATTATTATAACCAGCAGAGATTTAGATATCCTTGCCAAACTCTTTGAGTACCTCAATTATCTAGCAGGGCAACCAGATCTACCTTCTGATCAAGATATAAGAATGAACCTTCCACACTGCACTTATTTTGTTTCTCTGTAGGCAGCAGAAAAACAAAGAATAGAAAGCATATATACAAATACGTTGGACACAGAGTTAGAAGACTCAGAATTTGTAGCACTGCTTTAAAAGAAACATGGCAGGTTTCATGATCTTACTTGGGAGAAAGGAGCTGGGGCAAATTAACCGCCGAGCAGCCAGGTTTGGTTCAGCTCAGCATGAAAATTCATCTAACAAAGCCTTAATAATATAGCGTGAAGGATCTACAGCTCAGAGGCTCATTGCTCATTCAAAATACGTATGAGTTTGTGTCCATGCATGAACTCAAGTGCATACACATGCATCTCATAGTTGGCTCACAGTTTCAGAATGAGTCCTCACTTCATTTCTGTCATTCACAGTTATCTGGACCGCTGGTCTTATGGTTTTACTTCCTCCTCTGTGTCATAACCTGCTGCAACTATTAACCAACAAAACACCAGATCGTGTTCCTGATTCAGACACCTCTAATAGGCTTGCTATGATATTAACCTGCACACATTCAACAAAATACATCATTTCAAGAATGCATTTTTAAGTAAGCATTTTCTCCTTATACCTCTGGAAATTAAACCCAGGATAACACATCAAACAGCAACAAAGGACAGATTTTTTTTCCAGACCATGGCATATAAACAGAAGCCATATATGTCCATGTGCCTGCCTGTCTGCCTGTGTCTATGTAGGATTCATGTCCACTTGTCCTACTCTCACCCTATATCTTCTGTATCTGAACTGATCCTACCCTTAGCCAAGTCTTTAGACTACACATAAAGCTCATATAAGATCTATTTAGAAGATAGCAAGCTGTGAAGAAGATGGGGACTAGCAAGCACTAAACTCTTCATCCCCAGCCCTGACATTTGCCTGCAATGGGCTAGTACAAAGGGCTGTGTGCTCCTTTAAAAGAGTCAGCTGCTTAAAATAAATGCTTAAAATTGATGCAAACTCTCTACATTCATAGATCTGAACTATTTAGAGCGCAGGGCAAAATTAGCCGTTTTTGCTCAGAACTCAGAGGGTGTTAACGTTTCACATTCATGGTTAAGATCACTGCAATTATCTCCAGGGAAAAAAAGCTGTTATCATTTTCATGTAACATGATTTTGATTTTAATACATTTCTTGCCACAAAACAACTTCAAGAGAAGGGCACTTTAAAAAAAAAACTTAAGCAATTTACTGTACTTGCTTTTTTGGTTTCAAGTTCCTGAATGCGTTTTTCTGTTTGGAGACATTGTGACTCCTTGGCTGTTTTGTACGTATAATCTTGCAATTCTGACTAAACAACAGCATTTGAAGCATGAAAAGGGCATTTATACTATACATGCTTATTCCAGCAGAAGCAACTTCTGAAATATAATTGAAAAGGCAGCTGCATCTTGACTTCTGAAGAACTGTACATTACAAGCAGCAAATTAAAAGCAGCATCAATTCTAGCAGCATTTTTTAAAAAAGAAAAGCGAAGCGGTTGAAAGGTCTTTGATCAGATCTGCAAGAAGTCAGATGGTGTACAAGGTCCAACATGTCTTCTGTTCAGACTAGCAATAACAGCTGACGTACATGGGACTTTAAGAATACATCCTGGATGCTTCACAACAACACTTCCCAAATAGATTTTATTCAGGCAGGCCTTCAGCAACTGAGTGTCTGTTAAGAACAGTCTTAACTTCCTTCCACTTCTTTTATTGTCTAAACTTATCATTAGTGTTTTAATGGAGATTTTTTTAAGTGTTTTGATTTTAACTCCATTTTAATGCTATAAATGGATTTAGTCATATTTCAATGTTTATACCTTATTGTGTTTCAGTATTACTGAATCCTTTTGTCATTTCACACCAATGTAATGCAAACAGCAATTGGCAAATTGTTGCAAGTTAAGAAGTGTGGAACCCGGAAACCGGGGTCATGAAGCTATGGTTGGAGTGCCGTCTCTCCCAAAGCATCCAAGGGGACTCAGACAGCTCCACCTCCTATTCCTCCTAGGTCCGTGCATCAAGGAGTTGATACCCAAGACTTAACCCCGGTGATGAAGGGGTTAACAGTATCTTCCCAGACCTATCCTGAAATGGCAGGAAGAGAGGAGACTGGGCGGTCTGTGGTGGAGGCGGGCATGGGTGATATAAAAGGGAACCAGGATGAGATTCTGGTGGTTGGGAGTTGATTTGGATGCAGGATCCGTGGACTGGGCGATGGGAACAGGTCCGGGTTCCAAAGCATGAAGCAGAGAGTCGTAGGAGGAAAGGACTTCTATAGCGCCCATCATACTTGGGTGAATCTGAAACCTGGGAGTGCCGACGCAAGCTAAGGGAGGAGAAAGAAGCGGCTGAACGAGAGTGAGAGGCGAAGAGAGCATGGCATCTCGAGGAGTTGAAGAGACTGGGGTGTTACCTGGACCTTGGAGTGCCAACCCAGGAGAGGGATCGCCGCTTTGGGGCTGGTCAGGGGATGAAGAAACCACCCCCTTACTGATACCGGACGTAGCAGATGATGTGCCCCAAGAACCAGAAAGGGTTCTGGAAGGTCCCTGGGAGCACCACCCCACCAACCCTTTTGAAATGGACACGTGGTTGCCCCTGGCTGAGCCGTTGCTCACTCAGGAGAAGTTTGTTCCCCGTTTACATGATGTTTCTGTGCCATCGCCAGAATTAATAAATGAAAACACTACTTTGGATTTAAAAGCGTCTCCGACCCTATTTGGGTAAAGGAAGGTCCTGGGAACTGAACCCTCACAAGAAGTCAGTGCAGATATGATCTATTATACATTACGTCTCAGCAACAGATAACATTTATGTTGACTACTTACAACAATTCACCACCAAATGTATGTGAGTGGGTCCATTCTCCTCTCTGTGTCTTGTTCTCCCTTTACATAAACATTGGAAGGCAGGTCTTTTTCATGCTTAACAGTGTTTAATCACTTGTTGAGATGCTTCTCCACAACAACCTGAGCTAAGCTGGCCTCCTTATTCTTGAGACAGCCATGTTGCCTGCAGAGAAATTGGGAGTCAAGAAGTTGGCCCTTCTCTGTAGGGGCAGCAAAACTGTGGACAAGAAATCACGCTGATGGGCAGGGTCAGCCCAAGACATTTTGTTGCCTGAGACAAAAGACAAAATGGAAGACATTGTTCCATGTGTAAAAGCCAGTTGGGTTGGCAAATGCATTTTACTTCAACAATGGCCATTTGATAACGTGCCTGAGGGGCAGCTGGCTAGTCCAGGAGTACAAGGAATATGCGGATCTATTTTTAAAAAGGTGACCATGGGGCTCAGAAGGAATAGCTGCTGCTAGTGTCCCCTACCATCTGCCACCTGAGGAAGCTGTCCCACTGTGCCTGATGTTATGGGCAGCTCTGCCCAGGGAACTTTCTTTCTCTTCAGAACTCTAGCCTGAGGCTGGATAAAGTGAATGAGAAGAAGGAATAGCTGCACAGCTCCCTCAACAGCGGCTGCAAGATATATTGAAAGGGCATCCATGATGGATCAGTTTTGGAAGAAGGAGGAAAAAAAGATACAAAAATAGGGCTGCCAATTTAGACCATGAACATCAGGCATGGCTTTATCTGTAAAGTGACCTAGGTTGCCTTACAGACAACTAACTCTCTGCTTGGTGGCCAGAGGCGCCTTCCTTCAGCTGCGGAAATTATACCAGCTACGGCCCTACCTGGACAAGCGGAGTCTCATGACAGTTACACACGCACTGGTAACATCTCGCATAGATTACTGCAATGCGCTCTACATGGGGCTGTCTTTGAAGACGGTCCAGCGATTGAAACTAGTCCAGAATTGAGCTGTGCAGCTGGCGAGTGGTGGGGCCGCTAGGGAACATGTCAAGCTGATTCTGTTTAACTTACATTGGTTACCAGTTGCTGCCCGGGCCCAATTCAAAATGCTTGTTTTGACATATAAAGCCCTAAACGGCTTGGGCCCTGGATACCTGAAGGACCGCCTCCTTCCATATGAACCTACCCGGCAGTTAAAATCTAGCCAGGGGGCCCTTTTGAAAGAGCCGTCCCTCAAGGAGGTAAGAGGGATGGCTTGTAGACAAAGGGCCTTTTTGGCAGCTGCTCCCAGACTATGGAATGCCCTCCTGATTGAGATTTGTCTGGCGCCGACGTTGATGACATTTCGGTGCCAGGTCAAAACCTTCCTGTTCCAGAAGGCTTTTAATTGAAATAATATCAGCTGTGGGTCCGATGGCAATTTTTAGATATATGTATTTTAATTGCATTTTAATTATTTTGCCTTTTTATTGTATTTTAAATGTTGGAAGCCGCCCAGAGACCTTCAAGTAGTGTGACATATAAGTTAAATAAATAAAATAAATAAATACTACAACGTTGTGCTCCTTGGCTATTAATCCTGAATATCTAAGGGGCAAAGTTCTACTTTTACAATCTGCATGTTTCCCTCTGCTCTCTTCTGCAAGTAATTTAAAAGAGTGTATGTGTGAGGGTCCGCTATTCTTCGCCTCCCCCTTCCCCAATAAAGCCTCAGACGCATTTAAACCAAACAACTTGTCTTCTTTATTTAACTGTGGTAACGGGATAGAAACGTCAATTAGGTTGGGGATAAACTTCTCCTGTTGAAGTAACGGCTCATACAGGGGCACCCAATCTTCATCAAAAGGGTTACTGGACTTCGACGCCCATGGACCGGCCTGAACCTGGGAGGGTTCTTCGGGATCGAAGTCATCTCGTTCCATCGTCAATAATGGGGTTGTCTCCTCGAACCCTGCATATCCCCAGGGTGATGCTGCTGTTGCCCCGAGGGTTTCCCAGGGTCCGGATGATACCCCAGTCTCCTCAGCTCCTCCAGATGCCATCGGGTCTTTTCCTCTCTTTCTCTCTCTACCCGTTTCTTTTCCTCAGCTAGCTTTCGCCTCCACTCACGGGTCTCTCTTTCTCCCCAGTAAGAGGGACGGACCCGAGCCTCATTCCTCCTTCTCTCCTCCGCTTCTTGCCTGGTCATACACACCTGTTCCCACTTGCCCGACCAGGGGTCCTGGATTGAGACCCATTCCCATTCGCCTCCTTTCCCCGCCTGCCTCAGACTGACTTCCCCCTCAGCTCCCTCTTCTGGAACTTTCGTTCCCCTCCCTGCCCAGACTAGAGGAGTCTGGGTCGCTATACTTAACCCTTTCACACCCTTTTCTAAATCAAAGGTATCCACTGCCTGGTGCAGCATCCGTGGTGGAAAAGGCTTGGGTGCGGTCTGGGTGCCCACGGAGGCTCTAGGGCGAGACGGCACTCCTAACATCACTTCACGACCCGGGGAACGGGTGTCACACATCCCCCCCTCCAAGAGTGCCGTCCGCTCTTCCTCGCTGCGCGCCCACGGACCCTGCCGAGAAAAATAATCGACATTAGTATGCTCTTTGCCTTTTCTATATCTTACTTGAAAAGAGAACGGTTGTAGAGCTAAATACCACCGAGTTAAGCGTGGGTTGGTCTCTTTCATTCGTTCCAACCACTGTAGAGGGGCATGGTCGGTGACCAGGTCAAAGGGAGCTCCTAGCAAATAGTATTTAAGACTATGTGTGGCCCACTTGATGGCCAAAGCTTCTCTTTCTATGACAGCGTATCTTTGTTCTCGGGGTGACAGCTTACGACTCAAATACAACACCGGGTATTCTACCCCGTCTTTAACCTGTGATAAGACAGCCCCTATACCTCGATCTGATGCATCTGTAAAAAGGGTGAAGGGTATATCAAAATCGGGTGCAAACCTGACTGGTAATTCACAAATGATTTCTTTTAACGTCTCAAATGCTTTCTTTTGGGAAGGACCCCATATTACTTTTACCGGGGCTTTTTTCCTAGTTAAATCAGTTAGCGGCGCCGCTATAGAAGCAAAGTTAGGCACAAACTGACGGTAATAACCTACTAAACCTAAAAATTGCTGGACTTCCTTCTTTGTCCTGGGTTGGTACCACTTGGATATTTTAGTCACTTTCTCCTCCTGGGGTTGGATTTCTCCTTGTCCGACTTTGTAACCCAGGTAATCTACTTTGGGCAGCCCAATTTTGCACTTCTTGGGATTAACCGTCAAACCTGCTTCGTGTAGCCTTTCCAGTACCCTCCTAAGGTGGGCTAGGTGTTCTTCCCAGGAGCTGCTAAAAATTATAATGTCGTCAATATATGCGGCTGCACAGTCTTGCAAGGGTTCCAACACCCGGTCCATTAATCGTTGGAACGTAGCAGCTGCCCCATGGAGCCCAAACGGCATCTTCTTGAACTGGAATAAACCCTTAGGGGTACAGAAAGCCGTTTTCTCCTTATCTTGGGGTCTCAAGGGGATCTGCCAATATCCCTTTGTTAAATCGATCGAACTGAGATATTTGGGCCCCCCTAGTTTATCTAACAAGTCCCCTACTTTGGGCATAGGGTAAGCATTGAACCGGGATATGGCATTAACCTTCCTGAAGTCAATACAGAACCTAAGCGACCCGTCAGGTTTTGGAACCATTACAGGGAAGCTTCTCCAAGGTCCGTTGGATGGTTCTATGACCCCCAGTTTAAGCATCTCATCAACTTCTTGGTTAATTACCCCAGTTATGTGTCTGGGCCAAGACCTTCCACTAACCCTTACAACATTGCCAGGGGGTGTTTCTATAGGGTGTTCCACCAACTGGGTGCACCCAGGTATTGAGGAGAATACTTGGGGAAAGTCTTCCTTCAACTGCCCTGCTTGTAATTTTTGCTCCTCTGACAAGAGGTCTCCTACCACTATATCCCCTCCGGAGGTCAAATCTTCCCTTTCGGGGCCCAACTCGTCATCGACCTCGGTCCCAAACAACACTTCTCTGTCTATCCACTCTTTTAACAAATTTACGTGGAACACTTGAGTTTTCTTCTTCCTATCAGGGGTCTCTATTTCATAGTCTACTTCATTTAATTTTCTTAGTACTTTGTAAGGCCCGTGCCACTTAGCCAAGAACTTGGAAGTCTCTGTGGGCAGGAGCACTAGTACCTGTTGTTGGGGTTCGAATTTCCTAGGACGAACCTTTTTATTATAGTAACCCCTTTGTTTAATCTGCGTTTGCCCCAGGTTCTCTTTAGCCATCTCCCACGCCAGTTGTAAGTTATTCCTCATCTCAACTATCTGTTGGAGGGCCCCCTGGGAACGATCTTCCCCTTCTTCCCATTTCTCTCGTATTAAATCTAGTATCCCCCTGGGTCTACGGCCATATAACAACTCAAAGGGGGAGAAACCCGTGGAAGCTTGGGGGGCCTCCCTAACCGCAAACATTAATGGGGCGAGGAAGGTATGCCACATCTTGGGTTTTTCCATTGATAATTTCCTGAGCATACCCTTCAAAGTCCGGTTAAATCTTTCGACTAGCCCATTGGCTTGAGGATGATAAACCGAGGTTCGTAAAGGTTTAACCCCCAATAGGTCCCACATCTGTTTGAAGGTCAGGCTCATAAAATTAGAGCCCTGATCTGTTAAGACCTCTTTTGGAAAACCCACCCGGGAGAACATTTCTAACAATTCTTTGGCTAAGACTTTAGCTGTAGTGGATCTCAGGGCCACTGCCTCCGGGTACCGAGTGGCATAATCAATGACAACCAGGATATACTGATGCCCCCCCGCTGATTTGGTTAGCGGACCTACAATATCCAAAGCAATTCTGTCAAATGGCCTATCTACCAGAGGCATAGGTATGAGCTCAGCCCCTGGTCCCGACTTGGGTTGAGTTATCTGGCACTTGGCACAGGACCTACAGAACTCTTCTACGTCGTGGGCCATCCTGGGCCACCAGAACCGCTGTTTCACTCTATCCAGAGTCTTTTGGGTGGCTAGGTGTCCTGCCACCGGTAAGTCATGAGCCCAATGCATTACCCAGAACTGCAGGCCCTCTGGGATTACCAGTTGGGATTCTTCATCGTTGCCAGCCTTGGTTACACGATACAGCAAACCTCCCCTCAATTCAAAGCCTTGCCCCCCTTCTGGGGTGGTCCCTTCAGTCATCGCTTGCTGCAAACAGCTGTTAAGTCCCGCATCATCTTGTTGGAGGCATCGTATCTGGTCTCTAGACAAATTCATCACTTCTAACTCCCTGGCCTCCGTTTCTTCCTGAGCCCAGCCTATTTCCCCGGGCTCCTTAGCCAAATTGCTCAGTCCAGGCCAGTCTCTCCCTAGTAGCATTTCTCGGGTCATACCGGGCACTATTCCCACTTCCATGTCCCTTTTAAGGCCATCTACCTCGACCTCTGCCATGGTAGTCGCATATTCTTTCACATCCCCATGGATACACCGGATTACAGTGATCTCAGGTAAAAGTTCTCCCTCTAGCTCCTTTACCAGCGTTTTGCTGCATCCTGTGTCCACTAAAGCCTTCTTAGGATGTCCATTTACTCTCGCTTCTACTACCCAACCCAGGTGATTCTCCTCACCCACCTTGGTCATCCCGGTGCAAGCCTCTGCCCACGCACACTCAGTCACTGGGCAATACTTCCGAATATGGCCGAACTGGCCGCAGCCGAAGCAAGCGGTCATCTTCTCCTTCCCTAGGTTCCAGGTCGCCGCTTGTTTGGAGGCTGCCGGGTCGCTTGTCACCGTTGGTCTTGGTACCCTCGTTCCGACTGGGTTTGAGTATTCAATACGGTCGGGTCTATTCTTTTTGGCCCCCGTCTGCGCCGTTCCGCGAAAATCCGCCTGTTTGTTAGCGTCCGCCATTTTCTCTCTCAGTTTGGCTCCTTCTCCTTGTGGCGCACTTCTAGTTTGCCACGTGTCCTCTGCTTCTAAGTAATCTTCCAGCAGTGTCACAGCGCCCTCTAGGTTGGAGGGTTTGTTCTTGATGACCCAGTTCCTAGCTCCGCTGTTGAGCGTGGATATTAACTGTTCCATAATCACGATTTCTACGACCTGCTCTGCTGTCTTCCCCTTTGGTTGTATCCACCTCGTGGCGTTTACCCTCAACTTTTGCGCTAGTGTCCTGGGGTGTAACCCGGGCTTCAATTTTAGTCCCCGAAATTTCCTCCGGTAGGCCTCCTCGTTTAAGTTGAGGGTATTCAAAATGGCCGTCCTTACCACGTCGTAATCTCCCGCGTCTTCTGGGTCTAGGGTATCTACTATTTCTTGAGGTAACCCCGTGAGGTATGGGGTCAGTATTAGTGCCCACTGATCTTTTGGCCACTGCGCTGAGATGGCGATCCTCTCAAACGTGTGTAAGAACGCTGCCGGGTCATCCTGGGGACCCATTTTCTGTAACTTAACCGGGGGCCGTGTTGCTATGGGTTGTTTCATTCCTATGCTCTCTGAAGGCTGATTTCCCTGAGGTGCTTTTAACTGTTCGATTATCATCCGCTGCTGATCTGCTAATTGTTTCAACAAGACCTCCTGTCATTCTGTTATACGCTGCATCCATTTTTCTGCGTCTGTGGGTTGCGGGGGAGGCCCCACGTGCTGGGCGCCAGTATGTGAGGGTCCGCTATTCTTCGCCTCCCCCTTCCCCAATAAAGCCTCAGACGCATTTAAACCAAACAACTTGTCTTCTTTATTTAACTGTGGTAACGGGATAGAAACGTCAATTAGGTTGGGGATAAACTTCTCCTGTTGAAGTAACGGCTCATACAGGGGCACCCAATCTTCGTCAAAAGGGTTACTGGACTTCGACGCCCATGGACCGGCCTGAACCTGGGAGGGTTCTTCGGGATCGAAGTCATCTCGTTCCATCGTCAATAATGGGGTTGTCTCCTCGAACCCTGCATATCCCCAGGGTGATGCTGCTGTTGCCCCGAGGGTTTCCCAGGGTCCGGATGATACCCCAGTCTCCTCAGCTCCTCCAGATGCCATCGGGTCTTTTCCTCTCTTTCTCTCTCAACCCGTTTCTTTTCCTCAGCTAGCTTTCGCCTCCACTCACGGGTCTCTCTTTCTCCCCAGTAAGAGGGACGGACCCGAGCCTCATTCCTCCTTCTCTCCTCCGCTTCTTGCCTGGTCATACACACCTGTTCCCACTTGCCCGACCAGGGGTCCTGGATTGAGACCCATTCCCATTCGCCTCCTTTCCCCGCCTGCCTCAGACTGACTTCCCCCTCAGCTCCCTCTTCTGGAACTTTCGTTCCCCTCCCTGCCCAGACTAGAGGAGTCTGGGTCGCTATACTTAACCCTTTCACACCCTTTTCTAAATCAAAGGTATCCACTGCCTGGTGCAGCATCCGTGGTGGAAAAGGCTTGGGTGCGGTCTGGGTGCCCACGGAGGCTCTAGGGCGAGACGGCACTCCTAACATCACTTCACGACCCGGGGAACGGGTGTCACAGTATGGTCTTCTCTCTCCTGTTTCCCATTCTTTGCTTGCCTTACATCTGTGTGCAGAAATGGTACTAGGTACTCATCTTCAGCAGTAGCAATGCCGCTTCTGATAAAGCTAAGCTATGATTTGAGAAACTTTACCAAGAAAGAGACAGCTCTACATTGTCTCAGCATCTATCAGATCCAACTTACACATTTTGGCCCACTGCTAGTTTATACTCTCTCTGATATTATTCAGCAGGTACATGTTTCTTCCATTTTATTTTATTTTATTTTTGGTTAGTAGTTGGTTGTTGTTTGGATCAGCCTAAATTCTGATATCCCCATAGTGAAACAGTTATCTGACTATTTGGTCAGCAAAGCATAAACTATTATTGAGAAATGTACAATAGCTCCTAATGCCATATTAAAATGATTTATTTATTTATTAAAATATTTTTTACCCTGCCTTTCTCCTTGAAAGGACCCAAGGCTGATTTGCTGAGACTATCTAAACTACCTGTCTGGCTTTGCAAATGATAAGGCCATGGGCACATCACCACATCCAAACAAACAGCAAGCGGTGTATCTACAAACTGTATAAGGCTGGCTTTGTTCTTGGTAGAGTGAAGTGTAACTCAGGGGTAGACCACATATTTTGCATGCAGAAGATCCCAGATTATGTCTGTGTCATCTGCCAGTATCACTGAGCAACTCTATCTGAAAACACAGTACAGCTGCCAGTTACTGTTAACAGAAATGGGCTAGATGTACCCATGGTCTGACATATGGTTAAACTAGGCATGAAGGGAAATGCAAATTCCCTGCAACAATGCAATTCCCACGGGATAAGTGCCTGGGCAACTGGGCCTGTGTTTACAACCCAGTGACCAATCCTGAAACAAAGCTTGCTGGAATGCAAAATATGGAGTTGAGTAGCTTTGTTCCATAGCAATTAATGAGCTTTGACAATTAAATGTCTTGCATCACTCCATAAAACTCTGCTTCTGATGACATACTAACGAAATAATCTTGCTTGGCCTTCAGTACTGTATAAGTAAATTTCCTATGTCCTTATGTTGGCAAAAGGAGACAGTTCAATAGCTCCTTTGCAGCTTTAAGAGAAGTTGTGACACCAAAATAAAACAAATGTATTTTTCCCTGAGTTTAATTCTCCTCAGATACATTTAATTATGCCTGCCCAGCAATCACATAAATATCTAGCAATATCCTTCTACAGTTAAAAACAGCAGCACAAATCAGGCCAGCATTCTCCAACATCGCTGTAGGTAATCAGAAATCATGTCCTATTCAACTCTGATTTAAGCCATCAGGCTCCTGTTTTGCAAAGTGCTTACTTGGCCAGATTTATGAGTGCATTGGATAAGTCTCTGATTTGGTAAAATACATACATGCAAGATGCTTCAGAGACTGGTAGCGGTGATGTGTTAAAATCAGCATAAAGACAGGCGGGGTAAATTCTAATAAGTAGCTGAGTTAAGCCAAACAGTTTGTTAATTAAGGTCAAGGGTCAGAATGAGGAGTAAATTACTCTTCTGTACTGGTTTTGCAACGGCCCCCAGAAGACGTCTGATAAAAATAGCTGGCTGGATTAAGAACGTGAGCGTTCAGGCTTAGCTGCTCACAGTTTGGTTATTTTCCAGCAGCAAGCAACGAGTGAGTCATCCAGCTTTAATGACTATAGAAGCATGATGCAGGAATCACTTTTAAGTGAAGCGCAAGAGTGGGGGAGGAGGGCTCCCTGACAATGCTAAAAAATCTCATCCAACTTCAGTGATATTCACTTGTTAATCCTTCTTTATGGTACAGGACTATTATGGCTCTTTTTGGCAGGGTCACAGGTTTACATCATATATTTACATTAGGGTCTAACTACATAGATATAATGGTATATTTTATTATGCATCATATAAAACATGTTTTTGGATGCTTATTTAAACTAAAGCAGCAGCATGTTTCATCTCCCATCCATAGCTTTTGCCCCCATCATCATCATCTCTGCCCAATATGACTTCTGGACTAGTAATTTTCCTTTTCTCCTTTTTTCTTTTCTTTGCTATTCCATCTTGGTAATCCTCTCTTTAAATTAATTGTTTTAAATTGAAATTGTAATTTTATGATTTTATATATTTTTATACTGTTCTGTTTTATTTTGTAAGCCGCCCCAAGTAGATATGGTCTAGAGGGGCGGGGTAAAAATCAAATAAATAAATAAATAAATAAATAAATAAATAAATAAATAAATAAATAAATAAATAAATAAATAAATAATTCTTCACTATTAACAGACTTTTAGAGTAAGATATTAATAGTGAAGAACCTTTACTGGTCCAGTTGTCATATTGGGCAGAGATGATGATGGTGGGGGCAAAAGCTATGGATACATGCTATATATATGAGCTACATATATGAGCCATCTATATGACGGCTTATTATAAATACAGCAATGTTATTGTCTAGCGAATTTTCTTGCCTATTGTAATGGTTCAAAAAAGCGAATTTCCTTCATGCTCTCTTGAAAGAAGCGGTACTATTTTCAGAGACTGGTTTGAATGAATCTGATTAATAGCATGAATATTGACGGAATAAACTTACATCTCTGCAGACATTAAACTTTACTCAATCAGAAGCATGACTAAAGTTATGCATGCCTCCAAGGCTTATAAGGCTGCATAATGAAATCCACTGTTATACAAATGTAAATTTTTTTCTAGGTCATTATGATACTTAATCCATAGGCAAGATAGATTTAACCTGGTTGTAGGGTACAACCACACAGTGAGAAAAATATAGCTGGATCTGTAGTGATCCTCATTTTTTCTAACTGGGGTTTCCATCGATGAAGCCACTGTAGCCATCCAGACAAGGAGTTATATTTTGCAGACAACAGACTTTCAGTCAAGTGGAACTGCCACCTCAATGAGTGCACCTTTGCCTTCAGATCATGCAAGCACACTGAGCAACTCAACTGGAGCATGTTTAAACTACCCCTGCTAGCTGCGGGGGTGGGGGAGACAATTCCTGTCTAAAAAGAGGCTTCCCTAGGCTAGGCTTTATATCATGTAGTCACTGGGTTTTGATTGTGACTAATCTGTTGCAAACTGTGGAATAAATGGTCAATGTAGTCCTCTCCCCCCAAAAAATCTGACTCTAAAATACAAAACTCAAACTCCAAATATCATGGCTGATTGTCAGGTTTCCCAAACGTTTGCAATCTGAGGGACAGGTTATTATTTTCGAATCTTAAAATATAGTAATTTATTAAATCACCGGTGCCATTGCTGCCTGCCTATCCACTCATACAGCACTGCTCTAATTCCAGGCAGGACTAAACAACAACAGATCACCCTTACAACTTGCAGGTTATCCAGAATCAGATACTTGTTATTCCTCAGGCTGTCAACATCAAGGAACCACCAATCCAGCAAACCACAACTACCTCTCTCTTGTTCTTTGGCAAACACACCTCTCCTTAACTCTACCATCATAGTCCCAAAATTATTTTGCACCAGGATTTGGAGAAGGCAAGGAGCAGGATGAACCTTTACATTCAGTGTGCAGGGATCCTCCAGAAACACGACACAATTGTTTTTTAAATTGTTTACGCTAAGGAAAAAGATAACCAAAAAATATCTTATTTTCACCTTCCCTTGGCGTAAACCAGTATGGGAACCATTTTACAGAGTTAGAACTCTGCAATCAATCTTGCTACTTTAGCCACCTGTTCACAGCAGTCATGCATTAAATATTTTAAAACTTCAGCAATACTTGGGAAAACAAGATGCCCATCTGCCCCCTTCACCTCCCTACCTGTTCCTGCCACTGCTGCTGCCACCACCACCTCAGCTGGACAGCAGGCACATGCTCAGAGGCAGCAGGCCCAACTGAGGATGGCAGAGGCAGCAGTAGTGGCATGAGCAGGCAGGGAGGCAAGGGGACCAGAGGGAAGGGGGTGGGCAGGCAGTAGAGGAGGCAGAGATCAGCTGGAGGGCAGGAGCAGGTAGGGGCCCCGTCCTGGACACAAACCAGAAAAACAAACTACAAACTGATTCTCTTTTTTTTTTCCTGGGGATTCATGGTGGTTCTTGCTTCACAAACCACTGCTTTTCCAGTTTGTGCCTATCTCTAGTTTATACTGATTTCTAATTGTATTATCATTTTGCTTATTACTACGCTACTCTATTGTCATTTTTGCTAATTTGTGAAATATAAGAACAGACACATTTAATTGCTGCATCATCAAAAGGTATATGAAGTCTGGGTACCTTTGTTCAAAGAGCCTCTGGAAAGACCCAGATCCTGGGAGGTGCTGCACAATTGTAGATTCCAGGGATCACATGGTCTCTGCTCTCTAGGGAGTCTCTTGTCAAGCAGAAGAGGCATGACATTAACCTCTATATTTGCCAGGCAGCTTACTTGGCCTTTGCAATGCTCTACTTTTTAACGTCTTCTGTTTGACTGTCTCTTTAATAAAGTTTTTCTCTCTCACTGGTGCATTCTTTTTCTCTCTGAATCCAAAACTTACCTCTTGCCAGCTTACTCAGCAAGTTGGAAAACTAAGCAAAGAAAGCCAAATTTGTGGCAATCAGTAAAAAGAAAGCCCAGAAAATACAGTTAGAGATGTAAAATGAAAACATGAAACATGGTGATAAATTATAAACATTGGAATTTTGTTGAATGAACACTGGCATCATAGCCAAATAACAGAAGCAGGAACAGAGGTAGCTGAAAGCTGTTTTCTTAAGAACAATATGTAATATGGAACAAAAACATATTGGCTTTGAGTATCCATGTCGTGTTTTCTTGTTTCTGCTGTATAGCACAGAAACACAGATTTCAACACAGGCAACTGTTTTTAAAAAGTATTTTAAATGTAGAGTTATTGTAGGATGTTAGGAAATTCTTGGATGAAGAGGGTGAGCAACAAAAAGATATTAAAGCAAAAGAATAAAGAGCAAAAAAAAATCACAAAACATATAAAATAAAGAGAAGAGAGCCTGTTCGCAGAGTTAGAAATGAAAAAATAAATAAATGAAATAAATAAATAAATAAAGTACAGATTTTTTCAGTTAATGATTCATGGGAAAATAAGAACTTCATGATCAAAAAGCCTTGGAAAATGGTTGGCATACAACACAACATTGTTTATACATGTCACATTCAAAGTCAGAATAGTCATGATGATGTCCAACTACTAGCAGGAGAAGAACGAGAAATTTTCAAGGGACTACAAGATGCTCTCGCTCTCCTCCTCCTTCCCTCCTTCTCTTTCTCTTTTTGGTAACAGAATTTTTTTTTGCTGCGATGGATTTTGTGAGAACATCATTCTGTGAGAAAAGGCATGGAGGAACCTTTTGAAATCTAGTGGGTATCCATAATCTCATCCTGTGCATTAATCTGGGAGGTAGTCCAGCCTGCTAAATTTGTAAAGAGCAGCTCCTTCAGGTATCTATTGATGAAGGACAGCAGGGGGAAAATCACCTCATTTTACATAGAAGCACACAGCTTCAAAAAATGACTTCAGCAAAGAGAGGAATGAAGGTACTTGATATATGTACTGTAATATCAATCCACAGGGTTTTCATGTTTAATAGGCTACACTGCTGTTACTGCACTTTACCCAATTTGTGTCTGCCTTAATTATTTGGAAAGACAGTGCAACAGTAGATAAAAGATATAATTTCATTTTTCTTAAAGTTGATACAGTATTTGTAACCCATCAATGAAGTCATATTGTGAACAGTTGTAATGTGAAATGTACAGATTGAGATTTAATGACTTCAAGTGGTCTTCAGGTTTTTGCTAAGTTTAATGGTTTGACAGTGAGTTCAGTTGGAGGGGGAAACTATAAAATATAGAAATATCACTTTGAAAACGTATTAATAAAATTTCTTGATCAAATGTAAACAACATACTCCTTCAAATGAATGCTAAGGAAGATGAATATAAGGGATAATGTCATGTAAGAATTCATTATTATTATTATTATCATCATCATCATCATCATCATCATCGTCGTCGTCGTCGTCATCACCACCACCACCACCACCACCACCACCACTACCACTACCACTACTACTACTACTACTATTACTACTACTACTACTGCTACTACTACTACTACTGTGCCAGCAAGGCAATTTTGACTTTTGGCGACCCTTTTCAGAGTTCTTTCGCTATAAAACACTTAGAAGTGGTTTACATTTTTACATTCCCTTCTTCTGGGGTTGTCCTCGAATTGTGCAGCTTGCCCAAGGCCACACAGGCTGGATGTTTCCCCTGGAGGCACTATCCAGCCAGTTTCAAAGAATCAAGTTAAATGTTGAATGAAAAACATATTCTCTGTTATTAATCCTCTTTTCCCTCTCAAAACGGGATATCCTCAGAGGCATGGGCCCTAGCAATCACAACTGAAAATTAAACTTCTGCTTACCATCTAATGATCAAGCACAAAGCAGATGCATAGCGTTAAGTGAGGAAAAGCACATTGTATGACAAAACTTGTCCCACATGAGGGAAAAATATATTACATAGGTAATGAACGGTGTATGTAATCCTAGGATCTACACAGAGATCTCTGTGTAATGTCAAGCAGGCTATGCAGTTAGTTACACAGATGGTACAGTGTGCAGGTTCCAGATTGTCTCACAGATGTTGGGATCACTGAACACCATCCACTTTTGCTTTGCTTTTAGGAAGGCAAGCTGCCTCATCTGTCACAATAGAGATATTTATCCCACACTGAGGCCTTTCAATGATTCAACATTCTAGTAATCCCATCTGCTTTGATTTATCTCATTATGAACTCTCCAGTGAGCAAGAACAAGTTACTTTTGCCAAAGGCTTGCCTACACAATGGGGGGTTACCACTGGCTGCCATTCCACCCTTCATGCTGCATGTTTTTGAAGAACTACTGTGAAGTCAATAGCTCAGGCGCGGACTTCATTCTTTTCCTGGAAATCTCCCAGGAATCAGAGATGTAACATTTAGTAATTCATATATTTTTGTTTAATAAAGTCAGATGATGCTCCAACATGAGAGAATCCAACAATTCTCATAGCAGCCTTAGCTTTCCTTCTCTCCTACAGGCTGCGTTTTTCAGACTCAGCAAGATCATAACCAACCGTGTTCTGAAAGCAGCATTTATGAACACTAAATTATAAGCTTCTTGGGCCAGGCATCTGGTCCTATAAAGTGCCATGGACAATAAGAAAAACAAAAGCTGTATGATTCCCTCTTCTCTAACATTTAAGACAATATGGAACTGAATTTAAGATCCTATCATGGTGCAAAAGAAATAGCTTGAGTATCCACAGCCTTTTCCATTCATAAATATGGTAACAACTGTTCCTATGCATGCAGGAATTCTGAATATCAATGCTTATTATCAGATGCCATGCATAACCTCTGAGCCTTGCAGAAGGCAATAAAGACGGCACTTTGAGTAGGTATAAGGCACCTTCCTGTCCAGCAGTACTGTATTTTAAACTTTTAGATAGGGTTCACTTCCTCTGGGACTACTACATATCAAAGTAAATAAGGTGATAACTGGAGTCAACATCTTTTCATTGATCATACACTGCTTCTGGAATAGATGATAGGGATTCTTGGCTGCAGCTATCTGTTGATTCCCAGGTGAAGAGATTTTTTTATTATTATTTAGCAGTTCAGTTTATTTCTGCAGCCACTGGTGTTATTGCTGTTTTTGCTACTTCATTATTTTTGTTTAAAGCGCCGTCCTTATCTGCTATGATTATTTTGGTTCCTCGTCTGTGTAAGTTATTTTACATCATTTAAAGTTTTCTGAAAGGCAGCCCCAGAAATATTTTAGGAAAAAACTTATTCTGTCAGACTAGAAGCCAAAAGTTGAACTGCAAAGAAAGATTATTTCAACTTCTTAGACATGACCTAATAAAGCTTTGAGGAGCTTAAAGAAACTTTTGCTCCTAGAGAGAGTTCCAGCCTTTTATCTTAGTCTACTTTCCTGAATTTTGTGGCACAGTTTATCATCATCATCATCCTAGAACTGCAGAGCTGGAAGGGATCCTATGGATCAACAAATCCAGTCCCTGTCAAGGAGGCACAGTGGGGAATCAAACTCCCAATCTCTCGCTTCATAGCCAGATACCTAAACCACTGAGCTATCCAGCAGTTTGCAAAACACAATGCTACAGATACATATGTGCTTTGGGAGAAAAATATATTTAGAAAAGCCTAGGTTTTTTTAAAAAAAATGTTCAAATACAGTGATGCCTCGCTTGATGACGTTAATTCGCTCCAGCAAAAATTGCTGTACAGCGAAAATGTCATCAAATGAAATTTAAAAAACCATTGAAACGCACTGAAAACTGTTCAATGTGTTCCAATAGGCTGAATACCTGCTTGTCCAGCGAAGATCCTCCATAACATTTTCGGTGCCTTTAGTGCAAAAAATCAGTCCTAAAAACAGCAGGGGGGGGGCATTTTCTTCAGCTGCTGGCAATTTTTAAACCTGACAATCAGCTGTTTGCTGATTGTTGTAAAGCGAAAATCGGTTCCCGAAGCAGGGAACCGATCATCGCACAGCAGGGAAAAAACCATTTAAACCATCATTTTGCGATCACAAAAACGTCAACGTTAAGCGGATTCATAGTTAAACGGGGTAATCGTCCAGCGGGGCACGACTGTATATGTATGTAAGAACTCCTTACATGTAAATTTTCATGAGGGTTTTTTTTTTAAACCATACAGTTATGTTGAGATAGGACAGAATGGACTTGAAATGAACACATTAAGAAGTGTCATGAACTGGAAACTGAAATGATCTCTTCATTTCTCTGGAAGTTCTCACAGATAAACAGATGTCAAGCAGCACCAATAATGTCTGAAGAACACCTAAGAATAAATGGTATGTGTGATCACACTACTAAGTCACAGGTATCCAACCAAACATTAACAATGTGCTCAGAAAAAAAGAACACATGGCACCAGCAAGCCAGAAGACCCTTCAAAATGAGAAACAATAATTAAAAAAAATTCCACTAGTACTTTAAACAAGTTTTACTTGGCATAAAATGTCACTTTGCTCTTTTGTTTTTTGCTGTTTTTGCTCTGTTTTCTCTGGACATTTTTGAAGAAGAGAAACAACTTTAAAAAATCAGTCAACCTTCCTGGATTTAACTCAGCTGAGATTGAATCTGACAAAGGCATTATTGCATTTTAGTTCTTTGAAATCTCATCACAGCTCTTTGCAACCCTCTTCCCATCCATGCATGCTATTCAGCATCTATGTTATCCAAACTTCGTACAGGACTATTTCCAATGGGAGGGGGCTGTCTTTTGCCTCCATTTCCTGCTGTTGTAAATGTTTGTCCTCAATTAGACTTTGAGGTTTTGCTTTCCTCATACAGGAATGTGACAAAGCTGTAGCTGCATACTGCATTTTCAAAGCATAAGCAGTGATGCCACAGTCATTTTGGCAGAACTGGGACATGCATGCATATACTTCCAAGAGGTTCAGACAGACAGACAGAAACCTTTATTGGCATACTACAAGAGGTTCAGCAACCTTCCCTAACATGTACAGATGCATTTGCTCTCGGCCATTCTTGCTTATAGGGTTATACACACCAACACACATGCCACTCCATTCATCTCCAAGGGGAAAAGAAAACTCTTTGTGGCTTGAGGTTTGCCATATTTAAAATGCAAGTACATTCTTATCATTGCATCTATAATTGCAACCCCAGTCCAGAAGGACAGAAAGGGAAACACCAAAATAAAAACCTCTATAGAACCATAACTGGCCTGACTCAACCTTAAATAAGCATCTGAAACCAGCTGTGACTGTTTAATGCCAAGTTAAAAGTTCACTTATGGACGAACATTCACTCTGCCTTGTTATGCCACTGCCAACCTGTGGCAGGGAACATTGAGGAATATAGTGTGGGAGAAGAAAAAAACTCAGTCACCTTTGTAACTTTTACATAATTCAGTGTTCCTGCAGATTTTGTTTGTATGTGCTGGACAAATGCTGGCTAGATAGTTCAGGGGGTTAGGTACCTCGCTGTGAAGCCAGAGGTTGGGAGCTGAATTCCCCACAGTGCCTCCTAGAAGAACTAGCCTATGTGACCTTGGATAAACTGCACAGTCCCCGGATGCCACCAGAAAAAGGGAATGGTAAACCAACAGTTCAAGTAAAGATGGAGAACAATAATAAAACAGCCATAGTGCAAAATACAACTTACATGAAAATCCTGAAGAATTTAAACACCAGGTAAAGAACAGACCAGTATTGCTAAACACAACTGACTGTAAGCCAGAAAAAATGTGAATTCAAAAAAGAGATAGAAGGAAACAGTTTATTCCTATATTCAGAAGAGGGGGGGGAGGGAAAGGATGATTGATTAAACTTGAAATTGTTATTGACAGATGAGAAACAAAAGTAAAAAGTGAAACTTTGAAAAGCAACCTCAACTTTGCATGAAGAGAGAGAACTGTAATAATAATTGCAAAGAATCAGAAGAGACCAACAAAAGAAACCATCTCTCCCAAAAAATCTTTTTTTAAAAAGGCTGCTGAATTAAGGATGCTGAAAGATTAACAGGGAAACATGTTATCAAAGCAAAATAAAATAAAGAGAAAAGATGTAAGGATGACAGGTTTGGTGTGACTCTTGCATCCACATGGCATAAACACATCAAACAACCGTATTCAGCCCACCTCCCTTGAAGGGGAAAGAAAAAAGAAAGAAAGAAAAAGAAAAGAAAGAAAGAAAACAATAACAAAAAATCCCCTTCCTTGCCCCCATCTGTCTCCTCCTTCCAGCAGGAAGCTTTCAATTTTTTCCCCAGTTTGTTCTTAAGGACATAGGAAATCAGCACTGCCCTAGCTAGGCTTTAACAAAAGCAAACATCTTTGCTTCATCCCATTCTTTCTCCATGGCGGAGCCAAGAAAGTTTTTAATTTGTCAGTACCATTAAGTGGTTAAACTCTCTGCTTAAGCCACATAACAATATTGGGAAGCTGAAAACAGACAGGAAGTTGAAAGCAGAAAGAAATCCATTTTCGTTTACAGTCCCAATGATCACACGTCTGGGTGCCAAACCAAAATGGCATTATCCTACCTGCATCTAAAAAAAACAGTAGCCTCTGAATGGGAGCCAGGAAGGTGCAGGTAGAAATGCTCTAGGCCCAGACTGGTTCATGCTGACATGTTGTGGTCACGAGGAAAGGAACAAACTAGTTCATTTCCAGAGCAGACCAAACAGTGAGACCAATCCCAGTGTATAGTAGCCTCACTCCCACTGCACAGAGATTGAAGCTATCAAAGTTCTAACAAGAATATGTACCAAGGAATATGGAAAACAAAACACTGGTGCACAGACTGGAAATGTTCCGTATATATTCCAACTATACAGAAATATGTCAAATATTACATCAAATGTATTGTAATTGTAATTACATTACTGTTGAAGCATTACATTAAATTCCTATTTGAGCAAAGAAACTGTATCAGGACTTTGCAACAAAGACTTTCACAGTATAAGAAGAGGCATCAAATAATAGATGCTGAAGCTGGAGTCTGAAAAGAAAGAGATTAGAAATTATATTGCAAATGTATGTTGGCTACTGAAGCATATAAAGAAGCTGGAAAGAAAATCAAATTGTATTTTACAGGTTATAAAAAGGTAACTTTTTACCTATAAAAAGGTAAAAAGAAATGAGTGTGGTCATTATCAGTCCAAAATATAGGAACTGTATGGATATCAGAAAAGTATATTTAAAAGCAAAGCAAAATGTACTGCTTAAGAATGGATTTAGATGCATCAATATTATATGTGAGAGAAAAAATGCTTTGCACCATGGAATACTTTTTCCCCACACTGTCAAATCAAAGTTCTCCATTATAGCCACTTTCAGGTGTTAAACCACCACTTGGTGGCACAGATTTGCAAAATCCAGGTTTGTTAAATGTCACGTTATAATACTTAATACATATAGTAAAGACCCCGGGTAGGTGGAGCTCGTCAGCCTTGGAAGGCAGCCCATCTAGGAGAAGGACAACTCTGATTTCAAACCTCCACTGCCTTGTGGCTATATCCACTCATGGGAAAGGCTTCAGGAGTTAACCTTGAGGCAAAATGCGGAACTGGAGTCCCGGGGGCAGTTCATGTCATTCTGTCAACTCCTGCAACGTTGCTGAAACCAGTTGTATTGGCTCTTGCCTTTCCATTGAACTATTTCAGCGATGTGGAGAGGGGGGATTTGCTGCTTGGGTAACAGCCTATCCTCCATACTACTTTACCCAGGCTTCGTGCTCTGGAGAGGACACTCATACAGAGTGTGTTACCATGGTCTCTCAAGACTGAAGGATGCCTAAGAAGAAGAAAGTGTACTGCTTATATACTACTCCATAGTCCTTAAAGCACTCTCTGGGAGGTTTAGAATTTAATTATGCAGGCTATTCACTGCCCTCCCCAGCAAGCTGGGTACTCAGTTTACTGACCCCAGAAGGATGGAAGACTGAGTCACCCTGAGCTGACTATCTGAGCCCAGGACTGAACTCAGGTCATGAGCAAAGTCTATACTGCAGTTTAACCACTGCACCATGAGGCACCTGTTTATCTCCCTAAGATTCGGGGGGAAAGAAGTAAAACTTGGTGGAAGAAACACAAATAATTTAAAATATGTAGATGGCACTCTATTATTGTCAGAAAACAGCAACAACTTCAAACAACTCCTGATTGAAGTGAAAAGAGAAACTGCACAAGCAGGATTATAGTTTATCATTAAGAAGACAAAATACTGACTGCAGAATGTTATGTAAAGAAACTGTAATTATTAAAGTTTTTCTGTATCTTGGCTCAATTGTCAATCTAGATGGAGACTGTACCCAAGAAATCAGAAATCTGAACCGTAGAACTACAAATGAATTAGAAAAGATCCTCTGATGTTGATGAATACTTACTGGAAATCAAGAACAGGACCATTCATACTATGATATTCCTGATTATTGTGTGAAAGCTGGAAAATGAAGAAAGTTGACAAGACAAAAAATTGATTCCCTTGAAATGTGTTTGTCATAAAAAAAAGATATGAATGTAACTGAATCTCTGATAGCATGTCTCTGACAATATCCACTATACCAAAATGAACTCAGTTGGGCTTTGCACAGCATCATAGAATCATAGGATCATGAACTTCGAAGAGGCCAATAAGGCCACTGAGTCCAACCCCCTGCTCAGATCAAAGGATATCTGCCAGGGGGTTGTCTAAATTTCTCTTGAATGTCATTCACCTAAACAATGTGTAACAACATACAAGAGAGAAATCTCTCCCTGAGGAGTTTACAATCTAAAATTGGCCAGAGGAAATTAAAAAACGGAGAAAAGACACTGATGCAGAATTATAGGGGGAAATATATGCACTTCTGTACTTAAGCTTGCTTAAGCTAAAGGATGAAGATTAAGTATCCACAAAAACTGCTGAGTTTTGAAGAAAGATTTGAAAAATATAAGAGTTGTTTCTAGAAGGAATTCTAGCCATTAAAAGCAACAAATATAAAAACTGGATCATGTCAGGTGTTATGGATGCAATTTTGGCTGATTGGGAGGTTTACACAGCCCACTTTGTTCTGACTCTCCAAATGTAACCAAGACACTAAAAACCCAATGATCAAATATAGGCTTTATAACTTTCAAATACTTATTTTATTTAGTCATTCATTTATTTATTTAGCTTATGTGCAGCCCACACTACCCAAAGGTTTCTGGGCGGCTTACAACAATTAAAATACAGTAAAAAAGATAAAACAATTAAAATACAATTAGAATATATAAAAAATGCCATCCGGACCATTATTTAAATTAAAAGCCTTCTGGAACAGGAAGGTTTTGACCTGGTGCCAAAATGTCATCAGTGTCGGCCCCAGATGAATCTCAGTCGGGAGGGCGTTCCATAGGCTGGGGGCAACTGCCAAAAAGCCTCTTTGTCTACAAGCCATCCCTCTTACCTCCTTGAGGGACAGCTCTTTCAAAAGGGCCCCCTGGCTAGATCTTAACTGCCAGGTAGGCTCATATGCAAGGAGGCGGTCCTTCAGGTATGCAGGGCCCAAGCCATTTAGGACTTTATATGTCAAAACAAGCACTTTGAATTGGGCCCGGGCAGCAACTGGTAGCCAATGTAACTTAAACAGAATCAGCTTGATATGTTCCCTGGTGGCCCCACCACTCACCAGCCACACAGCTCGATTCTGGACCAGCTGCAGTCGCCGGACCGTCTTCAAAGGCAGCCCCACATAGAGTGCATTGCAGTAATCTATACAAGATGTTACCAGTGCGTGTGTAACTGTCATGAGACGCTGCTTGTCAAGGTAGAGTCGTAGCTGGTAGAATTTCGGCAGCTGAAGGAGGGTGCCCCTGGCCACCGATTCCACCTGGGCTTCCAGAGTTAGACTGGGGTCCAGGAGCATCCCCAAGCTGCGGATCCTGTCCCTTAGGGGGAGTGTAACCCCATTCAGGGCAGGAAAAGGCCCTCCAGCCTGCCCCACTAACAGCACTTCTGTCTTGTCTGGATTGAGTTTCAATTTATTAACCCTCATCCAGTCCATTATCAGTTCAAGACACAGAGTTCAGCACAGAAACCGCCTCACCTGGATTGGTGGAAAACGAGAGGTAGAGCTGAGTGTCGTCAGCATATTGCTGACTCCTCAGCTCAAACTTCTTGATGACCTCTCCCAGCGGTTCCATGTAGATGTTAATCAGCATGGGGGACAGTATTGAGCCCTGAGAAACTCCATGACATAAATGCCATGGGATAGAGTAACTGTCCCCCAGCACCACCCTCTGGACACTGTCAGCCAGGAAGGAACGGAAACAGTGTAAAGCAGTGCCCCCAACTCCCAGCCCAGCCAGCCTATCCAGAAGGACACTATGGTCGAAGGTGTCAAAAGCCGCTGAGAAGTCCAGGAGTATCAACGGGGTCACACTCCCCCGTCTCTCTCCTGGAAAAGGTCATCGTACAGGGCAACCAAGGCAGTCTCCGTACAAAACCCCCACCTGAAACTCGACTGAAATTCATCCAGAAAATCCGTTTCATCCAGCAGCACCTGGAGTTGCCCAGCCACAACCCACTCCAACACTTTGCCCAAATAAGGGAGGTTCGCTACTGGTCGGTAGTTAGCCATCAGCCTTGGGCCCAGGTTAGGCTTTTTAATGAGTGGTCGAATTACTGCCTCTTTCAAGGTGGTAGGGACCATTCCCTCTCTCAAAGAGGCATTCACGGCCTCCTGGACCCAGGTGCGAACCCCCCTGGCTGATCTTCTAATTAGCCAGGATGGGCAAGGGTCGAGCGGAGTTGTGGTAGAACGGACAGATCCAAGCACCCTGTCCACATCCTCAGGTCTCAACAACTGAAACTCATCCATTAATGCTTGACCTAAGCACGGCACACTGGACACATCCTCTGATTCTGCTGTAATGGTTGAGTCCAAACCACTGCGAATCTGAGCAATTTTTCCCTCAAAATGAATGGCAAACTTAACACAGCAAGCTGATGAGCAGTCCAGGACCTCCACCGGATTTGCCGGTTGAAGAAGATCCCGGACCACCCGAAACAGCTCTGCTGGATGACATTATGAGATGGCAATACGGCTAGAGCAATACTGCTGTTTCGCCAGCCGTATTGCCACGAAATAGGCCCAATAATGGGCTCTAAGTCATGTTCGATGGGCTTCCCAGCAGGATTTCCTCCACCTGCGCTCCAGCCATCTGGCACTTTATCGCCTGCAGTTCAGAAGAATACCAAGGAGCTATCTGGGCTCTGCGAGCAGGGAGAGGGTGCTTAGGTGCAGTTGTGTCAACCGCCCGGGTCATCTACCTATTCTATAGGGTGACCTGAGCTTTGACAGGAGTGCCAACCATATCAGATGGATAATCCCTCAGAGCACTTAGGAAACCATCTGGATCCATTAGTCTCCGAAGGCAGATCATCTTATTAGATCCCCCACCCTTGCAGAGGGGAGAAGCAGCTAATAGACTAAACTTGACCAGGAAGTGGTCTGACCATGACAATGGGGTCACAATCAGCCCCTCCACATCCAAACCACCATCTTCCAGTCCCATTGAAAAAAACTTGAAAGGCTGTCATACAGAGGAGAAGCAGGATCTTTCTTGATCATCCCAGAGTGCAGGATAAGCAACAATGGGCTCATGTTACAGGAAGCCAAAATTTGATTGAATATCAGGAAAAACTTCCTAACTGTTAGAGCTGTAAGACAGTGGAACCAGTTACCTCGGGAGTCAGTGAGTGCTCCAACACTGGAGGCATTCAAGAAAATCTTGGATAATCACCTGGCATATATCCTTTGATTTGTCCATCAAGCAGTGAGTTGGTCTTGATGGCTTTATAGGCCCCTTCCAATTTCACTTTTCTATGATTCTGTCTGTATGTGTGTGTTCTGTACTGTCAAGTTGGAACCAACATGTTCTCAGGGTCCTAAGTCCATCACTCTATTCCTTAGATCACACTGGGAATCCATAACTTAGATATAAAAGGCTAAAATTGTTCATGTTCATCAATTGTTTAAATCTGTTGACGCTGGTATCACGTTTCTTATGTGCTTTAGATATTAAGATGTGACTTACCTAAAAGGAATACAGTAAAACATTTTCCTTTGTATCCATCAGCACTAGCTTTCACTAAACAATATTTTTCCCTCCATTTGGTCCAATGAAAAATAATGTGTTGCTTTTAGATCACATTAGCCAAAATCCTGTTGTGCAGCTACACCAGCATAACAAAGTTGCACGTGCTATTGTGAAATCTGCACCAATGTGGAAGTCTTGTTCAGGAAGCATTTCTACAGGAACAACTGCAAAGTCAGTTGTGTGATCAGATGCACAGTCAGAATGTGACTGGTTGTATGGTTCAGTGCACAGTCAGTTGTATGGTTAAATGCATGGTTTGTTGTACAACTTGTTGAGCAATCAAGCACTCTGAAGGCCTGGGTGTAATTTCCTGTGAACCTACACTAAATCCAACAGGATTATGGCTATTATCCTGTGAGGTAACAGCAAGTTCCTGAATAATTGCTTGCCTCTTATGGACACCACACTTTAAGAACGATGCCAACAAACTGTAGCAAGTTCAAAGGAAGGGAACAAGGTTGATCACGGGATTAGAAACCAAGCTTTATGAGGAAAGACTGAAAGAACTGGGCATGCTTGGCCCAGTCTGACAGCACTTTTCTGATACTTGAAAGGGAGTCATACAGAGGAGGGGCAGTATCTTTTTTCAATCATATCAGAGTGCAGTACAGGTAACAATGGGCTCAAGTTACAGAAAGCCAGATTTAGGCTGAATATCATGAAAATTTTCTTAACTGTTAGAGCAGTACAACAGTGGAACCAATTACCTCAGGAGGTGGTGAGCACTACAACTCTGGAATTATTCAAGAGAAAATTAGACAACCATCTGTCAAATCTGGTTTGATATGGATTCCTGCATTAAGCAGTGGGTTGGACTCCATGGCCTTATGGGCCCCTTCCAACTCCATGATTCTGTGTTCAGGGAGTATCATGGCAACAATGCTATAAGCTAAGCATACTGACTATGTAGCAGCAGCTGTTTGTTGTTTTCTCTCCAAACTAAGCCTTCCTAACAAAAGAAATAAAAGATATACAACAAAACCCACATACAAAACTCTGGGACAATATTTGTTCCAAGACAGACAGATAAACGCATGCCTTCGGTGAGATTCCTTTCTTTTAGATAAATGGGGGCTGTGAGATATGGCCTTATTCTCTGGAAGCTGGTATATGAAAATAAATTTTACTTTGTGTGACAATCTGAGCAGCACATAGTTAGGAAAATCATTTCTGCATGACTTGTTTTTCCATCTACATGGGATGACGGGCAACAGTCAAGGTGTCTTAGCCCTCTTTGCTCCTGAACTTGGTGACAACAATTGGCTTTTTCAAGATATGCTAGCATGCTTGTGACACAAAGCTACAACAAATGCAGTTACATTACAACACCATACTGGCTTCTGGCAAAATCCTCTGTCTAGCAAGATAGTAGGAGTTCTAGTGTTTCATAAATAGCACAAGTTCCTTCCCACTTTTCATCCTGCATTGTAGAGAAACTGACTACGAACTCTATGAGAACAATTAAGAATATATGCTTGGTTATAATCAGCATTAAGGATGTCCCAGCCAAGCAAATAATAGGATCTCTTTGTTGTTATGTCTAATTAAAATACATGCAATAGAAAAAGAGTGGTGTTGATTCAGGGGTCCCTCTGAGCAAATCCAGTACTCCCCCCCCCACAACCAGGATAAGTCTATAGTTAAGCCATCACTCTATCTCCATACAAATAAACTCTTAGTTAGCTTTTTGCATAATATACAGTAATTACCAAAACAACATAAAATATAGGCATGACACCGCTAGAGAAAATTTAATGAAAACAGTATTTTCATAATTTTTAGCAATTAGGTTCAGGAGAGGAAGAAGTGAACACTGAAGGTCAGAAAATCTAAAAGATGTCTATCTACACTGTTTTGCTGCAGGTAAGAACGCTGTATTTGAAACAGATTTAACAAATCTTCAAGATTCCACAGGGAACGAGTGATACAAACTGGTGGGTCCTCTAAAAATTTATCCAAAAGGATGAATTTGGAATACAGTTTTCAAGAACAAGATGGTCTTCCTGCACCACAACCAACCACAATACTTTACATTTTGACCAAAAACAAAATACCTGCATTTGTACCAACAACATTTTTGCTTGGTGGTTTTGATGAATTGGTGCAGCTACAAAACCACAAGCAGAGGCATGTATCCTGTGCAACGGATCCCCAATCTAATCCCATATATGACCCAAGCGTCAATATTTTGCCCCTTATCATAATCTGCATTCTTTACAGAGGAGAAGCATCTGTCATGCTCCAAAAATAGCAAAGACATTTTTCATGACAGAAAAACATGTTTTTATATATAACTCCAGACTGCACTTGCAGCATCGAGCTGCATCAATGACAGAACAAAATCCAGCAAGATATTAAAAGCTATTACTCATCTAGGCACTTCATTATGCAGTTATCTATTATTTACCTGCAATGCATGTTTGACACACCCACCTCCCAACCATAAGAAAAGACCTTCAGCTTTTTTTATATATACAGAGGTAGAACTCCCCCTTTACATCTCATAACCCTTTAGCAACTATAAAAGCCACCAGACGTTACACAGCAAAATTGCTTCAAGAACAACAACAAAAAAATCCCCAAGCATGTGGATGTATGGAACATGGAGCTTACCTGAATTCTTCAAATGCATACATGGCCTGCGAAATAAAATAAAGGCCCTGAGGTCTGCAAATAACCTTCCTTTCGGTGGAGGAGAAACATTTAGTTGGTCAAGCTACAGGCGTAACGAAGAGCAGTGTGTTGGAAAGATTCTGTGAGAAAAGGGGCTGCAGATACGTACTGGCCTGCAGCCTGCAGCTCAACCAGCTGCTGACAAGCAGCCGCTTGCAGGGAAAGGCGACGGAATACCATGTGATCATTCCAGCAAGTCTGATTAATGCAGCATCGTCCAGGAATACAGGCTGGTATCTTTATTATTCATGCCAGATCAGTGCCATGAAACTTGACATACACAGCAGTTAACATATCTGAGGGGTGTGTGTGTCTGGGTGTGGGTGTATGTGCCTGTGCGTGCATGTGTGTGTTTTGCTGATGCTTCAACAACGTTCATTAGGACCTTGCAAAGAGGTTATTACCCATCATCAAATCCTTTTGATTTAAATCAAGAGAGCACAACTGGGGTGATGCATTTACTATTTATTATTTCCCATATGCAACATTTTTGCAAAATACAATGACAGGAACTAACCACACCTACAGAAAAAAAGCCGCATCTCATTGGTAGAACACAGCTTTCATGCAGAGCCATCAAAACTCTGAGAATGCTTGCTGGTTGGAAACCATGAAGAGTTGTTATCAGTCCAGTGGAAAAATGTTTCCCGACTTGTATTGCCCAATGTTGTGGTCCAGCTCCAAAAATTTGGGGTTCCAAGGTTATGAATTATAAGGGAGCAATGAACAAAGTCTCTCCTAGTAGAAGACAGTCTCCTGTATTCTGTACAAAGATCACTCATAAGAACATAAGAAGAACCCTGCCACTTCACACTGAAAACCTATCTGGTCCTCCTCAGTGTCAACTACTTGCCTATACAAAGCACACAAACTATTTATACATATAGTACCAGTAATCTTGGAGGGAGTATATATACATTTTTATTTGTAGTCATTGATAGCCTTACTATCCTCCAGGAATGTCTGGTAACCCCAGTCAGGAACTAACCAGGTTAATTAAAATTGCTAAGCATGTTAGCAAATGCAAGAAGGAGTTTTGTGACACCTTAAAAGCCAACATGTTCTACCCAGTGTAAGTTTTTCTGGAGTGTAGCCCGCTTCAACAGATGCATGCTGTGTTACTTGTGCAGGCAGATACACATACACAGGCTAGGTGGAAAGGAAATGAAGGGGAATAGATTACAAGAGCTACACACATGGATGATTATCTTCAGACCAGTCTGCTAGCAGTCACTGAAAGATGACAGAGCTATTTTAGCATCATATTCACACATGTACGGTGATGGAAAGCCTTCATCCAACCCTATTATGAAACAGAGGAAGAGAGTGTTTAACCCCTGGAGATGAACTCTGTGGGTGGCAGGCTGTAACCAGAAGGATCAGAAATGCATTGCATTGTACCAATGCTGTCTTTAAGGTGTCATAAATCACTTCTTGAAGGCTTCCACTGCCGAGATCCAATGGTTGTTGTGGGTTTTTTAGGATGTTTGGCTGTGTTCTGGTTTTTCTTCCTGACGTTTCTCCAGTCGCTGTGGCCAGCATTTTCAGAGGACAGGAGCTAGAACTCTGTCTGTGTCATACATAAGTCTGTTGTTTTTGCTGCAGTAGAAAAACAAAGCTACCCTCTATCCAGATGCATTAGGAATCTCCTTTACCATGTAGAAATCCTGTACCGACACAAAAATTTCCTTTCTCTTCCTCCAAATTCAACATGTGTCAGTAAACAATCTGCCTCTTTGCAAGCAAAGGGTTTAACACATAGAATTACAGGAGACTCACTAATCGTGTGGCTCGAAAGGGGGCAAATTAGCAACATCCCATTTAGGGCTGAATGGCATGAAGCTGAGGAAAGCCGAAGGTGTTAGGGAAAGAAGCCTATGAACAGCAACACCCGAGCTGCCTAGCAACAGTACAAGGAGCAATGAGGAACGCTCTAGGTCAGGAGACAACCTGAGGTCAGGAGAAGAATTTTTTTTAAAAAAGATGCTAAACACAAGGAAGACTCGGTATTAAAAACATGTCCTTGACAGTAGTGGAGGGGAGCTTTCCATGGGCAGCCATTGTTAATAATAGAACACTGAAAAACCAATGCACTGTAATATGCAGATTAGAGTGTCAGGGAGAGGAAAGTAGGCTGCACAATGGAGCAGCATTCCTGCAGTAGCTACACACAATAAAGAAAGGCCAAGTGCTCAAAAAGAATTGAAAAAGGTTTATAAAGATGTTGGACAGCTTTATTAATGTGGTCTATACCTCTGTCCTAAACCCATTCACACCAAAATCAGTTAATTAAATAATTTGGTCCAATTACAAGCTTAAGATCACACGTAACGGGTTCTTATTACCCACCTTCACAACTGGAAGTGGGGCTGCCTTAAAAAGTAAAAGGTCTCTGATTATTCTAGTTTACTCTGCTCCTTCACGGATTGCTGCCTTGTCGTGGTGAAGGGGCTTGAGTAAGAGAAGCTATGGGCTATGCTGTGCAGGGACACCCAAGATGGAGAGGTCATAGTCGAGAGTTCTGACTAAACGCGATCCACTCCAGTATCTCTGCCAAGAAAATTCCATGAACAGAAACAAAAAGCTAAAAGATATGATGCTGCAAGATGGGCCCCTCAGGTCGGAAGGCGTCCAACATGCTACTGATGAAGAGTGGAGCACAAGGACAAGTAGCTCCAGAGCTAATGAAGTGGTTGGACCAAAGCCGAAAGGACGCTCAGCTATGGACATGCCCGGAAGTGAAAGGAAAGTCTGATGCTGCAAAGAAAAATACTCCAAATGAACCTGGAATATAAGATCTCTGAACCTTGGTAAGCTGGATGTGGTCAAACAGGAGATGGAAAGAATAAACATTGACATCAATTCGGACAATTATCATATCTACTATTGTGGGCAAGAATCTCGAAGAAGAAATGGAGTAGTCCTTATAGTAAACAAAAGAGTGGGAAAAGCTGTAATGGGATAGAGCCTCAAAAATGATAGAATGATTTCAATTCAAATCCAAGGCAGACCTTTCACATCACAGTAATCCAAGTTTATGCACCAACCACCCATGCTGAAGAGGCTAAAAATTAACCAATTCTATGAAGATTTACCACACCTTCTAGAACTGACACCAAAGAAAGATGTTCTTCTCATTATAGGGGAATGGAATGCTAAAGGAGGGAGTCAAGAGATCAAAGGAACAACAGGGATGTTTGGCCTTGGAGTTCAAAACGAAGCAGGGCAAAGGCTAATAGAGTTTTGTCAAGAGAACAAGCTGATCATCACAAACACTCTTTTCCAACAACACAAGAGGCGAATGTACACATGGAAATCATCAGATGGGCAATATCGAAATCAGTTTGGTTATATTCTCTGCAGCCAAAGATGGAGAGGCTCTATACATTCAGCAAAAACAAGACCTGGAGCTGATTCTGTCTCTGATCATCAGCCTCTTATAGCAAAATTCAAGCTTAAACTGAAGAGAGTAGGAAAGACCACTGGGCTCCTCAGGTATAATCTAAACCAAATCCCTTATGAATTCACAGTAGAAGTGAAGAACAGATTTAAGGAACTCCATTTGGTGGACAGAGTGCCTGAAGAACTTTGGATAGACGCTCATAACATTGTACAGGAGAAAAGAAAAGGAAATGCAAGAAAAGGAAATGCAAAAAAGCAAAGTGGCTATACAACGAGGCCTTACAAATAGCACAGAAGAGAAGGGAAACAAAATGCAAGGGAGATAGGGAAAGTTACAGAAGATTGAATGCAGACTTCCAAAGAATAGCAAGGAGAGACAAGAGGGCCTTCTTAAATGAGCAGTGCAAAGAAATAGAGGAAAATAATAGATAGGGAAAAACCAGAGATGTGTTCTAGAAAATTGGAGTCATTAAAGGAACATTTTGTGCAATGATGGACATGTAAAGGTAAAGGTTCCCCTTGCCAATTTGTCCAGTCGTGTCCAACTCTAGGGGGCAGTGTTCATCTCCGTTTCCAACCCATAGAGCTAGTGTTTGTCCGCAGAAAATCCTCTGTGGTCACATAGCCAGCAGAACTAGACATGGTATTCCGTTTACCTTCCCACTGAGGTGGTACCTATTTATCTACTCACATTTTTGCATTTTGCATGCTTTCGAACCGCTAGGTTGGCGGGAGCTGGGACAAACAACGGGGGCTCATGCCGTCACGTAGATTCGATCTTACGACTGCAGGTCTTCTGACCTTGCAGCACAGAGGCTTCAGCAGTTTAACCCACAGCGCCACCACGTCCCTTTTAATGATGGACAAGATAAAGGACAAAAATGGGAGGGACCTAACAGAAGCAGAAGACATCAAAAAGAGGTGGCAAGAATACACAGAAGAATTATACCAGAAAGATTTGGGTGCCCTGGACAACCCAGATAGTGTGGTTGCTGACCTTGAGCCAGACATCCTGGAGAGTGAAGTCAAGTGGGCATTAGAAAGCATGGCAAACAACAAGGCCAGTGGTGATGGCATTCCAGTGGAACTACAATGGTGCCTCACATTACGACGTTAATTTGTTCCAGCGAAATCGCTGTAGAACGAAAACGTAATACAAAAATAAAAGGCCCATTGAAACGCATTGAAACCCCTTCAATGCATTCCAATGGGCTGAAAACTCATTGTCCAGCGAAGATCCTCCATAGGGCGGCCATTTTTTGTGCATGTGCAGCGAGGACTCCGTCCCAGAAAACAGCAGGGAGCCATTTTATTTACCCGGCGGCCATTTTGAAACTGCCGATCAGCTGTTCTAAAATCACCGTTTTGCAAAGAATTGGTTCCAAAAGCAGGCAACCAATCATCGCAAAGCAAAAAACCCCTATTCAGACCATCTTTTTGCGATTGCAAAAGCGTCGTCGTAATGCGGTTTCATCGTAATGCGGGGCAAAAGTAAAGCGGGGCACAACTGTATTTAATATCTTAAAAAATAACGCTGTTAAGGTGCTACACTCAATATGCCAGCAAGTTTGGAAAACTCAACAGTGGCCAGAGGATTGGAAAAGATCAGTCTACATCCCAATCCCAAAGAAGGGCAGTGCCAAAGAATGCTCCAACTACCATACAATTGCACTCATTTCACACATTTAAAATCCTCCAAGGCAGGCTTCAGCAGTATGTGGACTGAGAACTCCCAGAAGTACAAGCTTTATTTCAAAGGGGCAGAGGAACTAGAGATCAAATTGCTAACATGCACTGGATTATGGAGAAATCCAGAGAGTTCCAGAAAAACATCTACTTCTGCTTCATTGACTATGCAAAAGCCTTTGACTGTGTGGACCACAGCAAACTATGGCAAGTCCTTAAAGAAATGGGAGTGCCTGACCACATTATCTATCTCCTGAGATATCTATACGTTGGACAGGGAGAAACAGTTAGAACTGGATAAAGAACAACTGATTGGTTCAAAATTGGGAAAGGAGTACGACATGGCTGTATATTGTTCCCCGGCTTATTTAACTTATATGCAGAATACATCATGCGAAAAGCCAGACTGGAGGAATCCCAAAAAGGAATTAAGATTGCCAGAAGAAATATCAACAATCTCCCATATGCAGATGATACCATTCTAATGGCAGAAAGGGAGGAGGAATTAAAGAACCTCTTAATGAGGGTGAAAGAGGAGAGCGCCAAAATGGTCTAAAGCTGAATATAAAAAAAGACAAAACACTAAGATCATGGCCGCTGGTCCCATCACTTCCTGGGAAATAGAAGGGGAAGATATGGAGGCAGTGACAGATTTTACTTTCATGGGCTCAGTGATCACTGCAGATGGTGACAGCAGCCACGATATTAAAAGATGCCTGCTTCTTGGGAGGAAAGCGATGACAAATCTAGACAGCATCTTAAAAAGCAGAGACCTCACCTTGCCAACAAAAGTCCGCATAGTCAAAGCTATGGTTTTTCCTGTGGTGATATATGGAAGTGAGAGCTGGACCATAAAAAAGCTGAGCACCGAAGAATTGATGCATTTGAATTGTGATGCTGGAGAAGACTCTTGAGAGTCCCCTGGACTGCAAGGAGAACAAACCTATCCATTCTAAAGGAAATTAAGCCTGAGTGGTCACTGGAAAGACAGATCCTGAAACTGAGGCTGCAATACTTTGGCCATCTCATGAGAAGAGAAGACTCCTTGGAAAAGACCTTGATGTTAGGAAAGTGTGAGGGCAAGAGGACAAGGGGACGACAGAGGATGAGATGGATGGACAGTGTCATTGAAACTACCAACATGAATTTGACCCAACTCTGGGAGGCAGTGGAAGACAGGAGGGCCTGGTATGCTCTGGTCCATGGGGTCACGAAGAGTCGGACACGACTAAACAACTAAACAACAACACTCTGCTCAAGAGGCAAACAGAATAACATTTATAAACTGATATCAAATTTCAGCAACTGGATTATGGGATCAAACCTATGAATCTCTGAAAGTCTCAAGTTTAATTTATTAAATTGCTGTGTGGGAAGTATCCCAACTGTTTGAATGAATGAAATTGTTCTTTGTGGGTTTTTTTTAAGCACCAAATGCTAATTCGCCTTAACAGATGGGGGCCAACAGACTGAAATTGAACCTAGGCAAGATAGAGATCCTCTGGGTGGGGGCTCCTGCTGCCTTTAGATTGGGGGGATCTCCCTTTCCTTTGGGGCTGCACTCTCTGTTAGGGATTATGTTTGCAGCATGGGTGTCCTTCTTGAACCAGCGCTGTTGATGAACACCCAAATAGTGTCTGTCGTCTGGTCAGCCTACGTCCACTGTGGGCAGATTACACAGCTGCATCCCTACCTTGATACCACATTCCTCACCATGGTGGTCCACACTTTGGTAGTCTCAAGAACAGTTTGCTGTAATGACTTCGATGTGGGCTGCCTGTGAAACTAATCCGGAAACTTCAACAGTCCAGAATATGGCAGCCAGGTTAGTGAGGTGATTTAATAAATACCTGCATCTCACCCCAATACTGGCTGTCTTACACTGGTTTCCATATCAGCTTCAAAGTGCAGATTTTGACCTATAAAGCTCTAAACAGTTTGGTGCCTCAGTATGTGGCAGAACGCTTATTTCCAACAGGGGTTGCCTGTCCTTCCCAAGCATCCCACGCTGGGTAACTGAAGAGGTTAATCCTGAGAGAGGCCTACAAGGAGAAAACAAGGAACAGGGCCTTCTTGGCAATGGAATAAATTATCCTCTGAAATTAATCTGGCCCCCTTCCTCTTGTCACCTTTAAGAAATCTATCAAAACTTTCTTATTCCAGCAAGCTTTCGAAAGCATACCACCTATTACCTTTAATTACCACCTGTGTTAAAATGTAATTTTAATTTTTAATTTTACAGTAATTCTGTTTGGAGTATTATATGTTATTTGTCATTACTGTACACCACCCAGAGAGAACACTGGTCGTGTGGGTGGCATAGAAATTGAATGAATGAATGAATGAATACTTTCACTAAAGGCCAACAGGTCAGATACATATACAGTGGTGCCTCGCATTACGATGTTAATTCGTTCCAGAGAAATCGCTGCAGAACGAAAACGTCGTAAAGCGATTTTAAAAAGCCCATAGAAATGCATTAAAACCCGGTTAATGCGTTCCTATGGGCTGGAAACTCACCATCCAGCGAAGATCCTCCATAGTGCGGCTATTTTTGCTGCCTGTGCAGCGAGGAATCCGCCCCAGAAAACCCGGCTGCCATTTTGAAACTGCCAATCAGCTGTTAAAAATCATCACTTTGCGAGAACCAATCATCGCAAAGCGAAATTCCCCCATCGGGAACATCGTTTTGCAATCGCTTTTGCGATCGCAAAAACATCGACGTCAAGCGGTTTTGTCGTTAAACGGAGCGCCCATCTTGCGGGGCACCACTGTATTGCCTAAATATAAAATAATGCTGGGTGCTATCATGATTGCTTATGCTCCTCCAAATATTATAATAGAATCTTAGAATTATGAATTTGGAAGGTGCCTATAAGGTCATTGAGTCCAGCCCCCTGCTGAATGCAAGCATATGATTTATGAACTCCAATTCCCATCAGCCTAAGCCAGCCTGAGTAAAGCATGATGCTAGCAGTAGTTAGCCAACACCTTGAGGACCACACTCCCAGTGTAAACCATACCCGAGCAGCAGGTCCCTTCCCTGTGTAGAGAGTTTATCTACATGAATATTCAAAACAAAATAACATTTATATTTTAATTCTGACCTCATTTTCCAAGTGACCCCAATGGACTCTGGCATCTAGCAAAAGAATTGTCTCAAATATACAGAAAATTAACACCATAATTTATAGGCATTAATTATTATTTAAGCACTCCCTAGAATGGACAGATAATAGTTCAGCATTGTTTGCTGAATAAAGATCAGCAAAATTATCTCCTAACAGAATTTGTGGGGCCTTTGGGGATAATCAGGGGACAAGATGACTGAAATAAAAAAGCATATTGTCCTTCTCCTAGCCATTCTTGTATGGCATTTAACTATGAAAGAAAGTTATGGAATTATCTTCCCAGAATTACACTCGAAAATGCTTCAGAATCATTTCAATTGTTCTCCATGGCACACACCAGAGAAGCATTTTTCCCCACACCACAACCATGTATGAAATATGTGCAGCGGTCAGCATACCTCTCAGTACCTCTTCTCCAAATATCAGCCTTCCTACCAGCTTAATAATATCCTAGTGGTAACTGCTCATGAATGGAAGACCCAGAAAGAGCCCTAACAATTAAATGGGTACAAACCACCACGAACCTCTGACTAAACGAAGGTTCACGCCCATTTCTAGTCCAAATGTTAATTCTAAAACGTTTTCTCCCCCCCCCCTTTTTGCAAAGTTTTTGTTGAAAATTATTTGCTCTTTCGAGGCAAAACGAGTTTCTTAAAGGTGACTTTGCCTTCCGATATTCATATAACACCCACGCTGCCTCTTTCACGAAGTTAAACACCCACATTTTCCAATTTAACCCTGCGCCTACTTTCTTTGAATCTTCAGATCCCCCTGTCAGGCCATAAGTTTAAAAAAAAAAATAGTCATAGGAAACTATGCACTTTATCTCCTCAGCAGATCATTACAAACAGTGAAGATGCTTTTTCCTCGGGAAGCCAAATTTTTTGGTCATGATGACAGCCAAGTCTGAAACAACTTGCCATATAAGGAAACATTTTTTAAAACAACCATCTCTTTAAAGCCTCACAAATTGTCATCACCTCGCAGGGAGAAAAATCAGTGTTTAGAAACATAAGATGCACTGAGATTTTAAAAATAGGAACATGAGGGTTGGAAAGCCAAGAAGCTTGTTGCAAACGTGTCTCCCATCAAGAATATAAAGAGGGAGAGGGGGAGAGAGAGAGGGAGAAACTGACCTTGTTGGGCTGCATTAGCCCTACCCAGTGCAACACAGGCAGCTTGACTGAGCAGGATCCTGACCAATATATTACTTGCATTTTTATAATATCACAATGGATTGTGTTTTGGGAGGCAAGTATTATTATTTTTTAAACACAGGTGTATGAGCCGCTTTGGGTTGCTATATTAAATCTCTTCTGTTTGAGTGAAGGATGCACACTGAGGTACAGAAAATGAGGCCCTTAGAGTTTTCTTACTTTTAACTCCCATTATTCCGAGCCCTTATGTTGTTGTTGTTTAGTCGTTTAGTCGTGTCCGACTCTTCGTGACCCCATGGACCAGAGCACGCCAGGCCCTCCTGTCTTCCACTGCCTCCCGGAGTTTGGTTAAATTCACGTTGGTCGCTTTGATGACACTGTCCAACCATCTCATCCTCTGTCGTCCCCTTCTCCTCTTGCCCTCACACTTTCCTAACATCAGGGTCTTTTCCAGGGAGTCTTCTCTTCTCATGAGATGGCCAAAGTACTGGAGCCTCAGCTTCAGGATCTGTCCTTCCAGTGAGCACTCAGGCTTGATTTCCTTTAGAATGGATAGGCTTGTTCTCCTTGCAGTCCAGGGGATTCTCAAGAGTCTCCTCCAGCACCACAATTCAAAAGCATCAATTCTTCGGCGGTCAGCCTTCCTTATGGTCCAGCTCTCACCTCCGTACATCCGAGCCAGTATAGCCAATGGCAATGCAACAACATCTACCGCACCATACTTTACCTAGTCCTGACCATACACAGAAGACGGGAGGACATGTTGAATTTGGCTCAACCTTCCCAGGATTTTACAAGAGATTCACAGGTCCCTGAGGGCCTCAAAGTTTTCAATTCGCTACCGCCTGGATAGCTTAATGAGGCAAAGCATCTGACTTCGAGAGTTTAATTCCCTACTGTGCCTCATAGAAGACTCTCCGGCAAGCTACATACAGTAGTTGCAGAGCACCTCCAGAACAAGGGAACGGTAAACCACTTCTCTGAGTACTCTTACACCCAGAAAACCCTGAAATGGATGTGCATAAATCAGAATGAACTTGACGGAATGCAATTATTATTTGAGGTCTCACTTTTGTTTATATTACTTTATAAACACAAAACCTATGATTCTTGAAGTGGCTTACAAAGACATTTCAAAACCACAAACATGGAACAATTCGATATAAAATGGCATTCAACTTTAAGAAAGGAAAAGAAAAGCAGGAGTGAGTTAAATAACACCAGTAAATCAAGCTGTCTCTCTGTTTCAACACGCTAGGTGCCAGAAGAATAGAGTTCAACAAACAAGGCATCATCCCTCACCTCATCACAGGGGGTGAGATGACCTTAAGAGTTCAGCAGGTCATTTCACATATTCCAGTTACAGGTTTTGAAGGCTTTTATTGGCCAATGCCAACACCCTGGAAGCATAGTGGTAGCTAGGGCAGTGTCTTCGATATTAGCAAGATAAGGTATCAACCAGTCTCTGGGATTGAGCATCTTTACTGCTGTATTCAAAGCCAGTTACAGCTCCCTAGCTCTTCACAGAGCACTTGATGAATAGGATCTTGTAGTTAACAAAACCAGATTTTTCCAGAACATGGAGACCTATCCTTATGAGTCTGTTCCACTAGACATCTTTACTATAATCTACCAGACTGTCCCCTCAAGACTTGGGCCCAGTCTTCCTTTGTCTGTAGTGGCTCAATGAACAACATACATACTTTGCACGTGAAAGGTCATAGGTTCAACCTCTAGCATTGCCAAGAAGGGTTGGAGAAGTTACCTATGGCGTTGTATAGATAATCTTGATCAGAAAGGCCACTGTTTATGGAAAGATGCCATATTTTAAAGATTCTTGTGTTTCCCGTTTTATTTCTAAATTTATGCTGCCCGATTTACTTAAATTATGGAATGGACTAAACCCAGAACACACCTGGTGTTGAAACACAATGCCAATTCTGTACGAGGTGGTTTCAACAGTGGAGGGAAGGTGGAGAATAGGTAGATCGCCTCAGTAGGCTTTCCACTTTTCTCTTTTCTGAATCTTCTGGCAAATTAGTATGCTTTTCCTCCTACTTTCTGTCTGAGAGAGAGAAAGGTGACCTCCTGAGCCTGCCTAGTTCTACCTAAATATATAACTGAGCAGACTTGCACACATAGAAGTCAGTTCGAGGCCTTCTGTAACCAAGTTTAGGGCTCTTTCTCCTGCACTATCTACGAATGGATTTTCTGAAGCAATAAATACAAGTTTCCTTCCCCTCTCCCCGTCACAAGTGAGTTTTCATAGTAATTATTCACATTTAATAGTCACAATCTCAAGACAAGCCCTCTGTACTCAGCTAGCATAAATAGCAAATATTCTTACACTGGGTAGGTAGAGAGAAGCACAGGAATTTGGAGCACAGAATTGGGAGCAAGGGTCATGCAACTGCTTGTCCAGTCCTAAATTGTCCCCAGTCCAGTTTTCATCAGCCAACCCCATCTGCCAGGACAGAAACAGATGTTAGAGCTAGCCCATAGGTAGAGGCGAAAACATTTAACGCTGGAGAGAGATGATTGGGCAGTTGGGTGGGTGGGGGAATCAGCTTTTTTAAAAAAAAATTCCTTACTTTAGTCCTGAAAACCAGTCACCAAATAAAGCAACCTGATCTTCATTGTCTTAGAAGTGAGAGAAGCTCATTCCTGATACTCAAGACATTATCATTAGGTAAGAATGCCCTCCTTCCACTCTAGCATCATTTTTTCACCTTCAAGACTCCCACTTATATGATATATTCTATTCCGTATTAATGATAAAACTTATAAAAATCCAGCAACATTTGTTGTGCTATGTTGCAATGTAAGCCCAATTAGTCCTAGGTGGGCTTTGTACCCCCAAGACTGAATGATACACATTATTCAGCCTCTTTTGAAGAAGAATAAAGATTTATGCAGTGTTTTTTGGCATAAAAGAAACTGTTAGTAATTTTCTTTAAACTGAGCCTCTGATCTCTAATAAATCTCTAATAAATATTTGTTATTCACTGCCTCCTTGAACTACACTGATGAGCTGGCCCAGAAAAAAAAAACACAGAAGTTTGCGGAACTAGTATAACTGGTTAAGAAGATGTTTGCCAATTGTTAAAAAAAACCTAATGGGATATAGAAAAAAAAATTCAGAGGGGTGAAGCCAGACAATACAGTTAGTATATTTTCAGAAGGGATGCTCCCCAAGAGGTAAAAACTGTTTCTTTGTCATAAACATTTCTCCTCACCTATATATCATTGATTTTGCATGCTTTGTTTCAACCCTAGAATCTGAAAGATATAGGCTTAACTTATAGATTTTCTGGATCCATTTCAATCGGATTTCAGGCTGGGCTTTGGTACATGCACTAGTACGGAGACTGCCCTGGTCATTCTATATGATTTGTCAGAAGAGAGACAGGGGGAGTGTGACCCTGTTGATACTCCTGGACCTCTCAGCAGCTTTCAGCACCATCAACCATGGTGTCCTTCTGGATAGGCTGGCTGGGTTGGGGGTTGGGGGCACCGCTTTCCAGTGGTTCCGCTCCTTCCTAGCTGTCCAGAGGTTGGTGATGTGGGACAGTTGCTCTGCCCCATGGCATTTATGTCATGGGGTTCCTCAGAGCTCAATACTGCCCCCCATGCTGTTTAACATCTACATGGAACTGGTGGGAGAGGTCATCAGGAGGTTTGGGCTGAGGAGTCAGCAATATGCTGACGACACTCAGCTCTACCTCTCGTTTTCTATCAATCCAGGTGAGGCGGTTTCTATGCTGAACTCGTGTCTAGACCTGATAATGAACTGGATGAGGGTTACTAATTTAAACTCAATCCAGACAAGACAGAAGTGCTGTCAGTGGGTGCTTCGCCGGACAGGCTAGAGGGCCATTTCCCTGCCCTGAATGGGGTTACACTCCCCCTAACGGACAGGGTGCTCCTGGACCCCAGTCTAACTCTGGAAACCCAGGTGGACTCGGTGGCCAGAGGCACCTTCCTTCAGCTGCTGAAATTATACTAGCTACAGTCCTGCCTGGATGTACAGAGTTTCATGACAGTTATGCATGCCCTAGTAATATCCCGTATAGATTACTGCAATGTGCTCTATGTGGGGCTACCTTTGAAGATGGTATGGCGGCTGCAACTGGTTCAGAAGTGAGCTGCATGGCTGGTGAATGGTGGGGCCACTAGGGAACACATTCTGTTCAAATTACATTGGCTACCAGTTGAGGCCGGGCACAATTCAAAGTGCTTGTTTTGACATATAAAGCCCTAAACAGCTTGGGCCCTACATACCTGAAGGACCGCCTCCTTCCATATGAACCTACCCAGCAATTAAGATCTAGCCAGGTGGCCCTTTAGAAAGAGCCATCCCTCAAGAAGGAAAGAGGGATGGCTTGAAGACAAAAGGCCTTTTCACCAGCTACCCCCAGACTATGGAACGCTATCCCGAGTCAGATTTGCCTCACACTGACGTTGATAATGTTTTGGCACCAGGCCAAAACCTTCCTATTCCAGAAGGTTTTTAATTGAAATAATATCAACTGTGGTTCCTGATGGCAATTTTTAGAGCACTGTATTTTTATTGTACTTTAATTGTTTTATCTTTTTATCTTTTTATTGTATTTAAATTGTTGTAAACCACCCAGAGACCTTTGAGTAGTGTGGGCATCATATAAGTTAAATAAATAAATCAACTTGCAAAGTTCCGTATCTCTGAGAAAATCCCGTTGTGGGACAGAAAACAGGTTACTCACTTGGAATACATGCCATGTAATGTCTAGTTTAACCTTCAACTTGAAAACTAATACTAAATTGAGCTGTAGAAGAATGACATGCTTTAGCTTTTTGTAAATTATATTTAGCTCGCTGGAACCCTGAACAGAAACATGGCTGCTGAAAGGTAAGGACAAATTTATTGCATACAGTAATATTTTGTTGCACTTTCACCACATTCTCCCTTAGTAACAAAAACTGAAGCTTCAATAAGAAGAGCAAAACCACTACATTAGTCTGTTCTTACTCAAAGTGTGGTATCATTTTCTCTGGACCTTTCCCAAATGGCATTTAGTGAAGGAAATCCCTTTCATCACAACTCAAGAAGGTGGCTTTTCTCTATGTGGTTTTATGTTTGGTATCAACTGTGGGATGGGATATAGCTGAACTGATACCAAATGCCATATTTTTCTGTGTATAAGACACTACTTTTTCCTAAAACCATCACACTGTAAATTGAGGGGTGTCTTTTACACAGAGGTAAGCTGAGATAGCTGAGGAGAGAACAAAACAGCACATACCTTGCCTCTGATAACAGGCTTCTGTCAATTACGAGGCTTAGCTTCCTACAGTCAGGAGGCTTAGTTTCCTCTAATCACGAGCCTTATGGAAATGATGTCAGCTGATGCTGTACAAACCAACTGGAACATAACTGGCTGGGGCTGGAGCCTGTAGGCTCAGATTCAATAGGGACACCAAAATGTCTGACCTTCTGAGCCCAGAGACTAAGTCCTCAAAGTTAAGTTTTCTTAATTTTTGGGTTAGAAAAGTGAGGGGGTCTTATAAATGGGGGCATGTTATAAATAGAAAATTACGATATATTTCAAGTTGAGGTTTGGGAATTATTTTTGTTCCTTTCTGTGCACTTACTGAATAGCATCCTCTCATTCTCAAATATTCCCTTTCTGTTCAGTCAAACACCTTTTCAGCATTCAAAGAAGGTACACACACAGGACACTTCCTCGTTTTTTAAAAAGTAGTAACGTTTTTGGCCCAAGTTGACATACACCTGGACTAAAGCCTTGTTGAGATCAATGTTTCATAAATAGAGCTAGTGTGTCCTACTGATTTCACAGGAACTTGAGCATTATCAACTATCCATAGATTTGATCAATGTTGTTCTAGTATTAATGACCATTTTGGAGCTCTTTCCAACTGAAAATGTATAACATACTCATCCTGCAATTCTATAAAAATGTACCTGGTAGCATGTCTCGCTGAACAATACAGCGTTTCTTCTGACATGCCTAAGACTGTGTTGTTATTTATGAAGATTTCTGCACTAATATTGAAAATTAAATTTTAAAATCTTATTCAAGTTTTAGTCTAAAGCTAGAAGTCCCTAGCTTCTACCATTTCAGTCTGGGCGTTCCTTCAAAACCACTCTCTCTGTTTCTTATAGGGATTAATTTTTTTCCTCACTTCAGACTGCTTTTCCCTTTGCATGGGGCGGGGGGAATGCTGTCCCACCTGCCACTCCATCCAAGGTAGAAGGACCTGACTTGCCTGCCTAATTAGGATTACTTGGGTGGTGCTTAGTTTTCTGTACCCATCTTTGTCAGTTCATACACACAGGGTGTCAACTGAAACCCACAATAGGAACCCTCCTGCAACCATCAGTCACTCATCCGGCTTCCTGGAAAACTTTGCTTCTCTCTTCCTGCCCCAAACAACTATGTCCATAAGTACGTGTGTATGTCTGCATGTGTGTGTTGGTGCACACGCACCCTGCAAGAAGTCAGGGGCTGGTTGCCCTGGTTTTTCCCTTCTCTCCCTATAGATTCTTGCCTCCCACCCTCTCTAGTTACAGCTAAGTCCTAATTTGGAGGATGTGAATCTCCAGGAAAATATGTGTCCTTTAACATGTGATCTGATACTCAGATTAACTTTTTGTAGGACATTTTGTGTACATTCCTTTACCTTTACTTGTTCTTCCCCCTCCTCAAATATAAACAAGCTTCTTTTTATATCTAGATACTTGGCAGTGTTGTTTTAAAAATGGAATTTCTTGCAAAAACATTCCCTGTAAGCAAGACTAAAGTGTTGCAAAGCTATCGTGAGTGCGCTTAGCACTTCTAAAAAGCTTTCACTAAATTCTGTATTTGGAAGTTTGGGCAAGAAAATCCAAATACCCTCCCCTTTTATTGGAGCAAAAAAAAAGGAGCTGTTCTTTCTTGCTAATAGGGTTCAAAAATTCTGCAAGCTGCTGTACAGACTACAGATCTTATCTTATGATTAGTTTGTGGTGACACTTTTTTTAATTTGTTAAACAAACATCCAACTTAAACAACATAAACCTAACACCACAATAAAATACAGTGGTGCCTCGCTTAGCAATGTTAATCCGTGCAAAAAAAATCACTGCTAAGCTGCTAAGCAATAACATCGCTAAGCGAAAATAAAAAGCCCATAGAAACGCATTAAAACTCACCTTTAAGCGAAGATCCTCCATAGGGTACCTCTTTCGGTACCTCTTAAGCGAGGAAACACAGCGGGCGGCCATTTTGTTTACCCGGCGGCCATTTTGAAACCGCCGATCAGCTGGGCGAAAATGAAGGCTTTGCGATGATCGCTTCCCTGCAATCATCGCAAAGTGAAATTTCCCCATAGGGACCATCGCAAAGCGATCGCTTTTGCGATGGCAAAAAGTCCATCGCAAAGCGATTTCATTGCTATACGGAGCGATCGCTATGCGAGGCACCACTGTACAATTACATAATACACCAGTGCCGCCTTCACCCTCAGGGCTGGCATTAATAATACTTTTTAAATTTATTCAATCCCATTTTCTCTCAAAAAATTCATTGTTTCTTCCCTCGGCGTATACCCCTTCCTTCTCCGAAATACATATTCCAGGAATACACTCTGTTTTCTTAAAATCATTATTTTGATAGGCCTCTTCTCATTTTCATATTGCATGTCAATTTATCATTAATTTCCATATCCCATAATTCTCGATACCATTCCTGTAAATTAATTTGGTTATCAATTTTCCAATTTCTTGCAAATATTAACCTTGCTGCCACAACCATTATTACAATCAAATCCTTATTTTCTTTCAACAATTGATATTTCTTAACCATATTCAATAAAGCCATCGACGGAGATATTTGAATATTTAATCCAGTTATTCCCCTTATTTCTTTAAAAATCTGCTTCCATTCTTTTTTAAAAATTCACATAACCATGAGATGACACTTCTAAAGCAGAGATGACTGACCAGAAAAGTTACCCTCCCTCCAAAGTTTGTAGCAGGAACTTAAATCACATTTAAGTGGATATAGGATTACAGCCATAATGATAAATATCCCACCCTCCAAAAATATTACGCGGATCTATGTTCCACAGAAGAATATTTATGTAAAATGCTAATGAGTGTTTTTTTTTCAGGTACAGGAAAACCCACATCTATTGGACAAAATATATCAAAGTTCAATATGAACATAGGTTCTATAAATAAAGGTCCCCTCCTCATGTCTGCTGCCCATCAGCTGTGCTCTGATGTCCATTAACCAACACAGCATACTAGCCCAAGCAACAATGACGAAGTCTTTTTTCTTTTCTGCGCACAATTATTGTTGTACCAATCCACTGAGATCTCCATGTGCAGCAGAGTAAAGTGGACGAATCCCAAGTCTGCAAAGTAGACAAAACATTCAGATGGAGGTAGCACTCGAGAGGAGAAAACACCATCTTGTAAATGCTTCCCTGCCTATTGGAAGAAAACCATCACCTCACTCTACTGGAGAGGAACTGCCAGTAAAATGAGTTGTTGAAAGAGGGGTTCACTGTCTAATTTTCAGGGATGTTCTCTCCCTCAGCCCCTGACATATAATTCCAACAGATAAATATTTTAAATTAATAATAATTAACAGCTGTATTTCTATTAACAAAATTTTATTACCAGCAGACATATCCAGTGCCATCACTGTTTTTTCTACTACGCTACGTTTAGCGCTTTCAATACACTGCATGGCCTAAAACTGTCAAACATCAAGTCCAATTATCCATTATAAAATTTGGAGAGCAGTGATGCATTTCAATTTTTAAAATCAAATATTTTTGAACATAATATCCAAAGTCCTTCACATAGGAGAGGCAGGCATATCAATGATTTCCAGCTGTACTCATGACTCCATTTTTCTAACATTAAAGGGAAAGCTTTTATGAAGAGCACAGTCAAATTCCCAAAGGGTGAAATTTTGCTGTTTATTCATTCAGATGCTGTGATTCACTAATCTTCATGTAAAAAAAAAACCACATATCAATTGTGTATAAAATACAGTACAGTCATTATAGTTGTAAAATGCTGCAATACTCCCATTTTTGTTTGTTTGTACACAAAATAAGTTATTTTGAATAAGACCCACAATAGGCACTTTATTAAAACATGGCAAAATCGGTACTGATTTATCATGACACTAATAGGGCTTTCAAGGTAATTTCAAATCATTTAAAGGATTGTTTTAGGTTGCATTTTGTTTTGTTTCATTTCATTTATTGATTGATCGTTAGCTTGGGTGGGAAATAACACTGTGTTGAACAGGAGTCTCTTTGTTTTCCACTGACTAAGATAGAGGACCAAGTGTTTCTACCTTCCTCAAACTCAGTTAAGTCAGTCAGTCTCTCTCTCTCTCTCTCTCTCTTACTTCACGTTAAAGCAGATTGTAATTTATTTATTACTTTACTTTAAAGCACCATTTAAAGTGCTGTTTTAACCTATAAAGCCCTAAATAGCCTTGGTCCAAGCTACGTATCTCAAAGACCGTATCTCCCATTATGAGCCGGCTCAGGTCTTAAGATAATCAGGAGAGGCCTTTCTCTTGGTCCCACACCCTTCAAAAGGTTCATCTGATGGGGGCACAGGAGAGGGGCTTCTCTGTTGCTGCACCCAGACTTTGGAACTCCTTCCCACAGGAGGCCTGACTGGCCCCATCTTTGCTCTCTTTGCATAAGCAGACAAAGACCTTTCTCTTCAGGCAAGTTCCCTCAGTAACCTGCTACTTGTCTGTCATTTTTAGATAGTTATGCATTACTGCTTTGACTGCATTATTATTAGTTGTCGTTGTTTAGTTGTTAAGTCATATCCAACTCTTTGTGACCCCATGGACCAGAGCACACCAGGCCCTCCTATCTTCCACTGCCTCCCGGAGTTGGGTCAAATTCATGTTGGCAGCTACTTGTATTTTTCTTTTTTCACGTTTTCCATTTATCAGAGTGATATGTTTTAAATGTTTGTATACTTATTGATCTTTGACTTAATATTGCCTTTTAATTGATGTAAGATGCCTCCTTATTCCTTGATCACAATTTTTAAATATTGTATTTTAATGATGTTAACCACCGTTGTATACATTGCTTTCAACTTTAATGTTGTCTTTCATTGTTGTAAGCCCCCTTGGGTCCTTTTCAAGGAGAAAGGCTAGGTAAAAATATTTTAAATAAATAAATAATTTACTGTACATACTGCCCCATTAGTGCTGAAGCACTATTCTAGGCTGTTCATAAGCAGCTAAAACCAAACTCAGTAAACAACAACACAAGTAGCAATAGCATAGCATAAAAACATAAAAACCAGTGGCACTAAAACAGATTTTTTTCAAAATGAAGTGGAAGAGGAGGCCTAGTGAAAGACATCCCTGAAGTGAAGGACATCCCTCAAAAGTAATGCTTTTAGCTGCCTCCTAAAGGGGGCCAAGTGTGGCTTCTCTGGGAGCTGATTCCAGACAGGATTAACTTTCATATCACTGCATCACCAGAATAAGTGCATTTTACATCTGCAACCTAACTCCCTCATGACATCCCAAAATGATAAGAATTTGAAATCAGGCCTCTCGCAATCCTGCTTATTTTCACAACTTGCTTGACAAACAGGCAGTAATCTCAAAATCTTGCAAACTTTTTTTTTGCCTTGTTTGTTTAGCCTAATAAAGTTATCATCTCAGTAGTTAACTGGGGGATGGAAGGGGGACCTTATTCCCTCCTGAAATGCCATGAATGTGGCACATGCAGTTCCGTTGCCCATTTCAAAGATGTGTCCCTTGATGCCTCATGAGACACAATTTAAAACCGGCAAAAAAGCATTCAAACCAGCAAGGTTTGGCCCTCAACTACATTGAAAACTGCCCTCCTGCAGGTCTACATGCAACGTAAGAGAAATATTCCCATGGCTTTTTAAAAATCCCTCGACATTAAGGCCAAGCCAGTGTTGTAATCTCTGGCATTAATGCCATGGCATTAGCTGACTTCATTACTGCTTCTCCTTCTACCGATGAGTTCTGATCAAAGGGAAAGGATCCGGCAGTCAATCTCAAGGTCTCTGGAACCAACTGCATAATTTCCTCTTGTGAGCAGCTTTCTGCAAACCAAATACAGCCGCCTTGTTGTCACAGCACTTTGAAGTCTGAAAATTGTTCATCTGCCTTTGCGTTTTTCTTCTTTTCCCTATGTGTTATCAAGAGGAAAAAAAATTTTTTAAAACAGGCTTGCTGCTGCCACTCAATGGTTAAATGTTGTAATGGTTTCTTTTTATATATCCATACATGACAGCAAGTGTGAAAATAAAACAAAACAAAATTAAACAGGGTTGCAATGGTGGGTTCAGAGATGAGTACTACATTTCTGAAAGGGAATACATAGCCAGGCATCAGAGAACAGCTGGAGAAACGCAACTAAAACATCCCCAGGAAGGTAGTCTTTGTTAATCCCTAGCAGAAAAAAATAATCATGTGGTGGTACAAAGTTACACCCATACTAAGGTGATATCTTTAACAGTCCAACTAAAAAGGCACCCAAAAAAGCACACAAAAGCATCATAAACATTTAGTAAGCTTTTGAGAGAGCACCCTTTTCATCAGGCAAGATGTAGAAAATAAGGGTGACATAATGGAAGGAGTATCCTTCCAAAAGCTTGCACAGTTGTCTGTGTGCGCAGACACATACATTTTTGTGGTTGGCCTAATAGAGATATCACCTTAAGGTGGATTTTGGAATTTATTTTTTGCCAACACAAGTATTTCTGGTTCTTTTTGGTGTTTTGATAGTGGGACCTTAAAGGTGATAAAGTTTCATTTGGCACAAGTTTTCATGGCGTTCAGCCCACTTCATGGTGCTCCATGGTGTGGGCAGATGTTGAGGCACGTGCTTGGATCAGAAGGGGTTTACAGGAACAGAACTGCAAAAGGCACCAACATTTATAATTATCATAATTCTTCAGTTCAGTTTGCCTTTAATAGGGGCCATGGTTGTCTTAAAGCCGCGGTCCCCAACCTTTTTAACCCCGCGGACTGGCTGGGGAAGGCGGGGCACCCCCTGCACTAGTGCACATGCACAAAAGGGCAGTGCAGCGCTCTCGCAGGTCTTCAGGTGCATGTGCAAAGGATGGCACAGCACTCATGCACTCGCACACAGGCCCAAACAGGATGTGCGAGGGGGAGTGCATGCAGGGGTGGTGGGGAGGTCTCTGCAGCCTGGTCCGGCTCAGGCTACGGACCAGCACCGGGCCGCGGACCAAGGACTGGGGACCTCTGTCTTAAAGCAAAAGAGAGGCAGCAGCATCAAAGAAGACAATGTTCTTCATCACACCCAATACTTGGATCCATTCTGCTCACAGTTTGTTTGTTTATTATATTTATATCCTGCCCATCTAGTCGTGCACATGCAGAAGTAGGCTTTGACAAAGTAGGCATGGCACTGCTTGCATTAATGCAACTGAAACACACTTCTCACTTGAGATGCACAGGTTTCAACAGCATGGTTTTGGTTTTATACAGATTTTTTTTCAATAAATAAATATTCTAATAAATAAATAATAAATAAATAAATAAACACCCAGAATCCCATGTGTTCAACACTGAAGGTATCAAAGTGGTTTACTTGCCCTCTCTAAATTCAGCCTCTAGATCGGGTGTGTGTGTGTGTCAAGACTTTTTAAGGCTATGGAACTGGTGTGTGTGTGTGTGTGTGTGTGTGTGTGTGTGTGTGTGTGTGTGTGTGTGTGTGTGTGTGTGTGTGTGTGTGTGTGTGTGTGTGTGTGTGTGTGTGTGTGTGTGTGTGTGTGTGTGTGTGTGTGTGAGAGAGAGAGAGAGAGAGAGAGAGAGAGAGAGAGAGAGAGAGAGAGAGAGAGAGAGAGAGAGAGAGAGAGAGAGAGAGAGAGAGAGAGAATCAACTGTTTGGGGGGGCATAAGAGTTAAGAGTTAATTTTGAACTACACAGGGGACCAGTATCTCTAACCCCAGAGTTATTGAAGGGAAAAATGTACATGATTTTGTTACATAAACTGCATCATTATGGAAGGCTGAGCAGCTTGTAGACCAAGGAGGCACGGAAGGGAAGATTAATTCTCTCTCCCTGACAGTCTTGACACACAAGAAGCCTCTCCAAACCTCTCCTTTGCACTTGAAGGATTGATGTACTTGAAAATAAACTTCCCTTTCACTGCAAGAAGCAAAGAAAAAGTGATACATCTCCTCCCCAGCCTTATTTACATGAACTTTAATTGCATGTACATAATTAATATCAGTTTGGTACTATGATGGTGCCAGTTTGCAAGGAAAAAATGATTCTTTGCCCCTTTAAAATAACAAACACTTCCTTACACCAGCCTCTAAATAGCGACATTCTTTCATAATATGAGATGTTGCAGATGAAGTAAGACTGTAACTTGTATTCTGACATTTACCGCTCAGATGGTAAAAGTGGACTAAATATCGTTGGGCTTAAGAAAACTGCTGTGTTTTTTTTCCCCTGGATTACAGTTCCTCAGCCAGCACAATCAATAGTGTGGTGAACCCATTGCCCAGTAAAGTTCTATTTTACAAACTTTGCAGTATTATAGCTCTCAGGTCCAAACTGTCAAGGATTTTTGGTACAAGTGCTGCATCACCATGTGTGACTCCAGTGGTGGAGCACAAACAGAAGGTCCCAAATTCAAACTGGCATCAACAACAGAAAGAAAGATATGTCAATAAAGATTTATCTCTCTTCTTAGAGAGAGACAGAGTGTGACTGCCAGTCCGAGTAGACAACACACAGCAAAATAACTTGGTACCCTTCTGAAATACTGCCTGGATCAACTAACATAACTTTTGCATACGCCACAGGCCTAAAATGTATTATAATAATTTTGATTAAGTCTCCCTGAAAGTAATGGGATGTTTGCTGCCACTAACTTTCACATTGATGTCAAAGGGACTTGTTCATTTTCATGCTCAGCTGTGCATAAAACTAACAAAAGACTGCACAGCATTTTTAGCAAAATGACAGCCAACATTTATAAACCTCATTTAACAAGTCAAATTAGGATTGCAATCCTGCTCATGATGTACCACAGGAATGAGGAAAAAGGAGAAACATTAAACTGTGACATTAAGGTTGTTTTCAAAATATCATATGGGGGAAAAGCAGTATGTACATTCGAGAACTGGTGCTCTACCCAGGAGCAGAACTGGTTAATTGATTAGATGTAATATTTAACTACTTGTCATAAAGGAGTTAAAGAGGAACACTATCTGATTCATTCAATTTGTATCCCACTCCCATTACTGCTGAGGCACTATTCTGGGCTGTTACAACACATACAATAGAGAACAAAAATAAAGATAGAAACATTAACAGCAACAACAATAACCCTAAAAACAGATGGCACAGACTAATCATATAAAACCAGAGTGGACAGAGGAAAGGGGGGGGGGGGAGGTGGTAAACTAGAGTCAGCATTAGAGATGAGGGCACAGGTGGACATAACAAGGGTACATCTCCCTGAGGCCAGACTGTCCACTCACCTTCCACTGTTGCTGCGGGCTCCGCGCTCCCTTCTTATTGGTCCAGAGCTCGCAGTCTGCAAGAATGCTCGCGATAGGGAGCGTGGAGGCCACAGCAACAGTGGAAAGTGAATGGACAGCCCAGCTCCAGGAGACTGCACCTTGTTATGTCCACCTGTGTGTGGGTATCCGTATACAAATATGAATATCCCCATCTCTAGTCAACAGACCTGAGCAGGGGTGGGTGGGTGGAGAAAATTGTCTCCCCTGAAGGGTTCAGAGTTCTAATAGGCTTTTTCTTCACATCAAGAGCAATCTAAAACCATTTATTATGTATTTGCCGCAATAAACATTGTTTGCTTGTGCATAATGCAAATGTTACACAGATCCTTACATATATTATTAGCTATATGCAGCATCTGATAGTAGAGAGGAAGGCTACTTTGTGGGGCAGCTCTTTGTAGATGGCAGGACTTTTGCTAGAGTTCTAAATATGCTGGCCATTATCTTCTCAGATATTGGCCTGAATATAGATTTTTTGTAGCTAAAGAACAGCAGAGGATAAAGAAATAATAGGGTTGATTTGATACAAGGCACATGAGGTTCTGTAACTAAGCTTCCAGGCCAAGCAGAAACAGAAAGAACAGCAACCTGTTGGGATTTAATCTGATCCGGCCAGTGCTGCTTATGAAATCATGCCAACATTGCAGGAGATGCCTGCAGCAAAAACACAAATGCCATGTTTAAGGATACCATTGCTTGGGTCTTGAACCAACAGCCCTTTCTGTTCAATGTACTTCCCAATCTAAGCTTTGCCCCTTAGGAATGCATGAAAAGCAGGGCCAACATTAACAAGAAGCAAACAAAAGTCACAACATAAATTATTTCCACTAAAAATCCAACAAGTTCGGCATCACAAAGATTAAAAACTGACATTCAGACATTCATAATGTCAACACTTTTTGAGCTTGCCTACACTTCAGTTCCCCTCAACTCCAATTTGCAGGATGTTAATTCACATGCCTCCACTATCTGTGTTATCTGACTGTGTACTCAGATACAGTACTTGTTGCCAAATTATAAGTGAACTGTGTGTATACACAGCAGGGAGCCAACGCCATGCCAAGAAGTTTCTTCCCAAGCTCTACTGGCACCTCCATTACCAACACAAACCCTCTGGTTGTTTACCAGCCTCACTGATTACTTCTTCCACGATTGTGCTCAGGACATACTTGATCGTGCATGACATTTTCTTTTCATACTGTTACTCAAAGTTTCACAAAAAGACAACAGCAAAAAAGCACACACAAAACCCTTATCAGGGAAGATTTCATTCATTGATTTCATTTCTTTCACACCAGAAACACAATGGAAGACAGTGTGTGCCTGATGCGTTATCACTTTGTAATAACAGATACAATGGAGTTCAGTAACAAATGATAGACAGAACAATCAGGTAAACAGGTAGTCACCTGAACACATTTCTTCTCCAAATAAAGCTACACCCAGCCTTTGTTGTGACCTTATGTGTCCTGTAGGCCTATTTCCAAACCCACTTTCTAGTGACCGATTCAGTGCCTGGCAAAAGCAAATGCTGTCTTTTCCCCTGAAGCACACTAGGTAAGGAGGAAGGGAAGGGAATGAGAGGAGATACTGCAGAGAGAGCCTGCTTTCTGGCTCTCCGGCCCTGTCTTCCTTTGTCTTTAGCTGGCATGTGGCCCTCAGTATATCAGTCCTGATGGAATGCACCATTTAACAGAAAAAAAAAATTACACACCCCTGATCACAATGATCTGCCCGTAACTTTCAGGGTTATGGCCCTAAGAGAGGTCTGCTATCTAGCTAAACAGAATGAAGATGGGCTGAAAGAACATGAGGGCATAGTGACCAACATATTCAGTGGGCAACCTTTGCTATCCATTATCTTCAAATCAACTCCATTCCCTGAAGGGGATAAACACACCGAGAAGAGAATGTGGTGGGAAAATATGAAGGGATACATAAGATGAGATCCAGCAAGACCCATGCCTATAAGTATATGTATTAGGCTGATACTTACTACAAGTTTTGAGAGGTCCTTAACCATGAGTGGGTTCAACTTCTCCATTCTCCTGACCTCTCCATCTGGCCCCAATTGCACCATGATACATAGAAGCTCTTTCTCATAGAGTCATAGAATAATGGAGTTGGAAGGAGCTTATAAGGCCATCAAGTCTAACTCCTTGCTCAATGCAGGAATCAAAATCAAAGTATATTTGCCAGACAATTGCCTAATTTTCTCTTGAATGCCTTCCAGTGTTGGAGCACTCACCACCTCTTTAGGGAATTGGTTCCATTGTCATACTGCGCTAACAGTTAGGATCTTTCTTCCAATATTCAACTGAAACCTAATTTCCTGTAACTTGTAGCTTGAGCCCATTATTACGTGTCCTGCACTCTGGGATCAGAGAACAGAATCTATCTATCCTATGAATAATAATCGTTCAAGGATTTGAGGGGCTATCATATTGCCCCTCAGTCTTCTTTTCTCAAAGCTAAACATACCCAGTTCTTTCAGTTTTTCCTCATATGGCTTGGTTTCCAGTCCCCTAATCATCCTTGTTGCTCTCCTTTTTGTCAGCATCCCTCTTAAAGTGTGGTGTCCAGAACTGGACACAATACTCAAGATGAAGTGTAACCGAATCGAGGAAAACTAGTACTTCAAAGGATTTAGAAACTATACAGTGGTGCCTCAACTTACGAACATCCCTACTTACGACCATTTTAAGTTATGACCAGCTCCAGCTGCAAAATTTTGCTTCTGCTTGCAACCAGAGCTTTCACTTACAAACATAAAAAGGCAGGGGGAAAAGGCAGGAAATTCAAATTTCTAACTGTAGGTGGCGATGAGGCTGCTTCTTTGTAGCTCTTTCGCCCCAGCAGTTAGAGTATGCACATCGGAGGAGACTTTGGACTGCCTCCTTTTGCTTCTAAGTGAGCGTGTGTGTGCATGTTTGCAGCAAGGCTTTGGGCTACTTGGTAAGGTAAGGTGCTGTTTTCTGCTTTTTAAAAACTGTTCTGGGTGTTTTTGCAGCGTGGTTTTTAGCTGGGAGGGTTATGTTTCTGTGCTGTGATGGATCTTGGGGGGTTTGTTTGGTGTTTTTTACCCCATTTCCAATGGATCTTGGGGTTTTTTTGTTGCTTTTTGGAGTGTTTTTCCCCATTTCTGATGGGTCTTGGGGCGTTTGTTGGTTGGGTTTTTCCTCCATTTCTGATGGATCTTGGGGGAGTTGGTTGCTTTTTGGTTTTTTCCCCCCATTTCCAATGGGTTTTGGGGTTTGTTTTGTTTTGTTTGACTTTTGGAGTGTTTTTTCCCATTTCTGATGGGTCTTGGGGGGCTTGTTTGTTGGTTGGTTCCCCCCCCATTTCCGATGGGTCCTGCATGCTTCCCTTGCTTTTTCCTTTGTTTTGTTTGCATTTTCAACATGCCCCCTTTGTTCTCTGTGCATTTCCGATCTACTTGTTTTCTGGGTCTTACATGCTTGATTGCTCCCCCCCCCCCCCTTGGCCAGAAGGGATTAATCGCGTTTCCAATGAGTCTTGCAGTAAATTTTTTGGTGATTTTTTTCTTTGACTGGAACGGATGAATTGCCTTTCAATGCATTCCTATGGGAAATGGTGCTTCAACTTACGACCATTTTGAGTTACATACACCTTCTGGAACGGATTATGGTCGTAAGTTGAGGCACCACTGTACTTCTGTTTAATGCAACCGGAAATCGCATTTGCCTTTTTCTGCAGCCACACTAAAATGCTGACTCATATTCAACTTGTGGTCTACAACAGCGGTCCCCAAGCTTTTTGGGACCATGGACTGGCTGAGCCTCTAAGGTGGGGCACCCCCCGCACTTGCGCAGGTGCGCTCTCTCAGGTGCATGCGTGAAGCGGTGGGGGAGCACGCGCGTGTGCCAGCACCAGTGTGAGCACTCCCCCATCCCTTCAGGCATAGGCCCGCATGAAGGGATGAGGGAGTGCTCACGCCGGTGCTGGAACACACGTGCATGCACAAAAGCAGCTGTGTGGAGGAAAGTGTGCGCGGGGGGGAAGGAAGTCTGTCTCCGCGGCCTGGTACAGCTCAGGCCACAGACAGGCATCAGGTCACAGATTGGTGGTTGACGACCTCTGGTCTACAACAATTCCAACATCCTTGTCACTTGTGTTATTACTCAGCCAAGTATCCCCGATCTTGTAACTGTGCTTCTTCCCACCCCTTAGGTGTAAAATTTTGCACTTATCCCTGTGAAATCTCATTCTTTTGTTTTCAGCCTAGTGCTCAAGCCTATCTCGATCATTTTGAATTTTGTTTCTATTTAAAAAGTATTAGCTCTTCCAATCAATTTTGTGTCACCTGCAAATTTGATAAGTGTTCACTGCACTGCCTCATCCAAGTCATTAATAAAAAGGTTGAAGATCCCTGGGGCCAGGACTGAGTCTTGTGGAATCCCATTTGCTGCCTTCTCCCAATCTGAGAAGGAGCCATTGATAAGCTCTCTCTGAGTAAAATTCTGTAACCAACTGTGTATCCACCTGACATTTGTGCTATCTAGCTGAGTTAGCTTGCTAATCAGAATATCACTGGACACTTTGTCAAAGGCTTTTCTGAAGTAAAGATAAAAGTTTTAAAATTGCTTGAAGAGTGACTACTCTATGATCTGCTCCTGAATTTTCCCTGAGACTGGTGCCAGGCTGACTGGTCCATTGTTCCCAGGTTCATTCTTCTTGCCATTTTTGAAGATAGGGACGTTAACTCTCCTCTAATTATCCAACACTTCATCCAATTCCCTTGATTTCAAGAAAATAATGGACAGTGGTTTGATGATCTCATCAGCCAATTCTTTCAATATTGCAGTTCATCCAGGATGGAGATCTGAATTCATTGAAAACAATGGTAATCCTTGACTATTGGTTATTGATCTCAAGGTGCAATCCTGTCCCTTCCACTTGTACTTCACATTTGCTTGGAGGGTCATAGATTGCCTTTTGAGAAAGACCAATCTAAAGTAGGAATTGAGCACTTTTACCTTTTCTTCGTCGTCTCTTATCATTTTTCTATCAACACCAAGTAGCTGAGCCATTATGTGTCTTTTGCTATGGATGTACCTGAATAATGTTTTTTGTTGCTCTTAGTGTTTCTTGCTAACCTCAGCTCATTCTCAGATTTTGCATTCCTAATGACCCCCCTGCAATTCTTTGCTACTTGTCTGTACTCTTCCTTTGTAGCCCAGCCTTCCTTCCACTTCCTATGTGTGTCCTTTTTTATTTTCAGCTCACCTCTGAGCTTTCTGTGAAATCACATCAGTCTTCTTTGCTGTCTTCCACTTTTCTTCAGAATTCACCTTACTGCTGCTTCTGTATTGGTTAGAATTGAATCATAGATAGATAGATAGATATCGACATCGACAGATAGATATAGATAGATAGATAGATAGATAGATAGATAGATAGATAGATAGATAGATAGATAGATAGATAGATAGATAGATAGATAGATAGATAGATAGATAGATAGATAGATAGATAGATAGATAGATAGATAAGACAGACAGACAGACAGACAGACAGACAGACAGACAGACAGACAGACAGACAGACAGACAGACAGACAGTGACTCCACCTCTCTTTCTATTCTTTGAACAATTTATATCCTTCACTTGCTGTATTCCAGTCATGGGAGTCATTTCACTAAGTTTTGGTTATCTCTATGAAGTCATATTTACCCTCCTCAACTAATATTTCCAGTTCTTCTTGTTTGTTTCTCACACCCCTGGCGTTTGTATATCGACACAGAAGATTGTGTGATTTGCGGCCTGATTTCCTTCTTACATGATTGGGCCCCATTAGAGCTGCTCAATTTGTTCCTTTTGTTCATCTGTCTATCTGAGCTTGACTTTCCCTCTTCCTTTCAATCCATTTTAAAGACCTCTTTAAGCATTTGTCCCAGTCTTTTTGAGGGACAAAGACTTGTGACCCACCATCTGCTAGGAGTCTACCTTCCAGGAAGTCTAGCCCAAGGTTCCAAAATCCAAATCCCTCATGTCAGCATCATTTTTGTATACAGTCATCATTATCTTTTCCCTTTTTATTTCTTGTCTGAGTACTTGTATGACAAGAAGACTATCCATGTTCCAAAGTTCTTGGTTTCCTTCACAGAGCTTTAAAGTCTGATGTGATTTCTTTGTAGTTCCTATTGGCTGTGTCATTTGTTCCCATGTGGATGAGAAGAAAGGGATACACCTCTGTGGGCTTTATGAGCAATGCCAATCCTCCTTTCACATCCCTAATCCAGCCTCCAGGAAGACAACATACCTGATGGGTCACAGATCTTCACAGTATATTTCGGTTTCAATCCCACACAGTAGGGAGCCTCCTACTACAACTACTCTTCTCTTCTTTTTGGAGGATGTGGGATCACTGACTCTACTTGACTGAGCTTCAGCCTCTCTCATGTCCTCCATGGGGTTTCCTGTATGTCTTCTTCTTCTGCTTGCTTTTTGCCAGAGTCTTCAAGAATCTGAAAGCAGTTTTGTAGTTTCCTGTGCAGGAGGAGTGTCACCTCATTCGTTTGCTCCTACCTGTGATTCTTTTCCATGCTGCCTCTCCCACTATGTTTGTTCACTCCTCAGCATTGTCCGCCACTTTGTCTTGCTGTTTTCCCACCTGCCGTGCTTTCCTTCGCTGCTGCTACTCAAGAGTTCTGACTATGTATTCCTCAGTCTTAAGTGTGGCCACTCACTACTTCAGTTCTCTCTTTTTTTTTCTTCCAAGTATTTCTTCCCTCCATAATCCCTTTTTTACTTTCTCACGTTTGTCCTTTCCTTTGTTGTGTCTGCCTTGAAGGATGCTGGGAAAGTCCACTAATATATAACTATATCCAGAAACCAAGACTTTTTTAAGGGACCACCCCTTGGCGTCCTACACCAAACTTCCCATAAAATTCCTGTTAACTCTCCCCATTCCCACACACCCCTGGACTCTGTCTCAGTTTTATTCCTCTACTGTGCTCTGTTAGGGGTCAGCAAACTGATAGTACTCACAGCTGCTACTTATAGCTCTCAGCAGTTATTAGGACATGGGCCTTCCTCTTAAGCTGAGCACATGGTGCTTCTGAAAAGGGAATTCCTAGGGATTACTCCAGGTCAGGGTTTGTTAATCTAAATAACTCACTTCTCTGCCTTTTGCCCTCTTGATCTCCCCTTTTCTTTTGTGTCTTCCTCCAGGAAACCCTTTCTTTACTACCCCTCCCCTGTCAAACTCCTGTTAGCTCTCCTTGTTTGCTTGATCTGGTCCCTCACTCCCTGGGGTCTGTCTCAGTTTTATTGCTATGCTCTGTGGAGAGCCAGCAAACAGAAAACCTTCTCCTTCTCCTTGCCTTTGTCACTGCTTACGTTTTTTTGAAAAGATATGAAACAGAGACTATCAAGGAGAAACAGTAAGATCCAGAAGCTATTCTGGGAAGGGGGAGTGAGATTAATAGTCAGCAGTGAGCCCCACGTTGGTTGGCAGGGGCTTGGCAGTTGCCCAAGAATGCCAACCTACTGATGCTGGTCCTGCAAAACACAAAAGATGGGGAGTTGGAACAGTAAAGGGAATCCACTATATATATGAAGCTCCAGCTGACACACACATTTTTATATAATAAAGGGAATCTGCTTTTCTCTGCAAAAACAAGAACTGAACACAAATAAAATAAATGCAGATGGACACTAGAAAATTAAGCACAGATACAGAGATGAAGGAAGGAATTTTTGAACATACACATACCATTTATGCATGGCAGTAGTGATGGAGGAAATGTACACACCCACATTCATGGCAACAGACGGGAGTTACGTTGCTTCCTCTCTCTGTTGCCATGCACATACTTTGTGTGTGTGTCTCCACATGATGCACTCCCCAATCATCATCTGGCATGTACAGGCCTATTATTCCCCTTCTTTTCTCCCTGAATGGGAAGACTTAGCTGATACACACACTCTCTCTCAGCCAAAGGACTGAAACACCTCTAGGATCCAAACAACACTAAATGTAATGGGAGTAAGGTGCTATAATATATTTGTCCTTTCACCATACATACATATGACATAGGAACACTACCAACAAAAGCCACTTTTGACATTACTTTTTCCAGCACAGAAAGGTAAACACTGTGTTACATTTGAATGTGCAAATATATAGCACAGATGGGGGCTGAGGCAGAAATAATGTATGGAAGGTACAATTATTTGTCACAATGTAGAAGTGTTAGACATGCACTCACACACTGAGACCCAGGTTTATATAAAGAATAAGGATCATTCATGTCAAAAAGCACACTACCCAGCAGAATGCAGGAAGAATCTGAAAAGGACAATAATATTTCATTGTCCTTCCTGCCCCCATTGCGCTGCCTTCATCTCTGCAACAGGCACAAAAGCTGCCCTCAAAATCTCTTTCCCTTCAAATCACTCTCCATAACACCAAGTTATGTCCACTTACACTGTGTACAGCAGGTGGGTTTTCATTGTATACATGCCCCAAATTCATTTGAAGGTGAAACATACATTTCTGACCCAATTCCCGGATCTACACTATGTTTACTAAGAAAATTAGTGCATTCTTGAGACCTACAGCAGGGAAGCTAAAAAGGTACAGACTAATGTTCACTACTGAGGGATAAGGCACTCTGTGTATGGTCAGAGATTCCCTCATGCTTCTTATGCCATTTCAGTTTTAAAACTTGTCAACTGCTCAAGAAAAAAAACTACAGGTATTTCATTTGTATGCCTTTAATCACATGCTAAATGTACATAATCAGCAAGCATGAAGCTTTTCACAGCAAGATCGCCTACCACAGCCTGCTCTGTCATATGTGAGGTGATCATATGTAAGGTGAACAGGCAAATTATTTGAAGTGCCATAAAAAGGCAACAGGTTTTTGCCATTTAATGTGTTACTATCATATTCTTACTGGGTGTGAAGAAGAGGTGTGCTTGTGAGATCTTCCACTTCAGGTGGCAACAACAACAACAACAACAACAACAACAACAACAACAACAACAACAACATCTTTGTTGGATCCTTTGAGAAGTACACACCTCAATGATGGGTGGAGAGCATATTTCCTTAAGTCACTTCTGCTACAGGCTAATGTCTGACATGGGAAGACCAGCTGAGAAGACCAGCTGTTTTAGTTCATCTTGTGGATACAAACAAAATGTTTTTTCACCTTGGGGCACCTAAGCATAGGCCTCATGGGCCCTCTGCGCAGCAGAGCAAGGAGGTGCAAAAATTCTGGATGTCATGACTGGTCAGCAAATAGTTAAGCCATTCAATATTGCTGAAGTCCCTACTTCCAAAGGAGGAGGGAAGGAACTGCTAGTTTTTTTGTCTCCTACATAAAAAAAAAAACAATCAGGCAGCAAAAACTCTGATCTCCAAAGCTGGGGATCCAGGCCTTGCTAGAAGAGCCCAGAAAGGGCTTTAAAAAAGAAAAAGCAACTCTATTCATCTTTTGACTAAAAGCAGCTGCAAGGGTTCAACCTAAGGATAAGCCTTCTCCCAGCTCTGGAAGTAAAAAAACTGCTCTCCGACCCGAGAGGAGGAGGCAAAGAGAGCGCGAGGGGTCCACCGCAAACCTGCCTTAAGGCAACGCACGCCCAGGTGCGCCCCTCAACCAGCCCGTCTGAGCGCCCGCACCTGCCCACCTGCAGGTGAGGCGCCCGGCTTTCGCGCCCTCCTCCTCCTCCTCTCGGCGCCCGGCGCTTCGCTGCCTCCAACTCCACCTGGCAGGAAGGGCAACGACGCGCCGCCCGCCAGCCTTGCGCGTAGCAGGAGGAGGCGGCGGCGGCGGCGGCGAGGAGAACCGGGCACCGGGCCGCCGCCGTCACAGCAGCGGGAGCAGCAGCAGCAGCAGCAGCAGCTCGGCTGACTCACCTCATTTTCCCCGCAGTCGAGCTCTGCGCAGCCGCTTCTGGCCGGCGCGTCCTTTCCAATGCGCAGCGGGAAGCTTCGCCGGGCCCGGGATGCGGCGGCGTTCCTGGGGCTGCCAAGCCTCCGCCGCCGCCGCCGCCGGCTCCTGGGGATGTCAGATGCTCAATGGAGGAGCACCCGTGAGGAAGAGGAGGAGGAGGAAGAGAGAGCCCGGCGAGAGCCGCATCGAGCGCTCAGTCCCGCTGCCTGGCGGGGCTCCGGCTGGCCGCCGGCAATGGCATCATCATCATCATCTTCTTCTTTTTCCCGTCTGGCCAAGGGCGCTAACTGGGCAGCTGCTCCTCGGCGCCTGCCAGCCGGTCCAGGGGCCCGGCCATCTTCCCCCCACTCACTCACCCACCCTCACCGCCTTTCCTGGGATATGTGGCGGGCGAGGGTGGGCGTGGGACGGGCTGGAGCGGAGTGGAGCGGGGGGGGAAGAGAGAGGGGGAGGGAGAGAGAGAGACGAGGAGGAGGAGGAGGAGGAAGAGGAAGCCGCGCACAAAGCCCGTGGGGCTCTCTTGCCCGCCGCCGCCGCTGCTGACAGACACTTCCGCCAGCCTGTCTGCCGCCGCCTTCTCTCCCCCCTCTCCCCCCCACCCTCCGCTTCCTCAGGCTCTCGCAGGCAGGCACGGCGGCGGACCTGGCAGAGCCCCTCAAAGCACGCGCAGGCAGGGGCGAGGAGGAGACACGCGCGCGCACGCACGGGGAGGCTCGTGCAGGCGGCGGCCCCGACGCGCCGGAGCGCGCGCCCGCGCCTGCGCGTGCCTTCAAGCACTTTCCGTCTCTTAACTATCCCTTGGTTCTCTCTCAATCAATCTCTCTCGCGCGCTTTTCCCCCCACCCTCCCTTTCTGTTTCCTTGGGGCGCGGGAGAGCGGGTTGGATTTAAAAAAAAAAAAAAACAAAGTCGGGGTTGGGTTGGGTGTTACCTCCACTTGCTGGCTTGACCGTGAACGCAGAAAAAAGTCGTTGGAAAGCCCATGAGAAGGATATAGCGAGGACGAAAGGTGTGAGGGTGGTATAAGCTTTGGAGGGAATGGGTCTAGAGTGCGATGATCTCTCAGTTCCCCCTATGGAGCTGGACTGGATGGGAAATATCATCTGCCAACTAAGAAGAAATGTATTCCAGGCCATCGGGAGAAAGCCAGATTGTTTTCCCATATTAGGTTGATACCTATGTGGGGAAACCTTATATATATATATAAAACCTATATAACCTAAATATATATACAGTATATATATTTAAAAGCACAACATTGTGTGCACGTAGCTTTATTTATTTACTTTTTGGATTTATACTGGAAATGTACTATAGTGTCATTTTACAAATGGCCATTTTTCCTTAATGAAGGATCTGGAGTAGCTTTTTAAAAGGCCACTCTTGGAAACATCAAATTTTCACTCTGATGTTCAATAATTGTAATTATTTTTAATTGAGATTGATCCTTTTGAATACAGTACTATCCTCCTCCTAGCTATTCCTGCCCAGGCTACCTCCACCTCTGAGTGCCTGGGGAACATTGAAACCATTTTTTAACCATTAAGAAGGCTTCCGTTTCTTGCATGAGGCAGAAGATTGCAGATATGAGGCAAATTTACATACCGTTCAAAGCAATGTAAGAAATTGACATATAATCATCACCATATAACCATCAACAGCCTTGGCTCTCCAGCATTTTAGACAGAGCCATTTTCCAGACCTACATGGAAATACCAGAGACGGAACATGAGAATTTTTGCATGCAATGTTCATGCTGCTCTGAACTGAACATAGGGACAAGCCCCTGCTACAGGCCTACTGGCAGGGAAAGCTTCTTGGGCATTGCAAAGAAAACAATTATTTCAAAGATCCAAAGTACCTCCATCACTGTAAAAAAAGAATGGGCCAAAATCTCAATCCCAAAGTTTGGGATTGCCAGGCCTTGTGAAGTTTCATCAGTAAGACATTTTACATTAATTTAATTGTGTGCCATAAAGCTGATTCTGAATTGTACTGACCCTTACAGGGTTTTCCAGATGGTTCTCTCCCCTTTTGATGGCACTCAAGGCTGCACAGGGAGCAGGTGATCGTAGTTGACCCCTCTCCTGGGAAGCATGGCAGGGGTTCAAGCTCTCACCCCTGGCACCACAACCTGGTGCTACAACCTGTTAGAAGCCTGTGAAAGACCAATGTCTATGTTTCTTGGCTTCAGTTGGGCCATGCAAATGTGACACACCTACCCTCTTTATTAGATTGATTCCAAGCATTAGCTGGTCACTCTTTGGGGGCCCTAGAAGAAACCTTTACATAGCAGAGTACAGTATATATATTAGCCTTACATCACTCTTTAATTTATTCATCCAGGTAGAACAGAAAAAGGACCAATTAAGGGTGAACTTGTGCCTTTCTCCCAACACAATCTGCTCCAACCTTACTCCCTCTGAGCACACCACATCTTGTCTCCTTTTGGAAGCTCAGCAGGGGCAGATCTGACAAGTGTTTCAATGGGGCACCACCAGCAATCTGTAGGTAAGGTTACCAAAATAATTTGTCCTGAAAGCTGTAGGCTGTGATTTGGAACTTATGAAGAAGGCAGCGTAAGTTCCAAATCACAGATCTGGTGTAATTAAACTCTGGAGGTAGATAGAGAAACTTAGCGAGCCTTGGATGGGGGTTACAACTTGTCATTAAAAGGATTGTGCTCCCTCTGAATAAGTAAATGTACAGCTTGGAGTTGCTTTTGTAAACATTGTCTGATGGACTATGGACCAACTGGATCACATGGCAGCTGCAACAAGAGTGCCTTTACATAGATTCACCTGCTCTAGGGGAAGTGGATTTGGAAACAGTAATCTATGCCTTAATTACATCCCAATTAGATTACCATTGCACACTCTATATGGAATTACCATTGAAAAATTTATTTTATTTATTCCATTTATACTCCGCCTATCTGGTCATTACGACCACTCTAGGCGGCTTACAACACAAAATACAAGATACGAGAACAATATATAGATAAAAAGGAATTTTTACACAATTAAAGAATTCTATAAGATGTCCGAGCAGCCTTCAGTCGACCCCCGCATTCCGAGCTCCGGCTCCATTGGGTTCCTTCCGCTCCTGCTCCTCTGTTCACTCCAACTCGCAGCAGCCGGGAATTCAAAGCTCTCCTGTGCACACACACAGCGCCACAGGTCAGGTAGGGCGAAAGGCAGTCCAGAGGGGAGGAAATAGAATAAATGAGAAGCGAAAAATAACTGAAAAAGTGTGAAAGAGTGAGAAGAAATGGGGGGAGCAAGCCGGGGCAGCGGTGGTAAAATCGCTACCCGCCCGCCACCGGCGCCATCTTAGAGAAAAAAGGAAAGATGATCAGAAGCCACAGCTGCTGCAAAATACAGCTGACAGACTGATTTATGCTTTAGAGCAGAGGTCCCCAACCCCCAGTCTGAGGCCCATGGCCGGTCCATGGCCTGAGCCCTACTGGGCTGCGGAGATCTCCCCCCACCCCTGCACACACTCCCCCCCACAGCCTGTTTGCGCCTGCGTCCATGCATGTGGCAGCACAAGTGCTGCACCGTCCTTTGTGCATGTGCACAGGCACCCTCACACCCACGAGTGCTGCGCCGCCCTTTGTGCATATGCACAAGTGCCCACGTGCCTGCATGAGTGCTGCACCACCCTTCACACATGTGCACAAGCGCACACGTGTACCTTCGCACATGCACATGAGCGCAGGGGGATGCCCCTTTCCCCAGCCAATCCGCGGGGCTAAAAAGGTTGGGGACTGCTGGTTTATAGACCATCTCCAGTCTTCAACTGTATTGGCTTCCTCGTTCAAGTCAGGGTGCTGGTTTTGCTGACAACATCCTAAATGACTTGGGGCTAAGCTACCTGAAGCACTGCCTCCTCTTATTTTGAACCTGCGCAGAATTTGAGATTTTGACTGGAAGTTGTGTTCCAGCCACCTATGATTATCAGCCCATCGTGTTAAGCCTCCTCTTGAACATTTGAATAAAAGCTATTTCTTCTGCAGCATCTCTAGTTGGAGCATAAACTTGCATGATAGTTAATGTTGGTAGGTTTTCCAAGAAGTATGACTGGTTTTATTTTGTCAGACCTAGCATTATGACCCATCGTTGCTGGAACCACTTGTATTGGTTCTTGCCTTCCCATTGGATTAACTGAGTAACCCTCAGATTTATAACGCTGCAGGAGAGGGGGGATTTTGTGCTGGGGTAACACCTATCCTCCATATTATTTTACTTAGGTTTCGTGCTCTGGAGAGGACACCAGCTTCACATACAGCGTTGAAACAACACAGGAAGTAGTAGTTACCAGTTATAAGTCTTTGCTCTGTTGGCGTAAAGCATGACGCCAGGGGTCACCTCTGACAGTGCACCTCACTAGGTAGCTACCACCTGCCTTAAACTGGACAGCCCCCAGCCAGTAAGGTGCTGCCTCGCCACAGTCTGTTAACCCCACGGGGTGCGTGGGGTTTAGGGTGAAAACCAGCAAGCAGATAGATAACCCTGCAGCATGCAACAATCATAAGAAAACTTCTGCCCTAAAGTTGGGCACCTGGAATGTTCAGACAATGACCCCCGGCTTTTCTGACAACCTGCAGGAAATAAACGATGTGCACAAGACAGCTGTCATCGACATGGAACTAAGTAGACTGCAGATGGACATTGTTGCCCTGCAAGATATGAGATTGCCAGACTCGGGATCTGTCAAAGAAAAAAAATTCTCATTTCTCTGGCAGGGAAAACCATTGAATGAGACCAGGGAATATGGTGTTCGCTTTGTGGTTAGAAATACTCTGCAGAGATCCATTGTTCCGCCTACTGTGGGGAATGAAAGAATCCTGTCTCTACAGCTCCACTCAGCAAAACCGGTCACCTTCATTAGTGCATATGCAGCAACACTGTCGTTCACAACAGAAGTCAAAGACAAATTCTATGATGATCTGGCAGCTACTATTTTAAAAAAAACAAACCCCGAGAGAGAGACACTGTTTATTCTCGGAGACTTTAACGCTAGAGTTGGTGCTGATCACAATTCTTGACCGAATTGTCTAGGTTGCTTCGGCATTGGGAAGATGAACGAAAATGGCCAACGCTTGCTGGAATTTTGTGTCAGCAACATGTTCTTTAATACGAAGTTTCAACACAGAGTCTCTTGGAGAGACCCAAGATCAAAGCATTGACATCAGTTTGATTTCATCCTCACTAGATGCTCTAGCCTTCCTAGTAGTACGATCACACACAGGTATCAGGGCACTGACTGTGATACTGATCACTCCCTGGTGTGTAACAGACTAAAACTGCGAATGGATTGTATCACATGAAAAAGGAAGGAAGACCACGTATTGACATCAGATAGAGAAAAGTGGAGGAATTTGCTCAAGTGCTTGAAGAAACTCTTCCAGGTCCAGCTGGTGCAAATGCACTTGAACGATGGGAATATTTCAAGAATCATGTTTATATCACTGCCTTGTCCGCATTTAGCAAGAAGACCAAAAAGACAGCAGACTGGTTTGAAGCCCATTCAGAGGACTTGATGCCAGCCATTGAGGAAAATAGAACTCTAGCAGCATACAAAGCCTGTCCCACTGAGTTTAACTTTGAGTTTCTTGTAGCAAAGTCCAACAGGCTGCCAGGAACTGTTCTAATGATTATTGGCTTCAGCTCAGCTCTCACATACAGATAGCAATGGACACAGGTAACATCAAGGGACTGTATGACAGTATCAAGCAGGCTTTAGGTCCAATAAAGGAGAAATCTGCTCCTTTGAAGACTGCTACAGGCGTGATCATCCAGGACCGAGCACAGCAGATGGAACGCTGGGTGCAGGACTACTCTGAACTATATTCCAGAGAGAATGTAGTAACCAAAGAGGCACTAAATAACATCGAGTGCCTGCTTGTCTTGGAAGAGTTGGACAGTGAACCAACTTCAGCAGAAAAAAAAGTGGCCTTGGATTCAAAATATGAGAGGCCATGATGCACTGCCTGCTTCCAAGCTGAACACTCAGATGTCAAGGTTTCCCATCTGTTGAGGTCCATTCCTAAGGCCTTCAGATCCCGCTTGCAGATATCCTTGTATCACAGCTGTGGTCTCCCTCTGGGAGGATTTCCCTGCACTAATTCTCCATACAGGAGATTATTTACAATCCAACCATTAGCCATTCTCATGACATGCCCAAGCCAATGTAGACGTCATTGTTTCACTAATGTGTACATGCTAAAAATTCCAGCTCATTCTAGGACTACTCTATTTGGAACTTTGTCCTGCCAGGTGATACCAAAATGCGTCGGAGACAATGCATATGGAACGTGTTCAGCTTCCTCTCCTGCCGTGCACAAATGGTCCAGGACTCACTGCAGTACTGGAGTGTACTCAGGACACAGGCTCTATAGACCTGGAGCTTGGTATATACCGTCAGCTTTTCTTTAAAGCCATACTCTGTTTGTGAGTCTAGAGAAAATTGTAGCTGTTTTGCCAATGCAGCTCAATGTCTAGGGAGAGAGACTTTAATGCCAGAGTTGGTGCTGATCACAGTTCCTGGCCTACTTGTCTAAGCTGCTTTGGCATTGGGAAGATGAACGAAAATGGCCAACGCGTCCTGGAGTTTTGCTATTATTATGGTCTTCTGTGGCGAACAGCAAAAGAAAAGTATAAATAATACTTGTTACTAATTAAGCAATCAGATTAAAAGCTGAAAACACTTCTAGTTGTGATGTGCAGAGAAGCAAAAGGAAGGTTTTATTCGTTTTGAAACCTGGGATTTCAGAAGTATGAATCAAAGTAAACTTTAAAGCATGAAGTTGAGCATTTAAACACTGCAGTATTTTATGTGAGTGAAGTGGGCAGAAATAGGCCATTTCCAATTAGATAATTACAAAAGTTTTTCACAGTGTAGATTTTGAGCTAATAGGTCCACCACTGACATGGTATTCTCCCTCAGAGAGTTGCAGGAGAAATGTAGGGAACAACAACAGCCACTCTTTGTGGCCTTCATAGATCTCACAAAGGCCTTTGATTTGGTTAGCAGGGATGGCTTTTTAAAAAATACTTCCCAAGATTGGATGTCCACCTCGACTCCTTAACATCATCAGGTCCTTTCATGAGGAAATGAAGGGCACTGTAGTTTTTGACGGCTCAACATCAGATCCCTTTGATATCCGAAGTGGAGTGAAACAGGGCTGTGTCCTCGCACTGACTCTGGGACCTTTTTGCTGTCGTGCTGAAGCATGCCTTTGGAACTGCAACAGAAGGTGTCTATCTCCAGACTAGATCAGATGGAAAGATCTTTAATCTCTCTAGACTGAGAGCAAAGTCCAGCTGAAATGCATGTGGGGCTTCCTCTTTGCCAATGATGCAGCTGTTGTTGCCCACTCTGCTGAAGACCTCCAAGAACTCATGAATCCCTTTAGCAAGGCCTGTCAAGACTTTGGATTAACAATCAGCCTGAAGAAAACACAAGTCATGGGGCAAGGCGTGGACTCACCTCCCTCTATTACCAGCTCCAAACAAGAATTGGAGGTTGTTCATGACTTTGTGTAGCTGGGCTCAACAATCTCTGACACTCTCTCCCTAGATGTCGAGCTGGATAAACGCATTGGGAAAGCAGCTACCACGTTCTTTAGACTCACAAAGAGAGAACGGCTGAATAAGCAGCTGATGGCATATACCAAGATCCAGGTCTATAGAGCCTGTGTCCTCAGTAGACTCCTGGCAGGAGAGGAAGCTGAACACGTTCCATATGCGTTGTCTCTGATGCATTTTGGTATCACCTGGCAGGACAAAGTTCCAAATAGAGGAGTCCTAGAACAAGCTGGAATTTTTAGCATGTATACATTACTGAAACAGCAATGTCTACGTTGGCTTGGGCATGTAGTGAGAATGTCTGATGGTCAGATTCTAAAAGATCTCCTGTATGGATAATTAGTGCAGGGAAATCATCCCAGAGGGAGTCCACAGCTGCGATACAAGGATATCTGCAAGGAGGATCTGAAGGCCTTAAGAATGGACCTCAACAGATTGGAAATGTTGACATCTGAGCATTCAGCCTGGAGGCAGGCGATGCATCATGGCCTCTCACATTTTGAAGAGACACTTGTCCAGCAGGCTGAGGTAAAAAGGCAGTCCCGAAACGAGCAAAATCAGGGAGCTGGACAGGGGACAGATTGTATATGTCTTCAGGGTGGAAGGGATTGTCACTCTCAAATTGGCCTTCTCAGCCACACTAGATGCTGTTCCAAGTCTTCCATACAGAGCATGTTACGTTACCATAATATTTCGAGACTGAAGGATGCCTAATCTAAATCTTACTGAAGAGTTTAAAAACATTGTATTCGCGAAGGCTTTCACAGCCAGGATCTAATGGTTGTTGTGGGTGTTTCGGGCTCTTTGGCCGTGTTCTGAATGTTGTTCTTCCTAACGTTTCGCCAGTCTCTGTGGCCGGCATCTTCAGAGGCAGCACTCTGTGCTCTGTCCTCTGAAGATGCCGGCCACAGAGACTGGCGAAACGTTAGGAAGAACAACATTCAGAACACGGCCAAAGAGCCGGAAAAACCCACAGCAACCACTTTAAAAACTATTTGTTCTTGGTGTTTTGCTGCAGTTTTTTCTACATGTTTCTTCAAATTCTTGGCTACCAGTCACAAATAAAGTCTATGTTATAGTTTCTATACAGTAAATTGGATACCCAGTATGGCAGGGGTTCCAGACTTTTCTGATTGGCGGATGCCTTGAACAGTGGCAGTGGCGGCAGAGCAGGAGGAACAGTGAGAGTTGGGACAAGAAACAAAGAAGTACGAAGGAGCCGGAACTGGAGCTTGAAGAGCAGCAGCAGTGCCAGCTCGGCAAAGAAACAGACAGAAAATTCTGCTGTGCTGCTAGCTGAGTTTAGTGGTGCCCTGGTGCACTGCAGAGGATAGAATGATGGACTAGGACTCAGGAAGCCTGGGTTCAAATCCCCACTCAGCCATGGAAATTCACTAGGGGAGTGGAACTGGTAAAACCACTCCTTAAATATCTCACTTACCTTGAAAGCCCTATTAAGGTCCCTATAAGTCGGTTCCAGCTTGACAGCGCATAACAAAAACAACATTGACTACAGAAAAGTAGAACAGACAAGAGTCCAGCAATGAGGATTTGATTTTACTTCATTTGAACATATACATATACATAAAAGGGGAAGGGTTATAGTCAACCCGGTGTACTGAAGTTGCTTTAGGATGTTTTACTTTTATCCAGAAGCATACAAAAACTTTAGTATTGAATTTAATGCATATTGAATTATATAAAGATAACAGAAATCAGAACAATTCACCTTGATACATGATGCTTATTCGTAGCCTGCTCTTTCGGTGTAATGGGTTGGAGATGCTTTTAAAAAGCCTTGAAGTTTTTCAAATATCCATTGAAAGAACTCAGACAACCCATGCTTCAAAGTTTGATTAATTTGCGTGTTTTTGTCCACTATGAAAAAAAAACACCATTCAAATTTTCAGACCTGTTTATAACTCTGTTCTTTTAAAATCTTTAGGTACATTCTCCAATGTAAACAACAATTTTCAGTCTGTGTCACAATCAAAATGTATAAGGCCTTCTGAACTCCTATGCCACCTCCACTTTTTACTTCAATGCAAAACACAGTAGTCTTTTGTACTACAAATATCGGTCCATGCAAAACCCACAGAAAGGGGTGGTGGTGGAGGAAGTTATTTATTAACATGTAGGTCACCCCAGCCTTTTGCTGTTCGAAGTGGCTGCATCACACAATCCAGCACCAGATCTTCTGCAACATTGTCAGAGATCCTGGGACACACATCTCTTTAACAGCATCCTGCTTGATTGCTACTGCTAAAAATACTACAGCCACAAAATATCACTGGGTTGCTTATAGAGTGCTGCTGGCTCTCTTAATGGTTCATATATGTTCACTTCCCCATCTCCCCTGCAGATTTATGGTACACTCAGAGCTCTCTTTGTACATAGTCTTCTTGGCCTTGAAATACGAATATACAATATCCATAAGCAATACACAAGTAAAGCTTAGAATGCCTTACTATTTCTTACAAATTTCCAAAAATTGTACACATGTATATAAGGTAGTAATATTCATGCTGATCGATACCCAGATTGGTTTACTCTGTCAACTGAGCAATTGAGATGTGATCAGGCTGGTTATTTATTTTGAAATAAGAAACCGATCATATACTTGTTTAAAAAAAAGGCAAGACATCTGGAATCAGGTTACCTGAAGAAGTAATCCCTGCTGAGATATTCAAGTTAAAACTGGGGTACAACCTGCTGCTTCATTTTAAAAAGAATATAAATCTCGGCACTATCCAGCAACTGTTAATTCCACCGAAATCAGTAGACTAAAGTTAATTGAAACTGAGTACCGTTACAGGCTGTTGTATGGAAATGAATTAGCAAGCACATTTTGCTGGATTGTGTCCTCTTCACTTTAATGTTTGCTATGCCAGAAGGAAAAAAAATATGTTAATATATATTCTAACATTCACATTTTCTTATTTAAATAAGTTCTGTGGTGTGGGAGAAGCTCTACAACAGTTGCTGTGTAAAATGTCTACTTCATTCCACATGGCGAATACTGTGTATGGAAGCACCTTCAAAGTGAACGTTGCAGAACAGTTCAGCAGCTTATTGATTTGATACTGTCCAGCATGAGTCAAGCTTCCAATATCCATTTTTCCCTTTTCACTAGAAATGAAAGTACCATAACTTTTGCAACAATAGATATTCTAACTATGTAGCTAGACAGTATAAGGTGTAAATAACGAAACTGTGAAGCACATATATGTAGTAGTAGAATAGTTTTTAAAGTAATTATTTAATAGAAAATATCTGTTCAACTGTGTAATCCGTGTCTTCATTTTAAACCTGTGCTGTTTTGTATGTTGTACAACAAAGAGGAAAAAAAGAGGGGAGAAAACTGCTGTTGTTTTAAAGTGATGCTCAAAGAATTACTGAAATAAGTACGGTAGCCAGCCAAAGACATAGCTTTCCTGAGGTCTGCAAGGATTTTAAACTTATAAATCACAGTGACTAGGCTAGACGGAAACCATACTGTTAAATCTTAAATACAGTTTTTACACAATGTTGGTGAATAGCCAGCTCTTGGTTACACATGTTCATACAAAGTCTCCTCTAAATGACTCGCCACTGCATAATACTGGTGTCTTTTCCTCCTGTAGAGATGAGATGAGTATCTTCATATAGAAAATCTACATTGGTTACATGACTACTGTGCCCACCATACATGTGACTTGGAGCCTGAAAGACAATCAATAAATAGAGTATCATCAATAACTGAAGCATGTACATTGGTAATGAGAGCTGTTATGAAAATCAATGTTGTCAGTTACAGTCAGGCAAAAAAAAAACATTGTGATGCTCCAAAAGACAAAGTCATCGTCATAACAAAAGCAGGGGCTTCATCTGCTTATCACTAATGAAAGATCCATTGGTAGATGGCACAAACAAGTAGTCTGCGTATTGCCATTTTTCACAAAATTGTTAGATTTTGTTCAGCATAATTAGTTGCTGACAGCATGTATATGGAAGGCACTCCAGTATATTATTGCATTTTACATCTAGAATATATAAATGGCCCTCTGTGTCTAACCACGACTACTGTGTTGTCAACATAGTCTCAGTGCAACTTAATAATAATCTGGGATTATTTCTGCTTGCCTGAGGCTGCACAAGCTGACTGTTCTCCTATGAAGTAGAGTAGGGAATCAAACTCCTGATTCCTAACTCCAGAGCAGGTGCATCAACCCACCGAACTTATCCAGCCAATCTCACATTTTCATTTACTGTGCCATTTTATAATGACTATAAACCACTGAGCCTGTTTACCTATATGTAAGGCCACAGTGGAGTTTTCTGCACTTTTATTTTCTAAAGGAATAGTAGACTCCATAGACTCATGAATGAGATCACACATACCACTTTTCGAAGTAATCACCTTCAAGTTTCTGCATTGTAGCCACTGTATTAAATCACTACTAAATTAGTTTCCTAACAAGGTGGCCAAAATCCTGTTATGGAGTTATACTCAGAAGCGTAATGCCATATCTTGCAGTAACAAACTGTAATTAGTTGGGAGTGAGCACCTGGATTCCTGGTCACATGCCAAACCACCCTCATTGGTGTTCAATGAGGAATCCAACCAGTGTGTTGTTAATTAATGTCAATTTGGTATGGCAAGTTATGCCACTGTCTTTCCACCAGCATAACTCCACAACAAGGTTTTGGCAAATAATAGTTTATGTCTAGAAAACAAGAAGTGCAGATGGAACAGTGTCTTCCTTTAAATTGGCAAGACATTTACAAGCAGTACCACTTATTTGTTAGAGAAAACAAATACAGTGGTGCCTCAACTTACGAACGTCCCAACTTACAACCATTTTGAGTTATGACCTGCTCCGGCGGCAAAATTTTGCTTCGACTTGTGACTGGAAAAAAGGCAGGGCAAAAAGGCGGGGGATTCAAATTTGCTAGCCATTGGTAGGCGAAGAGGCTGCTTCTTTGTAGCTCTTTCGCCCCAACGGTTAGAGTGAGTGAGATTGGAAAAGGCTTTGGATTGCCTGGTAAGATAAGGTGCTGCTTTCTACTTTTTAAAAACTGTTCTGGGTGGGTTTTGCACGGAGGGTTTGGGCTGGAGGGGTACGTTTCTGTGCTGTGTTGTTTTGTTTTTTGTTTTGTTTTTTGCAGCCCCAGTGCCTTTGGGGCTTGCTCTGCTGTTTATTTTTGGTTTGGGGGTTTGGTTCTTTTTGGCAGCCCTAGCACCTTCGGGGCATGCTTTGCTGTTTATTTTTTTTAAGCCCCAGTGACTTCTGATGGGGCTTGCTGTGTGGTTTTTTTTTAAAAAAATAATTTTTAATTTTTGGGCCAGAACAGATTAATCGCATTCCAGTGCATTTCAATAGGAAATGGTGCTTCGACTTATGACCATTTCGAGTTACATCCATCTTCTGGAATGGATTATGGTCATAAGTCGAGGCACCACTGTTATCAGTTAATTCAGTTCTTTCAGAATTGGATTGCTATGAGTTTGACTGTCCTGAATTAAAGGCCTTTCCCCAGCAGTGCTCCAAGCAATGGGCATAACATCTCAAAACACCTTACCCTCTGCATCAGAGAAATCCACATACTGTGCTGTGTCTCTGTGCACACCCTTGGTAACCAATGGCACAAAGACTTATCCAGAGAGAAGAATCTTTTAAAAGTTATGCCTGCTACGTGGACAAGAGCTTCTGGAAGCTCTTGACAAAGGATTTGTAAATCTTAAATGGCTCAATAGACTTTGGGATAATTATTTTTTTGTTGACAATTTTTAATAGGTTTTGCTTCAAAGTAAATGTGTGTAAGATTTAGGCATCCTTCAGTCTCGTAAGATTATGCTCGAAGTATTTCTGCTACTATTTTTCACATAATCTGCTGTGTAGAATGACTGTGTGGCACACTTCTTTAATATTTCATTGAAATAGTATTTCACAGAATTATAATGTGTGAATGTTTTTTAAAATTCTAATGTGCAGACCTATACAGACCACTATATGTGTTCACTGAATATAAGTCTAGAAGTGGAAACTCATAATAATAATAACCTTTAATTTAAATTAAAAATGAAACAATAAAATCGAATTTATCAGTAAGTATGTCTGATGTCCACAAAAGTTCAAATTAAAAAATATATAAAACTTAGTCTTTAAGGTGTCACCATGCTTTTGTCTTTTTTTACTTTTTATTTCTCTTTTGCTTTTACTTATTTTGATTAGTGTTAATGTTTAATTATAATATTGCTGTAAGTTGTTATTTCAAAGCTCTATTAAAATTCCTAACAGCAGTAAAAGCTCGGATAAATGATCAAGAATCTTAGAATTGAGAGCTGTTTATGAAACCATCCCTTTCAACACTGAAAGAGTATTCTCAAATGTAGCTATTGCCTTACCCTAAACTGTGAACATGGATACGAGAAGAGATGTACTTTCCCAAAGTCATCACCAGTTGATAACAATTTCTTCCCATGGGAGCGACAAACAGCATTAATATCTGTGCCATCTGAACCTTCTGGCCACACACCTGAAATGTGGAGGAACAATTTCTTTAATAATCTGTATTAAACATCCCGACCTACTAATCAAATCCACACTCATCTACCACTTGTCCATTTCACGTCTTATCTGAAACTGTGGCATTTAGCATAGCATATGTCACTTCTAGCCTTGTGCTAGAATTGAAAAAGGGATCACACTACACATGCTTAGATACAGATCATTGTTTCAAGGATATTTTTGATCTTTAAAATACACAAAATTTTATGCTAAGTAAACCTTGAGAGTCTTTAAGGTGCCACAAATGTTTTCATGTATTACACAGCATACCCTTGAGATTCAGAACAAGAGACAGTGAAGTGATGAAAATTAAAAGCTGTTTTGCTAACGAAGTAGTATGGACAGTTTATGAGGAACATGGCACACTTACCAAAAACATGGAATCCTAAAGTACAGGTGTAAGTAGCCCATTCTATATCTCTAGTGGTTTCCACACTTACTACCTGTTTACAAGCTGAAGGAATCCCTGTAAAAGGTAGGGGAGAATGGGAGAGAGAGAGAGAAACAGAGCACCGGCATGAATGCTATAAAGTTGAATGAGAATTAAATTGAATTTAAACTCTATTCCTACACAGACCTACTGAACTGAATGGGACTTACTTCTGAGTTGCCCTATATAAGACTGTGCTATACATAGATTAAATAATACAGTACGTCTTTTTTCTGTAATGGTTTGTTATTCATATTAGAAATACATTGGTAGCTAAGAATGAACTCCGTACCAAGGACAGAATACTAGTTGTTACTCACAGTATAAGATTTCATAGTCCCCTGAATTAGACACAAGGTACTGAGAATTAGCAGACCAGTCCAAGTGAGTAATGAAGCTGGAATGACCCTATGAAGAGATGCATTATATTAATTCCAACAACATAACAACCGCCAACAGAATGACTAGTACATATAAAAAGCTACACTGAAAGGTACACTGAAGCCTAATTTACATTTATAAGCAGTGGGTTGGTAGCATCTCAGGTCACTACCTTGGAACTGCACGCTCCAGTCCAAATACCAAGGCTCTTCAGTGTGGTAGAAAATTGTGGTGTGTGTCTACCTACACTTAGGATGCACATACTGTATTAAAAAATGAAGTGGGGGGGGGAATGAAAAGCTGTTGGGGATGGCCAGAGATCCAAGCACTGGAAAAAATCTAGTTTAGTATTTTATATGCTTTCACAATCCTACCAGGATCAGATTGGGCCACACTATTAAATTAAGTAAAAAAAACAAAGATACAAGTCTGTCCACAACGTTTAAAAGACAGAAAGAGAGACCATGTGATAAGGAGGAAAAAAACTGCTGAAGATAGACCATAACCATTTCCGGAAACAGTTTTCATTTGTACAGAGCTTTAGTGGTGGCACTGCAGGTTAAACGGCAGAAGCCTCTGTGCTGCAAGGTCAGAAGACCTGCAGTCGCAAGATCGAATCCACACGACGGAGTAAGCCCCCGTCGCTTGTCCCAGCTCCTGCCAACCTAGCGGTTCGAAAGCATGTAAAATGCAAAAAATGCTAATAAATAGGTACCACCATGGTGGGAAGGTAAGGGCGTTTCGTGTCTAGTCCCGCTGGGCATGTGACCACGGAAGACTGCCTTTGGACAAATGCTAGCTCTATGGGTTGGAAACAGAGATGAACACTGCCCCCTAGATTCGGACACGACTGGACAAATTGTCAAGGGGAACCTTTACCTTTAGTGGTGGTGGAATAGAATATTTTTAATTTTAAAGGATGACTTACAAATTGTTTTAAAATGTTGTGTGTCTTGAATATTCATGGCTATTAACAGTTAAATCCAATTTGTATTACTATGGCGGCAGCAGCATGATAAAAACTGGATTTAACAATTTTATTTCCTTTCCCCACTTTAGTTTTCCATGTTCCTTGAAAATCAATGTACATAGAGGTAAGGCCACCTATGCATTTCACAACGATTTTAAACAAGCAATAAAGCAATTACTTACTGAGCATTTGCCAATTCTACTGTATTTCCTCCCATTGTCATTAACACTGTATATATAAATGCAATTATCATGAGAACCTATTGCCAAGAAATTGCCATCTGCAAAACAAAAATAGAATACACATATATGTAATCATAAGGTTGCAGTCCTACTGACATATGAACCAGTGATGCATCATGGCCAAAAAGTATAAAACATTAAAATTAAGCAGTGAGATATTTCTCCCCATTAAAAACATTTCCAGATGGCAAAAAAAATCATATTGGCCAAATTCCACAGGCTGTCCCCTCCTCCTGTATGAATTTCTCCTTAACTGTAAGTCATTTGAGAAGACGTTCTAGGCATTAGAGCAGTGGTGTCGAACTGTGGCCCTCCAGATGTTCTTGGCCTTCAACTCCCAGAAAGCCTGGCCAGCAGAGGTGGTGGTGAAGGCTTCTGGGAGTTGAAGTCCAAGAACATCTGGAGGGCCACAGTTCGACACCACTGCATTAGAGCCATCTGAGTTTACCTTAAACAGCTATAAAGAACAGCGTCATTTCAGTGCTAACTGCTCGGATCTCTCTTTAGGACACTTTGAATAGACTTTAGAGTAGCAAGCTAAATGGTTATTGTGGTTCCAGCTTTTTAATGAATTATTTCCTGATGTTAACTATTTGACATATTTAATTTAATTGTGGGTCTTGACATGTTTTGCACATGTTTTGCTTTCATATTTGCTGTTTAGAATGTCCTATCAGTGCCATTAGGCACAGTAAATTTTAACCTTCTGATAATAAAAAGGTGGAATATAAAACAAACAAATAGTATACCTTATACCCAGTTATACACATTTCAAGATACAGGGAAATATAAAAATGTCTGATTCTTTACTTTTCCATAGCAGATTTAGTTCCCTATCCTCCTGGGTATGATCTTCTGCTTATGTTCTATTTAGATCACCTTTCCAATCTCCTTGTTCAGGTAGTCTTCAGCCTCATCAAGGGTATGGCTCAAACATGGTGCAGCATCCCTAATACTTCTCTTACAAATGGAAGCATAGCAAGACACAGTATCACAACAGTGATGTAGGTTTGCTGCACAGTATCTAGGCCCTGTGGTTGCTGGCGCTCAGCTGCTAACTGAGTTTCTACTGGCTCAGCACTATGCTGGCAAGATGCCAGTTTCAGCACTTGGAAAAACTTACTATTTCAGACAACAACTCTTAAATTCCTTGTTAGCATGGCACAGAGTGGAGCCAAGGCTCACAGGATTGAAGCCCCAGAATGTTTGTATTAATAGGGATTATCTATCGACACACATCCCTCAGAGTTTAGATGCCTTCCTCACAATTGTTGGGAAACAAATGGATTGCAATCTATTGCAATTGTTTTTGAAGGTGATTTGGTCTTGAAGGGGCAGCTAAGAGCCATTAACTTTATAAAATACCTGCTCTTGGTGTATTGTTATTGACCAATCCAGCTGCCTGTGTTTTTGTCTCTCCTGTGGAGAACTGATTATGGGGACTGTTAAGAGCATCTGAACTTCCATATCTGCCACTACCTCATCTATATCCAGGCAGCATACCAAAGCCAAATGAACTGGCGAAAGTCATTGCATAATGGCTTTGTGACATTACAGTGTGGTCATGTAAGGCAGCAACTGGCAAGATAAAACTAAGGGAGCCATATTTCAAGTTTAGCTGATCCACTGAGATATATGCTTAGGTTCCAAACTTTCTATAAACAACAAAATATTTAAAAATCTAGTAGCTGTTGCACTCTTCTGTTTCCCATAATTAAATATACTAAACAACATCAGCATGAAATGTAAGACTCTGAAGATTGGAGATCAACAGATACATTTTAAAAGCATTCTTTCTGTTTGAACAACTAAACAAACGGTGCCAAACCTGGTGAGTAACGCATTGTGGACAGCTGTTCATTTCCATCTGTGTGTACAGTGACCAAATCCTTTGTTTCAGTGTCAAACACAAACCACCTGTTGAAAACATTGGAAGGAAAAGTCAACAATGCATTTGGTGTGGAAGGGTTGGGGAGAGTCCCAGCTTAAGAACACAAGTAGGCTGAATCAGATCCAAAATCCCATCCTGTTCAACATCTTCCTACAGAGGCAAAACACATGCATCTGAGAAGCCACATACAGGATCTGAAGGCCTCCTATTCTTGCTTGCCAGCAACTGGATATACAGTATCATACTGTCTTTGAACCAGAGCTTGAAAAAGTTACGTATTTTTCTAGAGCACAATTCCATCCACACCCAATACCATGGCCAGTTCGATGACTATAAGAAACGCTCTGTACATCCTGGTTTTACTAAACAAAATTCAGCCGTCTTCTTCTGTAAAATGATGAGAACACTAAAGAAGAGATGAATTTGGCTGCAACAAATTTTCAACAGTGGATGAAAAAGAAGAGTTGTCAGTTTTTTTAATTGCAATGTTGTTAAAATAAAATAATTTAACAGCTGTGTCATTACTGTGTAAATATTACTGTGTGTTAGGAATGCTGGATATTCACAATTCATTATACTTGACCCCTTGATCCCTTGTGCCTAATGCCTGCCAATCTGAGAATCTTCCCACCACCTGAAACTACCAGGATTTCCCATATAAAGCTGCTGTTGTATAAAGTTTATTCCTGACTAGAGATGGGGGTATTTGTATTTATATACAAATACAAATATCCCCGCACAGGTGGAAATAATGAGGGTCCAGTCCCATGGGATTGGACTGTCCATTCACGATTTCACCACTGCCACTGTAGCCGCGGAGGCTTCCTATTGCGCTATTTTCTGCAATGGATTAGCCACTCTCCAAACTAGCAGAGAGGCTTGTCATCCTGCCTCCTGCCAGGACTGGGTAATTGATTGCGGACAACATCAAAATAGGAAGCCTCTGTGGAGCTGGCGGCAGCAGCAAAATTGTGAGCAGACAGTCCGGCACCTTGTTATTTCCACCTGTGCGGGGATATTCGTATACGAATATGAATACCCCCATCTCTATTCCTGATGTCCAAAATACACTTGGTTGGCACTTGTAATTGTGTGTGTTTGTTATGTGTGATATTTCTTTAACTTTGACTGCACCCAACCTGCCTTTTGGACAACATCTATTGCAGAGGTGAGGCAGGAATAGTAGTAAATTTGTCCTGGCCTTTTTCTCCTGTCCTTTACATTGTTTTCCTTTCTGGGATATGTCTTAGGAACTTCAACACCAAAACATAACCAAAGGGCACAGATTTTTTTTTTAAAAAAATGAGTGTGCAGTTCTCGAGCAACTGCATGAGGGCTATTTTTGCCTTCTAACAAAATCACCCCTCATTATAGTCAAATTCTCTAGCTACTTTACAGGAAAAAATGGTCCACTGCACTCAATGGCATTTACTTGTGGATAATCATGTATAAAATTGTTCTTTTAGTTTCACATCCACACAGTAAAAAATCTGGCAACCCCCCATCAATTTATTTATTTATCACATTTAAACCCCACTTTTCCATAGAAAGTAATGCCCAGAGGCAAAACCTGCAAACTCTTTAAAAGACTAAAAACAAGTAAAAGCAAATATAAGTATAAAATCTTAGAAGCAAGTAAAAACAAACTTAAGTGTTAAATCATAAAAGTAAAAACAACTCGACTGAAAAAAAATTAACTTCAGTGTGCTGTTAAACACAACACAGCAGGGTAGATTAACATCATGTACTAGTCTAAAAAGATGTGCTTCTGCACCTTTCAGAAAATCAGTCAGAATCTGACTGCAGTTGAAAGGAGTGGGCTCCACAGTGTGATAACCATATAGGAGAAAAGGCCCTCTCACGTGTGCTTGTTGAGGTTTCTGCAAAAATGTTAAGAGGGCCTCTCCTTAAGACCCTAATGTCCAGCCAGGCTCATAAAAGTATGTAGCCAGGTTTAAGGCCTTAAAAGGTTTAAACAAATATATGTATTTATGGCCAAACCCCTTTTCTGCAGTTACGTTGGGGTAAAGGAACCACTATAACTTTTGCAGCCGAATTGCTCCTAATTTGAAAAATCGCCATGGACATTATCTGTTGTGTGTCGAGTCATGTGACTTAGTACCCAACTAATAATGCAGCACCCAACGGATGATGTTGATGGCAATTTTTTAACCTGAGACAATTCACCTCTAAATGTTATGCCATTTATATTAAGCCAGCATGACTATGCAAGAGTATTTTGGCCTTGTTTTTAAAACTACAAAAATGTAACATGATATATTGTCCACAGCAACATTTTTATTTCTACTGATTCTTACCTTCCAGTTAATGTTCCTACTGCAACTACAGACCCTACAGGATGAAAACCAGAAGACTGCGCTGGATCCTAAAGTGTTTTAAAAGAACAATACATTTTAATTTTTTTTAGAAGAAAGAAAGACAAGCACTTAGGTTATATTGTTCAGAAGGTTGATGCATCTGGCTGCAGAGCAAGGGGCCAGGAGTTCAATTCTCACTTCTTTGTCTCAGAAGAGAGACCTGCTGAAATCACCTGGAGCAGTGGTTCTAAACCTTATGTAAGCCAGATATTCTTGGACTGCAATTCCCAGAAATGACAAATGGCGGTGAAGGCTTCTGGGTTCTACAGCCCAAGGACATCTGGCTTACCTAAGATTGGAAATGACTGCCATGGAGTGTGTGTGGCTAATGGGTTACTGGCATGGTCCCAGAACATTTGGAAAAAGGGAACTGATAATTTGAGTACAGCATACCTTCAGAACCCTGGGAAGGGCTGGCATAAGTCTGAATTGACTTGATGGCACATAATTAATTAATTAACTATTAATTAGTATTAATTAATTAATTATTCCCCTTCATGGATTGCTGCCTTGTTGTGGCAAAGGGGCTTGAGTAACTCAGAGAAGCTATGGGCTATGCCGTGCAGGGACACCCAAGATGGACAGGACATAGTGGAGAGTTCCGACTAAACGCATTCCACCTGGAGTAGGAAATGGCAATGCCACTCCAGTATCTTTGCCAAGAATGCCCCATGATCAGAAACAAATGGCTAAAAGATATGACACGGGAAGATCAGCCCCTCAGGTTGAAAGGCGTCCAACATGCTACTGAGGAAGAGCCGAGGACAAGTACAAGTAGCTCCAGAGCTAATGAAGTGGTTGTGCCAAAGCAAAAAGGACACTCAGCTGTGGACGTGCCTGGAAGTGAAAGGAAAGTCCAATGCTGCAAAGAAAAATACTGCATAGGAACCTGGAATGTAAGATATGAACCTTGGGAAGCTGGAGGTGGTCAAACAGGAGATGGCAAGAATAAACATTGACATCCTGGGCATCAGTGAACTAAAATGGACAGGAATGGGCGGATTCAGCTCAGATGATTATCATATCTACTATTGTGGGCAAGAATCCCATAGAAGGAATGGAGTGGCTCTCATAGTCAACAAAAGAGTGAGAAAAGCTGTAATGGGATACAATCTCAAAAATGATAGAATGATGTCAATATGAATCCAAGGCAGACCTATCAACATCGCAATAATCCAAGTTTATGCACCAACCACCATTGCTGAGGAGACTGAAACTGAACAATTTTATGAAGATTTACAACACCTTCTAGAACTGACACCAAAGAAAGATGTTCTTCTCATTCTAGGGGTCTGGAATGCTAAAGTAGGGAGCCAAGAGATAAAAGGAACAACAGGGAAGTTTGGCCTTGGAGTTCAGAACGAAGCAGGACAAAGGCTAATAGAGTTTTGTCAAGAGAACAAGTTGGTCATCACAAACACTCTTTCCAACAACCCAAGAGGCGACTCTATACATGGAAATCACCAGATGGGCAATATCGAAATCAGATTGATTATATTCATTGCAGCCAAAGATGGAGAAGCTCTATACAGTCAGCAAAAAACAAGACCTGGAGCTGACTGCGGCTCTGATCATCAGCTCCTCATAGCAAAATTCAAGCTTAGACTGAAGAGAGTAGGAAAAACCACTGGGCCACTCAGGTATAATCTAAACCAAATCCCTTATGAATACACAGTGGAAGAAACTTGATTTGGTGGACAGAGTGCCTGAAGAACTTTGGATAGAGGCTCGTAACATTGTACAGGAGGCAGCAACAAAAACCATCCCAAAGAAAAGGAAATACAAGAAAGCAAAGTGGCTGTCCAACGAGGCCTTAGAAATAGCAGAGAGGAGAAGGGAAGCAAAATGCAAGGGAGATAGGTAAAGTTACAGAAAACTGAATGCAGAATAGCAAGGAGAGACAAGAGAGCCTTCTTAAATGAACACTGCAAAGAAATAGAGGAAAACAACAGAAAAGGAAAAACCAGAGATCTGTGCAGGAAAATTGGAGATATTAGAGAAACATTTTGCGCGAAGATGGACATGATAAAGGACAAAAATGGGAGGAACCTAACAGAAGCAGAAGACATCAAGAAGAGGTGGCAAGAATACACAGAGGAATTATATCAGAAAGATTTGGATATCCCGGAAAACCCAGACAATGTAGTTGCTGTCCTTGAGCCAGACATCCTGGAGAGTGAAGTCAAGTGGGCCTTAGAAAGCCTGGCTAACAACAAGGCGAGTGGAGGTGATGGCATTCCAGTTGAACTATTTAAAATCTTGAAAGATGATGCTGTTAAGGTGCTACATTCAATATGCCAGCAAGTTTGGAAAACCCAACAGTGGCCGGAGGATTGGAAAAGATCAGTCTACATCCCATTCCCAAAGAAAGGCAGTGCCAAAGAATGCTCCAACTACCGTACAATTGCACTCATTTCACACACTAGCAAGGTTATGCTCAAAATCCTCCAAGTTAGGCTTCAGCAGTATGTGGACCGAAAACTCCCAAAAGTACAAGCTGGATTCCGAAGAGGCAGAGGAACTAGAGACCAAATTGCTAACTTGCGCTGGATTATGGAAAAAGCCAGAGAGTTCCAGAAAAATATCTACTTCCACTTCATTGACTATGCAAAAGCCTTTGACTGTGTGGACCACAGCAAACTATGGCAAGTTCTTAAATGGGAGTGCCTGACCACCTTATCTATCTCCTGAGAAACCTATATGTGGGATAGGAAGCAACAGTTAGAACTGGATATGGAACAACTGATTGGTTCAAAATTGGGAAAGGAGTACGACAAGGCTGTATATTGTCCCCCGGCTTATTTAACTTATATGCAGAATACATCATGCAGAAAGCTGGACTGGAGGAATCCCAAGCCGGAATTAAGATTGCCGGAAGAAATATCAACAACCTCCGATATGCAGATGATACCACTCTGATGGCAGAAAGTGAGGAGGAATTAAAGAACCTTGTAATGAGAGTGAAAGAGGAGAGTGAAAAAAAAGGTCTGAAACTCAACATCAAAAAAACTAAGATCATGGCCACTGGTCCCATCACCTCCTGGGAAATAGAAGGGGAAGATATGGAGGCAGTGACAGATTTTATTTTCCTGGGCTACATGATCACTGTAGATGGAGACAGCAGCAACGAAATTAAAAGACGCCTGCTTCTTGGGAGGAAAGCAATTACAAATCTTGACAGCATCTTAAAAAGCAGAGACATCACCGTGCCAACAAAAGTCTGAATAGTCAAATCTATGGTTTTTCCTGTCGTGATGTATGGAAGTGAGAGCTGGACGATGAAGAAAGCAGACCGCTGAAGAATTGATGCCTTTGAATTGTGGTGCTAGAGGAGGCTCTTGAGAATCCCCTGGACTGCAAGGAGAACAAACCTATCAATTTTAAAGGAAATTAACCCTGAGTGCTCACTGGAAGGACAGATCCTGAAGCTGAGGCTCCAGTACTTTGGCCATCTCATGAGAAGAGAAGACTCCTTGGAAAAAACCTTGATGTTAGGAAAGTGTGACGGCAAGAGGAGAAGGGGACGACCGAGGATGAAATGGCTGGACAGCGTCTGCGAAACAACCAACATGAATTTGACACAACTCCGGGAGGCAGTGGAAGATAGGAGGGCCTGGCATGCATGGGGTCACGAAGAGTCGGACACGACTAAACGACGACGAGTATTAATTAATTAAATAGTTATTAATCAGTATTAGTTAATTAACTAGTTAAGTAAGCTAACTAAGAAGCAGGTATAAAACTACAAAATATAGTTTAACTATAAAAAGGAACACACAAGCGTTAAGTAACATAATATGAATAAAGATAATATATTTTATGTTTAATTTCTTAGTATTAATGAATAAATGAGTGACTAATGACTCGAACCTCTGCAATGACTCTGTATGTGCAATGACTCTAAATGGCCGCCATATGGAGGTGAGTTTTTACCCCATTGGAACGCATTGAATGGTTTTCAATGCGTTTCAATGGGGTTTTTAATTTCGCTTTACGATGTTTTCACTTAACAGTGATTTTTCTGGAATGGATTATCGTCGTTAAGCGAGACACCACTGTACTTTGCCACAATATTTTGCTGTCAATCCTATTATTTAATTATCATTTGCTAATATATTCACGAAGGCTTTCACGGCTGGGATCTAGTGGTTGTTGTGGGTTTTTCGGGTTCTTTGGCCGTGTTCTGAAGGTTGTTCTGCCTAACGTTTTGCCAGTCTCTGCGGCCGGCACCTTCAGAGGACAGCACTCTGTTATCATTTGCTAACACAATTAGGAAGTTGGAGAGAAAGAACACAATTATCCAGTACTCATCTGAAAGACACCCCGAGCAACGTTCATAATAGAAACTGTATTTTTATTTTGACCTAATAAAAAGTATCAATTTGTCCTTATCATTCTAGCACTGAACTGAAAATGATTAGCCATTTTCTCAGGTTTAAAAACATCTGACTGTTCATAAACTATATAAGATCACACTTAAAAGCTTAGACAGCAATTTGCCAAACTGAAATTTACTATAAGGGAACTGAACTGTAACTTCAGAAATGGCCAAGACTCAGAAGGTATATACAGCTTGGACGAATGCCTGTACAGTGTTGCTCTGGATGGGATTTCAAATGTTAAGAGTCTCTTAAGTTGAAGCATACCATTCTTGAAATAAAAACTCCTTATGTCATCAGACTTGCTATTTGTAACCTGATATCTGCTCATACTGCATTTGGCTTATACTCTACAAAGAGGTCAAGTGGGCTACATAAGTTATGACAGACATGGCAGTCATTATTACAGGAAAAACTGAATAACTTCATCTATCAAATTTGTAGAACTCCAAGCAGTCTCTGAGAGTACATCTATACTACCCATTTCAATAGTTATTCTCTTTAGGAAGACATCTCTCAGAAGGTTTAGAGGTCTCTACAAGAGAATTTTCAGCAGGCTCAGCATACTTAAATTCCTGGAATTATTTGGAGAAGCCACAGCAGTTTAATCTAGTATGAAATCATCATAAACTGTAGTATATGAATAATGAGATAAGTAGACTGCGAAAAAAGAGCTCTCAGATGGCGTAAGATTTAGATATTGTATACTTTTAGATATAGTGCTCATAAGAAAAGCAACGTCATATTCGCGAAGGCTTTCACATCCGGGATCTAATGGTTGTTGTGGGTTTTTCGGACTCTTTGGCCATGTTCTGAAGGTTGTTCTTCCTAACGTTTTGCCAGTCTCTGTGGCCGGAATCTTCAGAGGACAGGAGTAGCACATGTTCTCTGAAGATGCCAGCCACAGAGACTGGCGAAACGTTAGGAAGAACAACCTTCAGAACACGGCCAAAGAGCCCAAAAAACCCACAACAACCAACTTCAACATCATTCAAAACTGCTCACCTCTGGCTTTCAGAGTGACTTCTGCATAGGCAACAAATATGAAAACTATGCTAGCCAGAGTAAATCGTGTGTGAACATAGAAGACGCTTTAAAGAAACTTGCCCCCCCCCACAGCAGCTGATAGGCCTATTGTTGACCAAATCGTTCTTCTAGGCATTTCAACAAAATGTTCCTCATATATATGATGGGAATTGTTCTACATTAGTCTATTGATATGTATTTTAAATGGCACTTGACCCCTAGGTCTAACAAGCTTAACAAAATATATTTCAGTTGATCTGCTGCAAAATTACCCACAACCATCATTCCCAACAGACAAAATTAACATTAATTTGAGATGACCATTAATTTTTAACCTTTATCAGAGAGTTATTTTTCCTATTTGGTGCCCACTGAAGGGCAAGCTCAAATCACTTCATAAAGATTTAAAGACTTAAAACTATCTAATGCACAAAGAAAGGGGTGGGCAGGATGACCTCATACCTCTATAATTTTATTCCAGATTGGACGGTGACTGATGGCATCCCAGAGTGTGATGTGTTTGTCTTGTCCACAAGTGAAGAACTGAGGTTTGGATGGATGGGCTGCTAGACCCCAAAGCTCATCAGTATGACCCTGGGGGGGAAAAACACCAATGTTTCATCAGCAGATGGGTAATAATGCATATGTATCACTTTAAGCACACACATCTTAATTTAATGGGCAAAATCCTCTTGTGTAGCTCTGAAGCGTAACTTGACATTATGTCCGCATTAGCTAGAATAGCACCAAGGTGGAAGTGCTATTTATAGAGCATTTCTGCCAGTGCATCAAACAACTCAGAATGGGAAACCCATGACTGAATCAGCAATCAAATTATGAAAGTCTGTATCACAGCCATCTCATCCTCGGTCGTCAAGAGGAGAAGGGGACGACCGAGGATGAGATGGCTGGACAGTGTCTGCGAAGCAACCAACATGAACCTGACACAACTCTGGGAGGCAGTAGAAGACAGGAGGGCCTGGCGTGCTCTGGTCCATGGGGTCACGAAGAGTCGGACACGACTAAACGACTAAACACGTATCACAGGACACAATGCCTACCACATTCATGCAGGTGTAATTATGTCTTACATCTGCACAAAGAGGGTTTTGCTCCTTGGATCAACACTTGTATGCACTGTGTGCTAGTCCAATGTGCTTCTTCACTCTCACTTTGCACAAGCATTTAAGTAAACCAGACACAGATACTTTAGCCTCATGCTTGTATCTGGAATTGTGTTTTATTGTACCAATTAAGCTATTTTTAAGCTAGGATTGGCTTTTTTGGGGGTGTTATTTTTGTTTAGCTTGTATGTGTGGACCATGCCACATACCACATCTAATATTGATGCAATTCCTATTGTTTCTGTAAAATATTTTGCTTAACCCAAATCACTCACCCTCAATGGAAATAAACTCTATGTATGTACATATTTCATGTATTGATATTTTTTTGCCTCTTCTCCCCATCTCTCCCCTTCTTCTCACTCAATGATAGAAATTCAGTTTGTCCTAGTTTATTTATTTATTTAGGTTTGCAAAGTATTTTATATTCTAAGAATGGGGAATTTTTTTTTTGCACTAGAGCCAAATTCAATTTGACAGAAGTCCTTGCAGGCTACAGTGGTGTAATAATATTACACAAATGTACAGATAATTTGTATACAAAAGTTCCTTGTGGCACAGTGGTTGAACTGCTGTACTGCAGCCAAAATTGTGCTCACGACCTGGGGTTCAATCCCAAGTACCAGCTCAAGGTTGACACGGCCTTCTATCCTTCCAAGGTTGGTAAAATGAGTAGCCAGCTCACTGGGGGGGGGGGGCAATGTGTAGCCTGCATAATTAACTTGTAAACCACTTTAAAGTGCTATGGGGCAGTATATAAGCAGCACACTTTGCTTTTTTGCTTTTTATTTAATAAATTTACTTATTATTTAATAAATAATTCCTGAAAATTCCTACTCTCAGCTGTGTGTGGAAGATCATTCTGTTGTTTCAGAAACCTGTCACCATTCAGATTTTTTTTAAAATATTAAACTGTTTCTTTTGCAAGGAAAAAAATCATAAAAATAGAATGCACACAAAGAAATAATTACCTGCGTAATGGGAGAAAAGTCCCCTGAGAGGGAGCCTTGTAGAACAAAGTTCCGAGTAGTGCCTATCAACACAATGTCACCTTTCCCTTCTGCAATTGTTCTTATGGGTCCATATTGCTCTGGAATCTATTTTTAGAATTAACAAGTGAATTAATTAATTAAGCTTGCACACAGTGTTTCTCAAGTGTACACTTTCTACAGCGATGATTAAGACTGATGTTGAGAGAAACTGCAATTTCTTTTTCTGCACCGAAACAGATCAATCTGCCTACCTGGATCCTATGTTTTTTAATCCTTAAAGTTCTCTTGCTCCAATCCCACATCAGTGTTAACTTTTTAAAAAAATGTCCACATGAAATCTATACATTTTCATGCATCTTTTTTGTTAATATGTACCTTTTTGTATACATCCTTCCTCATATGAGCATCAGGCAAACAATGTCTCCAACATTATTATTTTCACTACCATGTATATTTTGCATATTATTTTCCCCAGAGTTACTGTTTTGGACTATAGCTAAGAGAACAGCAGAGACAACAATGGGGCTTCTGGGAACTGAAGTCTAAAAAAGTAACCATTCCAAGTTCTGCATTCCTCATATTTTCCCTTAAAAAATTAGGAAAACTAAATTTGGCCATGGTCAAAAATGCCTTTTCCAGCAGATTGCACATCTCCACACCTTTCTCAACAGGAGATCCCTAATAACATTGGTTCATGTGTTGGTAATCTCGAGGATTGGCTATTACAATGCTCTCTGTGTGGTGAAGGCAGTTCAGAAGCTGTAGCAAGTGCAAAATGCAGCACCCAGTATACATCTAAATTTATAAATGTATATGGTCATATACATTTAAATTTGATCATATTTCACTTCAAAAAAGTTTTTAAAAGCCCTGATTCTCTAACAAAACCATGCTTCCACATGCATCATATAGTCATCTTTTAAAAATCAAGCTAAAACACACTAAACCCAATGCAAAACCAGATTTACTGTATTTTTCCATGTATAAGATATACTTTTGTCTAAAATCTTTAGACTAAAAATTGAGCATCGTCTTATACACGAAGATAAGCTGAGGCGTGAACTGCGCAATTGCAAAACTGCCCATACCTTGCCTCTGCAAACAAACTTCCTTCAATCACAAGGCTTAGCTACCTCCAATCACGAGGCTTATGTAACTGATGTCAGCAGATGCTGAACAAACCAATTGGAACACACCTCCTTGGAGGAGGAGCATGCAGGCAGTGCTCAGATACAGCAGGGATAGTAATGTCTGAGCGTTCTGAGCCCAGAAGCTGAATAAAGCGATATGCTCAAAGCTAAGTATGATGCATAAGATGACAGTACTGGTATGTAAATATTATCTAATTACTAAATAAAATGTGCTATTTTATGTTTAAAATACTGATTTCTTAATTTTAGGGTAAAAAAGGAGGAGTGCGTCTTATACATGGAAAAATATGGCAACTAATGTAACCATGCTCTGAGCTCTACATGTACACTATGATTTTCAAACACATTTAACTGCTTCTTAAATTTCCAAAAACTTTGGTTTAAGGTGCTTCCTCTTGTACAAGATCTTGCACTGTACTGTCATATGTCAACAAGCATTTTGTCTCAGGGCCTCTTTCTCAAATATAAGTGTATGGTGAAAAAATAGAATGTCAAAGCAGTGGAATATGCTGGATCAACTTCTATGATGAATTCCAAAGTGTTTAATATACTCTCTTCAAAACAGATGTATCATATGTATTTCATAACCTTTCTGATTACCTTTTGGAAGTAATAAAGGAAGGAGTCCTTTGAGTGCTTAAGTTGCAAAGCAGATCAATTGCTTATGAAACAAAATTACAAACAGATCAGTTTTTAAAGGTTAGTGACATCACCTCAGTTTTGTGAACTTTTTGGTAATTTCCATTCCAAGAGATTAACTTTCTGTCTTTTCCACCTCCAGATACAAGTGTTCCATCTCGCAGCATACAAAGTGCAAAAATGCCACCTTCATGGGCACCTTGAACTACAGAGCTTATTCTGTTGGTACCTACATATGGAGGGAAAAGAATTTATTTTAAATATATATTTGATAATTCTATTACTTCTATTTTTATTAAAATAAGATTGGTCAATGAAACAAATTTTTCATTTCAGATTACTGTTTTACCAGATGATATGTTTACTGTGCAACTACCTTGTCTCTTTTACGGAATTTTATATGTGAGCAAACAATGTAATCTTCTATATGATAACCTCCATTTTTTCCAGTTTTATTTTATCTATTTTCTTATTAGGGGAAATCTGTTAAGGAACGAAAGACGGGAGAGCTGCACTCTAGTCAGGATCCTATTGCATCCTAGTAGTGATGAAAGAAGCCTGACAGCAGATTTCACAGGCAGCAATTGCCTTCCTCTGCTGAGCCTGCAATGAGATGCTCTTCTTTCACTACTCCTTCTGCAGTTCTCAAAATTATGATCCAGAAGGTTTCCCAGCCTTCTGGATTAAGTATTGAAAGTGCACATAATTTGTATGGGGACCTGCCACCCCTTGAGATTTTCTAAGAGGCTGTGACCAAAAGGACTGACAGGATCATGGACAATTTGTTTTGAATGGTAGAACCGGGAGCTGTTCATCTGGAAGCACTCTGTATGTGCATGTTACGTTAGCCAGCAGATACTGTGGATGAAATCATCGTGTCAGTTCTGTATACTCCTATGGAACCTACTTTGCACTTTGATTGCTGAATTGTATTTCTATTAATTTAATGTTGTAAGATACAAAGCTCATGCTGCTGTAGTCTACAATGGCACCAAATATTTTGCAAACAAATATCTTTTGTATTCGCGAAGGCTTTCACGGCCAGGATCTAATGGTTGTTGTGGGTTTTTCGGGCACAGTTTGCTGTCCTCTGAAGATGCCGGCCACAGAGACTGGCGAAACATTAGGAAGAACCACTTTCAGAACACGGCCAAGAAGCCCGAAAAACCCACAACAACCAAATATCTTTTGCATGAAAAGTGAAGTTTCAGGGTGTTGAAATGTTTCTTGACATCCTTTCCCAGTTATTTCTGTGTCTTTCTGTCTCTCCTTCTGACACTTCCTACTTACTAGCTATACATTCCCAGCCAATCAGGAAACATGTACCTAAGACATTAATATTCTTGCATCACACAGCCAACTAAAATTGCCTTGATAAGCACTCCTCAAGGCCAGTTCAGAGTCAAAGCTATGCTTGCTGCTGATACTCAGAAAGGCTAAGCTTTTTGCTTCTCTTTGGGTCCTGTGCCATTAGTAATAACCATTGACAAAAGTACTCATAAAAAGCATCACCTCCCTCAGCTAACTCTAGATCAACTCTACTTTAGTCTCTTTCAGTAAAATTAGAAAAGCACTTAAGTCTAACACAAAATATCTTGGAAATGATTCTCTTTGAGGCTATTCATAAGGATATACAGGAGGCACCAGGGTCAATTAAGTGCAATTATTGTGTGTATGAGTTTTATCTTTTCTATAACAGAGAAGAATTTGCCTATCAATACAATATGCAGTCCTTTTCTGTTTCATAAACTGATTCTCTCACCTTTTCCCCACACTAAGATATTTCCACTTGAGTCTCCTGTGATAGTATCTCCATTTTCAGAAAACGTCACACACAAGACAAACTTTGGCTTTTCTTGTTTCTGCACAATAAGAGATTTAGGATATTCATCAGTATTACTGAACAACTTCATGTAATAGTAGAAAAACATGTACATGTTATGCCAAGTCCTACCCAATTTACAGCAACACTACTAGGGTTTTCAAGTTGAGATATTATACCAGTGCCACTTCCACTGAGTTTCTGTGACTAAGCAGGGATTTGAACCCAGGCCTCCAGAATCCTATTCCAACTCTCTAGAAAATGGGGTCCCTTCAAGATGTTGCAACCCCGTCCAAAAAAACCCTGCAAATCAAAACCAGAAGCACCTATATGGCCAATTCTTTTTTCCTATGGGGGCAGGAAGGGGAAAAAATCAGTTTCCATCCCTTTCCAGGCCTGTTGCAGTTAATGGCAGAGTCTGTGGCCAAATCCATCAAAGCTCTCTGTCATTGCTACGGAGGGTGAGGAGGGCAGGAGTGCCGTAGTAACTGCTCAAAATACACTACAGTTAAATGGTCGCTATGTGCAAAGGACTGAACCTTAATTTAGAAATTTCTCCAGTTCTAGCCTCAGAGGTCGCTTCAACATGGCAATCTAAGGTGGCAATGGAATTTTAAAAAGCAGCATCTGGAAAGAGGAGGCTGAAGTTAATATATTAATTTGAACTTCAAATGGTGAGCACCTGATCTGCAGCCCTGATACTGGGCTGTGGGGGTCCCCACCCTGCCTACAATCTTCTTCTTCTGTTATGCTAGATTAGTCATTAAAGTGAGATAATTTACTATCCAGGAAGGTGTTGCACGGAGCCAAAATGTGCCTTGCAACTCAGGAAACTGTTGCATACAACTGAGTCATGTGTTGCATGCCGGAAAAATATTGTTCTGGAACTAATTTCTGAACAGACATGCATAGGACTGAATTGAAGTTCCGTAAAAATAAGTTGGAAACAAATTACAGCCACCTCACATCCTTCCTCCTGTTGCCTGCTCGAATGCAGTGAAATCTGTAAGACCATTCCCAAATTGGAATTTGCCTCCCAAGCTGAAAAAGATTTTTCAAGCTAGGGACAAACCAGTATTTCTTTTTTACTGCAGATTTCTCAGTATATATACTAGTGATAAGAAAAGTCAAACAAAGAAAGATATAAACAATTTTTACCTCAAATAATCCCTGCTTTTTAATCAGAGAACTCCCTTCAAGTGTCCAAAAATAAAGATGTGATTTTCCACATGTAACAATTATATTTGTGTCTGTAGGGTGAAAATCAGCTGCAAACACTGCTTCGTTAGAGCACTAGAAGGAGAAAAGGATATTAACATTTACAGCAAAGCCACAAGAATGATGTAATTGCCACAGACAACTCTGAAAGATACTAAGAATAGTAATGCATGTCATAGAAGCATGCTAGGTATAGCATGGATTTTGTATTTAAGTTAAAACAAAGATATAAGCCTTGGATCCCTTCAAGCTAAAAATTTTTATCTATACAAATACTTTAGAAGGTCTCCTTGAATGTTCTATTTATAAACAAAAATAACTTTGGTGAAACAATCAGTTAAGGAAACGCTTTAAATACTTTATTTACATGGATACAGATATGTGTATAGCTACTGATACACATGCACATTGTTCAATTAGAAGACCAGTGTGATTCTCTCTCTCTCTCTCTCTCTCTGTGTGATTGTTACTGGGCAATCTGTATCCTATAGTGTCAATGGTGTGACTTGAAGAAATCGTTTAATAATTCAGCTAGTAGCAGTAGCTGCACTAAGAGCCTTTTACCTCTTGACACTCTTCCATTCAATATATACAAGGTAATTCACAAGGAAGAGGCACGACTCTTGCATTTATACTGAAACACCTATTTTAAGAATGAAATTATATAACAGAGCACAGTATAGCAGCAGCAGGCTTTAAAGATTTGAATGATGAAATACTTTATGACAACAACAAACCCCTGTGATTTTAAAGTGGCAGACACACAATCACATCACAAAATACCTTTACATCTGCAAGCTTTTCTTCTCTTTGCCAGTCCCAAACCGAGAGGACATGGTCATTGGAGTCATCCACAGAACAAAGGTTACTCCCTCCATTCTGAAACAAAGCATGAAATATTAAACACTGTAAAGTGATTAAATATGACGGATATTTTCTCAGTGAAATATTTGAGATAACTGATTACCCAACTATGATTTTGAACCTAGAGTGTCCTGGAATCTTTTTTTTTTAATATAAGAAGCAATGAAACTCAAAAGAGATGGAGCCAAATGAGATATAACAGAGCAACTACCAATATATTATTCAGATATCCAACTGTGGGATTGGAATTTGGTCTAATTTTAGTTTGACTGGAATGTATTTAGTTGCTTCCAGCAAATTTCTCCCAGCACAGTCTGATATTGGAAATCATTCTGAACTTGAATTAAATTGTTTGGAGCAACGGAGCACAGTGAAAGCAGAAACAGATGTAGCAGATAACCTGTTATTAGAAGAGAGAACTTCTTAATTTTTAAAAGCATCAGAAAGCACACCAAGAACTTTTTTCACCTTATATAACATGCCATACACATAATTTGTTTTGCTTTTTAATTTATTTTTAATACTTAGGCATGGGGTTCCCTTGAAGTATGATATTTCAAAGTCACTACCACACTCATGTCCTATTAGCTTTAACTGCAGACTATCTGTAATACCTAAGATAAAGTTGGAGAGAGAAGACGGAGGGACTCATTGCCTGCATTCACTCTACTTCATTTAAAAATATGAAACTCCATGCTTTATACGTCAGCAGGGCAGACATATGAAGAAAATAGACACAGCTGGCCCATCATTGATAATCTGGCCTTGAAGTGAAGACTTTTCTCCATGTATCAGAACAGACACATCTGTAACAAGCAAAGAATAGCTTTGCTGTTCAGAACGTTCTTAATGAAAAACAAGATTTCATTGAAGATTGATTACAGAGGTTTACTAGGATCACATAAAATATTCATTGGTGCAATCCAGTGGTAACATCTAATCCCCACGCTCATGAAGTGAAGTCACACAAGACTGTGTTTACTTAAACAGGAGGTTTTCCTAACGAGTTTGCTTGTTCTCAAAAAAATTTTAAAGCATGCCCTTGCTGACCAGAGGTACACAAAGCATATCAACAACATATTAAACCATTACTTACTGATTTGGAGAATGCAATGCAGGTGACAGCCCTGTCAAAGAAACCCATCCCAATGACATGTAGCGTATTCAGAGTAACAGAATCCCAAATGCGAACATGGGGCAGTAGTTGCTGTTGAAAGTTTAAAAAGGTGCAGTTAGATGTGGGTGTGGAAATCTGAGCATCATGAGAGCATAGGAAAATATCTAAAAGTACATTTCAGTCACCATCACTAATGTGCTAGTGGAAGATACACCATTTCCAATGTATTGAAATAAAAACATGTAACAGAAGAGGTTCAGTTCTATCTAGAGATGGGGGTATTTGTATATAAATACCCCTGCATAGGTGGACATAATGAGGGTCCAGCTCCCTGGGGCCAGACCATCCCATTCACCTGTCCGTTGCTTGTTTCCGGCTCCGCACTTCCTTCCAATCGCTCTGGAGATCGCAGTTGACTAGCCACTCCTGGCAGAAGGAGGGAAGACTAGCCTCCTTGCAAAGCTGACCAGTAGCTAGTTGACCATAAGCTCCAGAACGACTGTTCTGTAGCAGCGGACGGGTGAGTGGATGGTCCGGCCCCAGGGACTGGTCTCCTTAAGAAATATTTAATATTCTATTTAAGATATAAATACAGTGGTGCCTCGCAAGATGATGTTAATTCGTTCCGCAAAAATCGCTGTCTTGCGAAAACATAGTCTTGTGAAATGTGGTTCCCCATTGGAATGCATTGAAATCTATTTAATGTGTTCCAATGGGGGAAAAAATGTCGTCTTGTGAAAATCGCCCATAGCAAAACCGTTTTGCGAAGCTGTCAAAATTGCTGTCTTGCGAAAAAAAACGTCCTAAAAAAACCGTTTTGCGAAGCGCGGAACCAGCTGTCAAAATCGTCGTCTTGTGAAAAACCATCCCCAAAAAAACTGTCTTGCGAAGCACGGACCAAAACATCATCTAGTGAAAATTGTCCATAGGGAAAACCGTTTTGCAAAGCGCTATAGTGATCACAAAAAACCATCGTCTTGCGAATTAACCGTTTTGCAAGGTAGTCATCTAGCGAGGCACCACTGTAATAAGAGGCAGGATTTAATAACAACTCTCTCTCCTCCATGAATAGAATTGGTATAGGAATCTGCTTTATACTGAGGGTGAGGTTTAAAGTTGTTGTGGACTGTTTGTTTTGTAATTTATACAAGAGCTTTTTTTCAAAAAAAAAAAAACTAGCTTAGGCTTTTTAGTAAAGACAGATTTTAAACTTTTCCCTGACAATTCCCCCCCAAAAGAAAAAAAACTTTAAAAATTTGAAGCAAAAAGTTATGAAGCAAATCAAATTATACATCACTAATACACCTTAACGTCTACCCCAGTACACACAGGAATGAACACCACTTCTAAAAACATTTGAACATATAATCTAATTCGATGCTGAATTATAAGAGAAGGGACAGAAATGTGAAAGCTGCAACACGGCTGGCAGATTGCACTTTTTGCCACCACCCCACTTGATAGCAAACAGAGTTCTGCATATTGCTAAGAATGGCTGGACCCAGAAGAACACAGACTATTGGTTGAAAGGTTCAGTCCTGACACCCATCTTGATCTGGATAAAATTTTAAAAAACGGGAACTACTTCCTCTAATATCTACCTCCTCTGCTACTCCAGGACAAACTAATGAAGCAGATGAGAACTGACAACTCAAGGGAAGAAAAAAAAGTGAACTGGATTGTTTGGGGATCAGAGACAAGTCTAGTGGAAGTCCACACCCTACCTACATCAAGGCATTATCTATGAGACTGTACTGTCAGCCTCACGGCTGTAAGGATAACTGAAGCATTTAGAAACAGATAGATCATTCTATTTCTGATTCATATCACTTTTTCATGTATTTATCCATAGGTCCATTCTATCCTGCTTTTAAAAAATCTGCATGACATTTATTTGTTTGTTTGTTTAATATACCCTTAGTGCATGCACTACACTGGGCAAATGGTATTTTAAAATGCAAGTCTTCAACATACTCATTTCTAAATATACTATTTCTAAAAATATATCTTAAAATATATTTTGACAACATTTTAAATAAAGAACTTATCACCATATATAGAGAAGTAAAAAAAAACCTGGTTTATACCAATTTGCACATTAATCTAGGATGTGGAAATCAAATAGCTCATATTCAAACTCCTAAAGTATTCCCACATTTGTGGGTGGAGGACATGGTTTGACAGAAGTCAGGGCAGGAATTGCAGACTGTATTAAGCAGTATATAAATAATGCCAAGGTCTATAAAAATGCTTGCCTAGCATTATGGCTTATTGCTACAATGAATTGCAAACGTAAGATGGTGTAAAGAGCCTGAAGTGGCAGAATACATATTTTAAAAACTGACCCTTCTTAACCACAATTTCCAGAAGTTCCAAATTATTAATGAACTTCATTATTAATGAACTTCAAGTCCAATTTGCATTCTCCTTTTCTTCGACAGCAAGTGATATGGTCTGAGAGGGTTAGATATATTGCAATGAATTCTCAAAACCACTAGAGTGCAATCTCTGGAAACAAACTGCACAACAGAATGGCAGAAAAATGTTGATATTTATTGTTTAGTAAAAAGCAATGGCTTATCTATAAGCAAAATAATCATGAAAAGTGTTTATGAATACCAGAAGGAATAGCCAGTAATGTCATTATTTCATCTATTAAATACAGATGTTATTTTTGGGATGTTTTTAGACTTAAGATTTTGGTATGCAAGACTCTAGTTTATGCCCAAACAGCTAAGAAAATTACAGCCAGACTTTTGTACTTGAAAGTCATTAATAAGGTATTAAAGCAAAGTTCCAAAAAATGGATCATATTGGCAAGCAATTAGCTAATTTTACTAGGAGTTTCTTAGTCTTCATGCATTTGTTTTCCTGCTTCCTTCTTCAGCCATGTTACCTGCACGTATTTGCTCTATTTTGCTCTAAATGTCAATGGAAATACAGTGGTGCCTCGCTTAACAAGCGCTTCGTTTAACGACGAATTTGCTTAGCGATGGCTTTTTCGGAGCGATCTTGCGCTCCATTTAACGATGTTCCCTATGGGCGATTTTCACATAGCGATGTTTGGGACCATGCTTCTCATATCGATGACAGTTTGGGTCCCCCTGTTTCGCTTAATGATGGTTTTGACAGCCTCATGTTGGCTGTTTTTTATATGTTTAAAATGTTTAAAAATGTTTAGAATGCTTGAAATCATAAGTGCACTTGATAAACCCTTTGTTAAACTAATTTGACTTTGTTCCAACTCTTTTTAAATCTGTTGTAATTTTTTTCCCCATTAAGATGCATTGAATAGGTTTCAATGCATTTCAATTGGGGAACCGCGTTTCGCTTAGCGATGTTTCCTATGGCGATTTTCGCTTAAGGACGGCAATCCGTTCCCATTGGAACGGATTATCCGATTTTCAATGCATTTCTATGGGAAACCGTGTTTCGCTTAGCAATGTTTTCCCATAGCGATGAATTTTTTGGAACCAATTAAAATCATTAAGTGAGGCACCACTGTAAATTTTGTTACCATCAAATGATGACACTTATGCCAGGAAATTACAGTACATTTTTAAAAAAAACATACAAACTAGGAATAGTTCCTTTATTATTTTCCCTAATGCCAGGAAATTAAAGTACATGGTTTTTTTTAAAGAAACGTACAAACTAGCAATATTTTCTTTATTATTTTCCCCTTAATATGCTCATGTCTTTCTTAGAACCAGTTCTGCTCCTTATGCCATATACTAGAACTCCTGTCCTCTGCAGATGTTGGCCACAGAGACTGGTGAAATGTTAGGAAGAAAAACCTCCAGAGCACGGCCAAACTGCCCGAAAAACCTACAACAACCATCGGATCCCAGCCATGAAAGCCTTCAAGAATACATTTATCTTCACTTTCCTTATATATTTCTACTATGATCAGCTGTCATCTTACAATTCTTCTGACCCTTACATGTCATTAGATTTCTGGTTATTCACATCATATAAGCATGGGAATATACAACCATGGAATTTAATTTGAAGAATAGTGCTCAACTTTAATGTAAAAGATAACATTAGCAAATGGGAAAACAGTCACAGTGCTATGGAACAACATTCTGGGTATGAATAATAGGTTCACATACCTTCCCATCCTTAGATGTTCCTGCAACCTGACCAGTTGCTATGGTGATCCTGTCAGGATGGACAGCTAGGCTGCAAAAGAAAAAAAGAGATGGGAGGACCTTTGTTAAAACATACAAATATGGTTCACAAAGTGATTGTAAAAAATTCAAAACCCACTGCACTTTCTGTCTTCTCCAATATCAATGGGAATATATTCAATACTTAAAGGAGAATTTGTACCGTCTCCATGGCAGGACACGAGGACACTTTGTTCAAGGCTCTGAAACATGGCACTGGCCTTGCTCTTATGCCTTAGAGGCAGATGTGCTAATCATTTCATCCTGACTGGTTTTAAAATAATCGCTGGTCCTAAAGCTTACCACTTCACATCATCATTATGACCAGTGTAATGTCTCTGCAACTGCTCTTCCACATTGTATAATACCACGACAGATGCAATGAAATATACAGTTTCACCCGTTGGTAGGAGGTACAGGTTACTGCGACAGTCTCGACCCCTATAGCCGTATCTAGAGTCTTTGTTAAGATGTAACAGTGCAAACTTAAAGATGAGATTTAACATGAAACACTGGACCCGTATAATACAAACTGTAAGGTCCCAAACTTTTGGAAGTGCTTGTCCACTTGTTTCTAAGGAAAACTGCTATTATTTTACCATATCCTGAGTAGAGCTGTTGACTGCAGTTGCACTTCCAGACTGTGAATATATTCTGAATACCTGCAGGGAAGGAATACCTTCCCTGCAGTCTATCAATGCATGTAGAAAGTCTGATAGCTGGGAGGACTCTGACCCCCATGTGAAGCAGAGTTCACATTACTGGCTGTGTTAGGCTTCACCTGGCACATGGAGAAAGGAGAATCTGAGATTCATCTCCTTTTCCTCTCTTAAGTTAGCAGATGTGCAGAACTGCCAACAAGGAAGGCCCCCATTTCAAGTGAAAACTAGAACCTTCCCACTCAACAGATCTACCCAAAAGGAAGCAGAATGGGCATGGAGTATTCTGCTGCTATTCTCTGTATTACTCTCAGCTCCATTGATCCAAACAACAAGAGGACATGCCAAGAGGTGAAGGAGGAGGAAAACATTGGTAGGCTGTAAACCAGGGGTGGGCAATTAATTTCTATAGAGGGCCACATGAAAAATCTGAACTGTGTTCGGGGGCCGAACCAACTTTACTTAAAAATAAAATGAAACAGTGATGTTATGGTTGTTTCTATTTTAAACTTGTTAATCTTCACAAATACTAAAGAGGTTTTTTGCGATATGTTAAAGATAAGCAACTGATCAACATTAGACAAAAAGCTATAAATGGTTTTGATGTTCAAAACTGTCCGCGGGCCGGACAGGAGCGGCTCGCAGGCCGTATGTGGCCCTCGGGTTGCACTTTGCCCAGGTCTGCTGTAAACATACTCTCATCTCCAGAACTGAAACAATGGTGGATATATGTCTATTTCAGTGCTTTCAAATGTGCAGTTTGCTCCTCCTTCCCTGTATGCTGCCTATTGTAAAGATTTGTCAATATTATCTTGAACCAATTTAAATATGCAGAGGAAAACTAAAGAAATACAAAAACAGTATTTAAAGTGAGCTAGTTAAAACAAATAAAAGTAACATCTGGCTAGAAAAGACCTCTGGTAGGTCAGCCAATATATCCCTCTGTCTCATTCTACTATGATTGATTTCATTATCTCTAGTTCAGGATGATTGCTTTCATTATCCCAGTGTTAACTAGCCAGATGCAAACAAGACTGCAGAAGGATTGCACTGTGCTCTTTTTTTGTTTAATGAAAATAATGAGCCAGAATTTCATTTTGCTGCCACAATGCAAATCCTGAGCAGATCTAATTGACTCATGAGAGTTATCTATATGCAAAATTGTATTATTTAGTCTGCAATAATGTTATCCTAATATTAAACATGATGTAACAGAACTGCTTGTTATATATGCTGCCTCATTAAGACAGGCAAAGATGAACTGATCTGTCTGTGTTCATCTTTTGTTCTAATCCGTACGAAATAGGATCAAACCAATTAAAAACCTAGGTGCTTAAATTACAGCTGCTTTCCATATTACATTTCCACATTTTGAAAATGGGCAAGGAGAAGCCATTTGAAAATGACTGCAGACTCCTCTTTTTGCGACTATAGTAGTACATTGGTTTGCGAACGCCTCAGTTTACGTAATTGTCGGTTTACGGCTTACGTTATTTTTTCTTTTCTTTTTTGCACTACGAAAGGGCTTTCCCGGGGCACACTGTGCCTATAGCGCCGCCCCTTTTGTAGCGCAACTGGCATTTCTGTTTGCGAAATTTTTGTACTACGTAACATCGCGTAGAGCATCGTAGGATTGGTCATTTCACAAACCAACATACTACTGTATAGGAATAATCAGACATGACTCTGAGCAGAAGTCTGTCTTTGGCCACTGCCTCCGTCCTTAATTTGCACAACTTTTAACAACGTAAAAATGAAAGAAAACAAAAAGTAAAATAGGGAAAGCATCTAATGAAGAAAGGATGCATTTTCCAAAAATATTATTTGCTATTTCAATTTAATATATCACACCTGTTAGTGACACAACAGTTCATATAAAATATGCATAAAATAATTGATATGAGAAAACCATAGACCATCTAACCATATAAAAACAGAGGGTGCCAGAGCATTAATAAAACTGCGTAAGACAAAAAAATAATAACAAAAATACAGATAACAAACAACTGGACAGAGATGTAAGAGTACCTCAACTCAACTAGAGTCCGAGTGGAATTCCCCCCCCCCCGGAAGAGCCATGTCTTCAATTGCCTCTTAAATGTTGCCAGGGAGCAACCTAAGCAAAGCTCCTCCAGGAGCTGATTCCACCCTCTGTTTTTATATGGTTAGATGGTCTATGGTTTTCTCATATCAATTCTTTTATGCATATTTTATGTGAACTGTTGTGTCACTAACAGATCCTAACTCTCATAGAAGATTTATGAGTCTCCCTTGGGGTGGCTACCCAGAGTAGCCTCATCTGCAATGACTTGGTGGGTCCGGCAGTAGACACTGGTGCAAGATACTCTGACAAGTAACATGGGCCCAAACCATGGAGGGCTTTGTACATGAGAGTTAAAACCTTGAACCTGATCCGGGACTCCATGGGTAGCCAGTGGAGGTGAGCCAGAACTGGAGTGATGCAATCGTATGTGCTTGCTCCAACCACCAGTCTAGTCACTGCACTCTGGACTGGCTGGAGTCTCCAGATCATCCTCAAGGGAAGCCCCATGTGGAGAGCATACAGTAATTGATCCAGAAAATGATCAACACCTGCTCCCGGGTCCTGAGGGAGCTGTCACCCAGGTAGAGGCGGAATTGGGCAATTAGTGGATGTGGAAGTAAGTGCTCCTGCAAGTAAATGTATATAAAGGATAGTAAGTCAATACACATATATTAGATTTAACTGTATCAATATTTACATTAACTTGAAGTTACTGGAGAGAGACACACAGAGAGAGACAGAGATAGAAAGGCTATTTACCAAAGAAATCCTTACTGTGTGTTCAAAGCTTCCTTTCTCTTGAAAATCCTCTCCAAATGTCTACCATCTATCTTATATACTTCATCTTCATGCTTCTGGCAGCCTTGGCACCTAACACTAGTGAGTGGTGAAGGGCTGCTAGAAGCAGGAGAAAGTCACCAGGGAGAGGAAGAAGCAGTCAGCTTCATCTCCAATTTCTTCTCAACACCCCACAAGCAGCCACATTCTGTTCTCCTCCTGCTATGCCTCCTCGTTTATAAGTACACATTAGAGATGGGAGCATCGTATTCACCTCCCAGGGGAGATGAATACTTAACTCACCACCACAGGTGGTCAGTCAGATTGGACCTCCCCCCCCCCCGAACCGAGTATCCACTTACTTCTTGTGGCATGGCACACATGGTCATTGTCCTTTGCACTGTGCCAATCGCGGAAGCAGGCCACCTAGGGTTTTCCCACCACCCTGCACTGCTGACCAATCAGCAACTGAGCAGGGAGGCTGGTCATCTCACCCCCTCGTTGGATTGGTCAGCAGTGCAGCGATATGGGGAAGTCCCAGCTGGGCTACTTCTGCAATTGGCACGGCATGAAGGATGACGGCCCCGCATGCCACGCTACAAGTGGTAAGTGGCCACCTGGTTGGGGGGAGGGTCCAATCGGACTGCCCATCTGTGGTGGCAAGCTTCGTATTCATCTGCCCTTGGAGACAAAAACAAAGCTGCCATCTCTAGTAAATATTCTGTGGCACTGCAGCAGCAGGAGTCGTTGCCACTCCTGAATGAATCTTCTGTGACCGGGCAGAGGCATCAATTCTTTGCCTCCTTAGGAACTAGAGGCCACATTCTGCTTGGGGGAAGAGGTGTTAGAACTGTTGTTTAAAGAAGGCCTGACTACAGCTCTCATTTTGCTGGCATCAACAATAGATCAGAATATGGGAAAGGACTAGCCATCTTCACTGTTCCCTTATCTGATTGTCATCTACAGAAAAAGCAGCCATCAACCTGACCAAAATGAAGAAGACTCTATTCCAAGCCAGGGGAAAACCATACAAACAACCACATATCAGCATGACTGTTGTTCATTACATAAAAGCTCTTAATTTCTTTGACCAGGCCTTTTGTTAAATCAAATTAAAATGCGGAAACACTCAAAACACATATTCTAACCTCTGATTACTACTACACACAGGAATTCTGTGTGAGACATGATCCCTTTTTCTCATGGTCCAGGAATTCTTGTTGTTCACACCTTGCAGATCAGAAGCTGTCAGAATTTTAGATCCTGGTCATTTTTCCTTCTGTACCACAGTTACCTGGTAACTACAGAAGCAATATTACACCAAAACACACTACGCCACAAATATACTGAATGTAACTCAGCATCATTGTTTATATCTCAAACAAGTGAACTGTTAATTAACTGGTTTTAGATATAAACCTCCAGGCTACATTCACTTGAAACCATACTGGAACTGCTTAATAGCATACAGATCTGGAGCAGAAGTTTGAAATCATTAATATTCATTTGATTGTTTCGTTGGTGAAATTATACTACTTCCTAAAAATCTAGAGGCATGTATTACTTAACAGCCTTCAAAGATACATTTTAAAAACAGCACATGAGACATAAGTAGCTTCTAGTTTAACATGACAATCATTATAAAAAGGATACACCCATTCCAATTTAAGCCTCCTGGCTGGCAGTTCTGCTTTTGCTTCCAAATTATAAGATTCCACTTGATCTTTGGGCATGTACATAGTAACAGGACGTCCACGGAGAAACATTTTTACATATCCTTCCTCTATAAAAAGGTTAGATATAAAGAATTACACACATAGTATCAGTTAAATATTCAATTTCTCTTCCTTCCAAACTTCTATTTTTAAAAATTTCATTAACATCTTAAAGTTGCTTTGGGGCGAATCGGCTTTCTTCCCAGCAACAAAAGCTGGATACCACCAGTAACACACACAGTCTCCTTGTGTTTTACATCTCTTCTGATATGTCCAGGAACTCAATAACCAAAACAAAACATATAATGAAGTCTGTATACTAGAAAAAGACATCATAATTTTTTTTGAAAGAAGTACTTATCTTATTGTTGCACCCAACTGATAAAGAAACCCCAAGGATTACAATTAACACCGAAATCCAATTAAAATTATTTTATTTATTTCAAGTCATTATTTACAAATCTGAGTACCAGCTTCTATAGCTGTCAACATTCACTGCATCTTAGTGTAAAGATGAGCTTTACACTTCATGTACTGTACTGTATATTGTTAGAGATACAATGGAAATACAATAAAGACAGGCAGTTAGTAAGAAGGATGTACTATGCTGATCTACATGCAAAAATCAGACTTTAAAACAGGAACAGCAACAAAGATAACACAGAGAAAGAATGGGAAACATACAACAGAATTATAAACAGAACTCTGCTGACACTGAATAAATATTTAACACCAGAAATACTCTAGAGTTGGTGATATTATAAGTGAAGTTTCCAGGTAAAGAAATATTAACTTAATAGCAGATTTGAAAATACTGGCTTGGGGACTTCATGGGACTTAAAAAACTGGGTGATCTAGGAAATGAGATGATAGTCTGACTAGGATTTTTAGGAAATGGCAAAGCCAAAGGAGGTATCTTGCGAACAGCTGGCGAAGCTTTTCGAAATTCAGAACTTGCTGCCTCTTGCTGCTCCATCGGCAGATCAAGGGATCCAGCCTTGTTTTCATCCGAATCAGGCAGTTTTGGAGCCAATGACATCAGCAGAGTTACTAGATGAAATAACCATGGGCACAGAGAAAATGGAAGGGCAGAAGTAATAACATTATGACAAATCAGTGAGTAAATACTCCTATGGAATTCCAAATGCCATTAAATAAAAGCCATTGTTTTAAAAAGAATTTAAAAATAGGCTTTATTTTAATGGCTGAAGTAACAGAATGTGTAGGCATTACTGCTGTTTTAAAATGATTAACTGTATGATGTTAAAGACTTACTGAATTCACTGTTATAGACTTATTAGCTAGTAACAGCTTAAAAGTTGTTGTAGTGATTGATGTTCATTGTTTTTAAACAATGCAGTTTTGCCAAGACACATATTTGAAATATAATCTATTGCTGGTTGATTTTTTTAAACAAAAAAGGTGCTAATAACAAATAACTATAAACAACTGTAAATAAATACTTTACAATTGATATGCATTTTATAGATACTTTGAAACCATAAAAAGTTATTGAAGCAGTTTAACACTGTAATATTTGTTTTGAAAATATTAACTCAGAAAAGTACATAACAAATAACTGGATATTTGACAAAACTGGAACTGTGATGGTAGTTCTGGCTGTCTATATTTTTATTCCTGTATCAATCCAAAACATATGTGTATATTTAGCAGTGATGAACATCTTAAACACTCAAATGCCATGAAGGCTACAATTCTTAGACCAAACTATAGGACTAGCTTTTTCTAAAGCCCACTGCTAGTGTAATGCTGCCAATGTTGTCATCCAGACAGGGAACAAGTTATGATTTCATAGAGTTCTTCCCCAGCTACAAATTTTCCCATAATTCTCTTATAGGCTTTAAATAAAATGCATACCACATCTACAGAGCAAAATTCTAATGCTAAACATGATTACTGCTCATTCTGTTCTCCACCTTAACAGGATTCAAACCCATGGCTTGAAGTCAATCTTCACAGAGCCTGATTAACAGAAGGTCTGATTAATGTCAATCTGCATGGGTGCAGATGGAACACTAAACCATGTATTTAAAGCTGACAAAGGTGGTGGGATGTACAGACAGTGGAAAGGGGAAGAGGAAAACAGTAAAAGTAAAAAGTTCTCTTCCAAGTTATTATCCATTAGCACTGTTAGTCTGTAAAGGGTCATGTTCTTCAAGAACTGGACTTTAAGACTACTTTATTTCTGTACTGTTCTTCTAGAAGGTGCTATAGATCTACTGAGGTTAACATTAACTATATCCATTCATTGAAAAGACAACTGACTTTCAAAAATGTGTCAGATTTCTGGCCATATCCTAAAATTTACTATGCAAGCATGTAAACATTTAACAGTTTACTATATCATCAGACTATAAAGCACAACATTATACCTGTATCACCTGCTGCACCATTTTTAAGACAGAGGTGTTCAATTTATGACCCTTTAGACAGTTGTACTACAATTCCTACACTGACTAGGGCTAAATTAACTAATGGTACTATGAGTTGCAATTTGAGAACACATGGAGAATCGTAGATTGCCCATCCTGAAGTTAGGAACAAGGTATTGAGTTCTGTACACTCTAGTCTGTAAAACCCACCAGCAATTAGGAACGTTGCCGTGAGACACACACTAAAAATGGAGAATACTCCTTGCTAGTCAACCACCTCATAGACGTAAGGTCCAGGTCATCCTTTGACATCAGGCATGTGGAAGCCGACTAGTATTTTGGCAGTGTGTAAATGTACAGTATATCTACATAGATACATATATTTTACATCATTCTGAAAGTCTAATCTAAAGAGTGGTATGCCCTGTATTGACTCCAAATACCAAAGCAGAACTGTTACAAAGATACTCAAGAAAAAATAACAGATGCTAAGGGTTGGAGAATAACATAACACAATTAAGAAATACTGGTTTAAGGAGGTGTAGCCTCTGAACACATAGACAAAAGAACAACTGTTAGAGAAACCCTAGTGAATGTAAGTGTAGTACCTGTATTGTTATAGCATTGACAACAGCTTGTGAAGAGCACTGAGCTGATAGCATTGAATGTTAATAGGATTGCAAAGGGTTTAATTAGAGATGGGGGTATTCGTATTCGAATATGACTATTCCCCTCTCCACAGGTGCAGATAACAAGGGTCTGGCACCCTGGGGCCAGACCGACCACTCACATTTCCGCCACTGCAAGCTCCACAGTCCGTTCCTATCGCTCTGTTGCTCATGATGGATTAGCCACTCCTGGCAGAAGGCAGAATGATGAGCCTCTCTGCCAGATCACAGAATGGCTAATTCGTCGTGAGCAACGAAGAGATAGGAAGGGATTGCGGAACTTGTGGCAGTGGCGGAATTGTGAGTAGCCAATCTGGCCCCAGGGTGCCAGACCCTCGTTATCTGGACCTGTGAGGGGATATTGCTATATGAATACCAATACCCCCATCGCTAGGCTTAATACTTAAGAGCACCTCAAATTTCTTCTATAAGAGTTCTTGGAATTTATGTTACATATGACTTTCATCATTTGGTACACATGAACAGAATTGTAAAAGACGAAAAACTTAGCCATATGTATAACTAAGATGCAGCAGATGTATGAGAAATTAGTGAGGTATAAACCAGTTTTATAAATGCAACAGAAATCTGTTTACCCTTTACAAAGTATAAAAAAAACACTGTGTGAACAGATTATTATTTGGTTATCTGTTAGTAATTAATAAACACTCTCACCCCAGTAGAGTCACTACCCTAGTTTGATATTAACATAACATTAAAAAGCAATGCAATATCTGTTAGCTACTGCAATTTGCTTGTTGCCTGCTCAGGTTAAGCCTATGATCTATCAGGAACAATTCAGGAAGTAAATAAGCACTGCAATACCACTCTAGAACAAAATGCTTCTTTAGACACACATTAGGATGCTATCAGGTCAAACTATATAGAGCAGGTGCTATCACAAGGCTTTTCAGCCAACTTGCCAAGCAACTAATAACACACAATGAGACATTCATGTGTTGCCATATAGCTCTCTTCACCAAGTCAACAACAATATCAAAAGGAAAAATCTAAGTAAAAATCCATTCACATTAAATTCTACAAGGTTTAGAACCTAGTAGATGCTCTGCAAGAACTTTGATCAAACAAAGTTGAACTTATTTAATAATGTTTTTGCAGTGCAAGGAACAGGTTGTCTCCACAGAGACGAACTCCTTTGGTCCAGTTAATAGGCTTGCTTAGAGAGCTATGAGGTTTGAGAAGCAAGGCCTACCTACCTTTGCAATGTGTCACACGACGTTTCCCTTGTGGTTACAGAGACAGAGATAGAAGTGCTAGATAAAGATGCATTCAAGAACAGTCAGGCTCTCCTAAAGCCCTGCTCTAAGAATGCCCCAACTGTATTATTTTATGCACCACTTAGATAATACCATTTTTCATTCACAAAAGTGATATAAAACATCCCCAGCTATGCATTTGCATGGGCAATGTAAGAAAAGGAAGATCCTAGAGTAGTTCGTGTTTAACAGTTTGCGCTAAAGAGGATTTAAGACTCTAAACTGTGATTTGTGCAGTCAGTGGAGTTTTCTGCCCTTCTCCCACTTTCTATAAGAATCATTGGACCTGAGGGTTTTCTAGTCCAAAGGAAACATCCAGGATAGTCTATCAACACTATGCTTGCAAGCCAGCTTCAAACTTTGTTCTTGGTTTGGTTTGTCCACTTGCAAAAGATAGGTTGGGTTATGGCATTGGTTCCTATAACACACTGCTTTCATTGTTTCACTGCTGTTATTCATTTATTTATTTAAAATATTTTTATTCTGTCCTTCTCTTTAAGAAGAACTCAAGGCACCTTACATAATTACAAATATAATATTTAAAAGCTAAATGCAGTACGTACACCAGCATTAAAAAGGAATTAAACAAGTATCATTAAAAATGGACATAAAATCAATACTAAAACACATTTAAAATAACATAGCACAACAATCCATTTTAAAAATTCTCTCAGACCACTAGTTATTAAGGCAAAGCCCATCTGGAGATAAAGATCTTTGCCCGGTTGAGGACAAGAAAGATGGGGCCAGCCTAGCTTCCCATAAGAGGGAGTTCCAGAGCCTGGGAGCAGCAACAGAAAAGGCCCTCCACCGTGTCCCCAACAAGCGCACTTGTGAGAGTAGTAGGACCGTGACAAAGGCCTCCCCTGATGATCTCACAGCCTGGGCAGGCTCATAGAGGGAGAACTGGTCTTTTAAATAGCTAGGATCCAAGCTTTTTAGGGCTTTAGGAACCCTCATATAGGTTAAACCCAGCCCTTTGAACTGTGCCTGGAAATGGATCAGTAGTCATTGCAGCTGCCATAATAGTGGGGTTACATGATCCCTGTAACCAGCCACAGTCAACAATCTGGCTGCTGCATTTTGGACCCTCTGGAGTTTCCGAACACTATGCAAAGGCAGCCCCTGTAGTGAGTGTTACAGTAATCCAGTAAACATGTAACCAGTGCATGTGTCACCATGGCCAGATCAGCCTTCTCAAGAAACAGGAACAGCTGACACGCTAGTTTTAACTGTGCAAAGGCACCCCTGGCCACCGCTGAAACCTGGGCATCCAGGCTCAGACATGAATCCAGGAGTACCCCCAAGCTGTGCACCTGTGTTTTCAGATGGAGTGTAACCTCATGCAAGCACAGGCTTTTGATTTGTTTTTATTATGATGTTTTGCAGTTTTATTATACTGTACTATAAGGTATTGTTATACTGAACTATAAAGTAGTAGATTTTGTTTGCCTTATCTCTGCTACTGATACTCTGCAATAAATAACAGATAAACAAAACACATTGAGTAAACAAACTAACAGAATAATAGTTTATTGTTATGTCTGAACCATTTCCTTATCAGCTACTCTCACCACAGGGCTGAAAATAGAAGATTACAAATATTATTGCTAGCTTTATTTGATTGCCCACGTGACGTGCATAGCGAAGAAAAGCCAGAATTGTCTATATAAAATCTGCATCATCTTGCCAAGGGATAAAAATTTCTTCTTATGTTAAATGTGACAAACTGGATGTAAATACGGGCTAAGTAAATAATAATCCCTTTAAATATCAAAATGCATGTAAAGTTTTGTGTTTCTACCTAAGAACAGGTTATACTCAACAACATCCATTCAACAACAGAACAGAGACTGCTAGCATAATGGCCTCCCCTCCCCTAAATTCTGCTTCAGCTCTCAGCACTGTCTCAAAATTCTCTACAGCAGATGTAGAGTGAGGAAATAGTATTGGAAGGAGAACTTCAACTCAAAAGCTCTTTGTATGCTTATTAGAGATGGAGGTATTCGTATACGAATATCCCCGCACAGGTGGCGTTAACGAGGGTACAGCCCCATGGGGCTGGACAATCCACTCACCAATCCGACACGGACGCAGACGGCACAATTCTATCAATGGCTCCACAGCATGAGATCAGCTCACCACTCTTCGACCTTGCAGCGAGGTTGTCCTCCTGCTTCCTGCCAGGAGTGGCAAGCGGATCACATGCTGCGGAGCCATTGGCAGAATCGCGCCATCCGCAGTGGATCAGTGAGGCTGGACCCTTATTAACACCACCAGTGTGGGGATATTTATATACAAATACCCCCATCTCTAATGATGATATATGAAGTTCAACTGCGGGATTAGTTGTTTTTTAAAGGATGTTTGAATTAGTTGTTTTTTAAATTACTATCTATCTATCTATCTATCTATCTATCTATCTATCTATCTATCTATCTATCTATCTATCTATCTATCTATCTATCTATCTATCTATCTATCTATCTTACAAAGGACCCAACCCCATGTCAATTTGTTTGCAAAGGACCCAACCCCATGTCAATTTGTTAGGATAATATTTTCAATTTGTTAGGATAACATTTTTATATATATATATATAAAATTCTTCCCTGAAAATGTTATCCTAACAAATTGACATGGGGTTGGGTCCTTTGCAAATAAAACAGAAATCACTGGGAAGATTTCTAAAAATATATAAAGTGTAGTTTATTTTCATGTATTTTTCTTGTTCTACTAATTAAGAAGCCGTGTGTGTGTGTTAGTTTATAATTTAACAAATAGACAGGTCATACTGCTAAATTCAGAGTCTTGAGGCAAATGTTTTATAATTGTTTGGGGGCCCAAAAGAATGATTAGCAAGGTAATAAAGAACCTTTTAGCCAATAGGCTTGTCACCTCTGGCAAGATCCATACTTATTACTGAATATACCATTTAGGGCTAATTGGTTCCATATAAAAAGCTGCCTTATATTAAGTCAGATATTAAGTTCATCTACCTGAGTACTGTCTACAACACAGGTGGGCAAAGTGGAAGCTCCAGATATTGCTGGTTCAACAATTCCTCACCAGTGGCTGTGTGAACCAGGACTAGCGGGAGCTGCTGTTTGGAAGGGCAAATTATGCCTACTCCTGATCTACATTGACAATAGCTGCAGGTTTCAGTCAGGGACAACATTATTTGCTGAGGACTGAACAGTATGTTGGTCAGGGAGGTGCCAATTCTGCATGCAAATCATGTGCTATGTCACTGAACTAAGCTCCTTCTCAGCTTCTGCCAACATTTCTCTCTCTCCCCCCACATTCACTTTTCATAAGCCTTGGAAGTAAAAAAGTTGACATAAAAATATGAGGGTATATTGTGCATCAAGATCCTTATATATAAAGCTTTAGCATGTTCTACAATATCACAATTCTGCACCACTAAAGTTGAGTGTCCAAGTCAGTACCAGATTTGCAGAAACTGAATAAAATAATCAAGTAAAAGATATATAAAGCTCTTCAGAGTCCACATGGAAAAAAATGTTATACTGACAGTGGTGCACGAAGGAGTAACATAATTTGACTATTTAGAAATAAGCTTCTTGTCTATGTATTTGTGTGTAACAGGAAGGGCGAGCAGCCTTCCAAAAGCTGTGTGGTGTTGTGTTTTCATTGCATCTTTCCTCCAAGATGTTAAAAGACATTTTATAAATGCGGATCCCAATATTCTTTTCTAAGCAGTACATAGCTTCAAATGGAATTGCACATTCATTGGATATGACAAGGAAATGTATGAATCTATCTTAAATTCTAAAAAAATGGAGATGATTGACTTTATAAACTCATTTCAAAATACACAATTTAAAAAAATTAAAACAAGGGCAAAATTCTGTAAGCTTTATCTGTTGATTTATTTAAATGATTATTTCCTATTTCTAAATGATTTTATTTCTTACCCACAGCAACATGGACCAAACCATGATTGAGAAATTAGGAAATAGTCATCATTCTGTTGTCTAGTCATCCGTAAAGAAAGTATAGACATGTCAATCTCTCACATGCATGACTACAAAACGCAGAATATATATATATATATATATATTTATGTAAGAATAGATAGAAAAGTGAAACAATTACCTGCACTGAACATTGGTTCCTTAGGCTTGCTGTGAAAATAATCAAGAAAGACCCTTTTAACAACACGGTTCTACTTATCTTTCTACTCAGACCTCACATATTCTTGATGACTTTACTCCTCTATCTCACCAAATCACAATTTACTGTTTATTTTTCTCTCTCTTTTGTTCCCCTCGTTCCCTATGCTGACATGTCAAGTCATTTGAACAAACCTGTGCCTTCCATCTATCCTGTCAACAGCTTCAGGTGCTTTATGTTCTCTGGCTTAACTACTGAAGTCTCCTGTAGTCACCTTTATCACAGTACAGTATTTTCAATCTCATCTAAACCTCTGCTGCAAAAAGCACTGATATTGCACCCTGGAGTAAACTAGCACATCCCAGAACAGTCCTACCTGCACCTTCTTGGTCCCTCTCAGGAACTTCTTTTTTGATGCTGATTGGGAGGCTCTGTTTTGGTTCATTTCAGGCACGTGTGATCACTATGAATGAACCAAAATCAAACCTTCCTGTCAGTTGCCGATGTTGTGAAGTCACTTAAGAAGAAAACCACTTTGAGATATTGGCAAATTAAACACTTCCAGATGAGGAAGTGAATTTTATTTTAAAGTGTATTAAGGCAGCACATATGCACTGCATCAATTCTGAAAAAATAAAAGTCAAACAGAAAACCTCCTCCCAGAAGGGACAATGAGGGGGGTTTCCCCCTCTTTTCTCTTCTAGTTGAGAGGCCGTCAAGAAAAGCAAACAAAAATCCCTCTCATTGTTCCCTCCTTTCTCCTCCTCCTTCTGGGAGGAATTTTTTATTTGACTTTTTTTTCAAGTGATGTGGTGCATATATGCAATCCTAACACATTTCTTTTTTTTAAAAAAAAATCACTTCCTTGACCCCTCCGTGGAGTCAATGAAGTAAATAATTTGCCAATATGCTGAAACAGCTTTCTTCTTAAACCACACAATACTGGCAAATAGACAGGGGTCTTGTACAGACCAAACAGTGACATGCGGCGTCCATATGCCATTTGGATGTGAGGATTGCACCAAATGGCATACTGGACCTCCTAGCGACCCTATTTATCCTGATCCAGCCCATTCCAAAATGGGCATGTAGACAAGCCCTTAAGCCCATGAGATGCCTTCTCTGAACTACAACTTAGGCTTTCTATCCTTTTTATTGATCTAGCATAGACTCACTTTCCTCATTTTTAAAGTTCTTGCTGCCGACCTCTTATATTGTCTTATTTCACACTGTACAAATATTTTGAGAGGAGATTACCTTGATTATATGACTATAACCTCTGGTCAGAAAATAGAACAAGAGCCCCAGGCCAGAATAAATGCTGTTATTCCAACACACCCAGCCTCTTCTGGGTGTATTAGAATAACAGCATTTAAAGTAACATATTTAAACTAAATGCAAAGTAATCAGCAATGGGGTGACTCAGACAGAGAGATAACTGAGTATAACCTGGCATGGTCACCTCTCTTGTTTGTTTGTAAGCGAACGTTTATTAATTGTTGCCATTCAGTCACTTTGTCCTTCTTCAAGGAAATAATGTTCTTCTTTGTTCTTTGTTACCTTTCCTACTTACTCCACTCCTTTTGCAATTTCCACTTTCTGTCAAAACAGGATGAAGGCCAATGACTACTTTTTTTGCTTTCTTATCAGCCTGTAAAGTGCTACATGAATGGAATGTTTTATTCTAATGACAACAAGGAAAAAAATGTCACGACAGGTGTACTGTATACCTTTCACTATTCTTTTTACCACTGGATGAACTGCTTGTGGATCCAGCTCGATTGCGGCTGCCTTTGGCATCCCCATAGCTTTCCCGCCGACCTCCTGGAGACACACGTTCAGCTGAGTTGGTTCTTTTGACAGTGCTAGTAGAACAGGAGAGATATCCATTCATGCATATTGTATATTATTATGAACCCACACAGCAAGCTCTTCGAAACCACAATTCCAAAACAATTATATACCTTGAGGTGAAATTACTAACCCATCTTTTGGGAATATGAAGAGAAATGCAGTAATGTCTATTTAAAGAAGTGGTTCAGAACACATGGCCTGTAGCAAGAATAAAAATTATATAAGAAAATAATTGCCATGCATAAAATACAAATGTAGGATCATAGTCTCGCCTGAGCCATTATTAGAGATGCATGGGCCTTTCATTGTTGGTTCTGAATAGAGAAGAATTTGTAAGGACACCCAGAAATCAACACAAATATCTGTCTTCCCATAGATGATGCCACTATTTGCATCAGGCTCATGTCTGCTTAAGAATGGATGCTGTGCCAAGGATCTGGTGTACTGGCTATCACATTTCCCACAGCCACACGTAAGCTGCTTGACTATTACAGTGAGCAAGGAAGAGAGTAAAGAATGTGCTGAAGGCAGCAGAGATAGATCCTTAAGATCTAAGGCAAGTAGGCCCCACTCAACTGGAACTTTCACACAGTGAACTGACACCCACTTTTATAATTATCTCCACTCAAATGTTCATGGTTGCTCACTTTCTACAAAACAATTCAACGAATGAGGAAAAAAATCACTTTGATTTTGATGAATTCAGATGCTTGGGGAAGACGGGTGCAAACAGCAGAATAAAGCTGCCAGGAAAAAGTGGAGCAGACTTTTAATAGATCTACTGTATTCAGGTTGTTACCTTCCTGGCTATTATTAACATAATTAAAAGGAAGCAACTCGTTCCTGTCCTTCATGCTACCCTTTTCTCCATGGGGAGAGCCATGTGTCTGAAGAGAAGCTCATCCTCATGTGTAGGCTCTATATTTAAGCATGCACCCCGGAAAAAATGGCTTTTGATTTGAGTACAAGAATTTCTTCTCCTCCGACTTGTTGCCCTTCACTGAAAAGAACACCAGCAAAGGGGTAAGAAGCAGTTGGTCTTCTCTAAGTATACTCATAAATATTAGCAAGGTAACAAAGGAATGTGTTCTCTAATTCTTAGTTTCTCTTTTTTAAAAACTATCTTCTGTTCGTTCTCAGAAGCCTTGTGGTGCAATGGTTAAAATGCTATACTGCACTCAAAACTCTGCTCACAACTGGGATTTAATCCCAGGTTACCAGCTTGAGGCTCACTCAGCCTTCCATCCTTCTGAAGTCAGTAAATTGAGTATCCAACTTGCAGAGGAAAGGGGCAATGTGTAGTGTGCATAATTAAATTATAAACTGCCTAGAGAGTGTTTTACACACTATAGGGCAGTGTAAAAGCAGCACTTTCCTTTCCTTTCCAGGAGTGTTGCAGATCTAATTGATGAGTTACAGTTTGTGTGAAGAGTGTTGCAACACCATTTTTGATTGAGTGCTGCTTCTTCCCAATGGACAAAGTTGCTTCCTCCATACTGTCTCTTTTGCTCCCCAGCCTCTGCACTACCAATATTCTGGAACTATTCAAGAACAGCAGCCAAACTACGTTTTAAACCTAAACATCTATCCTTTGCTTCCATAATATATTCCTTTCAAATATTTCTCAGTCAACAACCTCTTGTACTGCTTCATTCCGACCAAAATATGTTTGTCAAGAGTAGTGACCACTTGCTCTTTAAAATAACAGTTTCAGAGCATTTCCTTATTTCTTCTATTTTGTCCCCCAGGGCTGCATAAGAACCAACAACAACAAAATTAGCTTGTGAAAGGGGTGCTGCTAGAGGGATGGCAGGCAGATCTGTAATGGATTTTGTTAGTAATAATTTTGTTGAAAAGGAGGGAAATAACACTGTAAACTTGCTAATACTGGTTTTGAAAAGACAGGCTTACTGGGGGTTGCCAAGGTTTAAGATTTATATGTAAAAAAAGACCTTGGGAAAATCATGCACAGGGGACAATGCTATAGACCATAGGTCCCCTATGGTCTATAGCCTGAGCCAGACTGGGCTGTGGAGAGAGACCTCACCCCCACCCCTGCACACACTCTCCCTTGCACAGCCCATTTCCACCTGCGCGCGAGCACACCTGCACAAGCATGCACAAAAGCGAGAGAGAGTGCTCCTCTGCACATGCACACGAGTGCAGGGGGGTGCCCTGTCTTCCCCAGTCGGTCCGTGGGGCTAAAAAGGTTGGGAACCACTGCTATAGACATTACTAGGCTCTTTCCTTAAGTGTGCACAAATGCCAACTGTTGGGGCTAAAGAGAAAGGCACTCTACGTGTGTTCATATTCACAAGCATTGTTACCACATATTTGGTGAGTTACTAGAAAAAAGGTTTTGGCTATTAAATCAACATAATTTGTTGACCCAAAATGTTTGCATAGGAACAAGATGCAGTAGCAAGTTGCAGCTTACATAAAAACAGAAATTTGCTTCCAACAATTTATAACCTCAATGTAAATGTCGTTAAATTTCTTGTGGTACAAATATAATTACTACAAATTACTGTTAAAATTATTGTTAATTCAAATAAAGTACCAGATATAGGTAAACCCCCATTAATGTGAATAAAACCTATGTATGGAACACTGGATGAAGCTTTTCTTAGTTAATCAGAGAACTCTCCCAAATACAGGGCAAATCAAGATCTTGGGACACTACAGAGTCAGGAGGTCATGCAGGACAATACATTTCACTGTGAACTGGGATTTCTGTACAGAGCTTGTATGAAAAACAACTGATTCCTCTCTTTGAGGCTTAAAATTACAAGCCCAACAATCAGTAAGGTTTCAATGTAAGGTTTCTATATAGGCTACAACATACTCAGAACATTGATACAGGCAATTAGATTAGCAAGCAATCTTCACTAAGTAGCAGGAAATGTTAGTAAAGATGCTGAGAAGTTAGTACTACCTACAGTAAAACATGAATTTAAATGCTGAAGTATTTAATAGTCAGTTGGGTTATACACTACTAACATGGAAAGGTGCTATTTCCATCATAGGTTAAAGAATATAGAAACAAATACATGGCACATTACAGTACTAGTAAGAACCCCTCACCTTAGAGCAGTTTTTTTCAGTTTGCATGCATTGAGAAGACTCACAGACCTGCTCAATCCATGAATGAGAAGTGCATAAACAAAGCAGAATAAACGTGAATGCAGTAAAATAAGAATGTAAGGAGGAAAAACATTTATAAAAAGCTACAGTACAAGACATACATTTCATGCAATCAGCGAATTTTGTGATGCAACATTAAGGAACCAGATCATTTAACAGATTCCTTGATTGGGTACCTTCATAATTCAAACTTCATATGGTACCTTGAACAAAGAAATGCTGAGGGCTCTGAAATGTTTGCAAAGAAATTTAGAACATACATACAGCTTTAAACAATGTATGCAGATACCTCAGGATCTTTTTCTTTTAATGGGTAAAAAAAAAGAAAACAAACAGTAGTCCTTAAAAGACAGAGAGGAAAGTCAATACCACAACAGCCGGGGCAAGGGCAAACAACAAAAGTGTAAGTTACACAAGTGAAAGAAAGACACAAATAATGAATGGTGGTGTATAGTTAATTTGAAATTCCAGGCATCCAAAGTATCTCCACTGTATGTCAGGCAAGAAATGAAGCTAATACAGTACACCACAATCATTGTAGCTAATATTGAATACAGATCACAGGAAACAATGGGGCAAAATGAGGCACACATATCCATGACTAAAAGTCCTTTTTCTTTAAAAAATACTAAAACTTTCAACAGTACACAGGGACATGAGTGTTTAAAATACAAACATTTAATAAGCTAAGGAAATGCTGACCACTTAAAGCAATACTTCATTATAATAAGTAAAATATTCATCACAGAATACTTGACAATTCTGTTTTCTAGGAATATAATCTACCACTCTTCCCTCTTATAATTAGTTTAATTAAAAAGAGTGGGAGATTAATCTACATAAGACAGATGTCTATGCTGTATTAGTAATACTTATTAGGTTGTTAAAATCAGCCCACAAGTACCAATGGATTTTTACTTTCTGTAGGTATTCGTCAGGCTGTCTGAATAGCTCAGTGAGTTAAGTATCTGGTTGCAGAGCCAGAGATTCAGAGTTCAATTACCCACTGGGCCTCCTAGAAGAACCAGCCTGTGCAGCCTTTGGCAAGCTGCACTGTCGCAAGATGCCCCCAGAAGAATGGAATGGTAAAATTACATCTAAGCACTCCCTACTTAGTTGAACAGGGTCACCATAAGTCAGAATTGTCTTGACAGACACAGTAAATAAGTATTCAAGAAATTGTAGAATTATCCTCAATGAAATATCCCAGATCATATTCATACTAAGATGAAATTTATTTATACTAAAATAAAATTTTACCCACACTTCTTTTTTGCATTTATTCTAGTCATCACATTATGGTCCTCCATAATTTGGAGGAATTATAAGCATCTGAAGTGGATTTTTGCCCACCTGTGTCTCTCCCTCCCCATCTCTCTACCCCAGTACTAGTATCTGTGTACTTTCTCTCATGCACATACACATGCACACACAACAGCAGCAGAGGCAGTAGCCAAGGTCCTTGTAGTTTGATCCTAAACTGCTGAAGTGAGATGTGCACAATAATTCTGCTTTTCTGAAAAATCATGGGTCATCTAGTCACACCCCTTATGAATGCCAAAAAAATTGTTCTCATTTCTCCAAATCAGCAGTCTGAAGTACAGTAAAAATGTCTGTTAGTGATATATGTGCACACTGCATAAAATGTGAACTATATGTAATCAAAGCAGTAATACAGCATTTCAAGACCTGCAGATAAAACTAATTTTAAAATACAAAATTCATTTTTTTAAATTTGAATCAGATTTCCCCTTTTTATTGTTAAAATGCTTCTTTTTTTAAAAAAATGTGATTGTGATTATAGCTGTAATTGTAAACATCTTACTGCTCAAAGATCTCATGATGAAATAAGGATTATAAATTCTAATTCAAAATTATGAACCAGCAAGTGAAACTCTGTCGCACACATATGTAATGCATGTTTAACGCAAATTACATCAGCAGTGGTTAATTGTTCCTGACTAAAGATGTCTTTTGGTGATTTCAGGAGCCATGCAATTGTACTTCCAATTGTACACAATTAGAAGTTGCATGCACCCTGAAATTGCCAAAGGAAGCTTTTAAATAGTGGCAATTTGCTCCTGCTTCTGACATAATCCACATTGTGCATATGGAGTTGTGCAACAAGATTCAGTCAACATATTTGCATTATCTTTTCTAAAAGTTTTGTAAATGAGATCTAATAGTTCTTGGATTGGGGATTCAGTTTTAAGATATATGAGCTTCTGTACCTAGGTCAATCTTTCTATTTCCCCTAACACTCTGTTATATAGCAGAAAATACTTTGTCTTCTCAAACTAGATCTGTGCCTCCAAAGATTAACAGCAGGAGACGAGAAACAACAAAGTCATTCCAGGAGCTTTATTTTTCTATCTCAACTTGATAAAATATTGGAAACTTTTAGAAAATCTGCTTTCAATGGTTTCCTTGAGTGCTGGTGGTGTCTGCAGAGCAACAACCATACTTACTGGCTCTCTGCAGCTCTGTACACTTTCAGACATGGGGCATTTCAATAAATTAAAGATTTCTGGAGACAATCTGGAAACGGGGGTTATGAAAAATAATTGTGAAAACATGTGTTAAGGACATAGCAAGCAAAGGTGTACTTCTTTCATGTGAAAAAAGCCCCACAGGATTAAAATTGTACCTTTCTGAGGAGTTATTTAAATCAGGATTTAGATCAATTTGATGGAAATCAAGTACATACACACACAATATATATAAGTCAAATCCACCCCAAACAATGTCTATTAGCCACAATGTGGTAAACATTCTTAAAGTTGTCTCATTACACACTTGATCTCAGTTGTTTTTGTTTTACCATTCTACAGCAAAATAATTAAATGACTGTAACTTGAAGAAACTTCCAAGCTGCCATTCACAGAAAACTTGGAACATGCCAACTATTTTATTGGTATTCCTTTAAAACACAGCAATGTATCCCGACAGATAAATTTCCAGGTGGCTGATGAAAGCACTGTACTGGTTCAATCTAAGGTTAAAATGCTCAGTCAGAACCAACGGTTTTTAAAAAATCATAGGACAGGACATTAATACCTGGAAGGTGCTTCTCTGCTCATTTATTCAAGTAAGTGATTTGGAAGCTCACTCACTCTCACTCTCTGCATACCAGTACAGTGGTGCTTCGCTTAACGAGCGCACCATTGAACGACGAATCCGCATAGTGACACGTTTTTTGCGATCGCTAATGCGATCGCATTGCGATGTTTTGGATAGGGAAAACATCACATTGCGATGATCGGTAAGCGTTTTGCTTACTGATCTTCGCATTACGATGTTAGGGAAACAGCTGATCGGTGGTTCCAAAATGGCCGCCGGGTGCAGAAAATAGCCACCCGCAGCGTTTTTGCGCCCTGCTCTCGCTTACCGAGGTGGCGAAAATGGCGGCCAGATGGGGAATCTTCGCTTAGCGGTGAGTTTTCCCCCCATAGGAACGCATTAAACTCCGTTTAATGCGTTCCTATGGGGTTTTCCTTTCCGTATAGTGATGTTTCCGGATAGCGACGTTAATCCTGGAATGGATTAATGTTGCTATGCGGGGCACCACTGTATATGATATCATCTACAAGAGGAGCTAGCTGTCATTCAGACACCTGGTCTACATTGCTCCCCCCCATGTATCTTAGGATAGCAAGCCTGTGTAGCCTTGGGCAAGCTGCACTGTCCCAGGATGCCCCCAAAACCAGGCAATGGCAAACTACTTCTGAGTACTTTCTACCTAGAAAACCCTGAAGAGTTGCCTTAATCAGATGGTACATGATTATTATTATGTTACAGATATTAACTAGCCCCTCTGGTTTACAAAGTGGCTTTCTCCTAATACATTCAGGGTGTTTGAATATCTAGGCTAGGGATGAGTAGATCTGGTGGGTCAGGGAACCAAATTCTTGCCCCTAAACCCCAAGATGGTCCGGAAATATCAACCCACCCCCAAAATTAAAAATCAAAACAAGGACTATTAAAATATCCATATCTAGCTTTGATTTTGGAACTGTGAAGGTCTGGCCTAGATAAGCCTCCTCCAACCTAAGTTATATTTCAATATATTCTTTCCCCTCCAAGTTTCATGGGGGCCACAAAAGTAGAATTGGAGACTGCTGGTGGCCTAAGGGCTTCACTGTGTCCATCCTTGATCTAAGCTATGTACACTAATCTTGGTGCTAAGAACCAATGATCAGCTAGTCTTGCAACATGTTATAATAACACATACCACATACACACTAGCTATGCTAATCGACAAGACAGTCAGAGATAGAGTCAGAGATAGAACTCATAGCAGCATAATAACTGATGTGATCTCTCAGTCCTTAACACTCATGGAAAGACTAATCCTGTTTTTACAGATAAAACACAGCTCCTTTCTCCCATTTTCTGTCACAGGAAACACTGGTATCGCTGCGGGTATATGCATATTCCTTTGTGTTGGCAAGTACCTAGAAACCTGTGGAGAACCACATGTGCTTCCTTTCCATCAGGTGCAATAGCTGCAGAACACTGCAGGTTTGCCTTCTGGTTAATTAACACACTGTGTACTAATATTAAACAACATTATGAATTTCGTTTTTCATCACACTTACACTAGCTGGCAAACATGGAATTTTTAAAATATGTGCATCTCATGCAATTTTCTTTGTATATTTTCTGTATATGTGCCTCTAATATAACTGTACTTCTTCAATACATATACTGTATATTTTGTTAACAGTTTTTAGAATTCTGACAACTGCAGAACCTGAAAAATATGTCAGTATTCAAAAGAGTTCTAGTTCGTTTAAAAGATCATGCATCTTCCCTCCAGTCAGCTAAGTCTTTTTATTTCTTCTTTCCTTATCCTGCCCCATCTTGGTATTTTTTTTCTTAAATTCATTGTATTAATTAATATAGTAATTGTATTTTAATGATTATATATATATTATATTGATTTTTATGTTGTAAGCCGCCCTGAGTAGACATGGTCTAGAGGGGCGGGGTATAAATTTAATAAATAAATAAATAAATAAATCCAGATTTGGCAAGTTCTTTGAACATTTTACTCTTCTCTCTAAAGCAAAAATATAATATAAAGTGACTTGACACAGGAGATAAAAGAATGCCATTCAAATACATGCTCTTCATAAAAGAATCCCAGATGAATGCACTGGGCAGAAACTAGGCAGGAACAAAGACAAATATGTAATGAACTGTGGGGCTTGTTTTCTAATAGAACCTATAATAAATGAAAGCAATGACTTTCAGAAAATCTTAATATGGCATCAGTAAGGAGGAAGGATAGTGCTTAGGAGAATGCTTTTATTTGAATTAGAGTTTCACTGACTCTTATCATAAATGAAAATAAGGGAGCTGCACAAAATTACAGTAATGGAAGAAGAGCCATATTTATATACAGTGTAGCAACAGGAAGCAAATGTATTACAGCTATTTAGCTGTAATGTAACATCTTCCAAGCATCTTTTATAACTTCTTTTAGCAAAACAAAGAGACTCAATTTCTGAACAGATCATAAAATCCTTAAGCAGCCATTTCCAGCTCTTAACTTCAAATCACAGGGACAAGAAAATAACAGCCTAATTACATGCTCCTTCAGAATTTCTTCCAACAAATTAATCTTAATTAATTAAACTAGGGTGAATAAAGTTGAAGAAATTTATACATTCCCAACTGTAACATAGTTTAATTATCTAGAAATTTATTCTTAAAGTTATAAATCAGAGAGCAAACATTACTCAAAGGAGCAATTCTAGAAACTAGAAGTAGATAATGTACACTCACACATACAAGTGAGGAAAATGTCAATACCTTTTTGCTGCTGGTGATACAATTTCTTTTCGGGTTCCTGATGGGGAAGGTAGAGACCCACTGGGTTTCTTTGGTAAAACAGTACCATTATTAACAGTAGTCTTTAAAGGCAGTGTTTGTACAAGGGGTCTTGCTACAGAGCAAAGAAAAGATAAAATTAGAACTGAGTAGTACAAATTCAGGATAATGTCTGAACAAAAAGATATAGATAGCCTGCAAATTTACATGTATCAATTCACTAATGATTTACAAATGAAGGTTATTTCAACAATGGATATAAGAAGAAGAAAAATTCTTATGAAATAAGGCAATTCAAAGTAATATCCTACTGGCTCTGGGAGCAGATAGCTGGAACAGAAATGTCCTCACTGCAGATCAGAAAGGAGTCAGTAGCTAGCCTCCATTTAAGTGATGCACTGCACTTCACTGATTTTGAAGTAAGGCCATCTCAAGTTGAAGCAGTCAGCCCCCAGCACTTGTCCTCAAACACCAATATGTGGCACTGCTCCCTGCTTTTGCATGCTGAGTATCCAGGGAGTAGCAGGTGGCTGAATGCTTTATCATGGAACACCCACCCCTCCTTCAGAGTCCAAAGCAACAACAATATAACATACAAAGACAATCCAGCATTTACAAACAGGTACAAGGCAATATTGGACTCCTGTAGAACTGCTTTCTGCGTTGCTTTTCAGAAATGGAGCAATCTGAACTACATTCTTCAATAAAAATATTAACAGGCAAAACATTTGATAGTACTCATCAATATTTCATGACTGAGTAATTAGCAGTTCTGAGAATCCCTAGCAGCTTGTTACCATTTTAAAGAGTATGTCTATAATGTTTATAAGCATTCACCGATTACTGCAAATTTTTAAAAACACTCTGGATGTTTTGAAATAGTTCAGTTTCAACCTACTTTCAGAGAAGCTCTGAACCATCATCCTTATCAGCCAATTTATTCAAAAGAACAATCCTGTTCTTCAAGAATCTATATTACTTTGGTATTGCAGAGCCTGAAGACAAGCTAAAACCTGCATAACAAGTTTTTCTTGAGGACAGCACATGGTACAAAACCATTTAATCAATCTTTACATTTGTATCCCAGAGCAACTAGATAAACAGAAAATAGATGTTAAAATTTAGATTATGCCACTCACACCTTGTACTACAGATACTGTGTTAAAATAAGTACTCCTTCTCTATTGGCAGATGGAGTACTTTAGGTCTAATCTTTCCACTACAACAAAAAGAACAAATCTACCTAGCTATTAACACATAACAGTGAGCCCAAGATGGAAAATAACCAGTTAAAAAAGTCTCCTACAATGGATTATCTCTCTCCCTTTTTGTAACAGTGTTACATTTCAAAAGTAACATAAGAAATGGTAACAGCATTAGGCGATCAGGTGTAACAAATACAGTATATTCTACTATAGTAATATTATTTTTAAAGATATGTTTTAGGCATGTTTAGAGACAGATTACACAGCTGAATTTTCTGCATTTGGGGAAAATGCAGGTTGTTAGCACACTGAGTGTAAAATTTCCAGTTTTATGCCTTTCTCTCTTAAACAATACAGTGTATGAAAGGCGAGTGAGCTGCATAGATTTATCCATAATAATCAGTGATAGTTGTGGGGAAAAGATGTAAGAGATCAGTGGCAAAACTACCAACTGTGTTGGGCTTACAAAACAGATTAGGGATTCTGTTCGTGTACCACCCACCGTGCTGTGTACCAACAGTCACCCTGCTTGAGCTGACGGAGGTAGTCTCAGACCTGGTGTTGAAGACTCCCAGGCTGTTGGTGCTGGGGGACCTCAACATCCATGCCGAGGCTGCCTTGACTGGGGCGGCTCAGGACTTCATGGCCACCATGACAACCATAGGGCTGTCTCAATGTGTCATTGGCCCGACACATGAGAAGGGCCATACTTTGGACCTGGTTTTCTCAACGGGACTGGAAGATGGTGGTTTGGATGTGGAGGGGCTGGTCGTGACCCCATTGTCATGGTCAGACCACTTCCTGGTCAAATTGAGTCTATTAGCTGCTTCTTCCCTCTGGAAGGGTGGGGGATCTATTAAGATGATCCGCCCTCGGAGACTAATGGATCTGGATGGTTTCCTGAACACTCTGGGGGATTATCCGTCTGATATGGTTGGCGTTCCTGTTGAAGGTCACCCTATGGAATAGGGAGATGACCTGGGCGGTTGACATGATTGCACTTAAGCGCCCTCTCCCTGTACGCAGAACCCTGACAGCTCCTTGGTATACTTTTGAACTGCGGGCGATGAAGCGAGAGGGGAGACGGCTGGAGCGCAGGTGGAGGAAGTCCCGCTGGGAGTCTGATCGAACACAACTTAGAGCCCATTATTGGGCCTATTTCGTGGCAATACGGCTGGCGAAACAGCAGTATTTCTTGAACCGTATTGACTCCTCTGAATGTCGTCCAGTAGAACTGTTTCGGGTGGTCCGGGATCTTCTTCGACTGGCAAATCCAGTGGAGGTCCTGGACTGCTCATCAGCTCGCTGTGTTAAGTTTGCCATTCATTTTAAGAGGGAAATCGCTTAGATTCCCAATTGGTTGGACTCCACCGTTACTGCAAAATCAGAGGATGTGTCCAGTGTGCCATGCTTAGGTCAAATATTAATGGATGAGTTTCAACTGTTGAGACCTGAGGATGTGGACAGGGTGCTTGGATCTGTCTGTTCTACTACCACTCCACTTGACCCTTGCCCATCTTGGCTAATTGGAAGATCTGCCAGGGGGGTTCGCACTTGGGTCCAGGAGGCCGTGAGCGCCTCTTTGAGAGAGGGAGTGGTCCCTACCGCCTTGAAAGAGGTGGTAATTCGACCACTTCTTAAAAAGCCTAACCTGGCCCCAAGGCTGATGATTAACTACCGACCAGTGGCAAACCTCCCTTATTTGGGCAAAGTGTTGGAGCGGGTTGTGGCCGGGCAACCCCCAGCGCTGCTGGATGAAACGGATTTCCTGGATCCATTTCAATCGGGTTTCAGGCAGGTTTTGGCACGGAGACTGCCTTGGTCGCCCTGTACGATGACCTTTGCTGGAAGAGAGACAGGGAGAGTGACCCTGTTGATACTCCTGGACCTCTCAGCGGCTTTTGACACCATCGACCATGGTGTCCTTCTGGATAGGCTGGCTGGGTTGGGAGTTGTGGGCACTGCTTTACGGTGGTTCCGTTCCTTCCTGGCTGACCGTGTCCAGAGTGTGGTGTTGGGGAACAGCTGCTCTGTCCCATGTCCTTTATGTCATGGGGTTCCTCATACACTCGATACTGTCCCCCATGCTGTTTAACATCTACATGGAACCGCTGGGAGAGGTCATCAGGAGGTTTGGGCTGAGGAGTCAGCAATATGCTGACGACACTCAGCTCTACCTCTCGTTTTCCACTAATCCAGGTGAGGCGGTTTCTGTGCTGAACTCGTGTCTGGAGCTGATAATGGACTGGATGAAGGTTAATAAATTGAAACTCAATCTAGACAAGACGGAAGTGCTGTTAATGGGTGCTTTGCCGGACAGGCTAAAGGGCCATTTTCCTGCCCTGAATGGGGTTACACTCCCCCTAAGGGACAGGGTCCACAGCCTGGGGGTGCTCCTGGACCCCAGTCTAACTCTGGAAGCCCAGGTGGACTCGGTAGCCAGGGGCACCTTCCTTCAGCTGTGGAAATTGTACCAGCTACAGCCCTACCTGGACGAGCGGAGTCTCAAGACAGTTACACACACACTGGTAACATCTCGTATAGATTATTGCAATGCACTCTACGTGGGGCTGCCTTTGAAGACGGTCCGGCGACTGCAGCTAGTCCAGAATCGAGCTGCACGGCTGTTGAGTGTGGGGCTGCTAGGGGACATATCAAGTCAATTCTGGTTAAATTACATTGGCTACCAGTTGCTGCCCAGGCCCAGTTCAAAGTGCTTGTTTTGACATATAAAGCCCTAAACGGCTTGTGCCCTGGATACCTGAAAGATTGCCTCCTTCCATATGAGCCTACCCAGCAGTTAAGATCTAGCCAGGGAGCCCTTTTGAAAGAGCCATCCCTCAAGGAGGTAAGAGGGATGGCTTGTATACAAAGGGCCTTTTCGGCAGCTGCCCCCAGACTATGAAATGCCCTCTCGACTGAGATTTGTCTGGCGCTGACGCTGATGACATTTCGGCGCCAGGTCAAAACCTTCCTGTTCCAGAAAGCTCTTAATTGAAATATCAACTGTGGGTCCTGATGGCAGTTTTTAGAGTTCCTATTTTAATTGTATTTTAATTGTATTATCTTTTTATTGTATTTTAATTGCATTTTAATTGTTGTAAGCCACCCAGAGACCTTTGGGTAGAGTGGGCGGCATATAAATAAATAAATAAATAAATAAATAAATAAATAAATAAATAAATAAATAAATAAATAAATAAATAAATAAATAAACTTTACAGTTTGTTTCATATCATGCTTTAAGGATAGCTTTCACCATTTTAGCACTCCCCAGATTCATTAAGATTTACAATTTAAAGTGTTTTCTATTAATGTATCAATATCTGCCTTGAATCCTAACTACCAAAGTAAGGTTTAGGCCCTGATTTCTTTCAGTCTTTGGAGCTGTATACAACAAACTTAATCCTACCTGGAACTTAGTCTGTTCAGCTCAAACATAGTGTTTTGCACTGAGTGGCCTGGTTTGGCCACAGAGTAAACATTCAGATTGCCAATGATCAGTTAACTAGCTCATTTCCTGCTAAATTCACTGGATTCTAAACTTATTAGATGTTAAACTGAACAGATGCTTAATGCACATAATATGCATGGAATGTAATCTAATGAGATTTCTTGAGTAAGGGATTCTCCTATATGATCTATTCAGAAATATTTACTTTCAGAAGACATATCCTAAAATATATCCTGGGTTTTCAGGAGAGTAAAAAGTTTGTTCCACATCCTTCTAGCTATAAAAAAGGATACAGAATATAATCAATCTTCAATATAATCATAATCCTAAATACAAAATTTCCTTTACATGAAATGCTTAGCAAATATTCTTCCCCATACGCTATAGGGCTATGTCCAATAGCTCAGAAAAATAAACGCTTTCCTAGTCCGTGCATGTTAAACATTTCCAAGTCAAATTACCTGTTCGATTACTATACAACACAGAGAGAAGGTTAGAACATAAAGTGTCTTCAGGCGAGCGATAGATAGATAGATAGATAGATAGATAGATAGATAGATAGATAGATAGATAGATAGATAGATAGATAGATAGATAGATAGATAGATAGATAGATAGATAGATAGATAGATAGATAGATAGATAGATAGATAGATAGATAGATAGATAGATAGATAGACAGACAGACAGATAGATAGATAGATAGATAGATAGATAGATAGACAGACAGACAGACAGATAGATAGATAGATAGATGATAGATAAAATTGGCCTACATTTAACAGTACTATGCAAGTTTAAATAATATTTGAAAATCAGTACCTTTGGTAGGTCCTTTTTTGTTCTGCATGGCCTGTTGCTCCTCAGTAATATTCAAGCGCCTAACTACATCTGCCAGAGCTGATTTGAGCAGCTGGATGTCATCTTCCTGCATCTGAACACGTTGCTCCAATGAAGCAATGCGGTCTGTCACCTCCATGCTACTTGCAGCAGAAGCACTGTCATCTAAATATATATATATATATTAAAAACATGAGATGTTATGCTGCAAAGTTGTGAAGCTACATAAAAAGACTGGTACGACTTTCTTCACTAGACAGAATACTTTGCATAGTATTATAAATTTTAGCAGTGTGTTAAAATAAAAGCTGAGTTAGAATACACTCCTCACTCTACACAAAACCAGTCTCACTGGTTGGAATCATGTGTTTGCATGAAGTCTGCATAACTTGCTACAGTTAACTGCAGCTTTAAAAACAAATCAAACCAAATAAAGAAAAGGAGGTATGGGGGAAAGAATGAAGAATATAGGAAACATAATCATAAGGCTAAACATATACGTTAATGCAATCTGAACATATGTCCAAAAAACTGTTCATCTGGAGTTGCTGTCAATAAATAATTCATCTGGAGTTGCTGTCAATAAAATAAATATTCACATGTAGTATTAAGACCCTCTCTGCCCATTGATTGACGGCATATGTTTACTCTTTACAGCCTTGAAATATAAGTCTTTTGGTAATGTTAAGATATCCTTAAATCCAATCATGCTGACCATCAGTTAAATTCCAAAATTCAGGAGTGCAGCTTAAAAGTACAGACATAGTTACAACTTATTCTAATACAGAATTAATTTGCTGGAATACATCCAACTGAAAATGCACCACTATTTCTATTCCTTCATTATATAATTCAAAGAAGCATGATGTGTGCTGCAGTGACAGATATTAGCCACTTTAGCTGAAGTGGCTAATTTCTTTTTAAATAAATAATAAAAAAGAGGCAGCCCTATGTCTGCAACACCAGTCTTTCCTGAAAAAATTACAGTGGTGCCTTGACTTACGAATGTCTCGACCTACGACCATTTCAAGTTACAACCAGCTCCGGCAGCAAAATTTTGGTTACGAACAGAAAAAGGCAGGGGAAAAAGGCGGGAAATTCAAATTTCTAACTATAGGTGGTGACGAGGCTGCTTCTTTATAGCTCTTTCGCCCCAGCCGTTAGAGATTGTGTGATCGGAGGTGGCTTTGGACTCCTTCTGCTTCTGAGTGAGCATGTATGTGTGTTTACAGGGAGGCTTCGGGCTGCCTGGTAAGGTAAGGTGCTGTTTTCTGCTTTTTAAAAACTGTTCTGGGTGTTTTTCAAGCATGGTTTTGAGCTGAGGGGGGTTATGTTTCTGTGCTGTGATGGGTCTTGGGGGGTTGTTTGTTTTTCGGGGGCTTTTCCCCCATTTCCGAAGGGTCTTGGGAAGGGTTGTTACTTTCTGGAATGTTTTTTCCCATTTCCGAAGGGTCTTGGGGGGCTTGTTGGTTGGTTGGTTCCCCCCCCCATTTCCGATGGTCTTGGGGGGTTTGGTTGCTTTTGGGGTTTTCCCCCATTTCCAATGGGTCCTGCATGCTTCCCTTGCTTTTTCCTTTGTTTTCTTTGCATTTCCAACCTGCCCCCTTTGTTCTCTGTGCACTTCCGATCTGCTCCATTTGTTTTTCTGTGCATTTCCAATGGGTCTTGAACGCTTGATTGCTTTTCTCCCTTCCCCACTTCAGCCAGAAGTGATTAATTGCATTTCCAATGAGTCTTGTAGTGATTTTGGGTGTGTGTGTGTGACTTTTTTTTCTTCAGCTGGAATGGATTAATTGCATTTCAATGCATTCCTATGGGAAATGGTGCTTCGACTTACGACCATTTCGAGTTACATCTATCTTCTGGAACGGATTATGGTCATAAGTCGAGGCACCACGGTAGTTTTTGATCTAAAGGGATTTTAGATATTAAAGCTAAGGCAGATTTCCATTGGTTAATATAACTGGGTTCTTTTGAAAATTGTGGCAGTTCCTCCATTTTGGTGGGAAAAAGAGACGGAGACCTTTTTAAAACATTCTCAACACCAACTTTATAAACTTGTGGTGTTTCAACTGTGACACCAACAGGATCAAAACATGACAGGTGCGGTAACTGTCCATAACTGCATAACATTGATTGTTCCTGTGATCGGGGATTGTTCATTGTGGGGCTGGACCAAACTGCTCGCAATCCGTAATATTCCGCAGGGGAGCGCTCCACATCGCACAGACAGTTCCACAACATGGATGACGAGCCCAGTTGCCTTCTTTTGGTGGAGTGTTGTATGTTACATCTGGGTGAATTACTTTCTCCCCGCGTCCTTGTCCCTGTGTGAAGACAATCACCGTCCATTCCTGTGTTTCAAATGAGGTTTCTCCTTCTCTCCTCGTCTCAGGGTCAGGCTGCAAACCTCCAACATTTAAATTTGGAAAGTCTTTCAACGAGTCCCGCACTTTCTCATATTCCTCACTCCCTCTTTTCCCTTCTGGTTTTATCTCCTTTCCATCTATCTCTTGTCTGCCCCTGAACCTCCTCTCTCCTTCTTTTATACCTTCCTCCCATATTGAGAGTTTTTGCTCCTCCCCTTTTCTTCCTTCTACTTCCTCCACTAAACAAAACTCTATGCTTCGTTTCTCCTCTACCAGAGGTCCCCCTGTATTCTCTATCTCACGCTTACTGATTTCTCTTTCCTCCTTTGAAGACTCTATCAGTGAGGACAGCTCACTTGCCATCAGCTTGCCTTCACATTAACATGTATTGCTTCGTCCAGTAATTCTTTGTTCCCTCCATTCTCATTTCAATAGCATCAAATGTAGTGCTTAATACCAGTAACAGGCATTTATAGAATATGATAGTTTGTTTCAATTTCTCTGAAGATGCAATGAACGGCTGAAATCCTCGACTTCAGCTACATAGGTGCAACCTGATGTTAACACCCAGAGTAGCTAGAACAGTACCAAGGCAGAAGTGCTATCCATGAAGCACTTCTGCCAGCACATTGATCAACAGTTGCAGTGGAAATTGTGCAACTGATTGTTCAATCAAATTGTGCAATTTCTTACTGCCTTAATATTTTTGTTGTTGTTTAGTCGTTAAGTCGTGTCCGACTCTTTGTGACCCCATGGACCTGAGCACGCCAGGCCCTCCCATCTTCCACTGCCTCACGGAGTTTCGTCAAATTCATGTTGGTAGCTTTGGTGACTTGATCCAACCATCTCATCCTCTGTCGTCCCCTTCTCCTCCTGCCTTCACACTTTCCCAACATCAGGGTCTTTTCCAAGGAGTCTTCTCTTTTCTTCAGATGGCCAAAGTATTGGATAGCTTCAGGATCTGTCCTTCCAGTGAGCACTCAGGGTTGATTTCCTTCAGAATGGATAAGTTTGTTCTCCTTGCAGTCCAGGGGACTCTCAAGAGTTTCCTCCAGCACCACAATTCAAACACCTGGCAAATTTAAATGAGTGTAGCATTATATTATCTCTGCACAGAAAGGATTTCAGCAAATGGTTTTAAACCAGCAGAGAGCTGAGACATGCAAGACTGACAGTCTCCATATGGATAATAAAAGTTGTTCTAATTAAAAATATGCTGTATCACTCGAGGCAGATGTTATACCTTACTAGTCTCAAGCCCTCCTCCTCAGATGAACAGGACCTGAAGGTTTCAGCCTAGCCAGAGGAGACAGGTACAGATTCTCAGCTGTGGGCAGGGGAAAAAGCCCTCTACTCTAGAGAACACCAACAGCTCAAGGTGTTGTAAAGCAAAGGCAGAGTCAGCAGAAGCTCCCAGTGAGAAGGTCCAACAACTGCAGTCAGAGTAGATGCTGCTAAAGTGAGGAGGGGGTGCAGATCAATGAGTATGCAGAGCTTTCTGAATCTGAGATTCTTTGCTGGAAAGAGCAAGCATTGCTACTGGATTTCTTGCACCCTGACTTGACTCATCTTCAGCACTATTTGTTGCTTGCTACCCTGCAAGTGGCTGGCTTTTGGGCTTTGATTCTTCTGCTCGCCTCCTGAACTGATCATGAACACTTGGCTTTTCAACTTGTCTGTTTGGCAGGCAGCAGCCTGAAGATAACTGTAGATCATATGAACTGCAATGTTGAAAATGGGAAACAATTCCTGATGTGGTCCAATTAGTTGGTCTAATTAATCAGACTGTTTAAACATGGTTATAAATAAAAAAAGAAATGCTGTCCATAGCATTAAAATCTTTTAAATCCCAAAATCAGGTTTGAAGCTACTTTGGCAGCTGACCTGAAATGTTCATTGTACAGACACAAGATCCATGCTGATCTAATAATCTGTTCTTCAGCTCAGCTGGAAGCAACATTAATTCGCATGCAGGACAGACAATACCATCTAAGTCTTGATTTAAAACATCATAAATACAACAAATTCAACTTGGCAAGTAGCCTACTAAACATGGCTTCAAAAAGTTGTAATCAATATTTTCCACTTTTCTAAAAGATTTTAACAAGAACACCAACAATGTGTCTAAAATATGCGTAAGAGCTGTACTGCCACTGATTGTGGGACCTGTATTTATGCCATTGTTAAAATTTATTTAATTTTATTAAAAACTTCTTTTCCCCACTTTTTTCCTTAAAAAGGACCCAAGACGGCTTACATCAGGAGAAATAAAAGAAAAACTGAAAGATAATATTTAAAACTGAAAACATATACAATATTTAAAGCTAAAACAGTAAGTATAAAAATCTTTAAAAGGAACAAATAAATAGTACTCTGAGAAATTGTAAACACAAGTAGTACTAAAGACCCAGAGCAGTAATGCATAACAATCCATCTGAAAGTCACACTCTGGCAGCCAGTCACTGAGGGAAAGCTTGGCTGAGGAGAAACGTCTTTGCTTGTTTGTGGAAGGACAGCAAAGATGGGGCCAGTCTAACGTCCTGTGAGATGGAGTTCCAAGGTCTGTGAGCAGAAACAGAGAAGCCCCTCTCCTGTGTCCCCATCAAACCCACCTGTGAAGGTGGTAGGACCAAGAGAAAGGCCTCTCCTGATGATATTAACACCCAAGTGAGCTCATTTTTTAGACTGTTTATGTTTTTCTTTTCTACAACAAAAGCAACCTATAGAAAAATTAATCTATCACATCCTATAGACATAAATTACTTAATATGAAATATCAAAGCCATATACAGTAATTTAAATCAGAACCCTAGTCAAATACAGTAGGAACACAACAGCAAAAACCTACATAATGAATAATTTGTCAGCTTGGGCCTCTTCCCTCAAATTGCTCAAAATGGCCAAGAAAAATTAAAAACTGGAGGAAACTATCAGAAAACTAGCATAAAAATTATCTTACTACAGAGGTGAAGGTAAACTTCTGGGAAGTTCCTTGCCGGTGTAATCCAGGAACTTTATAGGCTGTAGAGATGAAAGTCTGGTGGGCACTGCCTCCATCCCATGTATTTCTTTTCATTGTGCCACCATAAACTGTGATGGCATATCTGGACACACCAGCATATCAGTATAAGGGGGAAAAGACAGGACTACAATGGCAAAATTTTGTTTATTATTTAAGAAGTTTTTACGTTGCCCTTCAGCCAAAAATACACTGAGAATTACTTACACAACAAAGCGTGCTGCCTATATATGACCTCAAAGCACTTAAAACACTCCCTGGGCAGTTTACAATTTAATTATGCAAATTACATGTTGCCTGTCCCACAGCAAGCTGAGTAATGTACTCAATTTACCAACCTTGGAAGGATGGAAGACTAAGTTAACCTTAAGCCTGCTACGTGAACCTGTTGAGATCAAACTCATGTCATGAGCAGAGCTTTGACTGCATTACTGCAATTTAAACACTGCACCACAAGGCTTCTCATGGCTTACACGAGATCATAACAAACAAAAGAGTTCCTGCCTGCAGGTTTAATATCTAAAAAGGAGATGGCATTGATATATGAGAAAAAGGCATAATCAATTGCCAGCCCCTAAAATTACAAAGTTCCAGTTAATAACAATCTTGAAGGGAAACAGTTGGATGAAAAGAAGAACCCAATAGAGCTGATAGGCCTCATAGAATCTATAACACCATGCTATCACCTAACAGCTGCACATTAAGACAGTGACATAAAGAGAGTAAAACAGAGCCATGAAAAACAATGATGTAAAATGCTACAATACTATTTCAACAGTTTTTCTTTTATTTCTCCTTTTGTTCATATTGTTCATCTTCAGTTTCCTCTTTGTACATTCTTTCTTTTTTTAGAATTGTACACATCAGTTTCCCCTAGAAAGACTAAATTTGCAACTGGAGCCATGCATGCACTGCAATAAATTAAATTCAATGTGCCAAAAATGCAGTTTTTGATACTCTAATGCAACTTACTAGGCTAAGCAACAGGCTTTCAGGCACTATCAACGAAGATATACTGTTGAACTATCCAAAAAGGTTGAGGGAAGTGCTTTATGGGCATTCTGCTCCTATCCTACAAGTCCCAAAGGAAGTGCTCCAGAACATAATGTGGCATAACAAGCTTCTTTATGTATCTGTGAAGATTCTCAGTCATCCAGGTGAGTTTATCTGGAAGTTGAGTCATAGCAACTGGACTTCTTTCTTGTTCGTTCATTTAGTCGTTTAGTCGTGTCCGACTCTTCGTGACCCCATGGACCAAAGCACGACAGGCCCTCCTATCTTCCACTGCTTCCCGTAGTAGTATCAATTTCATGTTGGTTGCTTCGATGACACTGTCCACCCATCTCATCCTCTGTCGTCCCCTTCTCCTCTTGCCGTCACACTTTCCTAACATCAAGGTCTTTTCCAAGGAGTCTTCTCTTCTCATGAGATGGCCAAAGTATTGGAGCCTCAGCTTCAGGATCTGTCCTTCCAGTGAGCACTCAGGCTTGATTTCCTTTAGAATTGATAGGTTTGTTCTCCTTGCAGTCCAGGGGACTCTCAAGAGCCTCCTCCAGCACCACAATTCAAAGGCATCAATTCTTCGGTGGTCTGCTTTCTTTATGGTCCAGCTCTCACTTCCATACATCACGACAGGAAAAACCATAGCTTTGACTATTCGGACTTTTGTTGGCAAGGTGATGTCTCTGCTTTTTAAGATGCTGTCAAGATTTGTCATCGCTTTCCTCCCAAGAAGCAGGCGTCTTTTAATTTCGTGGCTGCTGTCTCCATCTGCAGTGATCATGGAGCCCAAGAAAGTAAAATCTGTCACTGCCTCCATATCTTCCCCTTCAATTTCCCAGGAGGTGATGGAACCAGTGGCCATGATCTTAGTTTTTTTGATGTTGAGTTTCAGGCCGTTTCTTGCACTCTCCTCTTTCAACCTCATTAAAAGTTTCTTTAATTCCTCCTCACTTTCTGCCAGCAGAGTGGTATCATCTGGAGGTTGTTGATATTTCTTCCGGCAATCTTAATTCCGGCTTGGGATTCCTCCAGTCCAGCCTTCCGCATGATGTATTCTGCATGTAAGTTAAATAAGCCATGGGACAATATACAGCCTAGTTGTACTCCTTTCCCAATTTTGAACCAATCAGTTGTTCCATATCCACTTCTAACTGTTGCTTCTTGTCCCACATATAAATTTCTCAGGAGATAAATAAGGTGTTGAGGCACTCCCATTTCTTTAAGGACTTGCCATAGTTTGCTGTGGTCCACACAGTCAAAAGCTTTCTTGTCAATCTTTCTTGTTAGGTTGAAGCATTTTGCTACTCATCCAATAGCTTCTTCAGTCTACTTGGATGAGTAGCGAAATGCTTCAACAGAAAGAAGTCCAGTTGCCATGACTCAGCTTCTGGATATGTTTCTTCATGATGTTCAGCATCTACATGAACATTGCAGGATTATAGGCATTACAACAGCCCTTAAGAGAACTTCAGCTCCCATAAGCACCACACCCAGGCATACAAATACACTGGTGTGCTGAGAACAGTTTCTCTACAGAAGTGATCTGATTCCTGCAGAACAAATGAAAAACATGTGTTCCTATGTTGGTTGAACATCTCAAAAAGGCAACAGAGTACTTAGACAAATAAACTGCTGTTCTTTCTTTCTTTCTTTCTTTCTTTCTTTCTTTCTTTCTTTCTTTCTTTCTTTCTTTCTTTCTTTCTTTCTTCATATCAAAGCATTGCACAATTTAAAATTAAGGACAAACTGTATAGGAAATATAAAGTTCAAACAAATTTAAAATGTTAAAATGATTAGACTATTTTTGACCAGAGACAGGCTACTTCAATAGCATTATCTTGGCAATTTACTAGATATTCTTGAGTACAAGTGGTGGGGCATAAATTGCATGCCCATAACTTTTGCACTGATTGAATTTCTACATTCACAGAAAATTTGTCCTGTATTCAGTTAGCTTCGTTTTACTTTATTATTCTTTTCCCTTCCTATTTCACTTCCAAGTTTATTCCATGTTTATCAGATAGTCCAGCAGGAATCTTGTCTTTGTGGGAGACACTGTTGTACTAGTCAAAAGCTCAGCTTGGATATATTTCATAAGCATCTCTTAGGGTCAAGCTAAACTAGATGTCAAAGGAAATGCGTATTTTCTCCAATTAACCTATTGCCCTTCCCTATGGATAAATGCCTCAGGAAGCAAGCTTACAAGTTAAAGTCCAATTTACTTGCCAATGACCATTCACAAAACAAAGCCTACTAAATGCAAGATACAGTGGTGAGAAACATCATCACTATGTCAACCAGTCACCTTTTATTACCTGAGGATGAACTTCTTCTAAATACATGTTAAATATATAATTTATTCTGACCCTTACAATATTTTGAGTCTATCTCATTGTTGATACAGATATCTAAAAATGAAGGTTTAAACATATTTATATGATTTTAAAAATAATAAAAGAAAGCACATTTAAAGGGATACTAATGGAAGCTCCTCCCCACCCTCATTCCACATAGAGGTTTTGGGGAGGAAATTTTAGTTGGGAATCAAGAGTGAGATGAAAATGTTATAGAACTCTAAAAACTGCAATCCTAAACCTGGCACTCCCCCTGGTACTGAATAAAATTCTTTAAAGGAATATTAAAACATATGTTTCATATCACTCATAGTCTTACTTGCAGTTTAACTAGGTGTTCTGTGGACCAGAATCTTAAATTGGTAGCTGAAAGAATGAAACTTAGAGGTTGTACAGTGACACAGAAAGCAAAAGTAAAAATACAGCTACTTCTGAATGGTGGTAATAAACTAAATGAAGTGGGGGAAGATAGCAAGGTGACCGCTAATGTCCCTTGATTTACAGATAAATCGATGACTGGTTCCCAAGGAAGAAAGAAGTATGAAAAGGAAAATACCAACTTTTCCTCTGGCTGTACAAGGTGGCCATATACCATCCTGCTGTGATACTTAAGTCACAAGTGATTTAAAATAAGTCATCACTGAGTATCATGTCCTCTGACCCTAATACAACTTTGGGCCTCTCCCCCATTGCTGATATACACACATTTTTTTAAGAAAATGCAAGTCTAAATATACTCGTGTCAGATTTTAAAGCAATTAATAATACTAGATAGAAGTGTGTAGCATTTATCAAAAGGGTGTCAAGAGATAAGAGTCACTTTATTTCTAATACTTGGAGACCAGCTTTCTTAGCGTCCTGCCCAGAGTATGACACTGTTAGAAGAAAATCCTGTTCTTCAGGAAAAGCATGTTAGTATATACGTATGCCTCTGCACAAAGGACTTTAGATTTTCAGCAGAGCACAGAAATTATATTTTTGGACTACACCAGCTAGGACAGGTATCTGTGGGATTCAGGGAGCAACATTCCAAAAAAGAGCACTATCTACAAATTCTAATCATCAGCAAATGTGGGAAGTATGACAGGGAAGCTCAATAGAACACAAATTAATTGTAAAAGATGTGTGTTTTGTTTACAATATAATTTTGAATAGACGTTGGTGCATACCCTTTCCAAGTGCAAATCAATGTACACAAAATAAAGATGGCTGCTTTGTATTTGTATTAGAAATGAAGTGCAGCACCACAGCACTTACTGGACTCCATGCAGTGCAGGGATCCACCTGCAGCGCAGAGGCACTAATCCAGGAAGAGCTGGCTGCATGGGGAGGTGGGGAGGGGTTACACCACTCTTCATTATTACAAGAGGAATGTAACCTGCATTTTCATTATTACAAGAGGAATGTAACCTGCATTTCAAGAAACCTTGTAGCTGGGTTTTTGAAAGACTTACTAACAGCAAGACATGCAGCACTCTACATCTGTCTTGCTATTATTGTTGTTGTTGTTGTTGTTGTTGTTGTTGTTGTTGTTGTTGTTGTTGTTGTTTGTTTGTTTGTTTGTTTGTTTGTTTGTTTGTTTGTTTGTTTGTTTGTTTTATATGCCACCTTTCTCCCAATAAGAGGAGCCAAGGCATTTATAATACACTACTAAAAAGGGATAGAATTAAAAACATAATTAAGTTAAACATGAAAAAAAATTAAACTATATGCTAATTAAAATACAATTCAATAATTAAAAGCAAGAAAACATTTAAAACTGTCTTAACTCTGAGAAGGCATTCAGAGGTTCAATCATGATTGTTAAAAGCCTGCCTAAAGAGATGGGTCTTCAGATGTCAGCGGAAGGATAAAAGGGAGGGGGGCCAGCCTGATATCCTGAGAAAGAGCATTCCATAACCTGGGAGCTGCCACAGAGAAGACCCTCTCCTATGTCCTAATCAGCCATGCCTGTTCTGGCAATGGGACCAATAGGAGGGCCTCTTCTGATTATCTTAAATGCCGAGAAGGTTTATATGGGGAGATATGGTCCTTCTGATAGTCTGGACCCAGGTTTGCTACTTTCCTATGCTACAAACTTAAATAAAGTATTTACTTATTTGATTTCTTAATTCGATTAATTAATATAATACCAATAAAATGTAATTTTTTAAAAAATACAGAATCACACAGAATTGCTAAATCTCTTCAGTCTAAATCTAAAGAGATGGTGAATTGTGCAGTTTCAATTATTTTTACTCAATATATATATATATATATTCCAGTGGGAATATCAACTGCATCATATTGAACCAGAAACTTGAATATAAAGGCTTAATAAGGTAAAGGTTCCCCTTGACAATTTTTGTCCAGTCGTGTTCGACTCTAGGGGGCGGTGCTCATCCCCGTTTCCAAGCCGTAGAGCCAGTGTTTTGTCCAAAGACAATCTTCCGTGATCACATGGCCAGTGCGACTTAGACACGGAACGCTGTTACCTTCCCACCGAGGTGGTCCCTATTGATCTACTTGCATTTGCTTTCGAACCGCTAGGTTGGCGGGAGCTGGGACAAGCGACGGGAGCTCACTCCGTCACGTGGATTCGATCTTACGACTGCTTGGTCTTCTGACCCTGCAGCACAGGCTTCTGCGGTTTAGCCTGCAGCGCCACCACGTCCCCAAAGGCATAATAAAGAATAATTAGTATTTTTAAAACTCATTGACGATCAGACAAAATCTGGCTTCCAAGGATCCAATACTTTAAACATTTTATTCATAACTGAAATACTTCTTTTTGTTATCAGGCTCTCTAGTGAACACTGACTTCTGTATTAAATTCCCACACATACTGATGTGCGATATTAGCCTACAGAACTCACAACAAAATTAATTTTAATGTTTTAAGAATTATTTTAATATATGCTATTTTATATTGTCTTTTAAAATGTTTTTAATGTTTTTAAGTTTTAATGTTGTACGCCGCCCAGAAGCCACTGGCAATGGTGCAGCTAAAAATATTGTAAATAAATAAAATAAAGAAATAAATAAAAGCATGTTCGTTTCAGAAAGCTACAATGAACTTTGAACATAATACTGTCAATACATAGGGATGACTTAGAACGGCAAGATCAGTCTTTTAGTGGAGGAACAATGGTGCCATGCACTGTTTCTGCAACACTTTATAGGCAGAAAAGCTATTTCCATAGCTGGAGAGGAAGTGCTGGCTGCAGGCAATATTTGCCTCCTCCCAAAATTGCTAATCATTCAAGCAGTATCAAAACACACATGAGGATTTTAGATAATTATACAAAACAAAGAGTCACAAAATGTGAAGAAGTCAAATTTAAGCAAGTAAAAATTCAACAAATTTCAGTGGGATAATTAGGGACCTATAATTCTTCTCCAACCACCAATGCTGAGGAGGCTGAAATTGACCAATTCTATGAAGACTTACAACACGTTCTAGAACTGACACCAAAGAAAGATGTTCTCCTCATTATAGGGGACTAGAATGCTAAAGAGTCAAGAGATAGAAGGAACAACAGGAAAGTTTGGGCTTGGAGTTCAAAACAAAGCAGGGCAAAGGCTAATAAAGTTTTGTGACGAGAACAAGCTGGTAATCACAAACACTCTTTTCCCACAACACAAGAGGCGACTCTACACATGGAAATCACCAGATGGGCAATATCGAAATCAGATTGATTATATTCTCTGCAGCCAAAGATGGAGCAGCAAAAACAAAACCTGGAGCTGATTGTGGCTCTAATCATCAGCTTCGTATAGCAAAACTCAAGCTTAAATTGAAGAAAGTAGGAAAAACCACTGGGCTAGTCAGGTATAAACCACATCCCTTATGAATATATTCTTCACTGTGGAATCTGTTCCTCTCTGTGGAAGTGAAGAACAGATTTAAGGAACTAGATTTTGTAGACAGAGTACCTGAAAAGCTATGGATGGAGGCTTGTAACATTGTACAGGAGGCAGCAACAAAAACCACCCCAAAGAAAAGGAAATGCAAGAAAGCAAAGTGGCTGTGCAACGAAGCCTTACAAATAGCAGAGAAGAGAAGGGAAACAAAACGCCAGGGAAATTTACAGAAAATTGAATGCAGACTTCCAAAGAATAGCAAGGAGAGACAAGAGGGCCTTCTTAAATGAACAATGCAAAGATAAAGAGGAAAATAATAGAAAGGGAAAAACCAGAGCTCTGTTCAATAAAACTGGAGATATTAAAGGAACATTTTGTGCAAAGATGGACATGATAAAGGACAAAACGGTAGGGACCTACAAAAGCAGAAGACATCAAGAAGAGGTGGCTAGAATACATCGAGGAATTATACCAGAAAGATCTGGATGTCCCAGACAACCCAGATAGTGTGGTTGCTGACCTAGAGCCAGACATCCTGGAGAGTGAAGTCAAGTGGGTCTTAGAATGCATGGCTAACAAGGCCAGTGCAGGTGATGGCACTCTAGTGGAACTATTTAAAATCTTAAAAGATGATGCTGTTAAGGCACTACACTAAATAGCATAGGCATCATTCAGTCTTGAGAGACTATGGTAACGTGCTCAGCATCGAGGAGTGTCCTCTCCAAAGCATGAAGCCTGGGTGAAGTAATATGGAGGATAGGCAGATCTCCAAGCAGCAGATCTCCCCTCTCCGCGTTGCTGAAATGGTCCAATGGAAAAGCAAGAGCCAATACAACTGGGTTCCAGCAACGTCGCAGGAGTTGGCAGAATGACACAAACTGCCTTCGGGACTCCAGCTCCGGATTTTGCCTCTAGGTTAACTCCTGAAGCCTTGTCCATGAGTGGATATAGCCACAAGGCAGTGGAGGTTTGAAATCCGAGTTTTCCTTCTCCTAGATGGGCTGCCTTCCATGGCTGATGAGCCCCACCTACCCGGCCTGCTCTCTAATAGTGCGGAAGTATGATCCAACCCTTAAAACTTTCCTGACTCCCAGGTGTATGCAATTCTAATTGGCTTTCCTATTTACCATATTAGGGTCAGAGATAGAATCAGAGAATTTGAGAATTGACACTCTCATTTAAAGCAGAAATCCCCACCCCATAGGCCCCACTCCCTAGGCCATGCACTGGGGGAGACCAAAAGAAAGCCCAGCCCCCCCCCCCAAAAAACACTCCTCAACAAAATGTCCATGCAAACATATCTGGCCTTCAGCCTCAGCCCAGCTTCCCAGGGAAAAGGGCCCAGGGTCCTGGGATATCCTCATTTAAAGCAGAAAGCCCCACCCCCTAGGCCACACGGTGGGGGAGACCAAAAGAAAGCCCAGCAAAAATAAACTCCTCAGCAATACATTCACTATGCCAGCAAGTTTGGGAAACTCAGCAATGGCCAGAGGATTGGAAAAGATCAGTCTACATTCCAATCCCAAAGAAGGGCAGTGCCTAAGAATGCTCCAACTACTGTAAAATTGTACTCATTTCACACACTAGCAAGGTTATGCTCAAAATGACCTAACGACTAAACAACAACATAATTCTTCCCATTACAGTCAACAATACTTAAAAGTGGTTTACTTTGAGTTCAGCATGTATATGGAATGTTATTCTTAGCACCAAACTAAATGTAATTGCAGACACATAACTTGAAGCTTTCTGCTCAATTTTTGTTCTTTAATGAGGGCCTTTGAGGACTCTCAATTTTTATCAGGATAATTTTTATTTTATGGAGAGAGATAATATTAACTCCTCCTCCTACACGTTCCTGAGGAATTCAATTTCTCAACTGTTAGCTGATACCACTGTGGTAACTGGGGAAAAGTAGTTTTTGTCACAATCACATGATGGAGGAATGCATTAAATCCTTTACTGCAGTCCTTGGTTTGTTTTTTTCAAATTCTCTTGACTTCTGCATCAACTCTCTTTTTCTAGATACACAGAAACACACACGTGTCAGATGCAACTTCAGACAATGATTTTCATGTCATGTCCAGTTTGAACATTCATGCAAAGATTTTCAGGAGAGGCAGACAACACACAGCCCCAAGATTCGTTTTGCAACCTACAGCCCCCACCCCACTGCTGTATTTTGATGGAAGAAAAGGAATTCTCCTTTAAAATAATGAAAAAATGTTCATTTTAAAGTTTGATTTCCACTTGGTTACTAAAATTTGAGGGTGTAGTGGTAGTGCAACCCATAACAGATTCTGGCAAAGGAAAACTGGCCTGTAAGTCTCTTGAAGTTATCCACCCAGATTTACAAGAATGTATTATTTATTAATCTTACTAATAAATCTTTCCATTCAAAATGAAACAAATCTGACAGTATCTACCAACAATACAGCAGGCAATGACAACAGGTTTATGTCATGTGTAGGCAGTAAACCTCTTCATCCAGGAAGATATTTCCTATCAAAATAATTATTTGCGTATGGAGATGAAATTCAGATTTTTCCTCAAACAAGTTTTGTGAAAGTCACCAGCTTATGAATTTGACTTCACATTCTTCTACTACTTTAAGAATCTCTGCTGTATAGTTCAGTGGGACTGGTGTTTAAATTAATATTCACTTTGTAACATTAACAGCCCTGCAATAAAATAATTTTTGTTTGTACTAGGTTTACAAGATATCTCCAGGCCAAAGCTCAAAATTGTTTAAGGAGGGAATAGGAATACTGTACTGTGCCCCCATGGTTCTCATTAAACTGCATCACCCAACACCCATAGTCCAAAGCAAGAAAAGATGGGAGACGGTCCAATATCTAGTGTGCCACATTGTCCACATCTGCAATCTAATTTCCAAGATCTAATTTTTCACAATGTAAACAAAAGCACAGTCATTATTATTTTTAACATCTCCTTTTTCAAGATGAAGATGTGACAGTAGAAATCCACTGATGTTGTGTTTTTTTTTAAGGTTCCAACAATGTTCATATTTTGTAGTTTGACAGCAAGGTCAACAGATTTACTAGCTTATTTGCCTATCCTGACACTAGACTGGCTTCAACAGATCCCAGTGTCTGGTGAACTACATAGCAGTTGCTTCAGTTTTCCTGATGGAAATATGCATGTTTCATGCTGGAACTGATTCATGTCTTTCTGTCATTTACTATCCTGAACATACCTGGTATTTTCCCAGACAATATTCTCACCATAAGAAGAGCTTGCCTTGTCAAAGAAATAAAGCATTCAGCCATTCATTATAGAGTGTTAGGGACTCTGCAGCTTGAACCAGACACAATTTGGCATGAGACTGACCTAATTTAAAGAGCTAAATGAGACAGTGTACTCAAATCTCAGAGACCTTTTGGCGAAAGAAAGAGAGAGAGAAAGAAAGAGAGAGGGGGAGAGAGGGGGGAGAGAAAGGGAGAGGGAGAGGGAGAGGGAGAGGGGGAGAGGGAGAGAGAGAGAGAGAGAGAGAGAGAGAGAGAGAAAGAAAGAAAGAAAGAAAGAAAGAAAGAAAGAAAGAAAGAAAGAAAGAAAGAAAGAAAGAAAGAAAGAAAGAAAGAAAGAAAGAAAGAAAGAAAGAAAGGAAGGAAGGAAGGAAGGAAGGAAGGAAATATGCAACATCAGTCTTTGGGCAAATAGTACACAAGTTTTGGATTAACCCGTATGGATTTCTAAACTTGTTTGGTCAACAAAAGATAAGTACTTATTATATCCTAGGCTCCAGCTGCTTCCAGCTTTCCCACAGTCTCTAGATTTGAATTAAAATCCAGCTACTCAAGGTGGTCATGTTCCCTATTTTACAAAGAGCAGATCTCTATTTACAAGGTTGTCAGTGTGATTTAAAGTTAAAGAACCTTATGAAGGGAAAGTAAAGGGAGTAAAGCTGCCATTTGTGGTCATGCGCTATTGCTATTCGGCAATTTGTAAGTAACCACTATAATCTCTAGCTCTAGCTATGTCCTGACAGAAAACATTCCAGACAAAAGTTTTCAAGACTCAATTCTGCTGGTACCAAGGTTTCGAAGCACTGCTTATTTCTGGTTTGTCTAAAAACTTGATTTTCTTGGGATCTTTATGGCATTTGCTATACCATTGCTATTTGTACTATAACTATACATTTGACTATAGTAACATTTCAATAAATAAGGTATTTTATGGAATTGGTACTTATTGAGAGAAAAATGAAGATATGATAACCTGAAGTTGGGGGACAGAAAGGACAAAATTCTCCTCCACTTCTGATCTGCTTGGAGGTATTCACATCCCCACCTCTGTTAGATCACATTTCTTATACACAAAATACAGATATTTACTTCAACTGTAATGAGTATCATGTGCCAACTGAATGACAGAAAATGTGGCACATATGTATTTTAATGAATTCATAATAGCCTTTTGTTAAAATTTGCTCTTTGATTTCTCTATGCTTAAATTCTTCACCTTCTGCTTCATTATAGAAAAAATTAGCATAGATCTATTCCAGACACCTGTTTCTCCCTTCTTATCACTTTCTGTCTTGCCATACTCTCATTATCATTTCAGTTATTCACTTCCAGCACTTGCTCCAGTTTGTCAATACAGTCAGAGGTAGAGAACCCTGAGGCACTAAGATGAAAGCTTCTTGGATTCTTGGATCTTCTTGCCATGGTCAGGAGGAAAAGAAATATGACCTGTGAGTCACTCAGGATCCAAAATATTCACCCAGCAGCTCATCATCCATTGTTACAAGGACACTCTGAGAGTGAGTGAAAGTAACAGCAAGGAGATGAATACTTTCCTGGAATTACAAATTCATCTCTGAGTGAGACCCAAACAACTTCCATTTTGTCACCAACCAGCTGAAGAAATAATCCTATCACTCTTGTCCTCAGACTGTATATTTTGCCAAAAAAAATCTGTCAAAGTACATGTACAGAACTGGTATTATGGATCAATTTCTGTACACAGGCCAACAGAAACATCCTCAGGTGAAGTGATGCGTGTATGAGAAAATCTTGCTATGTCTATTCATGCCAAGATCTGCTCTTTCAAAAATACAAAATAGGCATCTCCCTCCCCCAAAAGGCCAGGGGTGGCTTATTTACAATGCAACAAAAATGTGTTGGAGGAGAAGATATAAGTCTTTAGCTACATAATCTGAACACCTTTACACTACTGTACAGGTTATTTTTTAAAAAGCAACACCCTTTCACTAATGTATATTTTTCAGAAAGCAAGAATGAGATGAAACTATCCTTGAATCATAACATCATTCATATACCTCCACTGATAGGATGAGAAGTTATTGCCGATTTCATTCAATGAACACAAAGGAGTATGAAGGAGAATCTAAGCAAGAAAAGAAGCGAGAATACCATAGCAGGAAATAAGAAAGGCATGTTTGGAAACCAGTAAAATACAGTCTAGGGAGCCTTTGAACATAGCAATTGTAGCTCATGGCTCAATCCCTCATTTGACTGTGAACTAGATGCAGTAATGATCTGATTCAGTGCCAGACATCTACATATTTTCACTGATATAGTCGTAAAATTCCACCTGCCCACATTCATATAAAAATAAGTTCACAGATGGAAGCTATCACATCCTTCATTGTATGAACAAGTATATTTAAGAAATTTGGGATAGTTATAACATATGATCAGCTTGTCCATGTCAGGCTTCTATGTGAATCTCCCTGTGAGAGGTTGAGGCTAAGTCAAATGAAGGATTGAATCATGAGTCAAATTTGTTGTTTAAAGGCTCCCCAAACTATGGACCAAAAATTTACATGTATTGTCTAGACCAGTGGTTTCCAGCCTTGGGCTCCCAGATGTTCTTGGACTACAACTCCCATAAATCCTGGTCAGCAAAGCTAGTAGTAAAGGCTTCTGGGACTTGTAGTCAAAGAGCATCTGGGGACTCAAGGCTGGGAACCAGTGGTCTATAGACATTTTAGAAGAGTGTTCCCCTCGAGTAATGTAAGATGTCTGTTACAGCACATGATTTTCCTTATTAAGGTTGTAATCAGATGGCCAGAAAGTATCTGATTGTACCGGAGCAAGCACCTCCATCCCCTAACAGGACAGGGGTGGCTTATTTGAAATGCAACAAAAAAGCAGTTCATCTGTCAGGGAATCACTCTAGCCCAGCCCCCAAAATAGTAACCCTACAGCTGGACCAAAAAAGTCTAATTTGGGCACAGATCAGGGTCAAGCTGGAGTGCAATTCCCCATACACAATGTGATTGCCAGAAAATACATCTAAGGATATGATCACAAGGGGAAGTACCTCTGTAAATGGTCCCAAATGTGATTTTTTTTCTGTAAGAGCACACCTTTAGATACTTTGTGTTAGGTCTGCATTTGGAGTGGTGTTGATCATTAGAGGATAAAGCTGGTGTTAATTTTAACATCTGTTAAAATTACACACCATAGTACACACCACAGTAGTGGGGAGCAAAGAAATTGATATCTAATGTGATCCTCAATAAATCTTAGATCAAATGGCAACAGCTCTCTAAGGTCTCAGATTCCTAGAGATGTGCACTCATTGTTGTTCTTATCTGGCAGCATTTTGGGAGTTCCAGGCCACAGACCCACACCTGCAGACACCTAAAATTCACTCACCTGGACTAGGGTCTACCAAGGCTGATGGCTATATTGGGCCTTGCTTCCTGTTGTTAATGAACAAAAAAGGAGGCTGCAGCAGTGCTTCCTATAAGTCACAGTCTCATTGCCCTTTAGACTCTATAGAAGGCACTTCCTAAAAGAACTACAAACTTTAGGAAGCACTGGTGCAACCTTCTCTTTTGCACAACAGGAAGCAAGCCCCAAGATAGTCTGCCTCAGAGAAAGGCTCTGGTCCCAGTGAGCAAAATACAGGTGTATGTAGGTGTGGTCCTGAGGCCTGGAGCTTCCAGAATTCTGCTTGGTGAATTCTTGGAGAATTCTGGGAATTGAAGTTTGAAAAAATAAATTACACATCTCTACAGCTTTCTTTTCTACCCTAACCTAGAAATGCAAGGGACTGAAATCAACCTAGATTCTTTTGTAAGCTAAGCACTTCACCAGTCTAATTTGCCATTGTACACATCGTTATCAGAAGAGAATAAAGCACTTCCCCAAGGAATGCTAGAAATTAAATTAATTTTTTTAAAAAAACAGATTTCTGTAGGCTGTGCTGTCTGATTAAAATAAACACTATTAATCCCAAACAAATTAGGCATCTAACTAATCGGGATCAACTCATTTGGATTAGGGCAGGAACACAGAACTGTGAGAAAATACATGCACTAAATATAGAAGGTAACAGGTTGAATCCCTGACAGGATCAAGAGGCAGCTCAAGTAAACAATACAGCACTCCCCATTCATTCAAGTTTTTAATATTTTCAATTTTTATATTGCACTTGTAGGCCATTTAATGCTTTGGGTGAACAATTTTAATAAATGATTTCCCCATTCAATATTCATCCTAAGGCAATATGTTTGTTGTTGATGTTGTTGTTGTTATGTGCTGTCAAGTCATCTTCAACTTACGGTGACTCTATGAATGAGCAATGACTGTCCTGTCTTCAGCTGCCCTGCTCAGCTCTCATAAACTCGAGTCTGTGGCTTTCTTTATGGAGTCAGACCATCTCGTATTTGGTCTTCCTCTTTTCCTGCTGCCTTCCACCTTTCCCAACATTATTATCTTTTCCAGAAAATTCTTTTCATGATGTTCCCAAAGTAGAACAGCCTCAGTTTCAACAATTTTTGCCTCTAGAGATAGTAAAGGCTTGATTTGATCTAAGAGCCACTAGTTCGTCTTTCCAGCAGTCCAGGATATCTACAAAGCTCTCCTCCAGCACCATATTTCAAACAAATCAATATTTTTCCTGTCAGCTTTTTTAATTGCCCACCTTTCACACCCATACACAGTAATTAGAAATACAAGAGTATGGATGATTTTGGTCTTGGTTTCCAGTGCCACATCCTTACACTTGATTCTCTTTTCTTATTCCTTCATTGCTGCCCTTCCTAGTCTGAGTCTTCTTCTGATTTCTTGGCTGCAATCTCCATTTGGACTGACCACTGAACCAAGATACAAAAAAATCTTTCACTATTCCAGTTTCTTCATTGTCAGCACTAAAGTTGTGTACTTCTGTAGTCATGATTTTTGTCTTCTGAATGTTCAACTGCAGTCTTGCTTTGACACATCCTTCTTTCATTTTCACTAGAAGTCATCTGCATCTCTTAAATTATTGACGTTTCTTTCACCAATGTTCACTCCTTCATTTGAATTTAATCTGGCTTTCCACATGTTCTGCATATAGACTGAATAGATAAGGGGACAAACTGTACCCTTATCGGACCCTTTTGCCTATAGGTAACTATTCTGTCTCTTCATAGTCTGTCCTAACAGTAGCTTCTTGTTCACAATATAAATTATGCATCAGTACAGTCAAGTGCAGAGGCACACCCATTTCTTTCAGAATAACCCCCAGTTTCTCATGATATACTTTCAAAAGTGTGTAAAAATGCATACAAACATTCAGCATCTCCAGATCTTCACAATAGACTGCAGAAAGAGCTCGGAGAAGATGGGGAGATACTTAGACTTGAAACTACAGTACCCTGTTTTCCCGAAAATAAGACAGGGTCTTATATTAATTTTTGCTCCAAAAAATGTATTAGGTCTTATTTTCAGGGGATGTCTTTTTTTCCCCATGTACAGCAATCTACATTTATTCAAATACTGTACAGTCCTGTCATCTTCTTCTGGTTGTTGTACAATGATGGGGGCTGGGGTTTCACTCAACTGGGGTTTATTTTTGAGGCATATTACGAGCATCCTGAAAAATCATGCCAGGGCTTATTTTCAGGTTAGGTCTTATTTTCAGGGAAACAGGGTAACAATAGGACAAATAAGCAACCCAAGACCACAGCCCCCAAAAGTTGGCATAACCACCTGCCCTGAACTCATTCTCTTGCTTCTGGTACATCAAAGATTTTAGAATGCAGGGGAAATATTGATACAGTACTTGATATCTTGGACAGAGAGTTTCAGTTAAGACAGACAATGTCCAGAATATACAAAAAGCTATCCACAAGAATTTTAAACAATTACATTTTAAAACACTATCATCATTTGTTAGGGCTCCGTTTATATCTATTTAATCCTTCAAAACTGTAGAAAATACTCTTATTTGTGTTTACATTAATACCTTTTCATCTTCCTATACAGGTGGAGTACCTCCCTGCAGTCCACATGACTGAAATAATCATCTTCAAAACCAACTCAGTAACAAGTTATGACTAATTTGTTTCCTCATGGGCCAGAATCTGTATAATACAGTCATATGATCTCCCCAGGGCAATGGCTGTGAGTCCAGTTGTACAACATCTTATCAAGTTAATCTTGTTGAAACCAAACACATGTGAGGAAAGCATGAATGAATCAAGTTATTTGTGTGTACAGCATGTAATCAAGGAAAGCAATAGGAATGAAAAAAGAATCCATCAAAAATGTTAATAAGCAAATGTGTCTGCTGTTGTTTTAATAACAGTGCTTGGTTTTTTTACAAGTCTCAAAAAAAAAAAAAAAAAACCACCAAGCACTGTTATTACCAGGAATTACTCTGCATAGTGTATCACCATAAGTACTGAAAAAGTATACATACATTGAATCCAGCAACAGAAATTGTATATTATTATATAGAGAGCATCTTGACTGAGATACTGTATAAACATTGATATGTAGAATTCCACCCTTCCTTTCTGATGTTGCAGAACTGCTTTCTTTGACAAAAATACAACAATCTAATAAAGCACAATATACCGTAAGTACAGCATTTAACAAGCTTACTTGTCCCTTCAACAGTCACAACAATCATATATCTCTTATTACACATACATATTCCAGTATCTATTTATTATCTAAAAGTTTGACAGTTCATGCTGCAATTTATCGATTATAAATTTTATCCATTTCTCAAAAATCAAATAGTCCAAATAAACATTACAAAACTTTTTTGCAATTAAGAATGAAATCCTTTACAGTATATGCTTCCCCAAAATCAAATCCATCTGAGGTCAGTACATATATTCCCTGGTAAATTGTTTGTTTGTTTTTTAGGATGGGTCCAATTTATTACAGGACGACAAAGGAAGAGATGGTGGGACAGTGTCACTGAAGCTACCAACATGAATTTGACCCAGCTCTGGGAGGTAGTGGAAGACAGGAGGGCCTGGCATGCTCTGGTCACGAAGAGTCGGACAGGACTTAATGACTAAACAACAACAAATTTCTTACAAAAAAATAAAAATCCCCTGCCAACGTTAATCCCACTTGGGGAAAAGCCTTTTAACATTTTACTATAAACGTTCACTGTAAAATAAGTTGCGTTTTGTCACATCACCACCCAAACATCATCTGATTTAATGAAATCCCAAGGAAATGTGCCAGAACATACAGAACTTAGAAACAGACATTTTTTCCATCTCAAAACTGACATTTGTTTACTTTAAAAACTGCCTTACCAGAAACCATAAATCTTCCACATTGTGGTGTATTTGGAACAACTTGAACCAATCAACACAATTATACAAAGCAGAATGATTCACACCAAAAAGATTTGCTCACAAAGGCACATTTCTTAGAAATTTAAAGTCTTGCTCATTTATCCAGAGCCAAAAAACTATAGAACTAGAAAACATGTCAACTGGACAAGTCTTTAATCCACTAAATGAAGGCTCCCAACGTTAGACCTAGAAATAGAAACAGCTTTCTTCCCTTCAAACACAGCGGATGGGCAGTTTTCACTTTCTTTTACACACACACACTTAGGAATCGTCTATGCCTTCTTGTAAACCAAAGAGACAAAGTTCTCCACACAGCAGATATGAGCTCCCTCCGCCTCATTTTCAAGCTCACACACCAGCAAAATAACTTGAACCTCCAAGGTTTTTCTGCTGTGCTGTCAAACAAAACAGGGCGGTAGAATGGTGGTGGAGCTAACTTCTTTCGCCTCCCATCCCCTTCTACATTTCCGAAGCACCCCAGTTTTAGGACAAAAAAAGGAGGTATTATGAAGAGGGCTGAGAAAGGCCCTGCGCTTCATCCAAGCAAGATCACTGGGGACGAAAAAGGCCGGAGGAGGAAGAGAGGGGGTGCATGTTATGGATTTCTCCTGCCAGCTCTGCTTTGCACATCCACCTCACTTGCCAAGAACCAGGCGGCGGCAGTAGCAGCAGCAGCCAATGCTTGCAAAGCATAAGAGTGAAAGCCACTACTGCCGGGCTCCAGGACTGTGTACTTCGCGCACCCTGCCTGAACCCACAACCCCGAGCCAAACACACACACACACACACACACACACACACACACACTCCCGGGGATAGAAGGTGGGAGCTGAAGGGCAAGAGAAAGCCCTCCTTTCCTCTCCCTTACCGTTGCAGAACTGCAGGAGCGAGGAGGTGTCATAGAGGCTGCTGTAACTGGAGAATCCGTCCTCCATCATCCTGGAGCCAATTTTGCGCGCGCGCCCTCTTCCTCCTCTTCAGGGTGGCGCCGTTCCCTCGCCTCACGCAACACCCAAACTCCCCCGGCCTTTCTCTCCTTTCCTTCTCTCCCCCACCCCACCGCACCACCACCACCCCCGTCTTCCCCCGCCAACCCGCTCAGGCGGCTTCTTCTCCCCGTGCTCGGCTTGGCTTGCTCCACTCCTCTTCACCCACCCACACACCCGGAGGAGAGCTGAGGAGAAGAAGCCGAGGCGGCTGGGGCCGGCCCGCTGCTTGCCTGCCTCTGCCAGTTGCCATGGCAACGCATTCACTTCACCGTGGCTTGGGCCGCGGCCCGCTTCTTCTCCTCCTCCTCTTGCTCCTCCTCTGGCAAGGGGAGTGGGGAAAGAATGGGGCGGGCCGCTTCCTTTTGAGGATTTTTTTTTTTTGGGTGGGGGGCAAAGGAAGAGGAGAGGTGTGAGGTTTCTTTCTACACACGCACACTCCGACCCGTGCACGCCAGCCGCTTTCTCCTAGTGGCTGAGGTGGAGCATGGGAACGGTGGTTCTCTCGGCAACTGGGAAAGCGGGGCTATGGCACCCCTTTTCTTTTCCCCGCTCCTGCATCTCTCTCTCTCTCTCTCTCGCTCTAAATTTCGGATCCTCCTAACATTCCGTCTAAACGGGCTGCATGCATCCCTTCAGGAGGCGGGGAGGGTGGGGGTGGCTTGTTTAAAAGCTATGGGGTGAGGGAGATAAGAGGCTGCCTCGCCCCGCAGCCGCCCATTAATCATTCCCCAAACACTTGACACCGAAGCAGGGCTGGGGAGCGGCGCCGTGGCAGACCCATCTGTGAAGACAAGTCACCAAAATCTGCGCCTTTGTGGGTGGGTGTAAAAGGCATGATGAATACAGAGCAGCGCCGCTTTTCTGCCCCCTCCAGATGGCAAGCAGTGACGCCACGGGAATGACATAATAGCGTCCTTTGGGATTTGAGGAAGCCTGGCCCGTTCACACGACCACTAGAAGGATGACAGACGCGGAGGAGGAGCGTGGAATACGCGTGAAAATACTCAACCTCCTTGCCCCCCCCCCGGCCCGCGTCCACCCACCGTCCTGGCAAGCTGCGTCCAGACACGAGCTTTCTTGCCAGATGTCGAGCTTCCTACGGCTAATTGGTGACCCACGTTCAACATCTGCACCGGGACCCGCTAGGCAGAGGAGAAAGGAAGTGGGCGGGATTTCCTCGGGCTTACTTGGTCGTGCGAACGTGGATGTTTGTGTAGGCCTCGGTCGGCCTGCTTCGGACATAACTGGGAGATCCGTTATCTGCGTCCGCTACGCGCAGGGTCTCAGCCTTGATATCAAGCCATAATTTAAGAAAACCGCGCTCCCAAGCGTGCACAAAGTGCTTTTCCTCCTCGCTTGCTACTGAGAGTAGTCGCGTGCACGCGAGAGAGAAAGCGAGCGAACACACGTTATCTCGCAACCCGCTTTCCAACACGAACACCTCTTTTGTCTCTCCCCAATTTTGGCTTCCCAATAGGAAACACAAAACAATCTGGAGTGACTTCAGGATTGTAAACAACGCCTGCCCTACCCCGAACCACCTCAGCCTGAGCCCAGTCGCTCTTCCCAGCCACTCTGCTTGCCGTTTGTTTCTGAATCCCTTTCAAACGACGGGCATGAGATCACGGGATCCCGGGGTTCAAGGGGCGAACGACTCTGGGGCTATTTGGGGAGGCTCTGAAGAGCCCCCAAGGAGAGAGAAAGAGAGGCCAAAAAAAAGATGAAAAGGAAGGGGGAGAGAAAGCTGGCGCGTTGTGGTTTCGTCTGGAAGGGCAAGAAGAGGGAAGGCACGGGGAATAAGGGAGGGTGGGAGGATGCAGAAAAATAAAATATTTGTCTCCATGGGGGGAGGAAGCTACCCTTTTCTTCCTGTTGCCATGAACGGAAGCCTTCTGTCCGCTTTCGAAAGGAAAAGGGCTGCGGATCAAACGGATAAAGAAGATCCAGTGGAACTGCTGGAGACGCCTTTTTAAAAATAATCCTGGCCCTTAATGTAAGGATAAGGGGGTCCGAATGTGTGTGTGTCGCTTACTCGGAAGTCCCGCTGAGTTCAGTGGGTGTTCCCAGCAATGCAACCTTAATGAATGCTAGGAAGGAAATCTACACCTGTCAGTGCTAGAGGGCTGGGAGACGGGAGAGGCTTTGCCATACTCTTACTCTAAAACCGCCCCCGCACGAGAAGAACGGTTTGGCAACATAGTTCGTGGACTACGTACGTCGCCAAAGAAGCGGCTGTTTATGATTGTTGCAAAGTTTGTAGCTGCCGAGTGCCTGTACCTGCTATAAAGGAAGAACGAGGGAAGGATCCTTCTGAATCTCGTTCTGGTTCAGCAACCTGCGTCAGATCAGGTTGCAGAGTTGCAAGCGCGAGCACGCGTGTGTCATAAAGCTTGAGCACTCCTACTTTTCTTTTTGCACTATAAAACCACCAGGTATCTCTCTCAAAGGAGTCGTGCAGTCACCGACCTGGGAAGACTTTGTACTGCTGAACGACGCAGTCCACAAACTACTTAGGCTTGCATTAATGCTTTGAAGCTAGGCTTCAGATTTTTTTAAAACGAAAAAAACAAGGTTCAACCAATTATTTTCATTTAATAGGACATCAGAGACATTTGTGAATAAAATAGTATTCAAGATTCATTTATATGTGAAGTACAGCAGCATTTTCCTCTTCAAAATTCCATGGAAATACAGAAGCTCAGGTAACAGGTTGATGGATGATACACAGGGGACCCAAGTCGCAAGATATATCACTTCTCCCCCCCCCTTTATGTAATTGTGTAGTTTGTTTTTTAAATGTGTGCATTGATTTTTTTTTTTTAATCTGGGGGGTTATTATTAGATCTTTTTGGGTTTTTTGTTTGTTTTTGTTCCTTAATTTTAAAAAAGAGAGAAAGGGGTGTATTATTTATCAGGATGCTACTGAACTGCAATTTGATTCGTAATCTGTATTATGTTTGAAATCATAATCAGTACTCACATGGGCTATGGATTGATTTGAGAACTCATGTTCATACTGGATGTGATGGGGGTTCACAATCTAGCCCCCAGGAGCCCCCATTTTCTTTCTTCTGGTACTGCCTCTGCAGAGCCTTGCTTTTCTGGTCCCACCTCTGTCATCCTTTTATGGGACATGATAAATGTGGGAAATGATTATAATAAGGACCCGGTGATAGAGTGATCTAGCGCTAATCTTGTATATGCAAGAAATTATCAAAAAATAAAAAGCAAAAGGGCGATCAGGGGAAAGGAAAGAATGTGAGAAAGGTTCTCCCAGTCATGAACAACACACCCCAACAGTCTATGTCACTGAAACACCACCTACAGACGCGCACGCCATCTTTACAAGAACATATCACAACCATGTGATTCAAATCATCCCAGCTTTAAAAAGTAGAGTCACCACGGGGGGGCGGGGGAGCCACTTCAGGACCAAAAGTGGGTGGGCTGATTTCAGTCATGTGGTCTGTAAAAAAATACTTCAAATTCACCTGATTTATAAGCAGCATGTGACCATGTAGTTGCAGCCATAATATAAATTAGATTGCAACACTGTACATTGGAAATAAGTCCCACTGGGCTGAATGGGCTTGATTTTTAATCAATATTATTTTAGCTGGTTGGATAGCTCAGTGAGTTAGGTATCTAGCAGCAGAGCCAGAGGTTGGGAATTCAGTTCCCTACTGTGCGTCTAGAAAATCCAGTCTGTGTGGCTTTGGGCAAGTTGCACAGTCCCAGGTTGTCCCCAGAAGGGAATGATACATCATTTCTGTCTACCTAATAAACAGTGAAATGGGTCACCATAAGTTAGAATTGACTTGAGAGCTCATAATTATTATTACATATCATATTAAGAACACTCTTGGGCAGCAGTAGTTACTGCACTACCACTGGGAAGAATGAGGTCGGTCAGCTGGTGCTGGGTTTGGGATGGGGCAAAAATGGGAAACTCCTGGCCATTGCTCAGTTTTGGAAGACACAGCGATGTATTCTTGTCAACCAACCCTACATACCCTAAGCTGGTTTGATACCCTTAGGTGAGGTGGAAGAAGCTCTTCCAAGATCAGTGTCAAAGAGACAAATTACAGTAGACATAACCTGTCATTAGAGCTTTAGTCACATTAGTATTTAAGAGACCAGGTCTCTACGTTAAGGCACTATGGATTTCCTCCTCTTCCAATATTATGGCACATTTTTAGAACTACACAACTGAGGTATCGGATAAGCTAATAAAGCCATGCCCTCTGCCACCTGACCCACTCAAAACAGAAGCAAGCTGATTAGCCACCTGCAGATGAAGATGGGATCAGGTTAGAATACACAAATACAGTACTGTAGTCTTTTTTTCTTTTGAGGAAACACTGCTTCTAAGTACAGACTTGGCCTCTCATCTACTGAGGCCCCAAGATTTACTACTTGAAAAATTATGGCTTGTCTGGACTGACTCTTTTGGAGTGGGCTGGTACACTCAACTGCAGGCTGTTCTAAACTAGTTTTTAAGGCAAGGCAAAGAAAAGATTTTTTAAATAAGAGATACTGTATAGCACATTTTCTTTGTCTTAATAAAGTCTTCAGAAATTTACTTCCTCTACCCCTCCACCAACGAGCAGAGGAAGTGTTTGATTTGCCAATATCTTGAAGTGGCTCTCTTATTAAACCATTTTGCAATATCAGAAATTCCCACAGCAAGGAGCCTTGACAGAAGGCATGCTTCTGGTTCTTTTCCAGTTATCACATGTGGTGGAATTGAACTAAATCAGAGCAATCCTACCTTGTTCTGGTTTAGTTCAAGTAGATGCCCCTGATGGGGGGCTCAGAAAAGTGCAGGTAGGATCACTCCAGGAGCGATCTGGTTCATTCCTACAAAGATATCATCTGATCACTGACTTAAAGAGCAAACCAGCCCTGTGCTGCAGCAGACCAAACAGCCGTTGTAACCCTCTCAGAAAGGAAGAACTGTGCTGACCACCTGCAGGCCTATCACAAAACAAAGCAAGCTAACTTGCAAATTATACAAGGAGAGAAAAGCTCTTGCTTTGAAGCTCGCTCATACACAACTCTTTGCTTGTTTGATTGATTTCTGTGCTACTTTTCTCCTGTTAAGGGGACCCAAGGCAGTTCACAAACAAGTTATATTAAAAACAGAATAAATTATGAGTTTTTTAAAAAATTATTAAACTTACTATGAGAATTAAAATCTAGGTATTTAGAAACTTAAAAACACACTTAAAAAGGACATAAAAGGAATATATATCCAGCACCCACTGTGGATTCAGTCTTGCTCAGTCACGATGAGCATTTGAGGAATGCACTCTATGAACGATTGAAATGTACAGCAGGTTCCTCAAATTCAGCAGACCAATCAAACTTCTATACATAGAAAGGAGTTATGCTCTTGTGGCACCTAAATATTTTGGGCTAGCTCTCAAGGGTGTACTAACTAAACAGGTTAAACTGTTTTACACTTGAATTAGTGACAGGCAAGATAAAAGTGGAATGACTGTTTCAGTCCACATGAATAACTGCACATAGAAACACAAAATACTAGTTATATGGCAGTAAAATAAAGTGAAAATATTAGATCTTGCAAAGGAGGCCTTGGATTTAAGACAGAATCTTTAGCTTGCATAGAACTAGCTCCAGGCCCTATTCTAAACATAATGCAGTATGAGATGTATGATGTGATGGTGAGAGCTTTTGAGCGTATGATAAGGATTTTCCTCTGCTTCTGAACATTTTCTACTTCTCTGAGTTTAAGAAAGGCTCTGCATCGCAAGGTGTGCTTTTCAACATCTGTGCAGTCACCAAATGTTGTGCTTTGTATTTCTGAACAATGCAGTCCACAAACTACTTGGGCCAGCGTTAATGCTCTGAAGCTGGACTTAGTCTTGTAGTTGGAACATAGCCCTCTGGCAATATTTTTAATTAAAAAACAAGGTTCAGCCAAGAATGGTTATTTTCCTTTTGATAGGATACGCAGAACATCAGACATGACAGCAAATAAGATAACATTCTGATTCATTTATATATGAAGTACAGAAGCATTTTCCCCTTCCATATTCCACTGAAACAGAAGTGCTCATAACAGGTTGATGAATGTTTGTCTACAAAGAAAGTGTAGGATTGAACATAATAATAGGTTCAATACTGTTGCTATCTATTCAATCTATGATGTTCTACAGATTGCAGGATGTGTAATATTTGCAAGTGCAGGCAAGTACTTACAACTTCCTTCAGTGTTTGCTTTATTTGTTTGTATTGCTTCTACCAAAACAAAGTATACAATTCAATCATCAGTCTTTAAAAAATGCAGAAGTGACCATTCTGCTTTTTTTTTTGTTCAGTGAGGACTTGTTCATATTTTGGATGTAGGCCAAGGGATAAAAGCTAATGTGTGGCTGCTTAATTATAAAATAATACATATTTCAAGGATATTGATCATTACTATTTTCATTTATTTTTAATATACCGGGGCCATCATCTTAATGGAGTGCCAGACTGCTTATTTTGGTCTACCGGATGATCTGCTACTCTCCCTAATTTCAGGAAAAAGCTGCTGGTTATGGGGTTGAGCAAGCTTTGCATGCAGAATAAGTCCAGGTTCAATCCTTCACAGCTGTAGGTCCGATGGCAATTTTTATATATATTTTAATTGTTATGATTTTTTATTGTATTTTAAATGTTGTAAGCCGCCCAGAGACCTTTGGGTAGTGTGGGCAGCATATAAATTAAATAAATAAATAAATAAAAATAATAAACTCCATTCATAAAGATTTCGGTAGCAGCCATGGGAAAGATATCTGCCTAATACTTTTTAAGCCACTGTGAGATACCAGTAAGTTAAATTAATGTTCTGTCATTGATCTCATCTCTATATTCATATGCTCAGGAATAAGTCTCATGCAGAAGAATCTGCATGGAATTCCACATGTACCCATTGTTTACATAAAGACTCTCCATTCAATGCCTATCAGATCCGTAAATTGTTAGCCATTTCCTTTCTTACAAAGGCAATGACATCTCAAAACCAGAAGATTTTTGTTAGTGCACTGTTTTTTAAATAGCGGTGTATTTCTACTATATAACCATATCAGGTAGGAAAGGTATGATTCTCCAGATGTTGCCCAAGTACATCACCCATAAAGCCTACCCAACATAGCCAGTGGGGAAGAATGAGGCAAGTAGCGGTCTGGCAACATCTGGAGTTCCATCTGTTCTCCACACCTCATCCTTAGTCCTTAACCTTTCGAAGAAAGGTACATCCAGGGAAAGCAAAGCATTTCGAAGTCCTGTTGATTGGATTTACAGATTTAAATATGGGCTGAAATTTTTCCCTTTGATAGACTTGAAAGTGCTTAATTCTCACAGGATCAAACACACATGCACACACTTCTCTTGATATGGAGATTTTTGTTTAAAAGAGAGCACCTGCTGGATCAGGAATGGTAGGTGCAGATGAATGCACCTATCAGCTTAGAGTACTGTATCATTTCCAGTGGGATGCATATTTGAATGCATATCCCAATCCCCATTCTCACCCAACATATAAACATATCTTGAAAACTCAGCTAGAGCTGGATGAGTGTGATATTTTTCTATCCGTTGCAAAATGGTTAAGTAGGATAATTTCTCACTAAGTAGAGCAAGATTTAATATAATTACAGCACTCTCAGTCAGATGTCAATGCAACTGTAATCTATACTTCATTAAGATGTCAAACACTTTCTGTATAAATCCATGAAAATCTCATTATCATCTCTGATTTTAATGGCAAAACAATTTCTATATGTGTCCATGGAGATCTTGCAACAGTGTGAGGTTAATGAATCATTGCATCTCAGAACATTATCTTTTGTGTCAAGGATGCCCTCTTAAGTAAGAGAATCCCAGTTAAATTCTAGGGTTACAGAAGCTTAGCTAATAAAACAGCAGTGCCTTTTGTAGTATCCTGGAAAGTAGGAAAGGAGGTTAAGACACAAATCATAGAGAATTTTTCAGTTAGGAAATTGCTGGCCAGTTTCATCTTATCTGGGCCTTGGGATATTATGGTACCATACAAATGTCCGTCTTTTGTGATTGCCTAGACCTGATTTGACAGTACTGTATAAAAATGTTAGGGTTAAGAATGGGATGTGGACCCAGAGAATGATCTGAAGGCATAGACTGAAACCATCTTGTACAAGCTAAGCATGTCGGAGTTTGTTTAGTGCCTGGTGGGAAACCCACTTCAGTACGCCATCTATGCAGCTTTGAGCTCCTGGCATAAAATGTGCATAGGGTTAAAGCAGAGCAGGATGTGCACACACAGACAGATGTTGTGTACAAAATGAAATGTCAAATGTGCAATCCTATACCCCAGTGACAGCCAGTAGCTTCAATTTCAGAAGTGCTGTGAATCCATTCCAGGTTTTGATCTGCATTTTGCAACAACTCTTCAAGATGCTGAAGTAGTTTTGGGGATGAGGTCTGGCACATTAGATAGCTCCTCTAAAGTACAGACCAAAACGAAGAGTGGGTTCAGACTATTCCCAAAACGGAAGTAAAAAAACTGCCACCACTATTCATACTGTACTAACTTCAGATTCAGAATATATCCCAGAATACAGTATATCTCGGTGGGGATTTTATCAGAGCAGGTACATATAAGATTACATTGTAAGGCTACAGTCCCACTTACCCACTTATATAGGTTTAAGCCATGTTGAAACCAATGGGACTTGCTACAAAGCGTATGTATATATTATTGTACTGCAATACAGTCTTTTCTTAACTTCTCTATCCCAACTGTTTTGTATTGAGTTCAAGGTGGAATAGGTGACACCTTGCTCATTTATCATTACAACAACCCTATAAGGTGGGTCAGACAGAGAGGCTGTAACTGGTTCAATGCTACACTGGGGATATAAGCCTAGGTCTCTTAAGCTGTAGTTCAATGGACTAATCAGTATACCACGTGCACTTTTGTGCTGTAAATGATGAGTTATAACTTTAACGTCTCAACTACTACCAACCCATGAGGGTTTTTTTTTTCTGTGTCTTGATTCAAATTCGGTAAGGTTACCAGGAGATAACACTTAGAATTGCCTCGGGGGCAGTTCTAGTGAGTGGACTGCAGGCCATCTCTGCACTGGAAAATGAAATAAGAGTGTTCAAGTAAAGGCTGTACAATTGAATGAGAGAACCATCTGGGAAGAAAAGAAATTAAACCAATTACCTCTGAAATTTCATGCAGAAGAAAGCTGAAATAAACTTATCAGCCGTATGTTGTGCAAATCACAGCTGTGGTTTGGAAGAGAATGATTTAGGATTGAGTTCTTGAATGCAGGGCCATGATGCTATTATGCTCTGGGACCAAAGGTTAGCAAAAAGGGGAACAATCTCATAATTTCATAGCGTGGGTTGCTTGATGCATTACAATCTTGTTAGGCTACTGAAGTGCAAAAATGAGAAAAGAAATGATATGCTGAAAAGTATGCACAGCAGTCATAATAGATTTGAAAGCATCTATAATGGATCTCTTAGAACTAGGAAAGTAGCACGAAAGCCACCTAAAAGAACCCATTGTTCAGTAAAGGACATAGTTCATAGATTTATGCAACCCCAAGTTAGTTCATATGGGAAGGGGGGGGCGGGAATGACTGAAAACATATGGTCTGCAATTATATAAAATGTAGGATTGCTCTCAGAAATGATATATTTTGAGAAATTGTCATTTCAAGCTAGGGCTGGACATAGCCTGCTTTTGATCTGTGACACGTTCAGATATGATCTTTAATAATTCTGTTTTGTCCCATTTCTAAATCAATCCACATTTTTTAAAAAGCTGCAAGATATTTAGATATACATTTCAAACACTAGTTTCAAAATGTATTTTCTCTTAAAATAGGCCTCTATAAATACATTTTCTGACATACCATAGCTTTCTAAGTATGTATATTTTAATCTCAAAACATACACTTGACATGCATTTTAATACTTTTAGCTAAGAACTATGTTGTCAGATTTGGAGAAACGTGAAATCAAATGGACAGTTATGTTCAGATCCATATCTACACTGTTAATCAGAAATTAAGTTGATTTAAGGAAGTACAATTAGAACAAATTGGACTTCAAATTCAGTAATAAGTCACATCTAGAGTACACACATTAAGTCAGATGGGATTTGTTGAATCATATCCTCCGTATGTTCCATTGATTTAATCAACCTACATTAGTTGTGATTTACTACCTGATTCAGCCATTGAATAAGCCATTCTGTGAAGAGCATAGTGTTATGTGTGCTATGTGCTATCTAATCAGAACTGACAAATAGCAATATTTGTCAACATTTGTCAGTAATAATAGACTAATAAGTGAGATATTTAAGGAATAGTTTTTCCTTAAATTTCTCCTCCGTGAGGTTCAAACCCAGGTCTTCTGAGTCATAGTCCATCAACTCTATCCCCTACACCATACTGCCTATCTAGACATTGTTCAGTAAAGGACATTGTTGACAGATTTGTACAGAGAGGCAAACCAGTTAATCTGTGGTGGTAGGGGGAACCTGTCTGACTGCAAACCATACCAAAACCTACCAGTGTTATCAGAAGGTCTTCTGCCAAATGAGAAGGGAAGAGATATTCTCATCAGTTCAGCCTGCTGTCTCACTGTTGCCACATTGCCATGCTCACAACAACCAGGACAACGAAGTGGTAGCAGCACCTTCTTTCTACTAGCCAAATGTCTCCACAGCAGGGCCATTTCTTAACTGGCTCTGTGAACAATACCTCATATTGAGCCTCCTGGGAAACAGGAATTACTCATGTAACCAGCCAGGAAGCGGCTGTGTTATTGATATGAGGAGGCTGGTAGCATCCAGATCATTCAGAAAATGAGTAGCAATGTCAGGTCTGCTGCCACACACACCCCAGGGCTTAATGGCCTGAAGCCGCTGGCCTGGCCCAGCCCTAAAACCTTGCTAACAACAATGCTAACAATTTTTGAAGAAGCATGAAATCTAGCTGTTCGTTCTGGCCCAATCAAAATCCATGTGCTTGTCTATAAAGGGCTGTCAGGTTTCAGGATGGTGGCCAAAATCTTGGGAAATAACTATGCTTCTCCAGGTCTACAGACAAATCACAAAGGAAGAAATCAAAAGCTTGGTTTAATTGTGGGTAGACCCTAGTGGCTTGGTGCCCATCACATCCCCACCCTGAAGTGGCAACCAAGGGTCATTGGCTCAGTGCAAATGCATGGTTACAAGATGTGGGATACTTAGCTCAGTAATACTATGAGTTTATAAGATATCTTAGAATTGTAGATCACAAACTGAATATGAGACCATATTACAATGTGGCTGAAAAAAAGGCAAATGCAATTTTAGGATGCATTAACAGATGTATAGTCTCCAAACCCCATGAGATATTAGTCCCCCTTTATTCCACAACGGGTTATGCCTCATACTGTGTCCAGTTCTGGACACCACACTTTAAGAAGGATGCTGACAAACTGGAGCAGATTCAGAGGAGGGCAACAAGGAAGGAGCAGATTCAGAGGAGGGCAACAAGGAAGGAGCAGATTCAGAGGAGGGCAACAACTAAAAACCAAGCCCCTGTGAGGTAAGGCTGAAAGAAGTGGGCATGTTAACCTTGAGAAAAGATGATTGAGGGGAGATATGGTAGCATTTTTCAATTACTTAAAAGGTAGTCATACAGAGAAGGGGCAGGATCTGTTCTCGATTATCCCAGAATGCAGGAAACGTAATAATGGGCTCAAACGACAGGAAGCCAGATTTAGCAGTACAGTTACCTTGAGAGATGGTGAGTGCTCCCACACTGGAGGCATTCAAGAGAAAACTCGACAACCATCTATCAGATGTGCTTTGATTTGTATTCCTGTACTAAACAGGGTGTTGCACTTGAAGGGCTTATAGGCCCTTTCAACTCAATTATCCTGTCATTATAGCCTGCTGCCAGATGTTTGCCATGCAAAGTTGGTGACATCATTAGCTGTGTGATTTTTTAAAAAACAAAATTTTGTTGGGAGGCTGTTGCGGGTCATAAGAAGGAGAGAGCTTCTTTTAATGTTAAAAAATCACTGCCGGCGGGATGATTTTATGACCATCGATGACTTTTGGACATTGACCCACCACCACCATCTCATGTCCCCCCATCCCTTCCCAATAATGAAATAAAGCCCCTTAGAGCTTCTGGACGATCCTGGATATTGTGGGCAGGATTGGAAATGTTGCATTTCTGCAGAATGACTCTGACTGATGATGTCATTAGCCTTATGTAGTGTAAGTTAAGGAAGAGAATTTCAGTCAATATGATTTCTTAAGGGCACAGCACAAATAGTCTCCATTGTCCGTCTTGTGCGCGCACACACAGTGCACACATATTACGTTGAAATTATTGCACAAAACTTAAATGAAGTTGTACAGACTTTAGAATCGTCTGTATTAGATATGACACCAGGTAATATGAATGTAGTAGAGAGTTATCCAGTGACCCATGCAGCTTCCAAAATTAAAAAGCATTATGACAAAAATCTTAAGGAGGCAGAGATACTGAAACCAGACAATTTTATGGTGAAAATATGGGAAGTGAAAAAAATGAATATTCTGTCAGATGGGCTGAAAGACTGTTCAATTCAAAAAGAAACTGAACGATGGGATGTATTGTATAAATGGCAGCAGCTACCAGACAATGTTGGAATAACATAGAATAAAATTAAAGTTAAATGATAAGATAAAAGCAGGAGGGTAATCAAATTGTGAAAAAGCAAAAAGTTGATATGTATTAGTAATATGAATTGATTGGATGATGTTATACTTTATGCTCTCCTATCCCCCCAAACCATTTTTCCTTTCCTATCCCCTCTTTCTTTTTGTACCCTCTATCCCTGTTCCTAAATAAAAAAAAAAAAATAAAAAAAAAAAAGAAATTATTGCACAAAGGCTTGTCTCCTGAGACATTGCAACAGTAGATACCCTAGTCTCAGGTTATGACCCGGAACCATCAGGGAATGGGTTATGCTTCTGACCTGCTTTGCAAAGTGCTTTTCAGGTCACTTCATACTGGAATATGTGACAACCCCATTCCTCATCCCCTTACCTATAGTTATGGTACATCCAACACTTGAAACACATTTATCCCTTATGAGTACGCCTTGTGGGCATGTCTGATGAAAAATATCATAGCTTTAAACTGTAAATATCTTCAGTATAGAGCATCAAAATGCAAATAACGCTGGTTTTGTGCTCCTAGCACAAAGAGCTTCCACAAAGTCTGTTGCAGTACGATTAAGAATTGCCTCCATGGCTTAGTGTGAATGCATAATTGATTATGATTTTAAGGCAAAAGGGATTTTGCTCCTGCTATGCCCTCCATCATACAGTGATGAGCACATTGGGGTATCAGGAAGGCAGCTTCCAATTTTCCCTCATTATCCCTAACCTTGTTGCAAGATGACTGATTATCAAAACTATGTGCTGCATATCAAAAGATACACTTTAGCATTTCCACATCAAAAGCATGGTAATTCATATCTGTGGAACCCCCTATAGGCATTGTAATGTGAAATTGCGACAAATATGTAATTTTAGTTCAAGAGCACGGCATTCTGTGTACGATGTTGTACGTGCAAATTACATCCTTTAAAATGCTTAAATACTTGAAAGTCAGTGTGGTAAACAGCTTCCTCATATCATTCATAGTATCAAAAAAGAGAGAGAGAGAGAGAGAGGACTCTGCGTGGCTTACATCTATAAGTTAAAAAAAAACTTAAATGCCCTGCCAATTTAGCAATTAATGAAATTAAAAGTAACTCAGCTGGATATTTTGAGCCAGCTGAAATTTCAGAACAGTCTTCAAGGGAAAAACCATGGCTGAGCACATTATGTTATGTGTTCTTAGATATTACAAAAGCATAGGCAGTAATCACTAGAAGATTACTATCACTAGTCACCAGAACATAGTCTGTCATCAGGGACTAGTGTAGCAAGTAGAACTGGCAAACAGTTGCTTTCTTATTTCAAGAATTGATATTGGCTCCAGGATCATTTTGAGGCAAGACATACATTTTCATAAGGTTACACAAAGGTGGAGAGCCATTGGCGCTCCATCAGATGTTTTAGCGTAAAGCTCTCTCAGTCTCCTCCCATAGGCTATGCTAGATGGAACTTTGGGGGATTGTAGGCAGAAGCATTTGAAGGATTTTTGGACCAAAAATCCACCTAGTCCAGCATCCTTTCCCCCACAATGGCCAACCAGCGGCCCTTGGAAACTCCACAAACAGGATGTGAAAGCTTCTGCTGTTGTTCCACCGCAACTGATACTCAGAAGTAGGCAACCTCTAACCCCACAGGTAGCCTATAGGCAACATGGCTTGCAGCCACCAAAAGGCTCATTCTCTGTTCCTTTGTCTAATTTCCCTTGTAAAGACATGTAATCTATGTCTACTGTCACATCTGGGGATAGCAAATTCCATACATTAATGATATTAATTCTACGCTCTGTGGAAAGGACTCCCTTTCACCTAATTTGAATCTCCTACCACTCAATTCCTTTGGATGACCTCCAACATTTAGTATTATGGGGTAGGCATACTTTCTTCTTCCACAAAAATTTACTTGCTTATAAATGCCACCTCCATATTGTCTGATTCACCTTCAGCCTCTTGACCCTCAATTATGCTCTAGACCAGTGGTTCTTAACCTTTGTTACTCGGATGCTTTTGAACTGCAGCTCCCAGAAACCCCAGTCAGAACAACTGGTGGTGAAGGCTTCTGGGAGTTGCAGTCCAAAACTCCTGAGTAACCCAAAGTTAAGAACCAGTGCTCTAGACCAATGGTGCCCAGTCTTGGGTTAGCCAGGTGTTCTTGGACTGCAGTTCCCAGAAGCCTTCACCACCAGCTGTGCTGGCTGGGCTCTCTGAGAACTACAGTCGAAGAACATCTGGGTTACCCAAGGTTGGGAACCACAGTTCCAGACCAAGTTTGGGTAACCCACAGAGACCACAGCTTTTGGATATTCCAGGAATAGCCTGTGAAGCTGAAGGCCCCCTTTAACTTCTATCTGCTTCCCAAACTACATAACAAGCAATGAAAACCAGGTACAATTACAGTGGTGCCTTGCAAGACGATTTTAATTCATTCTGTGAAAATCGTCGTCTTGAGAAAAAATTGTCTTGCGACGTTCCCTATGCATCGGTCTCAAAAAAAAGTATTGCGAAGCATCGATCTAAAAAAAAAAGTCTTGTGAAGCATCAATCTAAAAAAAAGTCTTGCGAAGCACGGTCATAGAAAAAAAAGTCTTGCGAGGCACCATAGTGATCACAAAAACCAATCGTCTTGCAGCTTTTTCGTCCCACAAGGCAATTGTCTAGCAAGGCATCACTGTATATGAATGGTGATTGCTAGGACATAGGAGAGATAAAAGTTTCTGCTATCTCTTAATGAGTCTGGCGCAGCCCAGGTCACTGTTGAGTGCTGGTGGCCAAAGCAGTAATAGTTTGCTATCACCTTCCACCCTATGTTTCCATCCTATGGAATCCTGGAATTCGTAGTTTGAAGAATTTTATTTTGAAGTTTGTGTGTGTGTATGTATGCACACACAAAAGCTCTGTATCAAAGGATTCTAACTACCTCACTAGCCCCAGCAGGGTTGATCAGAGAGAAAAAGGTAGACTCAACATGCAAATAAAAAAAAAATGCACAATTTAAAATAACCTCAGCCTACTCCTACCCTGTTTCCCTGAAAATAAGACCTAACCTGCAAATAAGGCCTGGTATGATTTTTTCAGGATGCTCGTAATATAAGCCCTACTCCAAAAATAAGCCCCAGTTGAGTGAAACCCCACCCTCCACCATTGTGCAGCAAACAGAAGAAGATGACATGACTGTACAGTATTTGCATAAATGTAGATTGTTGTACATGAGAAAAATAAAACATCCCCTGAAAATAAGCCCTAATGCATTTTGGAGCAAAAGTTAATATAAGACCCTATCTTATTTTCAGGGAAACATGGTATTCACACAAAATGAACATAGTAGGACTTAGTTTGGAATAAACTTGCATAGGATCAGAGTATAACTTGCCAACCACACCACTAAAAACCAGTCTTTCCAGAATGAATACATCAGCAGGACAGTTCTTTTATTCAATGTTGTAAAAAGATGATGCAAGAGGTTAGAAAGATTCATATCACTCATTATTGCCATGGCTACACTGAAACAAATTAGATGCAAAGGTACAATAGAATGACATACCCAAGACACCATTACTAATCTGATAAAATCTGGCACTCTGTAAACAAAACATGGGAGGACTTCTGTGTATTTTGTGTGAACCTTTTGCAGCAAGTTGCAAAGGTGCTCCTGCTTTTATTAGTAAATATATGTACCTATCCATTTTCTGAGATAAGCCAGGAGGTGGTAAGGATTTCTCAGGAATGAAGCAAGAATTATGAAATACCCCCTTAGGTGGTGGTTACACCTGCAAGTGCTGGCATCACCTCTGAGAGTAACAACTCTGAAGTAGAAAAGAAGAGGAGTATACACTGGGGATGTCCAAAATGCTGCACAGAGAGTGTGGCAGGGAGATAAAGGAAACGGGAATGGATCAGAATTTCAGCCCCAAAGAGGGTAAAAAGAAAATACAGTAAAAGATTGAACTAGGAATGGACTAACTCTTTTCTCCTTCCTGTTGAATCTAAATGGAATGAGAAGGAAAAGGAAGAATAGAGACTGGTCATGGGACAGGCAAGTAACAGGGGATGAAGCTACTGCCTCCACACCATCACTACTACTATTACCACCCCTTCTGCCTCCATCAGTGTAACTGGGGCAGAGCTTGGGAAATGGTGGTTTTGACGTCCTATACAAGACTTCCCCAACTTGGTCCCTTTAAGAGGAATGGATGACAACTCCAAGAATACCACTGTCAACCTGGTGGCTTCCAATTAGGATGCATTAAAAATCCCCCATCCAGGTGTGTAGATGGATTGCAGGAGTGTTGCCTAACCCGCCTGAAGGTCACCAGGTTGGAGAAGTCTGTCCTTGTAGAGTTGCTCTTCTTGACCTCATCTTTTGTCTTATCCATTAGGCACTCTCACAGGTCTGCTCTTTATTTCACTGATGCTCCTCAAGCTAGGGTTGTCAGATACAGTGGTGCCTCACTTAGCGATCACTCCATTGAGCGATGAAATCGCTTTGTGATGGACTTTTGGCCATCGCTGGAGCGATCGCTTAGCCATGTCCTTTATGGCTAAAATTCGCTTTGCGATGATCGCGGGGAAGCGATCATGGCAAAGCGAACTTTTTTAAACAGCTGATCGGTGGTTCCAAAATGGCCGCAAAAACAAAATGGCCGCCGCTGTTTTGCCTCGCTGTAGATGCACCCAAAATGGCCACCGCTATGGAGGAATTTTGCTTTAACGTAAGTTTTTAGCCCATAGGAACGTATTAAACACATTTTAATACGTTCGTATGGGCTTTTTTAAATTGCTTAGCGATTAAATCACTTAGCAATGTTTTTTTCCGGAACGGATTAACATCGCTAAGTGAGGCACCACTGTACATGGGTACCAATAGGAGGACATAGAAAGACAAAAAAAAAAGAGGACAGAGGATGACATATTGAATGTTTCATTTAAATCGTTCCCGATTGAACCTGCAATCAATTAAAATTTTATTACAATAGCTGCCAATAAATGTCACTTAGTGGACTGACCAAGAAATAGTCATGTTAAAAAATAAAAATAAATTCAATGGAGGCTTTTTTTCCAAAATACCAAAAAACATTATCTAAACAGCCAATAGTACCCAAACCCACCCTGGCCCAGCTGCGGGATCCCCTGGCCACTTGCACTCTGCACAGGCTCAGAGGCAACCTTGCTAATCTGGACACCCAAACAAGGCTCTGGCACAGGCAGGGGGAAAGTGGTGCCAAGCAAAACCAAATGAGGCAGCCTCCTCTCCCCCGAGGGTCGTAAGTTCAAGGCTGGGGAGTGTGGGAGTCAGAGTCCCCAAAAGGGATTTTGAACACAAACAGTCTGGGCGCTTGCCTTCCCATCAATGCAATCAGGTGCTGCTTGCTCCTGCCTGGTTCGGCGGGCAGTGCTCCACTCGCGCTGCCTTTCTGGGCTCCACGTGGGCTGAGCGGGCATGGCGGATCGCCAAGCTGCGGCGGGAGGGGGCGAGGGCTGCGTAACGAGGCCTAGTGGGGAAAGACAGGGGGAGGGGGGTCCTTCCACCTCTCCCCCTCCCATCCAAAATTATAACATAAAATATACAAAAGTCTGACATTTTAAAGGTTTTCATCTTTGCCTGCCTGATGGAGGACATTGCCTGGTGTCTACCTCAAGCACATCACTTTCTTAAAATCTGTGGCCACGACTGACCGGCCCATTAATGAATTTAAAAACACCATACGGTCACCTTGATTGAGAGGCTGTGTTACCCATAGCCACTGGGATTATACTATTGCAACTTCATGAAAAACATGTGAATCAGTCCTAAAGAAAATGATACATTATAAAACTAAAATAATATACCCTCTGACTGGTCATTAAACCTGGCAAGCATTTCCACAAGCTTAGTATTAAAGACTCTAGTAACTAATGCACACCGTTTTCCATCTTCTTGAATTATTTTGAATTTTTTTCCTCATCAGGACACGATGCAATTAAGGTAGATAGGACTATCTCAAGGGAACATTTGCACATTTGGTTAAATTAGCAATCAGTACCATAAATAATACAACATGAATACGTTCATACAGTATGTTGTAAATTAATCACCCTGTGAGAACAGAGTATCATTTGCATGGAAGAACTAATTTTTTTGGTAATATGCTTTTTAAAGAGTCTAAACTGACAATAAATTGAAAAATTTGTACGTATAACATTTTCCCATGGAAATGCTTAATTCTGAATTATGTTTTCTTAGTGAAGGCCCCAAAACATTTTGTTCTCTTGTCAGCCAGGGGACTGAGATAACAAAATATTTCTATGGTACCTTAAAAGTAGCCTGCCATAAATATCTGCTGGCTGGGGACAGTGGTTCAGTCACCAGAATGTTCCTGCCTGCTTGTGATTAAGTTTTTTCCACTCTTTGAGTATGTTATCCAAGATGGCTTGCAGATCAAAGGAGCATATTATTGTATGGGGGCATTGTCTTCACAAAAAGTTAGTATGCTTCTGTTAGTAGGATAATTTGATTTCCAGAGGTTGTCTCTGTGCCATATCTAGTCTTTTTGGAAGGACCCAAAATGTTAATAAGACAAAGCCATCACTAAAACAATTCAGTAAAATTTAATAAAACACTTCATTTCATAGAATACTAAATGAGACCCAGTTTAAGTTTAGCAAAACACACTCATATTATTCATTCATTCATTCATTCATTCATTCATTTAAAATCTTTCTATCCCGTCTTTCTCCCCAAAAGGACCTAAGGCAGCCAGATGCCTGAAAAATAACAACCAAGCATCCTGTGGTTATTATAACTATTGACTATCTTGGTGACTCCTGGCAAATAGAAAGGGAAGATATGGAGGCAGTGACAGCTTTTACTTTCTTGGGCTCCATGATCACTGCAGATGGTGACAGCAGCCACGAAATTAAAAGACGCCTGCTTCTTGGGAGGAAAGCAATGACAGACCTCTATAGCATCTTAAACAGCAGAGACAGCACCTTGCCAACAAAGGTCAAAGCTATAGTTTTTTCCAGTAGCGATGTATGGAAGTGAGAGCTGGACCCTAAAGAAGGCTGACCGCCAAAGAATTGATGCTTTTGAATTGTGGTGCTGGAGCAGACTCTTGAGAGTCCCCTGGACTGCAAGGAGATAAAACGTATCCATTCTGAAGGAAATCAACCCTGAGTGCTCACTGGAAGGACAGATCCTGAAGCTGAGGCTCCAATACTTTGGCCATCTCATGAGAAGAGAAGACTCCCTAGAAAAGACCCTGGTGTTGGGGAAGTGTGAAGGCAAGAGGAGAAGGGGACGACAGAGGACGAGATGGTTGGACACTGTTATCGAAGCTACCAACATGAATTTGACCCAACTCTGGGAGGCAGTGTAAGACAGGAGGGCCTGGCGTGCTTTGGTCCATGGGGTCACGAAAAGTTGGACACGACTTAATGACTAAACAACAACAACAATCTTAGTTACAGTGTTGACCAAAAGGGGGCGGAAGGTGTCAGCCAGTCCTTGCCTGTCAAATGTAGATTTTAATTAAAAATATATGGCAGGGAACAAAGAAGAAATTTAAATGGGAAACATTTTTATAACATGGGAATTGTACTCTCTGAAAATGCAGTAAGTCATGTCATCTGGCCAGCTGTACTCCAACGGAAGGGGCAAATACACTGTCTGCTAGCCTAGGAGGTCCCTGGTCTAGGACATCAGTTAAATAAAGATTAGGGCATATTGACATCTCATACCTACGGGAAAGCCAGATTACACGTCAGATTGTTTTGACTATGCATAACATCAAAAGATATATAAACAACATATATACATAACATCAAAAGATATATAAACAGAGATTTCTACCATGTTTATGGAAAATGCATGAACCTTGTTTTTACAAACAAGGGGGAGCATCTCTACTTGCAGTGGGTGAGAATTATGTAATGCAATGTGACTTGTTTACTATAATTTATATTTTGCCATGCTCAACTTTGTTTTTATAAATAATATGTACTGGAATAGAGATTTTAAAGTAACATGTATGAGAGTTTATGTATTTTCTTCTTTTTCCTAAGAAAATACAGTAGTCTTAATATTGTATTCTTTGAAGAACTAAACATAAGTTCTATGCCATTTGAATAGAAGATCATACTTTTAGTGAATCGTACTTTTTTAATATATTAAAAATGCTATCCACATATATGAACTAGAATATTTTTGTATTAGAAGGCTGTGAATTTTGCAAAAAAGCATGCTGCTTATTTACTCATTTATATAAAACTAGATGAGTATATACGCAACATATACTCATTTAGGTTTTTATATTATATAAATTAAATGATTTATATACTCATTTAATTTTATATATTCTGATGTATCTTAAATTTTAGGGGCTTTTATTTACATCATTAGTTGCTAGCTAAATAAATCTTTTAAAGAAGAAAAGAATTCATTTTTGATCTTCTCAAAATTATGAAGAGTATCCAGGAAGAAATAACTGAATGAATACAAAACAAGACACAAAATCTTCTGTGACCATAAATAAATTCCTTGTTGTGTGTGTATAAAATACTCTGTAAAACAGAAGCCCTGAGAAGGCACTCAAATTTTCCTCCATGAAATCTGACAGATGTCTCAGTTGCATTCTCGGGAATCTCAGGCAATGGATGCCGGTAGCTTCAGATTAGACTACTCCATCCTCCTCTAACCTGGCAGCCATGTATATTGGCTGTGGTACTTGTGCTGATTGATGCTGAAGTCTCTAACATATCTGGAGGGCACCAAGTTGGGGGAAGCTGGACTTCAACATAGATCTCGGCATGCATTAACTGCCTTGGGAGCTGGAACTTAAATATGGAAGGTAGGGCCAGTTGGACAATCTCATTGCCTTTTCTGCACCAGAACCTCCTTTCTGCAGATAACATGTGAGACAGACTCATATTGGCTGCAATGCTTTATCCAGTTCAAAGAGATCCATCAAGCTGTTCCTCTTACATGCCAGTTTTTCAAGCCAAAAGAGTCTCAAAGCAGCTTAAAAATAAAAACCCATCAGAAGGTACCATATAAGTAGACAGAGGGTCCATATTATTTGGGCATGCTTCTTCCTAGGTTTTTTTTTTAGCTGTTCTTGCTCAGCTAGTTTATTCTTCTGTACATAAAAAAGCCAATCACTCAATTTTTTAAAAAAATGTCACAATTAGTATGCTCAGGGCTATTGTGCGGCACTGTTATTTCTTTGCAATAAAAGGAACTTCACATATTGTTGCAACTGTTTGGGCCTGGCAGCACACTGAGAAACTGGAATGGTCAGCTGCTACGCACAATCACAATGGAAGTGTCTGAGATGGCATTCTATCGTTCGCACTCAGCAGTGGTGACTAGGGCCAGCCCAAGATACCGGTACTTGGCTGCCTAAGGCAAAATCTTAGCTGGAAAAAGAGGGGGAACTGTAGTCCCAAGATGTAGAAAAAACAAAGTTCTTTATTTCAGTGTTAAAAGACTGACACTTTTCAGCCTATCAGCCTTCTTCAAGGGCACATTTATTCAACTCCAGCTTTCATTATATTCTGCCCAAGGCAAAAGACAAGAGGATCTCCATGACCAGTGGTGCTCTGATAACATTCTCCACTGTGCAGCTGAAGGCAGCAGATGGATTTAGGCAAGCAAAGCAAGCTGCCTGGTGCATACATCTTGCTTCTCCAGTAGAGAGGAACGGGCAAGAAGAATCAGAAGGAACCACTAGATGCTAGTCTTTCTGCCTCTCAGTACCCGGTAGCCATGTCTGGTCCTGGACTCTGCCTAATGACAGATGAACAAAAACAAACCAAGTATGATCTATGACAAAAGGTAAAGGTTCCCCTTGACAATTTTTGTCCAGTCGTGTTTGACTCTAGGGGGCGGTGCTCATCCCCGTTTCCAAGCCATAGAGCCAGCGTTTTGGTCACATGGCCAGTGCGACTTAGACACGGAACGCTGTTACCTTCCCACCGAGGTGGTCCCTATTTATCTACTTGCATTTGCATGCTTTCGAACCGCTAGGTTGGTGGAAGTTGGGACAAGCAACGGGTGCTCACTCCGTTGTGTGGATTCGATCTTACGACTGCTTGGTCTTCTGACCCTGCAGCTTCTGCGGTTTAGCCCGCAGCGCCACCACGTCCCTTTTATGATCTATGACTGACTAGCCACTAATACTGTATATGAAAGATTGACCTGCGGGATAACTTGCATCGCATTCCCCATCTACTCAACTGCTCTGAGGTTGCACTATGAAGTCCCAGCAGAGCCTCAGTCCTGCATGGTTTCAGGGGCACCTGTTCTAATATGTGTCTTCCTGTACTCCCGGACTTTTGAAAAAGCTTGTGCAATCTGTGAGCACTTGGAGAAATAAGAGCTCTTAAGGCCAAACTACACAGGAGGCCAGTTTGACAATTAGAAGGTGATAAAATGTTGTCCCTCTAGAGATGCGTTCCTTCAGAGCTGCTGCATCTGCTCAGTCAACGTGCCAGTGTCTTGTTTCTCTCAGATGACCAAACAAAAGCAAGATAATGTGCAACTTGTGGAGCTCCAGAAGCATCATAGTAGATAAATAGGCTTTATCTCTTAACGGAGCTTTGCTTTTAATTGTGGAGCTGGTATCTGGTATAGTTTGGCACTCAATGATGATACTGTGATAATAGAATAGGTTTTGAGTTTTTTCTTAAACTATATCCACATGTATATATGCCTTGCTTCCCAATCATAATTTCCCACAAAACTGTTTGCATTTGATAAAGTGGCTGCAGCCCTTGAAGGTTTCGACCTTCACCAGCTTAGTGACCTCCAGATGTATTAGATTATGGTTCCTATGATAATAGACCACGTAGCCATGCTGGCTAGGAATGGTGGAAGCTACAGTCTAAAAAATCTGGTGGGAACCATGTTGGGAAAGGCTGCTCAAAGCCGCCACAAAGACTTGCATATATACATTAAAGGGAATTGCAGCTTCTTAATTGTTCCAAACGACAGTAGAGAAACCAGCGGAACTTCTGAGACTTTTTCTGTGGGTAGAAACATCCATTGAGGCAAGCCACAACATTATCAGTGAATTAAGGAATGTCTTAGCAGTGACCACAAGGAAAGGGATGATGTGAGTAATGTTTCACAAGACGCACCACTGCTCTTGGGTCACAGGGGATAAAAAAAAGCCAAGGGAAATGGTTTCTGAGGATATATTGGCTTGTTACTTCAGTATCTGTAAGATTTCTGTTTCTGTGTTACTAACCAAACTGCCTCTCAGTGTTTTGAGGCCTTTTTCTGTATGGGCCTCCATATGAAAAGTTCTCCATTTTGCAGTTGTGAAACAGTAAATTTGTTATGACATCTGTAATGGACTGTAAACCCTTGAATAACTTTTTTCTTTTAGTTTTAGGGCTTGTCCAGAAGGCACATATGTACATACTTCTGTAAATTTAACAGGGTCAGTGCTGGTATTTTTCACTCTATGTAGAATAAATGAGTCATCCTGTGAGGATCAGTGATTCCCGCATTGCTTTTCTCCCCAGAAATAAGTGCTTTTTTGCCCTTGCTGAAGCTGCGCTTTACTGTATTTTGCTACCAGCTTTATTTATTTATTTATTTATTTATTTATTTATTTATTTATTTGATTTTTACCCCGCCCCTCTAGACCATGTCTACAGCTTTGTACCAAGAGGTGGAGTTTAATGCTATGATGGTTTGTTATTAGGTTCATTTCTGTGATAATGCAATGCTTTTAATTAGCACACACATATTGGAGGAAATGCTCCAGAAGTGTGGCTTCATAAGGAAACTGGATTGCTAGCATATTTTTCAAAGATTTCATGCAGAGAAGAGGTGTTCAAATACTTAATGTTTCAAGTGCTGTTTGGATGAGAATCCCAGTAAACTCGTGACCACCTGTGATGAAGAAAGGAAGGCACAACATTTGTCCCAAATGGAGTCATTAGAGGCAGTGTGTACTGAAAATACACACCACAAAGCCAGAAAGGAAAGAAGCCAGAGTTCTACTAAATGAAAAAGAAAAAAAATCTGTGTGGTCCTTGTATAAAATCTCAAAACAAGGTAATTATTGGACTATTACTCTACAAGAACAAGACAGCTCTTGAGAATAGCAGAACTCTTCTACAAGCAGTTGTGAGGGACTAGATTTTTTGTGTATTCATTGTATTTCATAATCCAATAAATATATTACTCACTCTTGTGTTTGAATCTTCTTTTGATTAGCTTTCATGAAATCCAATAATGGAAACTTTGGTACAGATATTTGAATTTCTATATTAATGTGTATTTATTAAGTAATATTTATGTATTATTTTTTCCTCTAAAAGAAATATATAGGGTTCACATTTTCTCTCTCCTGTTCTATTTATCCTCTCATGAACACCATGAGGTTGACTGGCTGAGGTCACTCCATTCAACTTTATTGTAAGCTCTATCTCCCTAGTCTTGAAATGACCCATCACTCACTACCCCATACTGGCTCTTTTTCAACACAGCTGAACTGTAGGGAAGGTGCTTCTCTTTCTTTCCAATGGTAAATTAGTCAAGTATGGGATATGCACGGAATGAAAGCTGTTGCAAGGTGACAGGATCATCAATGGACTACAATAGACTTTGTTTCTTCTTCCACTCCAAGTTCTGCATTGCCCAGTCCGATGAAGAGTCTTAAAGGAAATAAAAGGTTTGGGTGTGGAGATGAGATTATAAGGGTGAGGGGTAAAAAAATGTAATTTTCTAAACTTCTTGCAACTATTTCCTTTTCTACAAAGTTCGAAACAGAGACAAAGAGAAGAGGAGGAATGAAATTATAGATGAGATGTTTCATCTTCATTTTGGTAAGGATTTGGATAGTAATGTAATGTACATTTAAATACCAATTTAAAAATAATCTTCTCAACCTGAATCATTCAATTAGATTTTTAGTTTATTAATGATTAACTTAATATGTGGCTATTTTTCATTAACTTTACAATCTTGGCTAGGAATCTGGGTCATACTTTACCTGCATGTTGGAGGCTGAAACCAGAGTTCTGTCACAATGTGGGACACTTTAAGATTTGTACAGAGTGAGAAAAGGAAACAGATAACAGTTTTTATCACTAGGAAAAGTGAGCGTTCAAAGAACAAATATTTATTTTTACATAGCAATATCATCCATACAGGTGCTCACCTATTCCTCCTGCTAACGTTGCTGATTTGTAAATACTTATTATGAAGAAATTCCATATAATTCCTCTACTCTCTCCCGCCAAGGAAATAAAACCTGTAACATGCAGTGCTGAAGCTTGTTAACACCTGGGGAAATGGGTGCATGAAGCTGTGTGTCACTGATTTTCACAGTCTTCAACACAACATTTCACTGAGTTCCCTCTTCTCAATGGATCCTGAATCTTATTTATTTATGTCTGTCTCTGACAGCATTGTTGGAGCAATATTGTTGCTTTGTATGCAGAACCTCCTGTTTTGTGACACAGTGCTGCAACAGCTGCCGAAAACACCCTGCCTAAAGAATCTATTTATTCACAATTAATAAGTCCATGAAGCACACCCTCTCCATTCATTTCCCTGCCTCTGCAATTATAAACATGGATTATGATCTGTCCTCCATATATTAGAATGTGTTTGCAGGGTGAATTAATGTGGATTAGTTAACCCTCTCGTGTGCTTCAGTCCCTCTTTTGTTCACACAATCAGGGTGACTAACATGTGGCAGCAGGGCGGATTCTCCGTTGAGTCTGGCACATATCCAAAGAGGCAAGACGCGCGCGTACCAGCCAAAGCTTCGTTTGATGTCAGTCCCACAGCTGCTCCTGCTGCCAAAGGCCTGCTTGTGAATTGAACAGCATTTTGTTTCAGCAATGGGGACTGCTGTGTCACCATCAACAAAGAACAGCATCAGCTGCTGTATGTATTTTACTCCAATTTATGCACACATATTGCTGGGGGGGGCAGTAAGAGTGTTCCCTCTTATGGATTTCTCTCCAGTTTTATTCAGCAACCCCCCCAATGAAAAGTGTATAAAGTCCATTTCCTTTCTTTTGACAGTGGAGCGCAAAGAATGATAAAATATCAGAAGGAACTAAGTATGGAAGAGAAATTTCCCCCATAACGATTAATTATATGTGATATTTTCTTTGTTTGTGGAACAATACTATTGTGTTTTCCTTGCTCAACAATCTTCCTGGATCTGGGCCAGAATACTGGTAGGTGACCCTCCCATGTTTGTGTCGATTCCTCTCAGAAACAAGTCAAGCGAATCCCTGGTCTGAAACAGAGAAGGAATTTGGCTTATTTGAAAGGGAAATGAAATTAACATATTTGAATCTTCGAATGCTGACCTCCTTCCACTCTAGCTCCACCAATCCCTGAACCATCTAACTTTCCTCATTCACCCGCCTACAGTGGAACTGTGTTTCTGCTCTGGTAGCAATGGTAGTGAGCCACAAGAAGTGAGAAAGACTCTCGCTTGCACTCCCTTTCCCTCTCGTTTGCTCTCTTTTCCTTCCCTTCCCAAGCTGGACAAAAAGCTGATTTAATAAATTCCTAGCTGGAGAAGTATCTGATGTCTTTCAATAGAAGCCTCACTACTAATCCCATGAAACCTTCACTTCTGAGCCTAGAAATAGACATCCAGCAAAATTATTTACTTGGCCAATGATAAATTCGCAGGTCACAATGCAGTTCCCCAAAAGCTTGGAAGTAACTAGTTACAAATAACATAGTTACCTGTACCTAATTATGTTTGGGTTAATGAGTTAATGAACATTAAAAAGTTCCTGGAAACATAATGTGCCAGGTAGTCGCAAAGGCCAGTAGCCTATTCAGATTCCACTAAAGTAGAAATTAAACCAGTGTAGTAAATGAGGAAGTGTGCTGCTTGTAGAAGAGTTCCTGTTGCACTAGCAGAGGCTTTCATTAAGACCCCACCTTCACTTGCACAAGAGCAGCACTTGGGCAAGTGGTACAATCCTGCCTTACTATGGTGGCAAGACTTTGTATTCATTGGAAACTTAATAGGGTACTGGCTGGGTAGCAAAGTGGGTTGCAGCACCTGGTGTCAGGAGTTCAATAAGGTAAAGGTAAAGGTTCCCCTTGACAATTTTTGTCCAGTCGTGTTCGACTCTAGGGGGCGGTGCTCATCCCTGTTTCCAAGCCATAGAGCCAGCGTTTGTCCGAAGACAATCTTCCGTGGTCACATAGCCAGTGCGACTTAGACACGGAATGATGTAACCTTCCCACCAAAGTGGTTCCTATTGATCTACTCGCATTTACATGCTTTCGAACCGCTAGGTTGGCGGGAGCTGGGACAAGCGACGGGAGCTCACTCCGTTGCGTGGATTCGATCTTATGACTGCTTGATCTTTTGACCCTGCAGCACAGGCTTCTGCGGTTTAGCCCGCAGCGCCACCACATCCCTCAGGACGCTCAATAGCACATCATTAATTACATTATTTAGTTAATGTCAATTTTTGAAGGGGGCAATATCAAAAATGGCCACTAGAGGGAACCAAAGAGTCTTTATTTAGCATGCTGTTAATAGCAAGACAACAGTAACAGTAACCAATTACTGTACTTGTGAGATAGGAGCTACAGTAGGTTGAACCTGCCTGCCAAGAAGATAGTGTTCCAGGTTCTGGCTTTTTTAGCAAGGGGTCCTCATTTGCATGTGCAGACAGCTGCATTTACTGAACCATCTTAAATGGAAGAATTTGCTCATATAATTCTTCTTTAAAATATTATTTTGATTGATGCATCTAGGGCAGAGTGAGTAACCTCAGGCAGTTTGTGGACCGAATACTTGCCCTCAGCCCATGACAAGGGCCACACTGGACCCATAAAGGCCAATATTGAGGCACTTCCTGTTTCTTGTTTAAATTTGGGATTGGAGGCTGTAGGGTTCCCTCAAAGTCCTTTGATGCCAAACCCCTCAGTCCTGAAGACCTCCAGGAATAAAGGCCTCCAGGAATCGAAAGGTGGGTGGGTTAACCATTATTTAAACATCTTGTTGGGTCGGTGTGCCAACACTATAAAGACTCCAAGTTAAACTAGAATGCAGGCAGAGTCTTCAGAGTCATAGTCTAAAACTACAATGTTTCCAAGCTGTGAGCAGGGTGCAGGGAAAGTGATTTTACAACAGTAGTCAATTGCTTGCCCCCCCCCCCCCAAAGTAACAACAGCTATAATGATGATCATTCCAAACATTCTAATATTAGCCAGAGAGCCAGTGAAGCAAAGCTGAAACCGAGACCTTTTTGTCTCTGCTAGCAAACAGTAATTGTATTCTTTGGGAAGGATACTGCTTGTTTCAGAATTTTAATTCTTAAATGCGCTTGCATAATCCAGACTTTATCTTGCAAACTATACTTGGGGGAAGGGAGGGTGCAGCAATGAGACAACACAATGCCTGTGTATCAAAAAGCAGGATTTCACAAAGGCTTTTGTCACTGATGCAGGAGCTATTATTCACAGAAAGGAAATCTTTTAAACAAAGAACTAAAATTCAGTCAAACTGGAAGACCTTTTCATTGGCAGGGGAATTTTGCACACACTTTTAAACGGGATACATCCAGTTTGTCAGCTGTTCCTACACACTGAAGTCCTTGTTGAAATGCCCTAGGAGGCAGAATATCTGTGACAATCTGACCCTGGGATGAAACAGTGGGAGATGATCCACTATCATAACCCAGCACTGAAGCAAGGATAAACTTGGGAAACTGGAGACTTCTGAGCCTGATGGGGTGGAGGACTTGGCTTGACCGTGGGGATCCAGGATCTTAGGCAACTGGATACCTAAGCCTGCAGATCCCATGCCTTCAGAGACCAGAAGCCTGAACCTGTGCATGATGGGGACTCATGAACTGAGTCTGAGCAGGATATGGGACAACCTCCTAGTCCTCAGGCGTAAAGAAGGTTGAAGCCGCAAGCCAAGTTTGAAACCCTATGGCAGTGTGCTCATCTGCAGGGCAGGGGGAGGCCTCCTTGTGAGTAACCAGTCTCCTCACACATGGGCTGTTTCTTCTAGGGAGACTTGGGGTCTGAACCCTGCAGCTGGGTTCTTCCCTTGCTCCTTGAATGCCTGTAGCTGTCTGCTGGGGTGGGGTTTCCGCAGGACAGCTAGAAAACAGTGTTCAGTGTAGGGATGTAAAATTTCTGGAAATTCTGAAGCCATATAAAATGGCTTTGGAAAAAGAAGGAAACTTCCCCCCCAAAAAAACCCTGGTTTTTTCCCAAGTTTTTTTTTCCAGGCCTTCCCATCTCTACTTCAGTAGGCTGTGTAAGCTACTAGAAGCAACATGTTTGACAGCCTCTACCTTGTTCCTGATTCTCTTCCAGACTGCCTAGACTTTGTTTGAACTCTTGGGCATCTTCTTGGCCTACAACTTTGGACTGCCCTGCCTGGATGTCTGCTACAGTGGCCATTACAGTTCTTGCTTCATCCTTTCCAAGGGGCTTCAACTTTACTAGCCAGCAGCATCACATGCCCCACCCAATCAGGAACAGAACATCAGCTGGTGAAGTTGAATTTTTTTGCTGAAAAACTTTTTAACAGCATTTTAGATACAAAAATATAAAATAAAAAAATAATAAAAATTAAGTAAAACCTGAGGTACCTAGCAACTTTAACTAATAGGAAAAACAACTGGGAACATACCTGGTTAAACAAAAAGGCCTGGGAGATAGGTGGGCACTTACACTGAAGGAAAAAGCCTCTAGATAGAGGTAATTTTAGAGAGGATAAATCTTCTCCCTCAATGGAGCCAATATGCATCCTCTATATTTCCACTGCAGGTCTGAGAAACTCTTCAAAACAAGAGAGTCACATGCTACAGAAGGGTGGAGGGAGAGAAGGAAAATGCCCTAGCAAGAGATTGCTGATGCATGTGAGGAAGGAGGAAACCATATCCTCTAAGATGGTTCGGTGGGTTTCTTCCATTAGCCTAAGGACCCCATAGAATCCTGGCCTGAATCTATAGCAAAAATACAGATGGGAGATGAGAGTCTCAAGATGCATACAAATATTGACAACACAAAATTTATTCTGATCTAAAAGGTTCAGGCTCAACTTTGAATCTGTGTGGGAGCTGTTATAGACCAAATGAGATGCTAAAATTCTAAAAGCTTGCTCCTGAAGAAGCCCAAAGCTGAAATGTGTTGAGCCTGGGCTTTTTTGGTAAGAACCGTTTGCGTTGTCAATATTGTTATACATCTTGAGATTCTGTCTCCCATTTGTACTTTTGCCACCAGTGGATGTGCCAGTTCCCTTTGCTTTGTTTCTGAATCTATAGCTAGAATTGTTTATTTATATTGTTATTGTATCATTTTACTGTTGTTAGCCACCTAGAGTGGTCCTCACCGACCAGATAGGCGGGGGTATAAATTAAATAAATAAATAAAAAAGAAACACCCAGTGCCACAGCATTCCTAATCTGACTGGGGTGTTTGTTCCACGTGGCAGATACCACAGAAGAAAAGGCCCTCTTCCGTACCACAGCTAAACAAACAACACTAGGCCACAATATTGTTGAGTATCCTGTGGCATTTGGCCAGACTAATATTAGAAACTAAAGTGTTAGCACGCGGGTCTGATCTAATGAAGCAACTCTTGCCTTCTTCTTAGGAGTCCCACTTAATTCTGCCCAGAACCTTTCTAAGAGCCAGAATACCAAGTGTGTGTTCAAATGGAAACACTTTTCCGGCCACACCTGGATTTTTATTGTGTGTCAAGTGATCATGTGCTTGGTAATCAGAGACAAAGGAGAACATGGCTGATCCCCATATGCTTATTTATACTACTCTGAATCAAGTTCCAGCATATGACAAAAATGTGTCTGACAACATGTGTCTCAGCTGTTCTGTTTATGCCCAAGGTTCATTGAAAAGATTACCTTTTTTTTCAGACTATACTTCCCAAAATTCCTCCAGCCAGTGTGGGCAGTGTTTCTTTCCCACATTATTTCCTTGAAGAAACTATACATATTCTTCCTTGCCATGACTAGAATTGTACCAGGGAAAAGCATGCACATAAGGGCAACCACACCAGCAGTTTTCCCTTTGGTTGGCTGTCCATCATGTGGTCAAACATGCGACTGGGTGCGTGATCATTTATGCAACACGTAGAGGCTTGAGAGTGCCCCCACCTGCCCTCTGAAGAAATAACATTGGCTGCAAGATTAGCCTATTGCATAAGGTAATAGGATTCTGGTCAACATGTTTAGCACAAAAGCAACAACAAAGAATGAACAAACAGAAGCATCAATCAGCTATCAAGCAAGTCTCAAATCTGTCTGAAAGATGAGGATTAGGTGTCATTCCAGATTCCCATCTCCTAGGTTTCGGCGAGGTCATCCATCACACACACACGCACCCAGTGAATCCGCTCCTTTACTTGTGGATTTTTGGCTGTCCTCCAAGAATGAGGAACAGGTCAAGTCCTGTGATTAAAAAGGACCAATGGGAAACACAATCCACAATTGTCTCAGTGTGTGACCTCATGGGAAATGATACAATGAGGTGGGGTTCAGCAGTGGGATAAGCATGAATACCTGATGCTCACCTCTGTGCCAAAATAAATCAGGAGGTTTACTGAGAATCTCTGAGATGCTCATCAATGCTTCATGTGTTCCAACAAGCATTTGCAAATAGGTGTTTAAATGAAGCAGAATGATCTCCTGATTTCAGTGACGTGTGGATACAAGCATTACAGATACAAAAGGGTCAAAGGAGCCTGATAGATTTCATGTGCTAAAAGCAGAGATTATGTATTAAATTCTTAGCCAGCAATGATAGAAACGGCAAGTATGGAGAAGGGAAAGCATGTAGAAAAACTGCTAGAGCAAAGGGCTAAAAATAAACTGACTACAAAGCTTGGAAGTCAATAGTTATTAATAAAATAAAATATTACAGATTACAAGATTATTATTATTATGTTGTTTTTGTTGTTATTATTATTAATGATAACTAATTAATAATTAAATTTCTTTTGCAGTAACAAATAATAGAATAATTGAGTTGGAAGGGGACTATATGGTCATCGAGTCCAAACCCCTGGCCAATTCAGGAATTCAAGTAAAAGCAGATTTGACCAACAGTTGTTCAAAATTCTTTTAAATGCCTCTAGTGTTGGACCACCTCCCAAGGTAATCGGTTCCATTGTCGTACAGTTCTAACAATTAAGAAGTTTTTCCTAATGTTCTGCCTATAGCTTGAGCCCATTATTATTATGAGCCCTGCACTCTGGGATGATGAAAGACAGATCCTGCCCCTCCTCTGTATGACAACCTTTCACATAAAAAGGAACTAAATTCCATTGCGATTGAATGTGATTAAGGGTCTAGCTTCACTCTCTTTGCAATGCCATTATACTTTTAAAGCTATTTTTATAGTTTTAGGTGAGGAATAGTACATGGTTTAGGAGCTGGCTTCTGGTGTCCACCATGCAGATTGTATCTCATGCAGCAATGAGTTGGACAGGAGAAGAGGAAATTTTGTAACTGTTGGTGCCTTAGAGTGGGAGGGGGGAGTTTCTATAAGGGCTGGAACAGCTACGGTATTTTAGGAAGGGTAGGCAATTGGTTGGTACTCTGTTGCAGCAAAACCAGCTGAGACTCTTTGGCACCTTAAAAGTAACAACTTCGAAAGAGACAGCCCTGTTGCTGGGTCTCAGCATGTTGACAAAATCAAAAGGAAACAAATAAAAAAAATCAAAAGAGGGAAGAAAGCCAGCAGGGAAATACTGTGGCACCTTAATGGCTGCCCGATTTGTTTCAGCATGAGTTCTCATCCATCAAAATCCATGAGGATTTTGGAAATGTAAGTGTTCTCTAGACTCACAAAGAGGGTATGGCTCAATAAGAAGCTGACGGCATATACCAAGATCCATGTCTATAGAGCTTGTGTTCTGAGTACACTCCTGTACTGCAGTGAGTCCTGGACCCTTTGTGCACGGCAGGAGAGGAAGCTGAACATGTTCCATATGCGTTGTCTCCAATGCATTTTTGGTATCACCTGGCAGGACAAAGTTCCAAATAGAGTAAGTAGTCCTAGAACGAACTGGAATGTTTAGCATGTATACATTACTGAAACAGCGACGTCTACGTTGGCGTGGGCATGTCGTGAGAATGGCTGATGGTCGGATTCCAAAGGATATCCTGTATGGAGAATTAGTGCAGGGAAAGTGCCCCAGAGGGAGACCACAGCTACAAGGACATCAGCAAGCGAGATCTGAAGGCCTTAGGAATGGACCTCAATAGATGGGAAATCTTGACATCTGAGCGTTCAGCCTGGAGGCAGGAGGTGCATCCCGGCCTCTCCCAATTTGAAAAGACCCTTGTCCAGCAGGCCGAGGCAAAGAGGCAGTCCTGAAAGCAGCAAATTCAGTGGGCTGGACAGGGGTCAGATTGGATTTGTCTTCAGTGTGGAAGGGATTCTCACTCTCGAATCGGCCTTCTCAGCCACACTAGACACTGTTCCAAGTCCTCCATACAGAGCACGTTACCATAGTCTCTCGAGACTGAAGGATCCCTAAACTAAAGTGCTCCAGTATCTTTCAATGGTGAACATAAGAGAAACACAGACAGATATGATAATTTTGAAAACAAAATGGATTCTGGTCCATGAACGCTGATACTGAAATGATTTTTTTTTTCAGTTTTTTCCCCCTCAAACAACATCTTTAAAGTGCTGCATAGCTGGCAGGATAGCTCAGTGAGTTTGGTGTCTGGCTGCAGAGCCGGAGGTTGGAAGCTCGACTCCCCACTGTGCCATCCAGGAGAAGAGCCTTGGGAAAGCTGCACAGTTCCAGGGTGCTCCCAGACATAGGGAATGGCAAACCACTTCGGAGTATTCTCTAGCAGGAAAATCCTGAAAAGGGTTGCATGCAAACTGACTTGACCGCACATGATGATTGTATTATTAACAGGCTGCAACATTTTGTTCTTTGCTCCCCTCCAAATCCGTCTGCCTTTAAATTTTGTCACCATGTCAAAACTAGTATGTTTTCTTTGGCAGAAATGGTCATACATCTGAAGAAAGCGGCTGCAAGCCACAAAAGTTTCTGCCAAATAAAGGTTGCAAGTTTGTAAGGTGGCAAAATATCCTTTGCTAGTTTTGTGATGTTTTAGACACTTTTGAGACATAGACATGAAAGATTTCATTTTTTAAAAACAATTCTCCAAGTAAGACAAAATGCAAAGTTAGCCATGTTTGGCATAAGGAAAAAAAATACAAAATCCATCCTGTGGTAATATTAGGTTCACCAAAAAGACACAAATGTATGTGTACCTTTCTGGGACCCACAAAAAACCTATTTCAGAAGAGAAATAGGTGATCTGCATAGCAGTGCTTCACGGCCTCTCACAATTTGAAGAGACCCTTGTCCAGCAGGCCGAGGCAAAGAGAAAGTCACAAAAGCAGCAAAATCAGGGAGCTGGACAGGGGACAGATTGGATTTGTCTTCAGTGTGGAAGAGATTGCCACACTCGAATTGGCCTCCTCAGCCACACTAGACGCTGTTCCAAGTCCTCCATACAGAGCACGACACCATAGTCTTTCGAGACTGAAGGATGCCTAATGTAAATGTAATGTAAAAAAGAGGAAGAGTCTGCAGACTCTGAAATTAGATTCATCAGGTGATGTGATGCTGTCAAGTTTCACCTGGAGTCACTGTGAGTTCAAGATAGCTGAGGGCAAGAAAAGAAACCATGTTTGATTGTTCATTTCTACAAAAGGTCACTGTAAATTCAGACCTGTGTCCTTCCTGTGTGAGATTTACTGGTTTCCTTCTCAACAACAGCAACAACAAAATCAAAGTGTACACTATGAGACTATCCTGTTCCTTGGACATAAGATTCCTGCTTTACCCTTTGGACTATAGCAAATAATCAGAGAAGGGGAGCAAAAATATTTAATTGTTTAATTAATATTAATTTTAATTCATTTTAATTAAGATTTGCTACTCTTTTCGTACCAATAAATAGGAATACAGTACTGATGCTTATAACATGTGATGATCCTGCTCCAAATGAAATGGCATCACCTTAACTAAATGGTCTCGTTAAGGAAGGTGATGGATGAAATCAGAGATAAAATAGCTGAGAATTCTAACTTGGTGTAAACCAAGAATAATATGAGCCAGGCTCCAGACTTGGAAAGGGATGACATGGATTCTCACTGAAACCCTGTGCAACTCAGCCTTTTGCTTTTTTTTTTAACCAAGCAGTCACCATGGCAATTGGAAAATATTTGGATGTACAGGAATTATGGGACTATGACTCACAAAGAACAGAAAGAGCATTCAAAATTGTAGTTCCCCCTGGACGAATGGTACATTTTGGAAAAAAAATGTGCACCAGTATATTTCAATGGCAAGGATAGGAGACACACAGACTGAGAGGAGACTGGTATGGATACCAAGCTGTTTTATCCTGAATTAAAACATTATTCCGTCTGACCCAACATTGCCTTTGACTGGCACCAGCTTTCCAAAGCTAGAACTTGGAGTAGTTACTTCTTTGAGCTTCTGGCCTCAGAAACCCCCAGCAAGCACATCCTTGCAGTATTGCCCTTTCAGCTGCAGGTCACAAAGACTGGAATTGTTGTAAGACAAACCATGTACCCTGTAGATTTCGTAGAGAACAGTCATACATATTTTTCAGTTGCAGTCCCTCCAGTTTTTTTAACTTAAGCAAGGGTGTTAAGTAAATCGAAGGATAAATAAATCTACAACAGAACATTGTGGACGCAGAATAGCTTTGTAACTTTTTTTTAAAAGATAATTGTTTTTTATTTATTTTATTAAACTTATATACCGCCCATCTAGAACATGTGTACTCTGGGCGGTTTGCACAAAATATAAAAAATAAACTATGAAAATATAAATCTACTAAGAATAAGACCCAAATTAACAGCAGAATCCAAAATGGAAAAAGGGAAAAAGAAAGATTGGCTAGGTGATGGCTGTAGGGAAGGCCTGCCTGTATAGCCATAGATCTTCATTTATGTTATGTTAAAAAAGCAGATCAATAAATGAATGGATAAATAAAAATCCAAGAGCCTTCCAATGACTGACGTGATTATCAGTCTATACTGGCCATGCGCATACAAGCAATTTTGGTCCCAGGACCCAGCTCTTGCTGCACTAGTGCCATGATAACTTTATTTCCTGTTAATACTGAGCTACGTCTCTACTCTCAGTAGCTCTTACTGCAACTAATTTGTACATTTTAGTCAAAGGGAAAAAATCTTTCTTCGACAAAGTCATTTCAAAACAATCTCCTCCCCAATTTAGTCATCTCCCATCTGTGTGTACCGAATTAGTGGCTTAAAGCAAAACACTCAAACAAACACAACCATAATAGTAAGCCCCAAAACTGAGTTTGCTGTTGTAATCGACTTGCTTCCTATCAAAATGCCAATGGACATGTTACACATCCTCACCCCAAATCTCCATCAATTATTTACAAGTTCGTGAGGCAAAATATTTTAAAAGATTAATGAAGCTCTTGCTTTACACTAGAGTTTCGTGTTGCTGGGCAACAGTCCTGGTGGCCGGTCATTCTGAGGTGGCAAAATACGATCTGAGCACACAGGTGCCAAAGGGCAGCGTTATACTTTTTGCCATCAAGCCTCATGGGAGAGGGAATCAAAGTTTCCCTCAGTGATGTTCTGAGAGAGAAAAAAGCTTCACCAAGGAGAAAAAAAAATGTAAAGTTATACATACCAGAGAAGAAGGGAGTAACGGGGATGGGGATTTATGAGTCGCAACTCGCTCTCACTGGCGACTTGACTCGTACGGGACATGGGAGTTTCTGGAGGGATTCATAACTTGCCTCATGACTCAGACCCATTTGTCTAAGTCCTGTTGTTGGGTCCCTATCAGCCAGACCCCACTGCCCGCCCACCCCTACCTACTGGATCCTTCCCTATGCTGACCTCCCAGTCTTTCACCAGTCATAATACAATAACATAACTCCACATTCTCAGCTCCACTCCTTCAATAACTGAGGGAGGACAAAGACCAAGCCTGGACTGGCTGTTTCAGGGTGGCAATGGCTGCGTTTATAGGACACAGGCAGACCAGAGAGGAAACTACTGCTCTCAGATCTGTCTGGGCTATTTTCAGCCTATATTGTTCAAAGATTTTATCTTATTTTATTTTGCATTTCATTACTTAGACAAGGACTTGAAACCTGGATTACAATACACACCACTTTGTGATAAAATTATGAATAAATTATAAATAATGAAGTAAGTAAATAAATAAATGAGAGACATGACAGAAACCTGTTGCACAACAGACAAACTGCTGATTTTGTAGCCAGAGGTAAACAATCTCATAGTTGCAGTGTATAGGATACACACAACAGAAGCTCCCACTAAATGCAATGGGACCAGTTGATGCTCTGAGGGAACTGATTTAGAGATTGAATCAATCTAGGATTTTAGCTGAGCAACTAGTAAATTTGTGTATTTCTAGCTTTTTAACATGCCACAGATCTTTCACAGCAAATAAAACAAAACAAAAATAAACAAAATCCTTTCAAAAACACACATGAATTACTTAGCTTACAGCTAGAGGGGAAGAAACTTGTAGCTGAAATGTATCTGACAGGTTTTATAAAATACTCTATCAAATGCCTATCGTTTCATTTAGTCATTTAGTCATGTCCAACTCTTCGTGACCCCATGGACCAGAACATGGCAGGCCGTCCTATCTTCCACTGCCTCCCGGAGTTGTGTCATATTGGTTGCTTCGATGACACTGTCCACCCATCTCATCCTCTGTCGTCCCCTTCTCCTCTTGCCTTCACACTTTCCTAACATCAAGGTCTTTCCCAAGGATTCTTCTCTACTTATGAGATGGCCAAAGTACGGGAGCCTCAGCTTCAGGATCTGTCCTTCCAGTGAGCACTCAGGCTTGATTTCCTTTAGAATTGATAGGTTTGTTCTCCATGCAGTCCAGGGGACTCTCAAGAGTCTCCTCCAGCACCACAGTTCAAAAGCATCAATTCTTCGGTGGTCAGCTTTCTTTATATATCACTACAGGAAAAACCATACTTTTGACTATACGGACTTTTGTTGGCAAGGTGATGTCTCTGCTTTTTAAGATGCTGCCTAGGTTTGTCATCGCTTTCCTCCCAAGAAGCAAGCGTCTTTTAATTTTGGGCCTGCTGTCTCCATCTGCAGTGATCATGGAGCCCAAGAAAGTAAAATCTGTCACTGTTGATATTTCTTCAAGCAATCTTAATTCCGGTTTGGGATTCCTCCAATCCAGCCTTTCGCATGATGTACAGTATTCTGCATATAAGTTGAATAGGCAAGGGGACAATATACAGTGGGGTCTTGACTTGAGAACTTAATCGGTATTGGAAGGCGGTTCTCAAGTCAAAAAGTCTGTAAGTCAAGTCTCCATTGACCTACAGTGCATTGAAAACCGATTAATCCCGTAACAGGCCGTTTTTGTTCCATTTTGGTTTTTTTCTGGTCTGTAAATCAAATCTCAGTCTGCAAGTCAAACCTAAATTTTGCGGCCAGAGAAGTCTGTAACTCAAAAAGTCTGTAAGTCAAGGGTCCACTGTACAGCCTTGTTGTACTCCTTTCCCAATTTTGAGCCAATCCGTTGTTCCATATCCAGTTCTAACTGTTGCTTCCTGTCCCACGTATAGGTTTCTCGGGGGATAGATAAGGTGGTGAGGCACTCCCATTTCTTTAAGGATCTTCCATAGTTTGCTGTGGTCCACACAGTCAACGGCTTTTGCTGAGCACGTTACCATAGTCTCTCAAGACTGAATGATGCCTATGCTATTTAGTGTAGTGCCTTAACAGCATCATCTTTTAAGATTTTAAATAGTTCCACTAGAGTGCCATCACCTCCACTGGCCTTGTTGTTAGCCATGCATTCTAAGACCCACTTGACTTCACTCTCCAGGATGTCTGGCTCTAGGTCAGCAGCCACACTATCTGGGTTGTCTGGGACATCCAGATCTTTCTGGTATAATTCTTCTGTGTATTCTTGCCACCTCTTCTTGATGTCTTCTGCTTTTGTAGGTCCCTACCGTTTTGTCCTTTATCATGTCCATCTTTGCACAAAATGTTCCTTTAATATCTCCAGTTTTCTTGAACAGAGCTCTGGTTTTTCCCTTTCTATTATTTTCCTCTTTATCTTTGCATTGTTCATTTAAGAAGGCCCTCTTGTCTCTCCTTGCTATTCTTTGGAAGTCTGCATTCAATTTTCTGTAAATTTCCCTATCTCCCTTGCATTTTGCTTCCCTTCTCCTCTCTGCTATTTCTAAGGCCTCGTTGGAAAGCCACTTTGCTTTCTTGCATTTCCTTTTCTTTGGGATGGTTTTTGTTGCTGCCTCCTGTACAATGTTACGAGCCTCTATCCAAAGTTCTTCAGGCATTCTGTCCACTAAATCTAGTTCCTTAAATCTGTTCTTCACTTCCACTGTGTATTCATAAGGGATTTGGTTTAGATTATACCTGACTATCCCAGTGGTTTTTCCTACTCTCTTCAGTTTAAGCTTGAATTTTGCTATGAGAAGCTAATGATCAGAGCCACAGTCAGCTCCAAGTCTTGTTTTCGCTGACTATATAGAGCTTCTCCATATAATCAATCTGATTTCGGTATTGCCCATCTGATGATTTCCATGTATAGAGTCGCCTCTTGTGTTGTTGGAAAAGAGTGTTTGTGATGACCAGCTTGTTCTCTTGACAAAACTCTAGTAGCCATTGCCCTGCTTCATTTTCAACTCCCAGGCCAAACTTTCCTGTTGTTCCTTTTATCTCTTGACTCCCGACTTCAGCATTCCCCTAGTAATCCCCTAGAATGAGAAGAACATCTTTCTTTGGTGTTGTAAAGGTGTTGTAAATTTTCATAAAACTGGTCAATTTCAGTCTCTTAAGCATTGGTGGTTGGAGCATAAACTTGGATTATTGTGATGTTGAAAGCTCTGCCTTGGATTCATATTGACATCATTATATCATTTTTGAGATTATATCCCATTACAGCTTTTCCCACTCTTTTGTTGACTATGAGGGCTACTCCATTCCTTCTACGGGATTCTTGCCCACAATAGTAGATGTGATAATCATCTGAGTTGAATACACCCAATCCTGTCCATTTTAGTTTACTGACGCCCAGGATGTCGATGTTTATTTTTGCCATCTCCTGTTTGACCACATCCTTTTGTTTCTGATCATGGGTCATTCTTGGTAAAGATACTGTAGTGGCTTGCCAATTCCTCCTCCAGGTGGATTGCGTTTAGTCGGAACTCTCCACTATGACCTGTCCGTCTTGGGTGGCCCTGCACGGCATAGCCCATAGGCTCCCTGAGTTACTCAAGCCCCTTCGCCATGACAAGGCAGGAATCCGTGAAGGGGCAAATGCCTATGATCAGGCACAACTAAAGGCTGGTAACAATTGGCTTGGAGACGCATTTTGGGATACAAGCTACTGTATCCAGTTATTTCCACTGCAACAGTATTGTCTGTGCAAATTTTGTGTTTCTGGTAATGTTTATTATTTTGGAGGGTTTGGGGGAGGAAAAGTAAACAAACATTTGAAATGCTGCATGTTGGGCTTGCCTGTTCAATCTTCTTAAGTGGAAACATGTATTTCCCCCCCTCAAAGGTTAACCTTATGGCATCATGGAATATACCATTTTCTCCCCCTCACACACACTCTATGAAATGCTGAAGTGGAACCAATGGAGAGATTGGGGGGAAACCCTAATTGCTTCTCAGATGGTTTGTGAACCTGTTCATCTAGATACTGTACAACTGCATTGCGAACAGTGGGCAACCACCACCCCCTTGAGAGATCTGAGCCATGGCATAAAGCGGTCAGTTTTTTAAAATTGGTAATTGTAAAATCTATTATAGTCAGAATCAGCAGAACCAGGTTTTTCACTGTGTGCTTTTAAAATTTGAGCAAAATTAAAATGGTGTAAAAATCAAATTTTTATGCAAAAGTATTGACTTTTCCCTTTGCAAAACTAAGAGCACACACTAACAGCAAGCACAAAAGACAGGCTGATTGTGCATACAGACATAAACAAACCATCCAGTGCTATTATTTTCACTAGTTCATGCAAAAAAGCCATTTTCCAATTTATGCTGATATTTATTATGACCTTAACATTCCAAGAGAGCTGATTTTTTGTTCATTTAACCTTATTTTATTTCACATTGCTGGCAGCAAGTAGTGAATCATATAATCATGTTTCTACAAATGCCCTCAAATGTTTTAGGATCCGTATAATCTCAAAATGAAAAATGAAAAATAGCTTTTAATTTTGCTTCCCCCCCCCTCGTCTCATTGTCTATGGATGTATAGATAGATGGACAAACAGCCTGGCGGACAGATGGACAAATATTTTCTAATCTTCTGGTACCAGAATGTAATTGTCATCAATAACACTTGTTGTCATTTTTACTTATATAGTGCCTCATAGTGCTGGCGCACTCTCTGGGTGATTTGCAACATAGTTATGCAAGGAACATTTTGCCCCCCCCCCTCATTTTACAGACCTCAGAAGGATGGGAGGCTGGAGCCAGCTACCTGAACCCATTGGGAACGTTACACGAAAAGTAACGTTCTGGTACTACTCAGAGTTAACCTATGACTTTTTAGTCACAGAATTTCCCCCTGACATAATTTACTTAGCCTTGATATCTATGACAATATGGATGATCACATGGAAACTCACAGCCATGTATGCGAGTACAGTTTCACACCTAGAGAATAATACTCCAGCTACAAAGGTACAAAGCAAGCTCAAAGTTCTTTTCTAATCCATAGGAGTGGTTGCACTCAGGTTGTTTATCACCTTTTGCAATTATTGCTCATTCTACAGATAATGTAGCAGAGTTCAACTAAGCATCATGCATGAAAACTGAGCTATGTACTGAAGGGGTGGTGGTAGTGTAAATAGGCAATGATTTTTTTTAATATATGGTCCTTTACACCATCCAAAAAGGGAGGAGATTTAGATAAACTAAACCTTCTGAAAAGCTGGTTTTCCACACTTGCTGCTTTTGCTGTCTCTGTATTCCACATTTGCAGCAGGTTGGCCTACTTCTTAAAATATTTGAATGTCTTATGAATAATGCATGCGAAAATAGATTTATGCATATTCATAATAATCACTGCTTGATGGGGAAATCCAGAGACAGCAGTACTGAAGGCTCACATTTAAAACTGATGGTGGTGAAAATCAATGTTAGATCACGATAGCATTGAGAAGACAGTAGATTTGCAGAGAGAAAGAGAGATAGGAGAGATTCAGAATGAGAGAAAGAGAGAAATGTCTGCTAAGGATTGCTTATGACTGTAGCTGTTATTAAAAATTAGCTCAGATCATATGCTCGAGGAGAGGAAAAAAGAGCTAATGAAAAACCCCTGGGAATTATTATTTTCTTGAATGCAAAGATCTCATTACTATCTAGTTTTGGGCATGTTGCTATTCAGTCATTTCCAATTTCCCCCCCTCCCTCATTTCAACAAATACTTAAGAAATGCAAACCAGTAATTACTGATTCTGGGCAGGATCCAGATTTCTGTTCGTACAGCTGATCCCTTCCATCCACTGAGGACAGATGCTAGATCCAGCCCTTCTGTGAATCACATACAGACACAGAAAGCATGGGAAGACTGGCTGATAGATCCAAAAGATGTAAAGAAACCATCTCATGCAACAACATAGCAGATATAATCCTTTTGTGCAGTTTACACAATTTGTGCAAAATTTCGCTCTGGCAAATGGAAAAACCTCTTGTTGAGACAAACTCACTAATGGGAGAAAATGTTCTGGCTTCTCATTTGATGCATGAGAAATGGACAAATGAGAATTCACACCCCTGGTCTTTAGAGATGTTTGTATATCAGATCTTTCCACTATACCCACTTCCATAAAAAGCTGTTATAATGTAGGTTATGGGATTTTGTGGGTGGGCATCTTCTACAGCAGCAGCTTTGAAAATCCAAGCACGCTCTTGGGATTGTTTCACAATTTGAATGTTCTGCAGATTCAGTGCATGTATTTGTTCTGCCACCGATACTTTGCTTACTTGAATGTTCTGTTTTGTTTTTCTTCAAAACCGCTGCTGATTTCACTAGCCCGTTGCAAGAATGTACCAAGCAACTTCCACTTATAGTTAAAGGCCACCCAGAAGGAGATGCTTTCCAATGTGAAAACAATGCAAAAATTGGGAAATTGGAGGATTTGCTGAGATCATCTTTATATTTAAGGAAACACAGGTTTATATACCCAGCTTATTTGGGAAGAATCGTTGCTACATTGTAAAATACAATAAATACCTTTGGTTTGGGATTTTGTTATAAACTCAGGCAGGATTTGTCAGCAGGGAGTTCTGAGAAACCTCAGCCACCTTATAAATTTGAGTTCTCAGCATATAGGATATTCTCCCACAAGGAAGCCTAAAGAGACATTCCGAAGAGCACACATAAGCTTAAAAGAGGAAAGAGAGATGTGTACCCAACAAGAACCGCCTCCGCATTCTCATGCACACCCAACAGACCTGTTAGGCATGCTCAGTGCAAAGCATCTGAAAACAGAGATCAGCCCAAGAAGTTTTGCTATCTGAAGTGGAGCAGCACATGGCACCCTTGTGCCCCCCCCCTTGACAAAAAGTATAAAACCAGTGATTGTATTTGGCCAAAAGAGACAGAAAATCCTCTACAAATCTTACAAATCCTCTCCCTCTCCCTCACTATAAAGATACAGTTACAAATCATATAGCGGCCTAAAGGTAGGGTCAGGGCTGGTGAACAGAGATTGAGCTAAATGTACTTAGATTCTGCCTTTGCCTTACAAGCTCAAAGGATGGAAGTGTCATCTCCGGACAGGCGAGGCTTCCATACATGCAATCTCCCTTTAAGTTGCTGCACCTTCCCCCAGAGCATTCCTACCTGCACCTTTCTGGCTCCCTGTCCAGGGCTACTCTTTTAAAGATGCAGGTAGGATGGTTCCATTTTGATTCATTAATAGCATGTGTGGTAGCTCGGATTGAACGGAAGTGGAATTTACTGCTTAAAATTTCCAATTCCAGTTTCCCAATATCGTTAAGTTTACCCACTTAATGATATTGGGAAATTAAAAACTTATTCTACTGCTCTCTAGAGAGTGGAAGCAACATTTAAAAAAGCCTATTAGGACAGCACTGATACACTGTACCTTTTAGAATTTTTTTTAAAATATTGAAAGCTTCTTCCCAGACAAAGGAGGAAATAGAAGGGGGCAAGAAGTGGGACTTTTCCTCTTTCTTTTCATAGGCAAAGAGGACAAATAGGGTTGATTGAGCAGCATATGCTATGTGGATGTAAGGAGTGTACCAAATGGTACACTGTACTTCTACATGACCTTAAGCAACCCTATTAAGCCCAGGCCAGCCTCACTCCAATTAAGTTGTCTAGCCAAGCCCTCAAGTTTGATTTCCTGGAAGTTTCAGATGTGGATGCATAGGAAGAGGTCACAACAGGAGGTGATGGCACAGAAGACAAAACCAGCAGGAACAGCTGTTGGGAGTGCGTGCAGCAGTGTGGAAAAAAGCAGATGGGCGAAAGATATGCTAGAAGCTTCAGCACTAACCACGCTTATTCCAGGAGGTGCCAGATGCCCAGAGAGAGGTGTAAAGAAATAGCAGCAAAGGAACAAGAGGGCAGGGAGATCCCGGGTGCATCAGAATGCCAACCCCAGAAATTAACAGAAGCAGAAAATGCCAGTAATTAACAGAACAAAGCCCTAAATCTTCCCCTGCCATTAGCTTCTCTCTTAGGTCACCTTTTCCTCAGCCAGGTTGTGATACCAGATGAAATAGGAAACATGGAAACGGGGATCCATAATACCTTCTGATATGCAGCTTCCTTCTGTAGACGGATGCCCTGCTGTGGTTAGATTCTACTTTCCACTGACCCATGAAACTAGCTGGCTGAAACCTGGTTGCACAGTTACACAAAAGGCAGAAGAAAATTCTGTTAGGAAATCTCCATAGATATTTTATGTTGTACGTTGAGTCATATGACTCGGTGTGCAACACATAATACAAAGATTTCTTACCTTAGAGTAATTGGCTTTCAAATGTTACACATTTTGCATAACTGTACAAAAGGATTTCAGCTACTGGGTGACGTTGGATCCGATACTTCTTTCTCAGCCTGATGTATCTAATGGATTATGATGGAAAAGTGTTGTTGTTGTTTAGTCATTAAATTGTGTCCAACTCTTCGTGACCCTATGGACCAAGGTACGCCAGGCCCTCCTGTCTTCCACTGCCTCCCGGAGTTGGGTCAAATTCATGTTAGTAGCTTTGATGACACTGTCCAACCATCTCATCCTTTGTTGTCCCCTTCTCCTCTTGCCCTTACACTTTGCCATCATCAGAGTCTTTTCCAGGGAGTCTTCTCTTCTCATGAGATGGCTAAAGTACTGAAGCCTTAGCTTCAGGATCTGTCCTTCCAGTGAGCACTCCAGGTTAATTTCCTTCAGAATGGAAACGTTTTATCTCCTTGCAGTCCAGGGGACTCTCAATAGTCTCCTCCAACACCACAATTCAAAAGCATCAATTCTTCGGCGGTCAGCTTTCTTTATGGTCCAGCTCTCACTTCCACAACATCGCTACTGGAGAAACCATAGCTTTGACTATGCGGGCCTTTGTCGGCAAGGTGATGTCTCTGCTTTTTAAGATGCTGTGCAGGTTTGTCAGCGCTTTCCTCCCAAAAAGCAGGTGTCTTTTAATTTCATGGCTGATGTCACCCTCTGCAGTGATCATGGAGCCCAAGAAAGTAAAATCTGTCACTGCCTCCATATCTTCCCCTTCTGTTTGCCAGGAGGTGATGGGGCCAGTGGCCATGATCTTTGTTTTTTTAATGTTGAGCTTTAGACCATTTTTGCCCTCTCCTCTTTCACCCTCATTAAGAGGTTCTTGAATTCCTCCTCACTTTCTGCCATCAGAGTGGTATCATCTCCATACCGGAGGTTGTTGATATTTCTTTCGGCAGCCTTAATTCCAGTCATCCAGTCCAGCCTTTCGCAAGATGCATTCTGCATATAAGTTAAATAAGCAGGGAGACAATATACAGCCTTGTCGTACTCCTACGTGAAAAGTGTAGGAGAGCAATATTTAACACTGTGAGCTCATTAGAGGAAACTAAATATAATTAGATTCAGTGGTGGAGTGCATGTTTTGCGTGTTGTAAATTCCATGTTCAGTCCTTGGCATCTTCATGAAAGATTAGGAAAATGTATACCGGAAACACTGTAGAACCCTTGTCAGAGATGGGCCAATGATCTGAGTATAGGGCAGCTTCTTGTCTTTTTTGTGAGCTTGCCTATAATTTGAGATATTTAATGGAGGCCCTGTTGCATGCGGAGTGGGTAGATAAGACAAGACTTTTTCTGTTGCATTACCATGGAAGGAGGCAATGAAGATCAATTTAGACAACTACCTGGCAGATATCCTTTGATTTTTATTCTTGCATTGGCCACGGGGTTGGATTCAATAGCCTTATAGGCCCCTTCCAAGTTCAATTATTCTATGATTCTATACCACAAGTGTAGAATGTTTTTCCAAAGGAAGGAAGGCTGGTTGCATCCTTATGAACAAAACTACACTGTTGTGTCAAGCTTTGGTTTTCAAAGTTGTTTTTAGTATATTTTTAAATTATTATTTCTGTCTTGTTTCTATAGTTGTGATTTCCATTGTACCTTGCTTTAGGGGCAGGGCTTGGTAGATAGAAAGGCAATTATAACGATTTAATAAATAAATAAAATAAAGAGAAAGGAAGGAGCATAGGCCACAGGGAGAAGCTAGCACAGGGAGCTCCTGCACTCACTTTTAAAATCAGATTCTACCCACTGACTTTACTTCACACAGGACAGGGGCAGCCGGCCCAGCTTTTAAAATGTCAATGTTGCGATTATTTTGGCTTCTATAGTTTATTTTAGCACTTCCATGAGGGAATATTTCCACAGTATAGAAAGAAGCAAAGTAGTGGTGAAATTAAATGCTGGGTTTAGGACTGGAAAAATCGGGGTCTTCAAACTCTTACCTGAGGTCTGGACTTACAAGCAGGCTGGCAATCTCTTGACTGCTGTGCTAAAGGAATAGTTATTCATTCATTCAATTTACATCCCATTTTTCTCCCAAGAAGAATCGGTCACCTAAGGTGGCTCCAAGGATATTGACCTGAAAGGTTTATTGTGGGGATACCTGAGAAAAGAACACTCCACCTTCCCCAGTCCTTTGAGGGTGGCCATTAGTTTATGTAATAGAGTAAAATTAATGACACATTTGAGTCCGGTTTCCATAGTACTTAGAAAATAAATGTCTCCCCGTTTTGTGTATCTCACCAGCCAGGTGGTCAGAAATGCATCTGCACTCATTTTCAAATCTACTTTTGTTTCTATATATAGAATGTGTATGCAGGCATTACCTTTCTGCATGGGAGTTTATGGGGAAAGGACAATAAATCTATTTAATTTGCACAGATTACTCACAACATGAAATTTAGCCTTTATGACAATTCAGGAAAAATAAGATTCTAGATTAGATTTCTTTAACTAGCAGCTGAGAACACACTTTCTTTGTACACTAATAGACCAGACAAAATAAGACACACTAAACAGAAATGACTACAACCAACACTTCCCCCACCCTGAAATTACTGGATGAAGGTGCAGCTGTTTACTGCCCTGCAAGTAGATGAGACAAACCCTTCTTATTACGCAGGATTAATCCATTAATGGCATTACAGCTTGGCTTGGATTTACAGCCCTTTTCCTACAGCCACCTGTCCAGCTTTTCTAATCATTTTGAAGAAGATGAAAAGCCACCTCTTGTCTTCGGTTCAAGATTTTTTAAAAGGGATCCTTCTGAAATAACAATAATGCTTAAGAGAAACAGCTTTATAGCCTTAACTATTGGCGAAGATTAAACAATGTTAATAAATAACCTCCCCTCCCTCCCCTTATTGAGCTGATTCTCTTAAAGTAATGTTTTGCAGTTGGAGTTGATTTCCTTGGATGCATGCATGCATGTAAAAACACTTTGGAGAAGCAGACTCTATAAACTTCAACTAGATACCCAGATAAATTCCACTTCTTGTTATCATCCTTAAGCAAGCCCGTTCTGACAATCTATAGTTCATGTAGATTTTTGTGAACCCTGAAAATCAAAAATCTGAAACATATTCTTGTGTCATATTTGACTGAAGATGCTCCTTCTCACCCCTCTACCAAGGGGATGAAAATGGATTTTCAGGATAGCACCCTAATCCCATAAGGTCATGGTCCAAGCACCCATACTAAATATTCAACAGAGTACAAACTGAAGAATAAAAGTTCAATCAACACAATCAAGTAGAACGGAACTCAGCAAAATTAAAACAGAGAAAAGAAAGGAGAGACCTGCACAGAATCCAGAAGGTCCGCCATGATCCGTCTGGATGGGTTCTTCAGGAATAGATTTCATATTTGTCCCCAAACCTTCAGAGGGGGGAGGTGAGGGGTTCCCAGAATTCACAAAACTTTGCATGAGAGGCAGCTGGCTTCTTTTCCTTCTTTATATTTATGTAAAAGCTATAACAATAGCGGCAGGCAGAAAACACACAGACTCTAAACGAATTGAGCCTCCTTTAAGCCAAAGTATTAAGGTGATGTCGTAAGAAGCAGCTTAGGACGTCAAGGTCAACAGGAAAGGAAGAGTACTTGTACTCACACCAGGCCTACAGTACACCAGTATGAAGGTTGAGACGGGCATTTGTTGGCTGCCCTGCTTAAGTCGCACTTTTTGCACTAGGGTGAAACTCACTAGAAATATATGTTTCTTTTCTTTAATAATGCAGTCCACAAAATTGTGTACAGCTCTATCTTGGCAACCCTGCCAGCATTTCACAGATGGGGGAAAATAGTGATTTGTTTGTAATGACTTGTTCCATACCAAAGAAAAGGCATCATTGGCATCATCATCATCTTACAACTTCAGAGCTGGAAGGGATCATATGGATCATTGATTCCAACCCCTGTAAAGGAGGCACAGTGGGGAATCAAATTCTCAACTTCTGGCCCCACGGCCAGATACTTAAAACCTCCCTATTTCACTCAGAATTTCCTGCTGTATTTTTTTAAATCTTAGTCCTGAGTCCTGTTACATTTTTGGAGACTACAATTCCCAAACTTTCCCAGCCAACATGGCCAATGGTAGGGGGGTTCCAGAAACTGTACTCCAAGACATATACGTCCAATCACCCTTTCCAAGCTCCAGATTTTTTAAAAACTGTTTTGAAAACTGGAAAAATCGTTCAATTAGCACATAATAGCTGAGATCCTAGTTTGCTTCTGCTCGGAATGCCCATGAGCTAGGTTCTGTGAGTGATTTTTCAAGATCCTCAATAGCCTGGGTTTCTTCCTAGACTACCCTCTGAACTGCTCAGCTCTGGAAGGCTGGGCAACTTTCTGCAGTAATAGTGGAGGGGGGAATCAACAGAAATAGCCTTTTTTTAAAAAAAAACTCTTCTGTTTGCTTCTACTTTTTAACAAAGCAACAAGTGCTCTTCACTGAGTGACAAAATGGAGTGTCTGATCTCTGGCCACTCAGCTTTTCATCCCTGGATAGGGAAGGAAGTGCATACAGGCCTTACAATTTCCAACCAAATTTAGCAGAAATCAACATAATACAGCTTAGGTTCCACACAATTGCATATCCATGGTCTCATCTTCTCTAGAACATCTTGGGGCATAATTAAATGTGCACAAGTTGGCTTAAAACCAATTTTCGCTGCAGCATGCGAGAAGAAAATGAGGAAATGGGGCAGTGAAAATATGGAACAAAACCAGCCCTACCATTTAGTAGCATGAAGTAACCCTTTAAGTGGCAGATAGGGGTGGGGGCTGCAGTAGAATTAGCCCTTCAGCTGCCCCGAGTTTTGCCAGTACTGAATTTGACCTGCCAGTCCAGGCAGTTTCTGTTCATGGGCCAGCATTGCTAGAGAGAATACCGAAATGACCATTCCCAAGATTCTCTGAGGGAAGCCATAAAAATTGTGCCACTCTAAAAACTAATTACTGTATAGAATTTCATTTGCCTTGAAGTATCCAGACACTGAGTCAGGTTTTATGCTCTAAAATGCCTGCCTGAAGACAGTCTTGGCTCAGTTTAACACGGGGGGGGGGGGGGCTGTGTCACACCATGTTTTTTTTTTAGCATGGCCTTAATTAGGTTACAGCAATTTTGATTTCACGTATATTTTTAGAGTGCTGATGTAGGAAACCAAATGAGCAAACTTAAGTGTTCCATATCTCTTCTCTAGGATTGTGAACTCAGATTATCCAGATGGGCTCAAAGCAGCCAAGACATGGGGTGTCTATAATTTTTTGCAAAATAAAAAATTATCATTAAAAAAACAATCTTAGTTTATATCACCCGTGGGTGGGGCAGATGTTGCAAATATAACCAGGACTAACCCTGTTATTAGGTGGAGTATGGTAGCTGTCTCAGGTTTCGGGCGCTGTGGCAAGACAGCAAACTGTTACTCACTGATTATGATAAAGACCAATGATATTTTTGTTTTCAGGAAGGGAAAGCGATGTTTGTGACATTTTGTGACTCTGTGGGGGTTAACAATGCTCTATGTAATTCCAAAGCAAAGAGTTAAGCCTCAAGGCTACAAACGACTGCAATAGATCTTTGCATACCTGCAGCATTTGTAGGGTTAAAAGAATGGTTAGCAATTTGAATTGAGGGCAGGGGAAGTTAAAACAAATACAGTGGTGCCTCGTTTAACGATGTATTCGCTTAGTGATGAGGTTTTTGGAGCGATTTTGCTCTCTGTTTAGCGATGTTCCCTATGGGGAAATTTCGCATAGCGATGTTCGGGACCTTGCCTCGCTTAGCGATGACAGTTCAGGTCCCCTGTTTCGCTTAGCGATGTTCCTTTTTCGCTATTTTTAAAGTGTCTTAAAATGTTCAAAAACTATTTTAAATGCTTGAGATTGTTAGTGCACCTTGTAAAACCTTTGCAAACTTAATTTGGCTTTGTTTTGACTCTTCGTTAATTTTTGGTGAATTTCCCCCCCATTGGAATGCATTGAACTGTAGGTTTGACAGCTGTATGTATGTATACATATATATATATAGTGTGTGTGTGTATACACATACATACATACATACATACATACATACATACATACATACATACATACATACATACATACATACATACATACATACATACATACATATGCATATGCATATGCATATGCATATACATATACATATACATATACATATACATATACACACATATACATATAATACACACACACACATACACACACACATTCATACACACACACACACACTTTCAGCTGCTACACAATTTATGTCACAGAGATGTAGGGCAAAGAAAAAGATCTGTTTAATATATTCGCGAAGGCTTTCACGGCCGGGATCTAATGGTTGTTCTGGGTTTTTCGGGCTCTTTGGCCGTGTTCTGAAGGTTGTTCTTCCTGACGTTTCGCCAGTCTCTGTGGCCGGCATCTTCAGAGGACAGCACTCTGTCCTCTGTAGTGCTGTCCTCTGAAGATGCCGGCCACAGAGACTGGCGAAATGTCAGGAAGAACAACCTTCAGAACACGGCCAAAGAGCCCGAAAAACCCAGAACAACCAAAAAGATCTGTTCCTCATTAAGCTTTTTCATGTTCCGGATTTTGTTTTATACTTTGTTCTACTTTCTGCTTTTCCCCCTCCCTCTCTCATACACATAAACAACTTACTAGTGTTGAGCACTGTCTCCATTTTCAGTATCTAGAATATATATCACAAAAAGAAAGGAAGGTGTTCTTGATCTGTTACAGAAGGTATTTTTCTCGCTGCTGTGCAATTCAGGAGAATCTCTACAAACCCAGGATTTAAAGAAAGGTTCTTCCAGCTCAGAGCATGTCATTTTCCAATGGATCAGAATCTTTTCCGTTCTAGCATTTGCAGGACCTGTTCTAGCATTTGTATATAAAAAGACAACTGAATCTGAGATGTGGTGGGTTTGCCCCTATTTATTAACGTAACAGACTCTGATTCATTAGCTATAAAATAACCTGCCCATAAAACATGAGAAACTGATAGCAGGTGATTTTTATGTCTTCCCTCTCTGCCTTTCTCTCTTCACTGCAGCATGGAAAAGTAAAATGCGTGTAGCTCAGTCCCACTGCCCATGTATCGAATCCAGAGTTAAAGCAGCCTTCTACGATTCGATGATGATGATGATTCTATGAAGCCGTTCAATCTTTGCTATAAAACATCCCACAAAAGAGAGCCCATCATCTACCAAGGTAATCCTTTATCCTGTTGCAATCCTTTATCTTGTTATTATTGGCAGGAAGAGCTTCCTAATATTTAATGAGAATATACTTTCTTTATATCAGAGAGAAAATATTTCTCTCTAAATAGAAAGGCAACATTTCTCAATTTTCCATGTCACGATCCTTTAGGTATCTGAAGACTGGTATCTTCAGAAATCTTTTCTTGCCAGGGTTAAACATACCCTTCAATGGTTCCTTTAAAAGCTTGATATTCAGAACTTTACCGACCTGGTCATCCCTCCCAGGTAAATTTTAAATTGTCAATGTCCTTTTAAACATGTATTAGGCCAACTCTACCATGAGGCAGAAGAAGAAGAAGAAAAGGCAAGCAGCGCTCCTGGTATATTGTGCAAAGAACCTCTTCATCCATTATACTGTTTTCAAGTACAGTCTTTGGAAATACGCAAATCAAGGGCCAGTTATAACAAATCACTACCATCTCTGAGAAGAGGGAACTGTGTCTTGAAGAAGAAGCTGTAGTGTTACAACAGAAGAGTAATGATATCATGTTAGGATCAGCCAGCTGGCACTTCATGGTTGAGCCCAGCATGCCTTTGGAAGGAACTTCTGGAAGCCTTCAAATGTGTCACTGGAATTTGACCAAATGTGATCACATATGCAGAGGCGGAATTCCCAGATGGATCTAATTCACATGATTATCTTTCAGAAAGTCACATAATTAGTTGAGCCTAATCATAAAAATTAATGTGACTTTGAAAATCCAGAAACACAACGTTTATGGGCACATTATTTTTCCCACTAACCACTAAGCAAGAGGAAAACTTTACATTTTAAAATGCATCCAAACCAGAAAGTCATTTCTTCTCCTTGGCGCAAGGACCCACATTGTAATCTGCCGCCACTTATTCTTTGGTAGTGGTTAGGAATGCCCTGAACACTTTGTTTCAGTTTGTAAATAAAATAAATAAAGTACATTTTCATGAGAATTTATGAAAATTCACAAAAGCTGAATATGTGAGAAACTGAAATTGATAGATTTGGCTGCCTCCTAGAGAACAAGTAAAAAAAATAATAATTTCACTTTGACTCAGAATTTACCAAAATTCACAGAATTTGCACATTGGGGCAAATGAAACTCATAGACCTGCCCATCTCTACCTCTAGGGTTTATTATTATTATTAGCTGGAGTTAGAAGGACAGTGAGAGGTTACGTGAATGGTTTTCCGCATGACAGAGGGGATATGGGGCTATTTATATGTGGCAATTAATAGCCTTAGTATCTACAGGACTTTGTTTAAAAGGATCCACAGTGGCAAAACAACAATTTTGCAGCAATGGGGTTATTTCAAGTTGGTTGATTCATTCACAGCCATGGAATCTTCCCATTTCTACAATCCCATCCAGAATAGCCCTTCCTAAGGGGTACCAGGAAATTAACTAAAAGTCAGGGCCCTCTCTACCAATAGACAATTGGCTCAAGCAACAGATGCCAGCACTCCCCCAGCTTGTCCTCCTGAGCCACCTGTGCATTATTTTCTGTCTTGGCCCCTGAACTGGCCTGCCAACTTTAGATGTAGTGGAGAATGTTACTGTATTATCAGTACTCAAGTAAGATTCACCTGCTAGTCCAGATGAGTTCTTAATGCAGAATGGGTGTGATTTTTGCCATTTTCCCTTTTACCTCAAGTAGAAAAAAAAATCTTCAACCAATCCCAAAAAAGCTGCAACTGCATACCCTATAGCATCCAGAACTGCAGATGATCTAATGCCCCCAGGCAAAACAGCACAAACTGTGGATGTAACTAAAATGTAAAGAAATTGTGTGTGGGGGGGGTGGTGCAATGAGCAGGTGGAATGGAACTTTAATGATTTCAAATTCTCCAATACACCAGTGGAAATAACTGCGAATGTTTGCTGTGTCAGGATTTCTACAGGTAATTCTGACCATCTGAGCTGTGCTTAACAATCTTTTAATGAAAGGATATTTATTAAAATTAGCACCAAGTAAATTTTAAGCCAAGCTGACTTCAGCTGAAAATAGAGTCAGCCAGAATGAGTAATATTTTGTGTAATTTACAGCTGGAAAGAGTAAAAGCTGTTGGTTTGTTGTTTCCTTTAAATTCCTCCTAAAGAATCAGCTTCTCCTGAGGTGATGTGAGTCAGAGCATTCTGTGTGGATGAAAAGCTTTAAGAAAAGAAGCTTTGTCCTGCTGCCTGCCTCTATTATTACAGTGAGTGATTAATCCCCTTATAGTCTATAATAATAGGGCTATCTAAATAGGCTTATTTGAATGAGCCATATCATGTTTGAGGAAAGATTCACAATAGGGTCTTTTATGTTACAGAACATACCTGTTCACAATGACCGACATATCTTGGCATCTCTTAAGAAAGCAAGCAGTAACCACAACAAAGCCCCACTTAATGCTGTGATACCATCTTTAGAATCTTTACTACTAACAGATCTTGGGAAAGTTATTTTTGTCTAGATGGAAGCAATTAGATGACACACAGCTACGACTACTGCAACATGTGTAAGCTAGGGGAGAGGTGCATTCACTATTCTTATAGAGTATAAGACACCAATGATGGTTGTTGTGGGTTTTTCAGGCTCTTTGGCCGTGTTCTGAAGGTTGTTCTTCCTAACAATACACCCACAACAAAAACACACTGATCACCATAATCACCCATCTCCTGAAAAAGACAAAAGCTAATCTCACAAACATAAATACCCAACTCCCTAACAAACAGCACCAGAGCACAGAGCGCTGTCCTCTGAAGATGCCGGCCACTGAGACTGGTGAAACATTAGGAAGAACAACCTTCAGAACACGGCCAGGAGCCCGAAAAACCCACAACAACCATTAGATCCCGGCCGTGAAAGCCTTCGCGAATACACACCAATGATGGTTGCATGGTTGTGCTCCTCATGGTTGTCACAAGTTGTGGCTGAGGAAACTGCCATGGGTTTTAATGCAGGTCTCAAAAGCACAGAATGGACACCAGTTGTTACACATAGGTGCAGAGTAAGGGGGGGATCAGTCTTCTTCTTAGAATCTCCACCATTGCAAATAAGATCCTCTCCCATCTCTCTTTGGAATGTAAATTGACATTCTATTCTTTAGCCACTGCAATCTCAGTTCTATCTTCATGCTTCATTGCCTTCCTCCCTCTCAAGCCCATTGTCTGTTAAACTACATGCATACACATACTCTGCTGCCACCACTTACATTTTTTTCCCTTACTTATAACTGTAACACTTGAAAATTCTAGCCTGCTGACCACAGGCTACATTGCTGAGATGAGTATAAGTGAGGCTCTGTCTCTGTTGAATCAACTTCTGTCACTCTTTTGAATTGATCCTGATTAAGAACTTTCACACAAGCATCTGCCTTTGGAAGATTCTGCCCATCACATCCCAGAGTCACTGTTCCGGACTTGCTTCCTGCCAATCAGGGATCTATGGTCTATTGAAGGTAGGCAACTCTTACCTTTATGCCGGCATGGACTCCCTCTCTTGATGACCTCCAGATATTTGAACTACAGATCCCATCAGTCCCAACCAGCATGACCAATGGGTAAAAGATTATGAGATTCGTACATGGAACAGAATGGCTGGAAGAACACCAGGTTGTGGGGAACAACACAGGTTTTTGTGACACCTTAAAGATAAGGTTTCTTTTGCCTAGTACAATCCACAAAGATCACCTCACATACTCTGGGTCAGAGATCATGGAGACTGAATACAAGCTGAAGCTTCTGAAGGTCAAGGTTCCATCATGTCAAGGAAGGCTACCTTAGACGCCCCAGCAGCCAAATGAGGAAAGTTGGGCAGTCACTGAGAGTGATACAGGGTGTAGAAGAGTGTAGAATTTGGATCAAGACTGAGTGAGTTCTGATCTCAATTTGGCCATGAAACTCACTCAATCACAGTTCCTCAGCCTGACCTACCGCACAACTCCTAGAAGCCTTCACCACCACCTCTGCTGGCCAGGATTTCTGGGAGTTGAAGAACATCTGGAAGCCCAAGGTTGGGGACCACTGGCTTAAGGCTTTATATGTTAAAACCAGCACTTTGGACTGTGGCCAGAAATGGACTGGCAGCCAGTGGAGTTCTGTCATAATGGGGACGTTATGGGATCCCTGTAATCAGTCTTTGTTTCACAATCTAGCTGTGGCATTAAGGGTCCTCTGAAGTTTCTGAACACTTTCCAAGTGTAGTCCCATATAAAGCATGTGAACAGTAATGCAGGAATCCAGGAACAGGCATAGCTGGTACATTAGTTTTAACCGTGCAAATGCACTTCTGGCCACTGCTGAGATCAGAGCATCCAAACTCAGAAATAAATCCAGGAGCACACCCAAACTGCAAACCTGTGTTTTCAGGAGGAGTATAACTCCATTGGCATGCTGGAGGAGTCTCTTGAGAGTCCCCTGGACTGCAAAGAGAACAAACCTATCCATGGTTCTTGTGGGTTTTTCGGGCTTCTTGGCCGTGTTCTGAAGGTGGTTTTTCCTAACGTTTCGCCAGTCTCTGTGGCCGGCATCTTCAGAGGACAGCAAACTGTGCTCTGGTGTATTTTGGCTAGGGCATGGAGTATTTATGGCTGTGAGTTGGGATGATTAGTGTGTATTGTTGTGGGTGTATTGTTTTCTGTGGATGGGTGATTAGTGTGTTTTGTTGTGGGTGTATTGTTGTGATAAGGAGATTATCTGTCACTGTGGTTGATGGTAGTGATCCCCTTGACCTTGTGATTGGGTAGAGTTCGTGACCTTTTGCATGCTGTATTTTTGAGAGCTGGGAGCCAAGTTTTGTTGACAATACACACTAATCATCCCAACTCAAAGCCATAAATACTCCACGCCCTAGCCAAACTACACCAGACCACAGTTTGCTGTCCTCTGAAGATGCCGGCCACAGAGACTGGCGAAACGTTAGGAAAAACCACCTTCAGAACACGGTCAAGAAGCCCGAAAAACCCACAAGAACCATTAGATCCCAGCCGTGAAAGCCTTCGCGAAAACCTATCCATGTTGAAGGAAATCAACCTTGAGTGCTCACTGGAAGGACAGATCCTGAAGCTGAGGCTCCAATACTTTGGCCATCTCATGAGAAGAGAAGACTCCCTGGAAAAGACCCTGATGTTGGGAAAGTGTGAAGGCAAGAGGAGAAGGAGACGACAGAGGATGAGATGGTTGGACAGTGTCATCAAAGCTACCAACATGAATTTGACCCAACATTGACAGTTCTGCACAGGAAACCTACTGCTGCCCTAAGGCAAAATCCTAAGTAACTCCCCAACTATATCTACAAGATTTACTTGGAAAGACAATGACATCCTTTTGCTGCCTTCAAAATCCCAGCAAAGAGAAGAAGGTTTTTTGGAGAGCTACAGGAAGGACAGAAAGATTCACATCTCTGTGGTGGATAAAGTAGTATAAAAATAAAACCATGTATATTGTCTTGAGCTCACAGGAGCAGGGTTTCTTGAGGAAGAGGGCTTGCCTTCTTCTGAATCCTAAACTTTAGACGTACGCAAATAAAAATTATGGTCTGGTCAACAACCCATAGGTGAAGGTAAAGGTTCCCCTTGACAATTTGTCCAGTCGTGTCTGACTCTAGGAGGTGGTGCTCATCTCCTTTTCCAGTAGACAGTTTCCATGGTCACGTGGCTAGTGCAATGAGACACAGAATGCTGTTACCTTCCCACCGTGGTGGTACCTATTTATCTACTCGCATTTTTACATACTTTTGAACTGCAAGGTTGGTAGGAGCTGGGACAAGCGATGAGAGCTCACCCCATCGCATGGATTCGAACTGCTGGTCTTTTGACTTTGCAGCCCAGAGGCTTTGCAGCTGAACCCACAGCACCACCATAGATATTATTAATTGACTTTGCCCCCATCAAAGTACTTCTGCAGATGCTGTTGCACAGAAATAAAGGTGGGATATAAAAGCAACCGATGCATGCAACCAATGCGTACATTAAGCATGTCTTTTTGGCTTCTTTGATTGTACATTCAAATGAGCAGGGGTCTGCTTTTCACAGAAGAAGGAATACCATGGGAAACAAAACTTGATCACCTTCACATTTAGCCTTGCTCCACTCCATTAGTTTAATTGGTCTTTTTCAGCCTATTCCAATACCTGTATCGAAACAGGAAAGGGGGTAATGTATTTAAAGAAGCAAAGCCCAGAGAGCGAAGGTTGTGGAGGATGGAAGTTTTGTCTCCTTTTTCTGAGAGCTTATTTTGTGAGTAGACCCACTAACCTCATACCCAGAGTTTGTAGAGTTACTACAATGAACGGTAATTCATTCTCATTTCTCGTTTCAGTGTTTGGAAAATAATTCATTGGTTGTTTGCTGCAGTGCTCCTTACTTCTTCATTATTTGGGGGGGAGGGGAACCCTTAAAGGTAAAGGTTCCCCTTGACATTTTAGTCAGCCGTGTTCGACTCTAGGGGGCGGTGCTCATCTCCGTTTCCAAGCCGTAGAGCCAGCGTTTGTCCGAAGACAGTTTCCATTGTTGCGTGGCCAGCGCGGCTATACACAGAACGCTGTTTACCTTCCAACCGTGGTGGTACCTGTTTATCTACTCGCATTTACATACTTTCGAACTGCTAGGTTGGCAAGGAGCTGGGACAACGCGACAGGAGCTCACTCCGTCATGTGGAGTCAATCTTATGACTGCTGGTCTTCTGACCCTGCAGCACACAAAGGCTTCTGTGGTTTAGCCCACAGCACCACCATGTCCCCTAATTAGAATTTCAACAATCCTAAGGGGAACCCTTAGGATTGTTGAAAAACAGCACAAAAATACTTTCAAAATGTCTAAAACAGTCTTAATAACTTTTTGAACGCACTAGAAAAATGTTCTTTTGTTTGTATCTGTTACACTACTTTAGAAAGGTAATTGTTTTACACAATTCTAAAAGTAGTTAGTTACATGTCACAACATGATTTGTTAACTAGTAACTTCCAAGTACTGCATTCATTCCTCACATTTCCTATGCAAATGTGATGAATTCAGACTATCTACTCTATTCATGGATAGCTCGGTGGTTTATGTATCTGACTGTGGAGCCAGAGACTGGGAGTTCGATTGTCCGCTGTGCCTCCTGTGGGTAGAGCCAGCCTGGGTGGTCTTGGGCAAGCTGCACAGTCCGGGGGTGCCCCCAGAAGAAGGGAATGGTAAACCACTTCTGAATATTCTCAACCTGGAAAACCTAGAAAAGAGTTGCCGTAAGTCAGAATTGACTTGATGAATCCATGGTTAGTTTATTCCAAAAAGTATGTTTTTGGGAGCTCAAATGTGAAACAGGATCTTATTTTCATTTAGAAAAATCAATGTTCCTTGGCTCCTAGGAGCCTGGTAAAACTCTAGAATTAACAGAGAAGGACATAACAGTTTGCTTTTAACTTGTTAAGACCTGGGTGCATTTGAATAATTTTATTTAGAACTACTATTACACCCACTCTGAGAGCCTCCATTTCCCTTCTTTGAACCTTACACTGCTGTTGCGGAAGAGGTGCACTTTCAGCCAGGAAATGAAGAACCAAGCGGAAGGTTTTCAAACTGTGCAGTAGCTGCACCAACATTTGCTAATTGTAATCAGTCTGGTAATACTCAGAACTTGTAACAGGCTTAAAAAAGAGGGGATTAAAAGGACACTGCTAGGCCATAAGAGAACTTAATCATACAAGTGTCCTGAATAAAATGACTATTAAAAAAGGAGATCATTATGAAAACCGGTATGAAGTTTTATGACTCATGTCTAGTGAGATTTATTTTTAAAAATAAATAAATTCCTAGCTGCACTCAGATCAGTAGCTATTTCAATGAGACAATAAATTTATCCTGCTCTGTTATAGCCATCTTAGGGCATGTCTACTATGGACTTTGATGTTGTCTTTCCCAGGCTTTCTAAGGATCTCTGTCTGGCTGCAGTTTTCCCCCATTACCACTACCATGCATATGGTGACAAAATCCCATCCTCAGAGTTCTTTGGGTTCTATTGTCAATCAAGCCGCTTCTGGAGCGGTTCCAAAATTTAAGAAATACACAGTATGAAGGCACCGTTGTGATATTGCCTAAATCCCTTCTACGTGGATTGTGGGATACATGAAAAAGAATCAAAGGAAAGCCCAGGAGCTGCAAATGGAAAAGTAACATTCCTGTCTTCCGATTGTCTTATGCTGAGCCAGGCGACCACCTTCAAAGCTTGGAAAGATTATAGCTCTTGGAATCCAGCATCTAGCAAAGTGATCCTTTGGCCTGGGGGTCTGTGGAAGCAGTAGTACAAAACATGAGCTTCTCTAAAATGTGACTTGTATGCAAGGTAGGTGTGTAGAAATTCTGGAAGGACACGAGCACTGCATGCAGCCACATTAGTTCTGGAAAAAGTATTCTCCATCCTGGGTGGGTGTGTGTATGGGAGAGAGGGAGGGAGACCCTCACTGAGTACCACGGCTCACGTCCCCATTTTTGTTTTGCAGGCTGGGAAGGTTAAGTAATCAGAGGCATAGGGTCTATCCGGACTGGCATATAGAATAAAATATGGATTGCTGTTGGTATGGTTTGGTTCAAACCAAATGTTGGCATCCACACATGTTTCCACTTAGATCAACCCATCCCACCTCTTGGAGCTATCCAGCATGTTTAGTTCATGTTTATAAACTCATGGCATACATAGCCCACCTCATAATGAAGCTGTAGTGATTTCAGTGAGGGCTGAAGTAAATAAAATGTTAATCTATCACCAGTAGAGGGTGGAACATTTGTATTTGTAACCCGAGGAATATGAATAAAAATATTGCCCCACAAGTACTTGGAGAAACCAGACTATCTCCCCCTGAACCAGCCAGTCCACTTACCGTTTGCTGCACGTGGTTGTCGCCATTCGCATTGCGCCAATTGCAGAAGTAGTCCAGCCAACGCTTCCCTGCCTCCCCACACATCCAAAGACTCATCATCCCACTTCCAGCTGTGTAGAGAGGCAGGGAAGCACCGACAAAGCTACTTTCACAATTGGTGCAATGTGGATAGTGACAACTATGCCCTTCATACATGTTGCGGGCTCAACGAGTTCAGCCTCCCTGTGGCAGGTAGTTTAAATTGTTGGGAGAAGACAAAAGAGAAACAAGTTTTTAACTCTCATCACAGCAGACACAGAATTGTGTTTTATTGCAGAATTAATGCAGAGCTAAGCCTACAATGTGGGCTAGCTCTATGGGTTGGAAACGGAGATAAGCACCACCCCCTAGAGTCGGAGACAACTGGACAAATTGTCAAGGGGAACCTTTACCTTTATGAGTAGGTTAAGTATAATTGCCAGGTCAAGGGCATCCCATTCCCTGAGATTTCAGGGCCAAAGTCCTAGGAGATAGGGGCTGGGGCCTTATGAAGTCACAGAGACAGGGTGTGCAAGGTTCTGGGTGGAATAGAACTGCTTCTGGGCCAGCTAACTATAAAAAAGGGGCACAAAGGGAAACCAGTTAAAATCTGGTTCAAACTTCGGTGACCAATAACATGCCAACCCAGAGCTAGGAAGAAAAAAACTAACTATTTATCAGCTGCTGGACAGGCACCAATTGCTGCTGATCTCACTATAGGCTCACATTACCTATTATTATGTGCTGCTAAGTTGTTTCCAATTTATGGCAACCCTAGTAGGGCTCCTGAGTTTGAGAAACTGCTTGCAGTCAAATCGGCTATTGTTTATTCAGCTGCTAGCAGTTTCTCAATTGGCCCCTTCAAATGAGGCAAAGAAAATATTTTTAATTTTTTTTTATATAGCTGATGCAGTGGATCACCGATAGTCTATTACATAGTCTTTTTAAAAGTTCACTTCCTCTGCTCCTCCACCAAGGAGCAGAGGAAGTGTTCAATTGCCTAATACCCTGAAGTGGCTCACTTATTAAACCGCTTCACAATATCAAAGGAGCCAGGCCAAATAGGGCCACTTGAATAATATAACATTTGGATGCAAGGATTGCACCAAATGGCAAATTGCATCTCCACCCTACCCCGTTTAGCCTGCACCTGCCTGCTCCAAAAGAACCCATATAGTTACACCGTGACACAGGTGTGACATTGCCTGTTCTTCTCCACACTCACAGAGAACTGTGTTGGTGTTTTCCAAGTATCTCAACAGTTTCTGGTAAGTGATACCTGTATGTCAGATTTCTTCTTTCGTTGTGCCCTCATTTCCAATGCCTACACTGGTAGACAAAACTGGTCTATTGGTACCTAACTGGTCTACGTATGTTGTACCTTTTTCTCATCCGGTGTTAGAAGGTGTCACTAATGCTTGCGATATTGGTCTAATGTTGGTGTTTTGTTTCTTAACATTTAAATTTGTTAATTTTATAGAGCATGACAGTGAGCTCTTCACCAAAGACCTGGATATGTAAGCTAAATATATGCATCCTGCAGGTTTATTAAGAGTGCCAATTTTGTGGCATTTCATATTTCCCCAGATTACTGTATTTCCCGACTTGATTGTTAAAACTGCAAAAGCACAAAATGTGTTCACTGCCCTGCTATTTATAGCAAAACAGCTTACTCTGGGAAGTTTTGAACTTGACGGATGTACCAATCGTGCCTGATCTCATTGTTTCTGGGCACTGCTCATGATGGATTAGTGCTGATCCTGGAAATTCGACAACAGCATCTTTTAAAAAAAGAAAAGAAAAAACTATACACGTTTGTTTGTTGGGGTGAGCTCACCTTGAGTCTGTTATTCTTTGGAAACAAATCAATAGGAATTTGAGGATGAGGTCTCTGGAGATACACTTGAACAAAATGTTGATTTCATAGCCCCAATTTTTTGCCATTTTTCTCATCTCGTTGGAATGTGCCTATTGCACTATCCCCATGTGTATTGTGCTAATGCATTTACACACCAGTCTGTATCTGATATAGGACTGCGGACAATACAGTATATGTCAGCTCAGTTTTTAATGGTCCTCATACCACTATTGAGCAGATTGAGGCAGTCATCTCAGACTGCAGATTTTGCATGTCACAGAAGGGGAGCAAATAGCAAGTGATTTAATCAGTCATTATCATATTTTTTAACTTTAAAAAAATTAATATAATAAAATATAACAAAACCATAAATGACAAACAGAATCATAACTCAAATATACAGTGTAACTCACCACCATTTGGGAATATATATATACTGTATATATAATCTTAATTTATGTCACGTGCCCCATCTCTTTCCAGAAATATAATTATTCTTGTGTTGGGCTATAACATTATTGTATTTTTAGGGCTGAAGACAGAAAGAGGTGCTGGTGGTATTCCTCTGTCTCATGTTCCAAAGTCACTTGGTTGGCTTCGGATACTTTGGCTTGGGTGGATGAGGGTGCACCATTTGCTACTTGGCCTCAAGTCATAAGGGACGTGGTGGCGCTGTGGGCTAAACCACAGAAGCCTGTGCTGCAGGGTCAGAAGACCAGCAGTCGTAAGATCGAATCCACGCAACAGAGTGAGCTGCTGTCGCTTGTCCCAGCTCCCGCCAACCTGGCGGTTCGAAAGCATGCAAATGCAAGTAAATAAATAGGGACCACCTCGGTGGGAAGGTAACAGCATTCTGTGTCTAAGTCGCACTGGCCATGTGGCCACGGAAGATTGTCTTCGGACAAAACGCTGGCTCTGTGGCTTGGAAATGGGTATGAGCACCGCCCCCTAGAGTTGAACACGACTGGACAAAAATTGTCAAGGGGAACTTTTACCTTTACCTTTACCTCAAGTCGCCAAGGGTCTTGGACCAGCCTTGGTCTTTTATGGCAATATATGAAAAATCTTTGGAACATAGTCCCATTTCTCCTTTCTTTTCTCAGGACAAGGTGATTGTATTGATCAAACAGCATTCAGTTATCCAAGTCACCCAGGGCTGATGTTTTTCCCTGCCAGCACATGATCTGAGATGGAGGGAAGGTAAAGAAAGAAGCTCCTGCAGCTCCATTTCTTTGAACACTCAGGGTTTGAAAATCTTCAATCAAGCAGCACCATGGAGCACTCTCTCTTTTTTGAACTATTGAAGCAGAGCTATTGCCTTTCTTCTGATTTTTTAAAAAAGAAATCTTCTAATGGCATCCTCTAGCAGATATAGGTTGCATGCCGTGAATTCAAACACGTTGTGATCTTTTGTTGCTCGTTGCAACACCCATAGATCCACGGGGGTGCCCTCGAAAATGTTTTGTGCACAGCAAGGGGATGTTTCTGACACATTCTCTTTCATGTGTCTCAGCAGGACCACTCTCAGACTGTGGTGAGGCCATTTTGACCATGTTATTCCTATACACACACAAACACATTTTACACACACACACACACACACACACACACACACACACACACACACACACACACACACACACACACACACACACACACACACACACACACACACATCTCCCGTTGCAGTTGGGATTTTCCTAACCTGTTTTTTATCATCTCCAGGCCTGCTGCCTAAGGAGTTGTTGTCACTCTAAATTGAAAAAAAGCCTTTCTGGACACCTCTGATTTATAGAATGTGATGATGTGCAGCAAGAGAGAGGATGATGCTTTCCGGGATGGGGGAGTTGGAACACCCATCATTTTTGAAACAGGTTTGAGAGGAAATTGATTCTCATGCTCAGTGTATAAATATTTGCCATGTAGTCCCACTCTCATGTTTGAAGAAATGGACTAGTCCATGAAAGTTCACATTAAAGTATAGCAGTTAGTCTTTAAGAGGCCATAATGTTTTCATTTTCATTTTGTTTTTGCCTGATATGCTAGCACAAACTACTTCTTCTAAAACACATTTGCAATAGTCTTCCACATCCACATTCTGCAAAACATACCAAAATGAGAAGTGTTCAGTGGTTTTAAAAATCCTTTGGCTCATCATGGGAATCTCCACATTAACATTCAGTATCCTTGTATCCTTTTCTTGTGGAAGAATATTTTCTCTTTGAAGGATCGGAGGAGGACAATCCTGTTTTTGAAGGTATATTCTGTTCCAGTCCAAGTCCGATTTCAAGATAAAGAACCAGAAGGAATCTTGAACTCATCATCCAGTATTAGAACTTGGACAGCAGACTAACAAGCACACAGGTCACCAGGGCAAAATCTCTAGTAACATATATTGTAACTCTGCTGAAATTATTTAAAAAAAAACATTTTTCAATTTGATCTATACGTCTGTAATATTGTACAAATCAGTGGCTCCATTTGCTCTCTCTTTCTGTTTCTTTTGGTGCTATGTAAGTGGCCACTATCCATCACGAAACCAAGTTTCACAGGAAATTCAATGTGATGAACGAGCCCTGTGGTGCAGTGGTTAAACTGCAGTACTGCAGCCCAAACTCTGTTCATCACCTGGGTTCAATCCCAGGTAGCCGGCTTGTGGTTCACTTATCCTTCCATCCTTCCAAGATTGGTGAATTGAGTACTGGGTGTGGGGAAGAATGTGTACCCAATTTTATTAAACTGTAATCTGCCCAGAGAGTGCTCTAAGTGCTATAGGATGATATATAATCAGCACACCCTCCTCCTCCTCCTTTCGCTTTGTTTTCCTAAAAATAATCCCTGGGATTATAGTCCTGCCTACTATAGGGTTGGACACTCTGTAAGAGATCTCTGGCCCTATAATTTCCATGGACCCCTCATTGCTTAAAAATGACTTTTATATTAGTTTAAATCTAATCCGTGTAAAAGTCCAAACTTCTGTTTGTTTACTGAGAAGTAAATCAACTTCAGAGTAAATTTAATAAGACTTACTTTGAGGAAACGTGGCAATACAAGTTAATATTGTAGTGAAGACACATGACATAGTGAAGCCATCTTTTTTTGGGGGGGGTAGAACCTGGGAAGTTACTAAGTATTTTCATTATATAATTTGTTGCAAATTATATCCAATAGTATCTTTTTATATCCAAATTACATCCAAAGATGTCTATATCTAATTATATACAAATATATTCTTTAACCATTGCAAAAATAAATAAATATAAATACAACTGTAATTTGTCATGTTAATAATCACCTCATTAGTTCCTTTTTGTTATTTTTTGTTTTTAATCTACAAAAAAACACAACTAGTGGTGCAAAACTAGAAAAAATGTCACTGAAGCTATCTTTAAAAAATACCCAAAATATCTTCTAAATGTAAGGACCTTTTCAGACAAGCATTTGTCTCATTGTTTGATGTGTTGTGGGGATGAATTGCTTTCCTCCTTTTTTTTCTACAGAGCGCACGTCATCATCATTAGAGCAGACCAATTTGCCTCACTTTGCCCCCTGGGTTACCCCACTCGCATCTTTCTGAGCTTATGTCAAGAGCTTCTACTTTTTTTCTTACGGGTTGGTGTGCTCTAGTTTAGTCCATTCCCAGTCCGTGTGATCACTGGGAATGGACTAAAATCAAGCCTTGAAGCGTCAAAGCTGCCAAGGCTCCTTCCTGTTTGAATTTCCAGTACTGTGATGTGGCTTAATAAATGAGCTGCTTCAGGATATCACTTGCCCTGCTCCTCTATGGTGGAACACAAGTAATTTTTATTTGTCTTTTAGATCATTATTGATGCGCTGAATCACTTAGATTAAATTTATTTCTTTACCTATGTGTGAACTGCCAATCAAAACTGAAGCTGTGGGCAGTTTCTTGATCAATGTTACACAAAAGGCAAATATTTTTTTTTCCTAATTTAATCTAAGTGATTTAATGCATCAGCAATAGCTAGCACAGGCAAAATTAATAATTTCACTTCCTCTGCCCCTCCATAGAGGAAGTGTTCAATTGACAGTGGAAGGAACCAGAGGATTGCTTGGGGTTGAAATGTCATTTGGATGTGAGGATTGCACCAAATGGCACGTTGGTCCTCCTCCAATCTCAAGAAACCCTTCTTAGACTACACCAGCCCACACCAAAAGGGCCAGTGTAGACATGTGCTAACTTCAAAGGTTAAGTAGAAAATGTTACTCTTTACCCCCGCACACATTATATATTATTCCATCTTCCATTAATTTTGAAATGTAATTTCATTTCTCCTTCATTAGCAATGTTTGTACATCTTCCATGTACATCTATTATTTCCAGTATTATTTTGCAAAAGAAAGAGTTTGCAAACTACAAATATTCGTGCAGTGAGAACCACTGAGTGCATAGCAATCTTTTTTCTTTGTTTATAAAAGCTTTAAACATTTCCTTTTTACTCAACCATTTTATTAAGCAATTGCTCATACATTATTTCCTAGAACTTTGCACGCTTTGTCAGCCAGGGTGGTCCATCTCATTTCTTGATTACATTTCCAGACCAGGAGCCCTCCCCATCATGCCTCTTTGGACAGTGCTTTCTGTGAAGCTGTCATCCATTCATCTTCTGAATATTACTATCATCAAATACTGAACACTGATGATACTAAAATGGGCATCTAGTAAATCACTTATAATCATGACAGTTATTACTGCTAAGCAAGCAGTACCCTATTCCCTGAGATTCCAGGGGCAAAATCTGACACAAGTGTTGGGAGAGTGAAAACAGACAAAAGAAAATATTTCTTGACCCAGCGTGTTGTTAGTCTGTGGAATTCCTTGCCACACAGGATGTGGTGATGGCATCTGGCCTAGATGCCTTTAAAAGGGGATTGGACAGATTCCTGGAGGAAAAGTCCATTGCAGGTTACAAGCCATGATGGGGATGTATAATCTCCAGGCCTAGAAAGAAGATAGTTCAAAATGCCAGATGCAGGAAAGTGGTATCAGGATACAGGTATTTAGTTGCCTCATGTACTCCCACAAGCATCTGGTGGGGCCCCTGTGTGATATAGGAAGCTTGACTAGATGGCCCCTTGGCCTGATCCAGCAGGGGTTTTCTTGTATTCTTATGTTCTTATGATGGACACCCTGACAGGTTTCAGATGCAGGGCAGGCAAGGACTGGGAAAAGTTCCCAAGGCTTGTGCAAAAGAAGGCTTGTAAGTCATGATGCTGGTGCACCACCCCCTGCTTTGCTTCAAATTGCACAATAGGTCAAATTAACGCATCCACTAATTGTCCCCTCAGTTTTCTCCGTTTGCGCCTTGGTTTTTCACATGCCAATGTGGTGCAAACACAACAAAAGCTCAAGCAGTTTTATGCATAACCAGTGAGTCTAGGTATCAATTGCTAACTGAAAGACATCAATGCCCAGGCTTACAAACAAGCAAGCCAAAACTTTATTTTTCTCTGCCACTGCTCATCCTGAAATTTGCTTTTTCAGCTCAAGACTTTGAGGCTAGCTAGTGCTTTGAAACTTGGCAACCTTAGATGGAAACAACTAGTATATGAGGGAGCTTCAGGTTGGCAAGGGAAGAATCCATCCTGAAACACTAGAGAGCCCCTTCCAGTCAAAGTTGACAATACTGGGCTAGATGGAGCTCTGGTCTCACTCAGCATAATGGAGCTTTCTAAAGTTCCTATAGATCAGGGATCTCCAAAATTTTCAGTATGAGGGCAACATCATATATTTTACACATTTTCTTTGAAAAGACAGCAGGTGATGGGGGATCATTTGGGTCCCCCTTCCCTCCTCTTCCTATCTACAGATGCTGCCCGCAGGCCGTAGTTTGGAGACCTCTGCTATAGATTAGCAGCTATAGCAGATATAGCTATAGCTATATTGCTTTCTATATGGAGGAAATAGGAAGCAAGATCAAACTGAGAGGTCTGAAAGGTTGCTATGATTATAAGAATGAAATCCAAGGAACAGATGGAGTGAGTTCTTTGCTGTTCCTAAAAGTTTAAGAGAGTCGGACTGCAGGCTTAACTGCCTTTCTCAGCTTGTGATAATGGATCTTTGCACAACTTAGCATAATTTTCGTAATGCTATTAAGAGTACAAGCTTTAATTACCTCAATGGGTAAACTGAACCAAAAACAACTCTAAAAATCAGCTGAAGCTGCTGTTTTGTTCTGTTGAGCAATTTTTAATTTACGGTAGCAAATTTTAATCAGCAGGAGGTTGGATGAAAGATTTCCTTTAGATTTTTTTAAAAGAAAAATTTTTTTGACTCTGGGATATTGTTTCATGGCTACTTCCAAGATTATGGTCACTCTGGTAGGGTTTTTGATGCATATGAGATGTTCCAGCAATGCTGTATGATTGTCACCACACAGCAAGTTTTCATCGTGAAGCAAGGATTGGAACCTAGCTCCCTTGAGTCGTCCTCTGGTACTCAGCTATTCTCCACTGGCTCTATAAATAATGCATATTTTTGAATATATTTTTCATGATTTTTAATTGACATATAAGTTCTAACCCACTGGTGTGTCTGGAAGGAACAGAACAGATAAGTTTCCATCAGAATTCAAAAGATGGCATTCCTTCAGAATCCCTAGTGTGATGGGAACAGAGGAAGGAAACAACCTTTTAAGATTCTTTTTGCTTAACTTCACAGGTTTATCTTGGAGTCGAGGGGGCTGTAATGAGAAGGAGAACAATTGCACTGTGCACATTTTTCTAATCAAAATGCCAAATGGATAAAAGTCTGCTCATCCCTGTAGGGATAGAACATCCCCACTTTACGAAAGAAAGCGAGGTGGGGGGGGGAATAAGACACATAAGGGAAAGCCTTTAAATAATTGATCTGTGCTGCTTTTATCTATATGTAGGGATGAGGGAATATCTATGTACTTAGTGCTAATGGATAGCACAAGAGTGTCAATATATATATTTCAGTATGGGAAAAAAAACATCCTTTCTCCCAAAGAAGCTACAGTATTTTCTTTTTCATGTAAAAAAAAAGAAAAGAAAAAAAGGAAACAATATTGTCAGAATAACAGGTATCTTGAAAATGGAACAGTAAGAATTGTTTTAAAATTCTCATGATGAACGTATGTCTCTTTATGGGTGCCAATTGTTGTAAGATTCTCAGGAAGTAAAAACTAAGAGTTTTAGAGCTTCTTTAACTTAGTGGGTTGTCCTGGCTATAGAAGAAAGAGTAGAAGAAGAATCCAGAATACTGACTGGGGCCCGTTATACAGAGCATATAATGCCCCTGTTACAACTGCACTGGCTACCAGTCCATTTCCGGACCCAATTCAAAGTGCTGATTGATCTATATGGTTCCTGCCTGGAGAGATTCTGTTTTGTTTATGTGTGTGAAAAAGTTAGTTATTTAGAGTTAGGCAGTTAGAAAGTTGGAGAGTCAAAGTGGAATAAACTTTGAAGGAGTAAGAATGAGTGTGCTCTTTTTCTGAGAAGCGGCTGTGAGTAAAAGAGTGATCAGGTCTGTACTTTTGTTAAAGCCGGTATCTATCTATCTATCTATCTATCTATCTATCTATCTATCTATCTATCTATCTATCTATCTATCTATCTATCTATCTATCTATCTATCTATCTATCTATCTATCTATCTATCTATCTGAAACAGAAAAAGTTTATATTATAAAGAAGAAAGGTAAGGCTTATGGTTCTAAACTGAGGAAACTGAAAAATTGAAACATTTTTCTTAAATTCTTTTTCATCTGCTCACTGAACCTTTTTCTTTATTCCTTTGTGTGTGTTAAAACAAATATATTTTAGATTATACATTCTTTTATATTTCTCAACTGTCATTCTGCCATGTCCTAGCATACATTCCCCCCATACAACTGTCAAAGAATCCCAGTCATTTACTATGAGAGCAAATACAAACCTATACACAAAATCACCACAAACTAGTTCTGTTTTTCTGACTGATTTAAATGTTAGGAAATGTTTGAGGAGAACTCCAGTGAGCAATGGACAGGCCAGTTACAGTTCAGAAAATGAGTTATCCGTTTAAGCAAATAAAATGTTTCTTATGCAGCACCCATTTCTGTATGATGAACTTCAGACTTAAGATTATTCTTTGGAGAAGATTCATTCAATTCCTTCCATGTTTATTTTTTTTAAAAAAATCAGACTCACCATCCAAGCCCCACCACCACCAATTTCAGCTGGTTTGATCACCACCTCACCTCCACATTGTTCACTCTCATCCAAACAACCCTGGCCTGAATTACATTCTGATGAATTTCAGGGTTGGTTCTATCATTCGGAAGAGCACCAGGGTAACTTCAGGCAGCAGATGCTTGGAAGTAGGAGCCCTTCTATAATAATTATAAATAGATGTCCTATTGGATATTTATGCTCACATACAGTAAATGATATTGCCTAAGCCACAGTGGTAAATTACTGCACAATTAAGGGAGGGAAAGAATGGGAGAGTTAGGGCTGCCCAAAATGGTCCATAACCTGCTGTAGGATCTCCACCCTAGTTTTAAATTTTAAGAAGAGAATAAGTTAACAATTGCTTTGGATGACCTTGTCGCAGTGCCTCAAACCCCTGATAAAGGGAGTTTTCAGTTGTGCCCAGTAGTACACTATTTTCCTATTGCTTGCAGCTTTATTCAGAACACTGTCACATATTTGCTTCTGGTTGCTTTATGCAACTAGGATCATGTTACGCTTGCCCAGATTTCTTTACATTGGTTGCCTCATTGTGCAGTGCATGCACTTTTCAAACTTCTGGAAAACTGCAGAACCTAAATGGCACGGCCTCTTGTTCTATTCAGAGCTTGGCTGAAATGGGTTAGAGTTGTACTTCAGTATTTCGGCAGGTAATGTGGGGTCACCTTCACTGATTTTGTAAAACCATGCAATAGATTCCCCAACGGGTGACACTTTTCTATGTTATTCATGGCACTGGAGCTGGAGGAATGTCACTTCTTACCCAACATACAAAGTGGCCACAGGACAGTTCTATTTCCTTTAGTTTTTAAACAAGAATCAAGAATCACAGAGCAGTGCAAGATCCTGCGAAGCTATTTTGCCTTATTATGGCCGTAGTTGCACCAGCAAAATGTTCCCCTGTAGTTAACGCAACTTTTAATCATGTTTTGCGGTCACGCAGAATTGTTCCAAGATGTATATCCCAATGTGTTTTTGGGTTACCGAGTCATTTCCTTCCAACTCAATAAGCACTTAGACTTTCTCATTGACACTGTTTGACAGAAGTGAACCAACGCATTGGCAGAAACTCCGGGGGAGGGGGGAATAAACATGAACACAGTTTTAAAAGACATGCATGGTGACAGTAGCTCAAAAAAGTTCCGGAAAACCCGTTCACACTTGCAGCAATGCAACCTATTCAAAAAAAAAAAGATTTGCAACCAAAAAAGTAGATGATTCTGACCAAGCAAGAAATGATCCACAGTTAGCATGCTTGCCATGTAGATGATTTGCTAATGGCCATTTGACTGCAAATGTATGATATGAACTCAGTGGGGAATAGGCAGGTGACATTTGGCTCGTGTGAACACAGCCTGGATTTCTTCTTTCAACACTTTCCTCAGTGTGACCCAGCACTTCGTGGAGAGGCTAAGCCTACAGTAGAATTCAATGGAAATAACAATATTCCTTCCTACAGGGTGTGTTAATGTTATTTATCCGATTTTATTTCACTTTCTACTTTTCTGGACCTAATGAGACATATTTTATTTTGAACACACAACAACTCTTTTGACATGGGATACTTGTATACCCTGAAATTTACATTGGGACATTAAATGCTCCATAGTCCACATATTGTTTGTTTTTGCTTCTAGATCATTAGGGTTAACGGTATAGAGTTCATTTTGTGTTAACGTATTCATATTGATTTACTATGTTTACATAATCCATTTTAAGAATTCACATTCATCTTATGATCACTTCTTCATTTTTTTAAATTTATGCAATAAATATTTTCTATTATGTTTAATGGATGCTACATGATGTCCCCACCCACCCACTTCAGCGTTATCATTTTCAAACCTCTTTCCAAGACTGCATGTCTCTATTGCCCTTATCTTTTATGTTCTTGTCTTTTCATCTCCAACACATTTCATTTTCCATTCAAATGAAGGAGGCTGTTAGTGTTTTCTACTGGAGACTTGCCTGCTAAGATCTAAAGAATAGTATATAATTAAGACTACTGACTGAACAATTTCTGTCCAGCTCCTGTAATTCAAGAGGAGGTCACAAACAGCAATAGAGTTCAATTTTCCATGCCTTCATTCTCTCCCTACCTCATCCAGCATGCTCAATTATGCAGCTTTTGAAGCTGCCTTTTTGTGGGGGCTGTGAACAGCATGGAAATGCCATTGTTTGCTTGTTCTAAATATACACTTTATTTCCATTTCTTGTCATACTTAGTGCAAAAATGTGCCCTCCATATTTCTTTTTGGGACTTTAATTCCCAGAATTCTCCATTCTGAGACTTCCACCTGAGATACCTACACCTATAGATAAATGTGGCTCACCTGGAGTGCTATAGGGTGATATATATGCAGCTCGCTGGTTGTAAATTCTGCTGATTCAAATGGGCCTACTTGCTTTAGTAGAGTAAGTTGCAGTTAGAGTAAGACCATTTGAATTGCAGAGGAGCTGAGTCATTCAATCCTTGTTGATTCAAAGGACATACTCTGGTCAAGAGCTTCGTGGTGCTGTGGTTAAACTGCTGTACTGCAGCCAAAACTGTGCTCACGACCCCAAGTTCAATCCAAGGTGGCCAGGTCAAGGTTGACTCAGCCTTCTACCCTTCCAAGTTTGGTAAAATGAGTACCCAGATTGGGGGGGGGGGAGGGAGGAATGTGTAGCCTGCATAATTAACTTGTAAACCTCCCAGAGAGTGCTTGAAGTACTATGGAACGGTATACTGTATAAGCAACATGCTTTACTTTACTCCAATTTGCAACGCGAAGCAACACAATTTTGGCCACTATGTAGTTCAAACATCTAGTAACGTAACTGGAAAGAAACTGAATCGCCTGCCTAGAAACAGAAAATAGTTAAATAAACATTTATGCTAAAAGACACATCCTAAATTCAAGCAAAACAAAGTTGATTGTGTATGGATTTTGAAAGGTAAAAGTCGACGTACGCATAGTAGTCTGCATGAAACTGATTAATGTACCTAATCTAAAATTTTACATAGTTGCTGGAAGGAGGTAGAAAGAGAACTGTAATGCATGGAACAGGATTTTATTCTCTCTCCCCACTCCCATGCTTGTGCCAAAAATATTTTCACGTAAAACTGCTATTTAATTCAGTGATAACAAGTTTCCACTAGCCTCAGAGGACTGGTCAGTGGGCAAATTAGCAAGAGACACATTAATGTGCACACAAACAATTCTCTGAAAGAAATCATATCCCGAGCAACAGGAAACAGAGGATACAAGCAGCCATCGCAACAATTTCACTCATGTTAGGTGTGCACTAGATCTTTCATTGCTATCCCACCTTCCTGTCCTCTCCCACTTCCCTGCTATGACTCACGACTGTGCTCACAAACAAAATCATTCCAGCTTCTAAACTGAAGCTAGTTCTGCTGGCAAAGCACCCTACTCTGGTTACTAGCTACACAGCATACCTTTCAATAAGACAAGCAAAAATATCCCAACACAAACACGCACTCGCGCATGTGCACACACACACACATACACACATACTTTCCTCTTCCTTCCTAATATTAATGGTTGCTGTTGACATTTAGTATATTTCAGATAAAACTAGGGGAATCAGAGAAAGACTAAAGCTGAGCTCAAAACAAACTGCTAAGATATAATCCCTCCCTATTTCTTTATGTTTGCAAAAATGGTCAGATCTTCAGAATCTTTTAGGACACTTGTGATAGTTGCACAATGACAAATGTATAAAGCACTGCATTAAAACACAGAGCACAGTGGATTGAGGAAAACACGTCCATTGTGTTAATTCACCACCACCACCACAAAAAAGGGAAAAAATGGGGGAGGGATGAACACCACTTCATGAAGGCACAACTAGGTGCAGGTTACAACTTTTGGATACTCTTGTAGTTCCTGGTTACGAGGCTACAGTGGTTTCAGTTAGCTGAAATGTGTCTTCTTGAAGACATTTTCCTAACTGCTGATTGTTTGAAGAGGGAAAGAACAAAGTGATAAATCTATGAATTTACAGGAGTCACCTGTAGTTTTTGCTTAATACTTTGTATTCTTTATTCAGCATCCTACTTTCAGCTTTCCAGAGAATTTGGACATTTTTAGCCAAGCATTAAAAGATAACCAAACTGAAACACAGCCATGGGGTCATAGATACAGAGTTTTATCGCAATCAAACCGCTGCTAAGTCACAGTGGAAATGGAATCTAATAGGCCACTTCCCCTGACACTGTAGCCAACAAACAGGCTGGACTACATCTTCAACCATTCCAAGGGCCACCATGTTGGAAAAGGGTAGGTTAGGGTTAGTCTCCTTATCCGAGTCTTCCTGATTTTTATTCCGAAATAATATAGTATACAGCACATTGCTCCATCATATGCCTGTGAAGCCAAATGGTTCTACCATCTAAATTTGCCATCTAATTTGCCATCTAAATTATGCTGCATGAGAATGAATGGGTCAGGTTGTGGACAGGATAGGAGTCACCTCACCCTTGAACGTGTGGGGCAGAGGGGATGCTGCTGTCCATGAGACAAGATAACGACTCTCCTGTTAGTTATTATATACAGTGGTGCCTCACTAGACGATGTTAATCCACTCCATTGAAATCGCTGTCTTGTGAAAACATTGTCTAGTGAAAAGCGTTTCCCCATTGGAATGCATTGAAACCCATTTAATGCATTCCAATGGGGAAAATAGTCATCGTCCAGTGAAAATTGCCCATAAGGAAGCCATTTTGCAAAGCGCCGATCAGCTGTTTAAATCCCTGTCTTGCGAAGCATTGGTCCTGAAAACTCCCGTTTTGTGAAGATTGCCCATAGGGTAGCCATTTTGCAAAGCCGACGATCAGCTGTAAAAATCTTCGTCTTGCGAAAAAAATGGTCCACGAAGCACGGACCAAATCATCATCCAGCGAAATTCCCCCATAGCGATCGCAGAAAGTCAATGTCTAGCGAAAAAACCATTTTTGCAGGGTAATCGTCTTGTGAGGTACCACTGTACTTTTAAATGGGCTATTCATCCAACCCACCCCCCATTCCCATTGGAGTGACTTCGCATACGTACAATTGGTATGAATGCTTTTAAAGCAATTTCCTTTGTGGAGCAAATCCAAGGAGTGTCTGACATTTAGAGGTTTCAGAAATGGCAGGGGCATACATTTACATCTAATTATCTAACATCTTAGGCCAACAAGATGTATCCTTCTGTATGGAGTTCCTCCCAACCAAACTACAGCATGATTATTTTTCACCAACAAATCCATGTTTGGTGTTGTTTTGTTTTTAAACTTTCTGCTTCCTTTTAGACTTAGGAAATGAAATTACAGGATAATTTCTGGTCCTATTCCCAGACATTCCTCTCTGTAATTGGCCAAAGGACATATCTGTACACGGCAATTTCTACAGAGACTGTATGCTCTCGTCATATTGTTAGGCACTATCTATCTATCTTTGTGTTGCTGTTGTGTTGTTATTGGAAAGGTGTTGGAGTATGTTGTGGCTTCTCAGCTCCAGGGGTTTCTGGATGAGACAGATTGTCTATATCCATTTCAATATGGCTTCAGGACTGGTTATGGGATGGAGAGTGCTCTGGTCGCCTTGGTGGATGACCTACGTTGGGAACTGGACAGGGGGAGTATGTCCCTGTTAGTTCTGCTGGACTTTTCAGCAGCTTTGAATGCCATCAACCATCACATCCTCCTGACCCATCTCTTTGAGATGAGACTTAGAGGCACTGTTTTACAGTGTCTCCAGTCCCTCCTGGAGGAAAGAACTCAGAAGGTGGTGCAGGTGGTTCCTGTTTGACACCCTGGACAGTGGCCTTTGGGGTACCTCAGAGTTCTGTTTTGTCTCCTATGTCATTTAACATCCACACGAATCACTAGGAGAGTTTAGGGGTTCAATGTCACCAATATGTGGATGACACCCAATTCTCTCTTGCCTTCCATCTAAGTCCAAGGAAGTTGTTTCAGTTCTAGATCAGTGCCTGTTGTCAATAATGGACTGGATGAAGGCGAATACACTGAAACCTAATCCAGACAAGACAGAGGTGGTCCTGGTCAGCCAAAAGGCAGATCAGGGAACAGGTACACAGACTGTGCTGGATGGAATTACACTCCTTTTGCAAACACAGGTATGCAGCTTGAGGGTGCTCCTTCAGTGCGTCCACTTTCACAGGTGTGTTTGGTGGGTGAACGGGAGAGGGCCTTCAATGTTGCCGCTCCCACATTTTGGAACCCCCTCCCACAGGAGCTTAGGCTGGCCCCATCTTTTCAGTCTTTCCGCAAGCAGACGAAGCTTGCAGTCACTTTCCCTGAGTGACTGGCTGAGTGGGGTTTTTAATGGATCATTGTAACTTACAGCTTTGAATGTATTTTGGTGTTGCTTCTGCCTTTTAGCAGGGTACTCATTTTATTCTTTTTGTATTTGTACTGTATATTCACCACTGGCACTTTAAACGCTGCCTTTTAATTATGTAAGCCGCCTTGGGTCCTTTTTTATGGAGAAAGGTGGGGTTAAAATATTTTAAAGAAATAAATTTGTTATTTTTTAGTTTATATCATAATACGGTTAAGGTTATCTTAGAACCGCAGAGCTGGAACAAACCCTATGGATCATTGAGTCCAGCCCCTGTCAAGAACACACAGCGGGGAATCGAACTCTCAACCTCTACTAAAACCACTGAGCTATCCAGCAGTTATTCCAGCTTTTCTCAAATAAGCTCAAGACCATATACATGTCTTTCTTCACTCCCCCATGCACTTTATGCTTAAAACAATCTTGTGAGATAGGTCATATTGAGAAAGCGAGTGCCTGTCCCAATGCCATCTGCTGAGTCCATCACGTCGGGAAACTTTATCATCAGCATCATGATAACTATTATTCTGTGCTCCCTATTCAGAACTCTCAGCATCAGAGAGGCTAGATTTAAAACAAAACCTTCAAATACACCAAACTAAACATATGCATTGGATAGTTTTATATAAAGAAACATACAACCACGAAAGCTTCTGTCCTATATGCCCGATAATGGCAATGGAGGAATGCTGCAGGATATAACTGATTTCACAGAGGAGGAAATCCAGCTCATAAATGCTGCCTGTTTCTTGCTCTGCCCGAAATGACAGAGCAGAATGCTTCCCTCAGAAAACATGCCAGTTCCTTATGGGCGGCTTTTGCAAGCTGAGACCGTGAACTAGACTTCAGGACAGGGTGGTAAATATAAATCCAGCACTTACCCACAGCCATTCCCTCGCAGTCTGACATCATGCAAAAAGAAGTTTCCTTTAACAGAGCTTGGGGAAAACCACAGGGGGAAAAATAATACAGCACTTGCTCCTCTGTCAGGCCAAGAAGATGAAAATACGGACAAAACGCAAACAGCTCTTTTCTCTCTCTTCTTTTTTCTTCTTCCTCCTCAGCTGTGCATCCACCCATCCGAGGAGTTACAGCCACCAATTCTGGTTCTGCCTTCTCATTATGGAATGTAAAGATAAGAATGTGCTTTTTGTGCCAAAAGAGCACGCTATTGGTGGATAAATTTGTTGACCTCCCTCCCCTTCACACAGCTTCCTCTTTAATGTCACAGGGCTACACCACTCTCTTGAAAAGGACATGGAATATTTATGAAAAAGCTTTTAAGAACTAGGCTGAGAATCCGGAATCAAATGCCCACTGAAATAATTATGATGTGAAGAAGCTTGTAAGTGGGACTACTATCCAGGGCATTCCTGCTTACATAACGAGAACATGTGGTTGGTATCATGTACTTGAGATATATGCAAGTCATTTTTGGTCGAATATAGACAGGTTAGGTAGTGGGAAACTTTTCTCTTTTTTTGCAACTAAGGGTTGTATATAGGGATCTGATTTTAGTACAGTTAGAGAAGTGTGCTTTTTCTTGAAAATTTGCAGACAGAGGAAACATTCCTTGTTTTGGACCACAATATGCAAAATATACAATAATTACAACTGCTATTAAGAACTACTGGCTTTGGGGTGTTGTTATATGCTGTCAAGTTGTCTCAAACTTATAGCAACCCTACAAATGAGCAATCTTCATTTTTCCTTTCATAGAATCCTAGAAAAGTGAAGTTGGAAGGGGCCTACAAGGCCATCAAGTCCAACCCCCTGCTCAATGCAGCAATACAATCAAAGTGTATCTGCCAGGTGATTATCTAAGTTTTTCTTGAATGCCTCCAGTGTTGGAGCACTCACCAACTCCCGAAGTAACTCCCACTGTTGCACTGCTCTAACAGGAAGTTTTTTTCTGATATTCAACCGAAATCTGGCTTCCTTTAACACGACCCCATTGTTGCATGTCCTGCACTCTGGGATGAGCATGCACAGATCCTGCCCCTCCTCTGTATGACAGCCTTTCAAATATTTGAAAAGTGCTATCATATCTCCCCTCATCCTTCTTTTCTCAAGGCTAAACATGCCCAGTACTTTCAGCCTTTCCTCATAAGGCTTGGTTTCCATCCCCCTGATCATCCTTGTTGCCGTCCTCTGAACTTCTTCCAATTTGTTAGCATCCTTCTTGAAGTGTGGTGTCCAGAACTGGACACAATACTCAAGGTGATGCCTAACCAGTGCTGAAGAGGGGGACTAGCACCTCGCAGGATTTGGAAACTATACTTCTATTAATGCAGCCTAAAATAGCATTTGCCTTTTTTGTAGCCACATCACACTGTCGGCTCATATTTAGCTTGTAATCTATGACAATTCCAAGATCCTTCTCACTAGTAGTTTTGCTAAGCCAGGTATCCCCATCTTGTAACTGTGCAACTGGTTTCTTCTTCTGAATTGCAGTCTTTTGCACTTATCCCTGTTGAATTTCATTCTGTTGCTTTCAGCCCAGTGTTCTACCCTATCAAGGTCATTTTGAATTTTGTTTCTGTCTTCTAGGGCAGGGCTCCTCAACCCCCATTCCGCGACCAGGCAGCAGTCCGTGGCCTAGGCAGGACCAGGCTGGGGACACAGATCTCCTGCTCCCCGCGAGTGTGCGACACACATGTGCATGAACATGCTCCGCCCCTGCAAGCGTGACACGCCCTCCTGTGAGCACAACACACCTTCTGTGAGCACAACACACCCCCTGTGAGCACAACACACCCACATGCATGCACATGAGTATGACAACCCCCCACGAGCACCACTCCCCACATGAGCGTGCCACACACTCCAACCGGTCCACAGTTGGAAAAAGGTTGGGGACCACTGTTCTAGGGTATTCGCTATTCCACCCAGTTTGGTATAATCTGCAAATATGACAAGCATTCCCTGCATTCCCTCAACCAAATCATTAATGAAAATATTGAAGAGCACTGGGTATCCTACTAGTTACCTCCTCCCAGTTAGAGAAGGACCCATTAATCATCACCCTCCAAGTATGATTCTGTAGCCAATTGTGTATCCACCTGACATTTGATGTATCCAGCCCACACCTCGTTAGCTTGCTAATCAGGATATCATGGGGCACTTTGACAAAAGCTTTGCTGAAGTCAAGATATACTACGTCTTCAGCATTCCCTCTGTCTATCAGAGAGGTGACCTGATCAAAAAATGAGATCAAATTAGTCTGTCAGGATTTGTTCTTGACAAATCTGTGTTGGCTTCTAGTTATTACTGCATTATTATCTAGGTGCTTGCTTTATGATCTCTTCCAGAATTTTGCCTGGAATTGATGTCAGACTGACTGGCCTGTAGTTCCCAGGTTCCTCTTTTTTGCCCTTTTGGAACACAGGGACAACATTGGCTCTCCTCCAGTCCACTGGCACCTCAACTGTTTCCCATGATTTCAAGAAAATAATGGATAGTGGTTCTGAGAGTTCTTCAGCCAGTTCCTTCAGTACTCTCAGATGCAGTTCATCCAGCCCTGGAGATCTGAACTCGTACAACGTGGTAAGGTATTCCTTGTTCTATCTCCAGCTGCAATCCTGCCCCCCCACTTGCACTTCCAATTTATTTTGAAGTTCATGGTTTGTCTTATGGGAAAAGACAGAACTAAAATAGGAATTGAGCATCTCTGCCTTTTCTTTGTCCTCTGTTACCATTTTTCCATCTTCATTATGGAGCTTTGCCACTATGTCTTTTGTTTGTCTTTTGCTACTCACCTATCTGAAGAATGCTTTTTTATTGCTTTTAGTGTCCCTAGCTAACCACAGCTCATTCTCAGCTTTTGCCCTCCTAATGTCATCCCTGCATTTCCTTGGTACTTGTCTGTACTCTTCCTTGGTGGCCTGGCCTTCGTTCCACTTTCTGTACATGTCTTTTTGGGGTTTTAGGTCCTCCCGGAGCTTTTCGTGGGCCTTTTTTGCCCACCATCCCTTTTTTTTTCTTGTTGGAATTGTTTGTTGTTGTGCCTTTAGAATTTTTTTCTTTTAGAAGCCCCCATCCTTCTTGGACTCCTTTTCTTGTTAGGATCTCCTGCCATGGGACCTTACTTATTCTGAGATTATTAAAATTGGCTTTTTTATAATCCAGCAGAAGTGTGTATCTACACTCTGCTTTCATTTCCTTTGAAATCAAGAATTCTAGAAGGGCACAGTCACTCTCACCTAGAGTTCCCCTTACTGCCACTTCCCCCACCAAGTCACCTTTGTTGGTCAGAATCAAGTCAAGGATAGCAAATCCTCTAGTTTCTTTCTCCACTTTTTGTAGGAGAAAATTATCAGCTACACAAGCCAGGAATTTCTTGGAAGGGCCATACTTGGCAGAATTTGCCTCCGAATATATATCTGGATAACTGAAATCTCCCATCACTATTATGTCATGTCTCTTTGAAAACCCTGCAATTTGTTTTTTAAAAGTTTCATCCGCTTCCTCTCTTTGATTGGGCGGTCGGTAGTAGACTCCAACTACCAAGTTCCTTTTGTTTTTTGCCCCAACTAGATTGATGCTCTCAATGGGACATCCACTCTCCTTCTCCTGTATTTCTGTGCAGGAATGTGTATTTTTTACATATACTGCAACTCCACCTCCATATTTATTCTCTCTGTTCTTTTTGATCAGTTTATATCCCTCAATTGCTGTATTCCAGTCATGGGAGTCATTCCACAAAGTTTCAGTTATACCTATCAAGCAACAGTTACCCTCCTGAATTAAAATTTCCCAAAAGCTCTGTTCAGCTCTTGTAAACGTAAGCCTGTGGATTCCTTCAGGGAGTCAGTCCACCTCATACTTCCTCTTTTTCTTCATGACTTCAACTTTTCCTAGCATTATTATCTTTTCCAGAGATCTCATGTTATGCCCAAAGTATGACAATCTCAGTTTTGTCATTTTTACCTCCAGAGATAGTTCAGGCTTGATTTGCTCTAGGACCCACTTGTTTGTCTTTCTGGCAGTCCAAGGGATCTGCAAAGCTCTCCTCCAAAACCTTATTTCAAATTAATCCTGGGTGGAGACACTCTTGAAGGCCAAAAATTGAGCAACAACAGTAGAGGAACGTGACAGTGCTATATTTCACAAACAGTGGCAATGACATTTAGATTACCTCTGGTTAGTACTGCACAGAACAAGGCAAGAGTAAACCACCTCTGAATATTTCTTACATTTAAACCATATGATGACACCATTCAAAATGAAACATGAGATGGTGGCGGAAGATGAGAATCCCAAATCAAAGCATGCAGTCAGCTACTGGGAACAAAATAAGTACAAATACTGATATTAATGGAGCAACTAGAAAGGCTAAATAGCGGCTGATGTGCATAAAGGTCAAAGGAAAGTCCAATGTTGCACAGCACATATAACTGAAACATAGAATGTGAGAAAAATGAATCAAAATAAATTTGAAACCGTAAAGCAAAAAATGGGACATTTAAGCATTGTAGTAAAGTGGACATTGATGTGAGCACAGTAAAGTGGATTGAACTAGGATATTTTCAGTCAGAAGCATTTTACTCTGACAATGACAAAACCAGAAGCAGCAGTTTGATCTCTAATACTGAAGCTTTATGTAGCAGAAACAGTTAGGACTATAATGCAAAGTCTGGTAGAATAATATCAATCAGATTTTTTGGAAAATCTATCAACATAGCCGTAATTCAAATCTAGGCTGCAACTGCAGATGCTGAGAGAACAGAAATTGGAAGTTTTAATGCAATTGTTCAGTAGTCATTTGATCATATACTAAAACGGGGTGTCCTAATAATCATGGGCAATTGGCATAAAAAAGAACCTAATATAGTTGAAGAATTGGCCTAGGAATTAGAAATGAAGTAGCAGAACAAATCATAGAATTCTACAGAGTCAGCAACCTGTTCATTAAACAAACATGCTTCAGGCCACCAAACAGATGACTGTAGACATGGACATCTGTAGATGGCCAATATAGAATAGATAACATAATTGGAAGCAGGAAATTGAGAAGTTGTGTTCTGTCTGCCTGAACAAAGATGAGGAGAAGACTGTGGTAATGATCATGAACTTTTAATATCCAACAGCAGAGGAACACTGAAAAAGACCACAAAAAGAACCACAGTGCCAAAATATAATTTGAATGACACTTCTGATAAAGGTAAAGTCCATATAAAGAATAGATTTGCATTATTAAACTCAATTGACCATAAACCAGAAGAACTGTGGACTGAAATATTATCAGAGAAGAATGCAAAAAGATAATTCCTACAATCCAAAGAAAATAACAACCTAGATGGATTGCTGATGATACTTTTAAAGTTAAGAACAGACGAGAAGCAAAAGTAAGAGAAGGTAAAGGTTCCCCTTGACAATTTTTGTCCAGTCGTGTCCGACTCTAGGGGGCGGCGCTCATCCCGCTCTTCAAGCCATAGAGCCAGCGTTTGTCCGAAGACAATCTTTCCGTGGTCACATGGCCAGTGTGATTTAGACACGGAACGCTGTTTACCTTCCCACCGAGATGGTACCTATTTATCTACTCGCATTTGCATGCTTGCGAACCGCTAGGTTGGCGGGAGCTGGGACAAGCAACGGGCGCTCACTCCGTCGCGTGGATTCGATCTTACGACTGCTTGGTCTTCTGACCCTGCAGCACAGGCTTCTGCGGTTTAGCCCACAGCGCCACCACGTCCCACTTAAAAGTAAGAGAAGATAGACATAAAGTCAGAATCCTAAATATGACCTTTCATGTAGAGACAAAAGTTGCAATCTTTTTCACACAATTATACTATTATCAGCAGGGGGACAATTTTTGGAAATTAAACACTTCCTACTTCCAAAAATTGATTTCTGCTGATGACATCTTCAGCCTTCTGTGGACTAGATTTGCATAAATGGTTTGTAGACAAATGTTCTAATATTTGGTGCAAAGAAATAAAAAGGAAGAACATAAGAGGAAAAACAAAAGACATTTTTATAAAATCCAAATAAATCAAAGAGAAATTTAAACCTAGAATATGGATGTTGAGAAATCAACAGGAAAATTTTGTATCCAGCCAACATAAAATAAAGAGAAAGTGGATACAGTATACTGAAGAACTATATAAAAAGGTGCAGGGATGACAGATGCCTTGGAATAATTCTATGATGAAGAACCTTTTACTTTAAAAATTGATTATAGCCACTCTCAAAGCAATTGGAAGAAATATATCACTGGGTAGTGAAATAAATCAGCAAGTTACAAAGACTTGATCAGCCAAAACACTAACAAGAATATGCCCAAAAATATGGAGAACAAAACAGATGGGAGCAGACTATAAATGTTCAATATACTTTTCAATCCTGAAGAAAGTAGTCACCAAGGAGTTCAGAAATTATAGGAGCATTACATTAATATTTCATGCAAGCAAAGTGATGCTCAAGGTGGTGCAACAAAGACTTTTGATATACAAAGCAAGAAAATGTGTGAAGCTGAAGGAAAGGAACAGGCACTAGAGATTATATTGCAAATATATGTTGCCTACTGGAGCATACCTAAGAATTTCAGAAGACAATTCTGTGCTTTATGGATGATAACAAACTATTTAACTATGTGGATCATGACAAACAACTGTTAGAATAGATTATGGAAAAACAGGATATATTCCCTTAAGCAGAAGAGTAAGCCAAAGGTGTATTTTGTCTTTCTATCTGTTCAATCTGTATGCACAACATTTAATAAGGAAAGCTAGATTTGATACTGATGAAGGTGAAGTGAAGAAAGATCAGTAATTTAAGATAGGAAGATGACACTCTGTTACTGGCAGAAAGCAACAATGACTGATAACAGTCATAACAGTTTAAGATAAAAGAAAGGAGTGCAAAAGCAAGATTGCAGTTGAATAGGAAGAAGATAAAAATAATGTATGTAGAAGCATTACATAACTTGAATGTCAACAATGAATAGGATCTTATAATGGCTTAAAGATGAAAGAGTTTTCTTTAGCACTAGCAAACATATCTAATTTTGTTTGAATTAATAACCCATGAATTAGACTCTTCCCTTGTGTCGTCCCTCTTCCCTCCCACCCACACTACACTAGTCTGTGTCTTTCTCCAGCGTGGCATTCATTCATCTTGCATCAAGATGCTAACTATAGGTGGGTCCAGATGCATAGACCTCAGGAGGCACACATTTATTCACAAGCAAGGATAGAGTGTGAAAGAACAGAAATGCCTAAACTGGCATAAAATGCTTGCTGATGTTCCTACTCTAATAGTGATGCTCTTAGTGGCAGTTATTAAAAGTTGTTCTATAGTTATTTGCAGGTTACAAGTAGATCCAAGCATAAATAAACAAACAGTCCTCAGTGAAGAATATCTTTGTACAAGGCAAGAGTAAGAGAATAATCAGTTATCTAGATTGACATGCCTGGGCATCCTTGATTCCCACCCCTCAGTGGGTTTCCATGGCCAAGTGGGATTTAAACTCAAGTTCCTTGAAACCTAGCGCAATACCTCTATCCACTGCATCACACTAGCTCTTGTTGAAGATACACACACTAAAATCAAACATTATCCTCCTCCAGCTCTGCTGACTCTGTGAGATTTTTCTCTCCCACCTGCACAAGCCAAATAAAAATGAGAAAATGCTTAACATTCTCCACATTTCACAGCAAAATTATTAAAGGAGGATGATTTAGTCTAGCCATGGCCTGGGGGTGTAGTGTTTGTATAGAGAGCAATTATTGTAATAGAAGATTGATGCCCGATATTTATTGATGGAACTTGCCATGTTCGTGGCTCCATTTAGAATCTTGGGGTAAGAAAGTGTCCCTCTCTGACCAAGAAGTAGGAATGAATAATTATTATGCAGTCTCCATTTATCTTTTCCGACAGAGGGCCCCCAGAGTGATTGCTTTTGTTAATCAAGTTGGGCCTGATGATTAAGTGTATAATTTTCTATTTGATTGAAGTGAGTGCTCAGTGGTCCAGTTCTCTAGAAGCTACTATCTCACCATCTTATCCAATGAGAAGCATGCCTAAAATAAAATAGTTTTTTAAAAAATCCCCCTTTTTGATGTATGCAAATTCCGGGTGTTTCCCCCTCCCCCCTTCTTCCTTCTTCCCCAGGCAAGGGAGAGGAAGACAGGTCGCTGCTGGAAATCACAAGAGCAGATAATAAATCAAAAGGGAACCAAGAAGAGCAGGAGAGATGGCAGCTGTTGGAAATTTCCCCATTCATGTGCATTTGGAAGGAGCACTCCGAGCTATAAAGGAAAAAAGCACATTAACACCATCCTTAGGCCATTTTATTATATGCTTTAAGCACTTGAGAAACAGAGCTGGTTCTCAGCAGAGAGCTGACAATTCCCATATATTTGTCACCATAGAAGCCCTTTAAATTCTTAGATATCATATTTACAGTTTAGGTCTTTTCTGTTCCATGGCAATAAATTACAGATACAAACTAGGAGGTTCAATGACACGTGAAATTTATAGAACAAAGTACAGATCAATCCGGTCCTGGCCTATTATAAAAAAATGTTCCAACATTGCTTTGTTGCAGTTTGTCCAGTGGTATTCTTAGGACTGGATGTAGGTGTAGCTCTCCAATTGACTGAGAAACCCAAACAAGAATACAGTATAGGCCAGCAATGGTGAACCTCTGGCACGTGTGCCATAGTTGGCACACAGAACCCTTTCTGTGGGCACGCGAACCATAAGTCACCGGATCCCTACTCCCCCCCCCCCCGCGCGCAGCCAAACCTCAGGAGGCTGATCCGGAGCAGGGGTGTTTGACGATAGGCCAGACTATGGTTTCTTTTAAGGAGGAGGGAAGCATTCCCTCCCTCAGTGATGAATTAATAATGTTCATGACCCAATCAGTCATAGCCCCCTTCGTGGCTCTGATCACACACACACCGGGCAAAGATCCAGCAAGGAGGCGGTGGGCCTACAGCTAGCCATCACCCTGGAGGCTTCCTCCTTTACTACAGGGTCAAACTGAACCAACTGGGCAATGGGAGGTGGGGCAGCAATGGTCACCCATGGATCAGCTAGCCTGCTGGTGGAGTCAAGGTCGGCAAGAATGGTCTTGATTTTTGTTCAAAAAAGGCTGCAAATTGATCACTGGTGAACTCAAAACAAGACCTTGAGTGGCCAGAATTGGTAAGGTTGCAGACCACATGGAACAATTCCGCTTGTCGGTTCACAGCCTCACCAATCCTCTGGATGTTAAAAGTCTTTCTTGCCTGTTTAAGAGTATTAGCATATTTATTGGCCATAGTTTTAACTGCAGCCCTATTTTGTGCCATCTGATTTCTTCTCCACCTGCTCTCTAGCCGTCTCCTTGATAACTTCATAGACCGCAGCCCCTCAGTATACCAAGGAGTGATGTAAGCTGTGGAGCAGAGAGGGCCTTTGGGGGCGATCATGTCAGCCGCCCAACTTTTCTCCAGATACCATCTATCAACCTGGGCTTTGACAGGGTTGTCTATCAGGTTGGCTCGAAGCCCTCCCAGAGCTTCTTGGGACTGTTACGGGTCAAGAAGTCTATGAGTGTGGACCATTTTCACGGGTCTTTTCTCCCTGCGGAGGGGGGTGGTGGTCACAATAGACAGGTTGAATCTCAGTAGGACGTGATCTATCCATGACAGAGGGCAGGACCTCACAGTGCCTACCCAATATCCACCTTTGCAGTCGAGAACACCAGGTCTAGAGTGTGGCCAGCTGAATGTGTAGGGCAGATGACATGTTGGGATAGGTTCGTGGCTGTCATGGCACCCATGAATTCCAGGGCCGGGCCGGATCGTTCTAATTTGGCATGGATGTTGAAGTGCCTGGTGTGTTGGGCCACATTCTTGCTCTGGCCACTACATTGCACTGCACGTATATTGTTTTCTTCTTCCTTAATTCAGTGGTTTGCAAACTGTGCTATAAGAAGGGTAGACATGTACCTTGAGAAACAAAGCTTCTGTGTTAAATACAGGCCACTAAAGTTACTATTAAAATATAACCAGTTACATTGATCTGCTCAAGGCCCCAAAGTAGACCATTGCCTTTAAAACTTTTTTTTAAAAGTAACTCTTTAGCTTCCTGTTTCTCAGATGTAACTAAAATTAATATTTTCCATTACTGTTTTAATATATCTGCATGCCTATGATGCCAGTTGCACTTTCATGCCAAACACCTACTACAGCATGAGTCATGGCCCAAGGAAGCCTTGAACCATTTAATGAGGCCACACGAAAAGGAGCTAAACAGTGACAGTAAACTATGAAAGGTCTGAGGTTTTCTCCTGTTAAGTCACAGTCAAAATGTTATATATATTATAATGTTACATATATTATAATGTTACATATATTATACTTCCATTAGTGAAACAATAAAATTGTGTACAAAAGTAATATATCAGTAATGTCATACTGTTTGCAGTGATGCAAGGAAGGACATACAAGCACTGGGAAATTCTAAAATTCTGTCTCCTCTAACCAAGAAGTAAGTTCCCACACCAGATCAATTTGGAAAGCAAGGAGACAATATTAACTGGCTACCATGGAGCTGCCTGTCCATAGTTCTGGAAAGTGACAGTCCAGCTAGATGATGCCATTAACACAACATCAAAACCAGGGCTTTCTGTAGAGGTGGAATATGTCTGTTTATTCTAGCCTGAACATGGTTCACCCTGCATGTTGGTAATTAGCTTGCTTTTGGTTTGTAATTGGTCATTAGAAGGCAAATATGGGTTCATTTGAAAGTCTGATTGCTCAGACACAGAAAGCTGAAAGAACTGCATGTCTGGAGGAAGAAGAATGTAATAGCACATAAGACGCCTTATTCTTAACGTGTGATTTGACACAGACTCAGGCCCCAGTTAGATTTTACCAGACACACATGTAGTTGCCAGCAGCCTGCATGTTCTTCACATATATGTGCCTACTCAGTAGTATTTAAATAAATGTGAGGTGTGTGAGGTCATCCACTTTAATATTTCCCTGGAACTTTGTCAGGTGTCTGTTCCTTGCAGGGAGCAGAAACCTGCACTGCTTAAGGTTCCAGCCCTAGCATTCAACATTTCCCCCCTCCTGCTAGCATTGTAGCCTGTGATAGGTTCAGGGTGCTCCAGAGGTGGGCACACGGATCCTGTACTTGATGGGCCTGCTCTCTTGAACCTGCGTTTGCTTTAAATGGAAACAGAAAAACCCACAAAACACCCAGCTCCAAATTCATCTCACCCTGCCTGCCATGAACTGGAAAGGCTATGAATAAATATGAAATAAGCTACCGTATATTGTTCCAGTGCTCGTAAATAAAAAGAAAGTTGCTCTGGGCTGTGCTTTAGAGGATCATGCCCCACACTTTACTTCTGAGACCCTGGCTTAAGAATCTGAAAGCATAACAAATATCCCACCAGATGCAGAATGAAGAGTTGATTGCAGTTGTGTTACTGTGAAATTGGAGCATTGGATATGCTGCAAGAGGAGATGAATAAATCAGTTTTGCTTTTCACAACTGAGCTCATTGCTTAAGAATAAAACCGGAAAACTAGTTTGCATGCATACCTTCCTCTGATGTCTTCTACTTAAGTGAAGATTAACATTTTTTTCCCAGATGACAACAATTCAGTAGTGCAAGATTGAATGTTGGCAATTCAAAGACAGAAACGAGGCGAATTCTAGCCACCCTTAGGAACAGTCGTATCTTGCCAGTCATATGGCGGGATCACAAATAAAGTATTTCATGCAAACTAAGCAGATTGCTGTGGTGCAAATAAAATAGAGCTAAGACTTAGAAGTGGATTTGTCTTTGAAATGGAACAACTGAATCAATGGACATATCCAGGAACATGGTCTGTTGACAGATTGTTGTTTTGTTGGATGTGGAAACACATTGTCCACTGAAACAAAGCATTAATGGCAGCAATTTGTCAAAGGACAGAGATAGCTTTCTTGTTGAAACGGGTTTCTTTTCCAGCAATAATAGCCGCTGTTCCTGCATGTGAACTTTGTGACACCCATCTGTATGCTGAATAAAAGACCTTTAGTACACTTGAATTACACACAAAGAACACAACCTTGGCTTGTCACACCCACATACACATAGGGCCACATCCTTACTGGATTACTGTGCCATATTTCTCTGCAAAATTTTATCTTATTTACAAAATGGGGATCCCTCAAGCAGAAACCAATTCTGCAGGACTTGGTAAGACATAACACACATTGATTGTGTGTTATGTCTTACCAAGTAAGATATAAATCCTGTTGGTGATTTATATGTGCATAAGTTAAATCACATAACCCCTTGTGGTATATTGTTGCTAACTAACACAGTGCTGGTCACCTTAAGCACCACATCCCTCTTGTGCAACTGAGCACACACCTTCTAATGCAACCAGCACATTCTTAGTGACAATTTAATGTATGCAAACATTCATCAACAGGATTCTTTTCCCATCTGAGTTTTGGAAAATGTGTCCCCCCCATAATCATGGTTGATCTAGAGCCTGGAAAAAATTAATTATACACGGAAGGAGGCAGAGGCAAAGGAGCAGTTGCACGTATGCTCAGGCGCCTCTTGCTGCTGCCACTGCCACTGCCCAATTGCCTCCTCCAGGGCTCATAAGTTGTCCCCTCTGGTAGTGGAGGCTGCGGCAGCCACAGCAGGAGATGGAGACAGAGGCAAAGGAGCAGTCACACACCCTCGGGCACCTCTTGCTGCTCCCACCCGCCCGATCACCACCTCCAGTGATGGGGCTCACCTCCAGCTCACATCCGCCTTGTCCCGTCCAGTGGTGGAAACAGCAGGAGGCGGAGGCAAAGCAGTCGCACTGGAGGTAATTGGGCGAGCAATGGAGGCAGCAGCAGCATGAGAGACGGACGTGGAGGAGCAGTTGCCCATTAACTGCTGCTCTGCCTCCAGCAAGGGTCAAAATTAGGGGGTCGTTTTATACATTTGTGGGTCAATACATGGAAAAATACAGTAACTGAAAAGGTACCATAATGCATCTGTCATGGGCCTGGGCATGGGTCCAGTTATATAACTAAGATGTGCCCTTGCACCTCATCAGTTAGCTGTAATTAGCTGCAACAAGTTATGCATCCTTTGTGCAAATATCAATAGGATTCCAACCAATGAGTTACTTGCAACTAATTCCCTGCTCTGTAACATTATCACTAAGTTACATTGGCCCAACTCATCTTGCCTAGTTCTGGTGACATTAACACAAATAGCACAAAATTTCATAGTGAATTGCCTGAAGTTTAGACATTTCCATAGACATTGTCCGCTTCATACCGAGTCACATTACTCTGCCTGCAACAGACAATACCTATGGAGATAAGAACAAAGATGTCTTAACTCAAGGCAATTAGCCTCCATAACTTAAACTTTTTGCATAGCTCTGAAGAGGATTTCAGTTATGGATTGTAACTTAATGAGAATAATCTGACCCCTCTTGCAGGTGTAATTTATAACTTTTAGTTATTTTATAGTTATGAAAATAACAAACCTCTAAATCATTAAAACTATAATAAAGTATAAGATTTTTAATTACCATATAGTTAGTAACTATAATCTATATACTTAGACATATAACACAACAGTTAAAATTCATAGTGAAGTCTCACTAAATTGTAGAGGAGGAATATCATACAGCTGAAGATCTGGCTTCTGCAATGCCTCATGCTTTGGTGTGGTGCTGAAGTAGGCAGAAAAGGAGTGTGTTCTATGTCACATGCCAACAGCTTCAGATTCTTTTAGTATTTAGATTTTTTTTCAAAGCCACTAAAATTTACTTTTTAAAGTTGCCTTTGAGAAATGGCAAGTAAAGAATGTCTTTTTAAAATTATACCTCTAAGGGTAACTAACTGCTTAGGGATAGCTTGGATGTTAAGTGGGAACTAATTACTTCTTAAAGGAAATTTTCAGTCACTTGCTGGATCAGGGCAAGAACAAGCAATGGATCATGAGGGTGACATATAAATATAAGTTTCTCTGATGAGTCCCTTCTTTTATTAGAAAGGCCTGGCAAACCTACTTAACACTTGTGAGAAGAAATAGGAACCTAGAGGCAAACAGAAATAAAAGGAAACGTAAGTTCACTTCCATTAACCCATTTTTCACTCCTACAGAATTATCCTTATGAGACCAACATTCTTTACACTTCTCCCTTGAATTGCACATATCCAAGTACCATGGTTTTGATTATACACAGAACTTTTTCCCAATCAATCAATCAATCAATCAATCAATCAATCAATCAATCAATCAATCAATCAATCAATCAATCAATCAATCAATCAATCAATCAATCAATACTATGCTGCCAATTGTCTCCAGGAAGTGGCCTGAGACAGGTTTCATGTGGAAGCAGAAGAGGGTGCTGAGACATGCTGGGAGGTCTGTATGTGTCTCTCTGGTGTGTGTGTGTGTGTGTGCGTGTGTGTGTGAATTAATCAGCTGATTATGCTTTGTACTACAGTTACATCTTGGGGATCATGAGACTTATGCAAGTTTATTGAAATGCACAGGAATCTGATGCCCCTAACCCCAGTGTTGTTGAAGGGACAAGTGTTTGTGAAAATGTTCACCACTGTAAAAAAAATCGTGAAATGAAATTCTGTGTGCAGGAAATGGCACAACACATCCAAACAGCATTGCAACTAGCAGATGCTCAATACCACTGATAAATTCATAAACAAATGAATTCTACAAGGCTTTTCACTAACCTTTGCCCAAAGTTCTGTAAATCAACCTAAGTGGCCAGTAAGGAGGAGGAGGCAGGCAGGCAGGAAACGAATCAATAACCTCCTTAGACAGCTCAGAGCAACAAGGTTAACTGATGAAAGGTTCAAGAGCAGGAGACTCCCTCGAGGAATTAGGCAATGTTATGCTTTCAGCTGCCTTAAACCACAATGTTGGTTATAGACTGTAAGTGCTTCAGGGACTAATTGAGGATGACAGATTAAGGATTTCCATTCAGGAATACAGACGGGGAGAGGCAGATGTAATGAATTATGGGTCCAAGCTGGAATTAAAACTTGAATGAAGGATAGAAACAGCACACCTCTTCCTTGTTGTAGACTAACAAAGAGTAGAATTGCTAACAAAACCATTTTAATCAGTTCTGAAAACTGCCCTCAGACCCTGTGATGCAGGGCAGGCTATCAATATTTTGAATAAAATGATAACATAAATAAATAACAAGTGTCACCCACTGATTTAAAATAATTGTGCATGGGGCAAGAGAGGATGGTGCAAATCCCTGAACATATATAGAACGGAGTCTCATTCTTTTCTTCGTTATACAGCTAGTTAGCTGCTAACATAGAAGATCTTAGAGAACACACAAAAATATGTGAACACACACACACACACACACACACACACACACACACACACACACACACTTCTTCATTTTTGGAATATAGATTGGTAAATAAAATACAAGATTGGAGGAAAGAGAAATGGAGAAATATAAACAGAGAAACCTCTAATGACCAGTAATGGAGGCGCCCTTTCTTTCTCCACATCATTATCAAGAACAGCCTTAAAAGGGCCCAGGTTTTAATTGGGTGATAGCATAATCCTTAATAATAGGGCAATGAATGTAGGATCCATTTTATGCCAGGTCCTGTTCAGGAGCGTTCAATACAATTAAGTGAATGTAATTGTAAAAACCCACAATGGGGATGGGGGAGAAGGTCGAACGGGCATTATTAATCAAACCAAACTGTTGCAAAGCAGCTACCATCTCTTAACAACAGGCTGAGGCTTCCTGGGCACTCACTGTACCACTTAATTATCCTCTGCATTCTCCCACAGGCACCAGACTGTCTATCCTGTTATGTTTTATTGTCTGCTGAGCCAGCCTCCTGTCTCTGCTGTTGTTTAACCTACAGAAATGATAACGGAATCAGAATAGGCAACAGGATCAGCTGTTACATCCCAGAAAGATACTAATAATAATAACAACTGTGTGCCATCAATTTGACTCCAAGTTATTGTGACCCTGGCCAGGATTTTCTAGTACTGTACTCATCTTCTGCAGTTTTGGGGTCTGGGGAGTTTTTCCAACAGAGATAGGGGCTTGAGTCACAGGACCCACTCTCAAGTAGGACTTAAGTTGCACTGGTGACTCAACTCAGACTAGACTCGTTTCCTCCCCCCAATAACTCAGACTTGATTCTCAACTCTGAATGCAGCCCCCATTCTTCTGAAATGAAGACATGTGACATCAAAGCCAGCAAAGCATCTGAGACAGAAAATCACAAAAACACCTCTCCTCTTCCCTGGCAAAAAAATGTACAGTGACTTAAATCCTGTGCAGCTCCAGATGTGCAACAAGGATGATATCATCAACAGCTACAAATCATCACTGATTAAAGGTGCTTTCAGAGCACACCATCCGGCCAGGTCACATGCACCCTGAAATCACCAAAGGAAGCTTTTGATCAGCTGTGATTTGCTGTTGAGGCAATCCCCATTGGATATGTGGAGTTGCACAACTGGATTTCAGCCAATATGAGTAAATAAACAACAATTTGCTTCCTTTTTTACAATTCCCAAAATCTACCTAAGGAGGCTGCCCCACCTTGCTTTGTGATGGGGTTGATCCATGTTGTCTGGCTATTTTATTTCTCCTTTTATATTGCCCTGTTAGGGATTAGAGTTCTTGATTTCTTGGACTACAGTTCCCATAATTCTTCATTCTAGGAGTTCTGCCTGACAGGCCGACACTTCACATACACCTAAATATGGCTCACCTGGAAGAAAGGCCTTAACTGGAAGGCTTTGAGGCTTAGCTAAACCTAGCACTACTCAGGCTTCCTGTTCCTGCCTCAGAGCTAGCTAGGACCTTCTTTCTGAACAGGAAGTTATAACTAATTATATTTTTGTTATGTCTTGTAACAGGTACTGAACATGCTAAAACGTGGCCTCATTACATAAAGTCCTTGAATTCTTGATGAAATGCTTGAATATTGTTTGGATATAAATAAGACAGTGGTAGTGTTGGTGTTCTGCATTTCTATTTGCACAGAAATATAAACAGATTAAAAAAAAAACACAACCTCCTGTGGTTGGACTGATATATAGCTGCAGAAGCCCAATAAAAAAAAGTTCAAGTCTAATCATGGGTCACTTGCATTTCTATCCAAGATTAAACCCAGAGTTTGGAACTAACTGGGTACAAACTGACTAGTTATTTCTAACTGCTTTATTTATCCAATGTAGAAAATATTGTTATTAACTAAATATGAGTGCACAGCCTGATGAAGACTAGTTTAGGTCAAAAGCTAGCTATTTTTAGTGGTCCAATAAAAGTGGACTCACCTTCCCTTGCTTTTTTTATTGTCTGTGGACCACATGGCTTTATTTTTCTTACACAACAACCGTAACTAAATAATGGCTTTTGTGGCATAATTGTAGCGATTTAGGGTCATCATCCCCAGTGATTTTCAACAGTCCTTAATGGCTAATAGTTGGCCATCGGCATGGTGGACCTTTTGCATTTCCTTTCAATTTCATGTTCCATCCATCTTAGCATCCTTCCCACCACCGTGGGCTGCAGTCCAGGAAAACATGTACCAAATTAAAAATTGTAGTCTTAAAGGTACATCAGGACTCTCTGTTGTAACTATAGAGTTGTAACTATAACCTTGTAACAATGTCCACCTCGACTCCTTAACATCATCAGATTCTGTCATGAGGAAATGAAGGGCACTGTAGTTTTTGATAGCTCAGCATCAGATCCCTTTGATATCCAAAGAGGAGTGAAACAGGGCTGTGTCCATGCGGCGACTCTATTTGGGACTTTTTTTGCTGTCATGCTGAAGCACGCTTTTGGAACTGCAACAGAAGGTGTCTATCTCCAGACTAGATCAGATGGAAAGCTCTTTAATCTCTCTAGATTGAGAGCGAAGACCAAAGTCCAGCTGAACTGCATGCGGAACGTCTTGTTCGCTGATGATGCAGCTGTTGTTGCCCACTCTACTGAAGAGCTCCAACAACTCATGAATCATTTTAGTAAGGCTTGCCAAGATTTTGGACCAACAATCAGCCTGAAGAAAACACAAGTCATGGGCCAGGGCGTGCACTCACCTCCTTCTATTACCATCTCCACACAAGAATTGGAGGTTGTTCATGACTTTGTGTACTTTGGCTCAACAGTCTCTGACACCCTCTCTCTAGATGCCAAGTTGGATAAACACATTGGCAAAGCAGCTACCACGTTCTCTAGACTCACAAAGAGAGTATGGCTTAATAAAAAGCTGACAGCATATACCAAATCCAGGTCTATAGAGCCTGTGTCCTGAGCACACTCCTGTACTGCAGTGAGTCCTGGACCCTTTGTGCACGGCAGGAGAGGAATATGTTCCATATGCATTGTCTCCGACGCATTTTTGGTATCACCTGGCACTCTTCCAAACAGAGTAGTCCTAGAACAAGCTGGAATTTTTAGCATTTATTCACTACTGAAACAGTGCTGTCTACGTTGGCTTGGGCATGTCATGAGAATGGCTGATGGTCAGATTTGAAAAGATTTCCTGTATGGAGAATTAGTGCAGGGAAAGCACCCCAGAGGGAGACCACAGCTGCGATACAAGGATATCTGCAAGTGGGATCTGAAGGCCTTAGGAATGGACCTCAACAGATGGGAGATCTTGACCTCTGAGCGTTCAGCCTGGAGGCAAGCGGTGCAGCATGGCCTCTCCCAATTTGAAGAGACGCTTGTTCAGCAGGCCGAGGCAAAGAGGCAGTCCCGAAACCTGCAAAATCAGGGTGCTGGACAGGGGACAGATTGTATTTGTCCTCAGTGTGGAAGGGATTGTCACTCTCGAATTGGCCTTCTCAGCCACACTAAACACTGTTCTAAGACAAATTCAGAGAATGTTATCATAGACTCTTGAGATTGAAGGATGCCTACACTGATAAACTTGAAACCAAAACTTGTAACTATAAAAGCCACCAGAACTATAAGGGCAGGCGGTCTTGGAATTATAACTGTAACTTACTGCATTTTAACAATAACTTGCTGAGCTGCAAGAATGGAGCTTATCTGTTTAAAAAACAGAACAAATATAAAGGATACTTCAAGGAAGGGCCATTCTGTTAATAACAAAATACAAAGGGTTGATTCACTTTTTAAAAGGATGACATTTCCTGTGTACTGGTACATTTTCTTTCCTGTCATTCTCCTGCTATACCTCCCTCTGTAAACAGAGCCTGGATGGAGATGCTGTCTCTACTGAATCATCTGCAGCCTTTCCCGGTTCTTCTGTGTATCCTCCTAGGGATTTTTGCAAGGCTAAAATGGATTTCAGCTTCAGTTTTTAAAAGGCAAATTATTATCTGGCCTGGAGCTAGCCTAGCAACTGTTCTGAAAAGGCAGCATTCCCCCGACTGTCAGGTAGACAACTTTCTTAGTCCTGAAGTTAAGAAATGCTTTTAACTAAAAATGCTGGGGTGAACCATTTAACCTTCTGCATGGGAAAAAAAGCATACAATGTATGTGCTCTGCAACCAAATTCTTGCCCCAGCTCAGAAATTTCCAATCACAGAAGGCACTAAGGAGTAAAAGAGGGTTCTTTAAAAAAAGAAATGAAAATAGCATTTGTTCAAGGCTCCAGTTAACCAGCCATGCCTCCTTCCAAGAAATGCTATTCCATGATTTCTCACTACCCTTGCTGTGTTCTACCCATAACCTAGCCACCAAGTCAGCCCACGTTTCATGTCCTCATTTGGGGTATTGTAGATTTTTCCCACACTCTTCGGATCCATCCCTCCGCTATGTAAGTAGACCTGTCCATATGGATCAGAAATCGGAGTACACGTGGATGGTGGGGAGGGAAACATTTTAGGTCATGGACACATGTGGGTTTTTAATATACAGTTGCTCCTACAACATAGCTGTGTGGTAAAAGAGACGAGAGCCATGAGATTTTCACTGGAGTGCCGTCTCTCACTAAAACATCTAGAGAAATGCAGACTACTCCACCACCTACCCCTCCTAGGATGATTCACCAGGGCATAGACACCCGGGAGTTGGAAATGGGTCTGCAAGGGTTAACCATCTCTACTCAGACAGAATCAGATTTGGTGGGAAAAGAAAAGAAAGGGTGATCTGTGGTGGAGGTGGGAGCAGGGGATATAAATACAGGCTGGGACAATATACTGGGGTGGGGGGTTGGGAGCTGATCTGGATTGAAGATCCGTGGACAGGAAAATGGGAAAAGGTAAAAGTGCCACAGGAAGAAGCTGATTACCGGCGTCGCCGTGGATTACCCCAGCGTCCATCTTATTGGGGAGAATCTGAGGCAAGAGAGTGGAGGCGTTGCCTGATAGAGGAAAAGGAAGCGGTGGCGAGAGAAGCGGAGGAACGCAGGGCATGGAGGGTCAAGGAGATGTGAGGGATGAGATGCTCCCAGGACCATAGGGTACCTTTGAGGGGGAGGGATCCCCATTATGGGGATATGAGGGGGATGAGGAAACCCTTCCGTTATTGATGACAGAAGGCAAGGAAGGTGAAGTCCCAGGGACAGAACCAGTGTTGGCAGAACCTTGGGAGCCTAAATCGTTAAACCCATTCGAAACTGAAATGTGGACACCCTTTCGAAACCCGTTGTTCTCGCAGGAGAAGTTACAGCATAATCCTGTTAAAGAAGTTATACCGTTACCTGAGTTAATAAACAAAGAAGCTGAATTTGGTTTAAAAATGACTCCTGGTTTATTTGAAAGAAATATGGATAGTAATACCAAACCCTCACAAGCTGTCAGGAGTGGGAGATGCTTGTCCATTCACAGTAATGTGGAATCAAAATCACCATCTCTGGCTCCTCAGCAAAATGCTAAAAATCTGGATGTAACCACACAGTATTTTACCCTGGAGTTTGTGCTGGAACTGGCACAGTTAAATGCTCTTTGCTTTATGTTGACTGCATGACATACAGATTGCGAATAAGCCCAGCCTTTTCCATGAAGATTTGTTGCTTTTTGTTCAGCAGGCAGAGGCTAGAGTTTTGCAGGGTGGGTGGGTTGGAAAGGTAGTGATTCCTCTTGCACTGCTTTTTTCAGTTTTTGGAATATATGATTGCCAAAAGGGCAGTGGTGGGTGTGTCTTAGGGTGACATCTTTGAACATGGGCATTTTTAAAAAATTAATCAAGTTACTGTACATAGTGCTGATTGATAGAACAATATGTGAAACTGCATGGTTTTCTTACATAGCACTACATTGGAAAAACATAATAAAAATTGTTAGAAAAGACAAGAGGCACTCACTTTAGCGACATATTCCTGTTGTACTGACAGTGTGAATGACAAAACAGGGTGGGCAATCTGTAATCCTAGTGAGAACTGCAACAATTTGAGATCCACTCAAAGTCTGCTGCAATTAAACATTCTGTGTGCCAGACAACAGTAATTTAATTGCTATATGAAACTTCTGATCCATCTAAATCAACCTGGAACAGCCTACCTGTCTAGTTGCACCCTATCCATCCAGTAAAAATATACCACCGCCCCACCCCCCGAGGCAAGCTCGTAAAGCTGAAAGGAAAGTGGTGGCTCCCAAACCTGATTCTAAAGCCTTTGAGATTTAAGAATCTTGGCTTTAGTAAGTTGTGAAGTCTTTTGTAAGTATACAGTTTTAAATAGTTTTACATTCCACAAAATATGTCAGCTATTGCTGTATCAAATTTTATCTTCCTGGGCTCCATGATCACTGCAGATGGAGACAGCAGCCCTGAAATTAAAAGGCGCCTTCTTCTTGGGAGGAAAGCGATGACAAATCTGGACAGCATCTTGAAAAGCAGAGACATCACCTTGCCAACAAAAGTCCGAATAGTCAAAGCTATGGTTTTTCCTGTCGTGATGTATGGAAGTGAGAGCTGGACCATAAAGAAAGCAGACCGCCGAAGAATTGATGCCTTTGAATTGTGGTGCTGGAGGAGGCTCTTGAGAATCCCCTGGACTGCAAGGAGAACAAACCTATCAGTTCTAAAGGCAATCAACCCTGAATGCTCACTTGAAGGACAGATCCTGAAGCTGAGGCTCCAGTACTTTGGCCATCTAATGAGAAGAAAAGACTCCCTGGAAAAGACCCTGATGTTGGGAAAGTGTGATGGCAAGAGGAGAAGGGGACGACCGAGGATGAGATGGCTGGACAGTGTCTGCGAAGCAACCAACATGAACCTGACACAACTGCGGGAGGCAGTGGAAGACAGGAGGGCCTGGCGTGCTCTGGTCCATGGGGTCACGAAGAGTCGGACACGACTAAACGACTAAACACACACATTGCTGTATCCTGTGATGTATGGCAGGGTATAAATATTTTAAATAAAATGCAGTGCAGCTGTGGACTCTTAGGTCTAAAACAAGCCCGCAGTTTACTCTTCTACTAGAAAGCACATTTCACAGAAAAGTGCTCTCAGTAAGAAACCCAGAGTACAAAACAGAAGGGTAAACTAAACTCAAGATGTCAAATCCTGTAGTTTTTAATACAAAGCACGACAAAAAGCCAGTTTCACTGAAAATAACTGCCAATGGTCAGGGAGAAGCACGTGGAGACAACACACAAATTAGGATCTAAATTAACACAACTTCTGTCCTTGTGTTGAGGGCTATGAAGGCTGGGATTTTGGCAGAGTTAGCATTCCACAATCTATCACTGATAGCCACATTTTAGTTTATATCGCTCTGGTAATGGTTATCCATACTGATCCTGTGAATAAGGGGGCAATTCTAGATCACAGAGAGTTAGCAGTAGCATTTCTATGCTGCCTTTCCTCAAGATAGCATACATTACTCTCCTCCATCCCATTTTATCCTCAAAACCACCCTCTGAGGTAGGTCAGGCTGAGAAATGATGATGGATTCATATTAGCCTTGTGCTGCATCTAGGGTTCATCTGCCAGTCCAGTAAGGTTCTCTGTGTAGACTGGAGAGGAGGCCATCTTATCCTTCATCTGAGGCAGCAAAATGTCTTAAGTGATCCTTGATGGAGAGAGTGCTTAATTCTTTCCAGTTTATTATTTTCCCACTTTGGTTTACACTAATCAGTTTCCACTCCACATATGGGATTCAAAATAAGTATTTGGAGGACAAACACACATTTCAGAGACTGTAAATAGAGGAACACTTAGAGGGGTGATATGGAGACAAAATACATCAGGCAGAGAAAGGCTTAATGCTCCAAAAACAGATATGTTGACTTTTAAGGGTACTAGAACATTAGTGTACTGCTAGTTCCTGACTGACAGAATGCATATCTGAATCAACAATTTATCTTACATTTTCTAATGCTCCACCACAGCGGTTCTTTACCCCCTTTAAATATATTTTGTTGCTTTAGAATACCAAGTGAGCTCAAGATTTAAAACCCCAAAGAGCATCAAACATTTATTTAATGTTTCTCATGAAGGATCTTCAAATTTGGAGAGAATGGTTAAATAAGTTAATCTGTTAATGCACACACTCAAATTATTAAATTTTTATTGGAATGATTCCATACACATTGAAAAGAAGAAAAAGCTTTCCAGACATTGCCTGTGCTGCCTGTGCTAATTCCAACACATTTCAACCAATTCAAACCAACTCGTTTAAACTATCAAATACTTCTTCAGCTGTTGTGTGTACCAATGAGGAGATGAACAGTATGTCTTCAAAAACATTTTACTCATGCTCATATCCAATGTAGCACAGGAAGGTCTCTTATGTCTGTGTTTTCTTCCAATTGCAGTAGGGGGACATGTGAATTCTTTCTAATAACTGTTCCTTGATATTGGCTGATAAGCCACTGATTTGTTCCTTAACTATGTCATTTGACAAAGGTATTGGGAAAAGGTCCTTGGCAGCTTTCTTGTTAATCAATGCAGAAAACTTGATCTTTGCAGCAGTTAATATTTCTTCAGCTATTGTGTGCAGTTTTTCAGCTTTTAATATTTTTATTGTTACGACCAGTTACAGTCTTTTTTACCATTTTCTTACTTTCACTTCTATTTTGACTTCAAAAGATCATGACATTTCTTTAAGCCTGTGAGGACATCGCGGCTTCCTATGGATCCACTGACCATGCGTTAAGAACTTGTACTCCAGCAGATATGAACCTGTGTCAGTGGGGGAGGTTTGGAGTCATAAATGATTAAAATATATAATACCAGTGTAATTAAAGATAATGAGTGACTGATTATTACTGAGAACCAAGATTGAAAACATTTTATTTAAATTGCCTTTCTAGTTGGGTTAATTTTTAAAAAATTAAAAAGGATGAAACTGGATGACTGCTTGATTTCATGCAAATCTGCTAATGGCCCTGCAATTAATATTTGTGTTGACTTCCACCTTATATTACCATAAGAAAAGAGACTAATAAGCATCTTTCAAATTATTTTAAATGTTGCACAGGCAGTAGCATCAGGCTGTGCAAAACACAGGTGTTGCTTAAAATATAGGCCACTAAAAACAGGGTGAGAAAATTGCACTAAAAAGAGAAATATTTGATGGTGAATTTGATACACACTTAAGAATGATTTCTCCCACACCTCCTTCTGCAATACTCAGAATATGAGAAGTTCCTTTTCAAAAACAATTTGTTTCAATTACAATGCCAAGCATTTAGGTACTATTATAGATCTATAAAAACTATAAAAAATAATTATAGTTTTTCCCAAGCTCTGGTAATATTGCCATGGATACATTTTTAGAATTGTGTTCTGAAGATCTGAACTGCTGTTAATGATAGGATAATTTGGAAGTCAGTCATATATAGGGTTGCCAGACGTCTGGCAAAAGGAGGACATGTCCTACTTTTCAGGATCATGTCCTCCGTCCGGCAGGCAAAACTAAAAAACCTTAAAATGTCCAGCTTTTGTATCTCCACCTCCACCCCCTCCCCCACACCCTGCAGCCAAACCTCTCCCTGTTACTTCCTTGGTTGAGGCACTTGTAAATCCTCCGGTTCTTTTAGAGATCGGATGGAGATAAGGTGGCTCCCAGCAATCAATCCCCGGCTTGTGGATGGCAGCTCCTGCCTGAGAGCTGAATAAAGCAGGAAGGTGCGAGAAAGATGGATGGAAACCTGGACAGGAGTGAAGTGAGTGCACTTGCTTGCCTGCTGGAGGGGAAACTGGTCTGGGGTTTGGGGGGGTGGCCATTCAAAGCCAGGGAAATGGGGGCAGTCCGGTCCCTCCTTCCTCCTAAATCCGGGGAACAGGAGGAACTTTTATCCCCCCCTTCTGCCCTGACCCCTGACTCTGGGGCATGTGCAGAGTGCATTTCCAGGTCCAGGAGCATATGCACAGTTATCCCCCATGCTTGTGGGAGCTGGAACACACACACACACACACACACACACACACACACACACACACACACACACACACACACACACACACACACACACACACACGTGGATTTCTCTCAGCCTGAGAAATTGCAAAGGGTGTAGAATATGGCTTTGTGTGGTGTGTGTGTGTGTGTGTCTGCAAATCCATTTTCTCACCCTTTGCATTTGTCAAGCTGAGAGAAATCCACACCTTCTGGTTTTTTTCTTCTGGTTTTTATAAAGTGTTTCAAATCTGTCATACAACTTTTTAAACTTTTCATTTCACTTTATTATGCTTTTATGAAAATAAAAAAATCAATAAATAAAACAAGGGGGGTGGGTCTCCATTAAAGGAAGGAATAGATTGTCTCCATTGGTCCTGGGAGCCCAGTAAGTGTATATGTAGATTTGTTTTGTTTTAATTTTTTAAAACATTTTTTAAAACAAGGAAACACAGTGGCCAGTGGTTTCTGAGTTTTGTAGTCCAAAAAATGTAACTTTACCAGTCTTGACCTTTCAAGACTGAGTAGGTTGAATGGTTATGGTATTGCCCCATGATCAAAGAGCTATTCTCCCCAATACCTAATTCCAAAAGTGACATGCCCCCCACCCCGTGCACAGAGCCCCCCCCATATGTCCTCCTTTGTCTTCCTTTTTTGGTTATGTCCTCCTTTTCGGACACATGTATCTGACAACCCTAGTCATATATATTCACAACACATCAGAAGTGACTTGATGGCACATTGCATCTTTGGAGTTTTTTTTCTTTATTAACAAACAATGGTATAGTAACAGATGGGTGGAATATGCACCAAACCTCTGTAAGACCAATGCCAGCCACAAAGCAAAAAACAGTAATTTCACAGCTTAAATGAGTGAGCATATGAATATTTATTCTCAATTTTTAAAATAAAACATTGTTTTAAATATTTTTATGCCAGAAATAGAAACTTTTTAAAATGCCTGTTTGGCCAGGAAAGAGTCCAGTGGTCCCCAACCTTGGGCCTCCAGATGATCTTGGACTACAACTCCCAGAAGCCTTCACCACCACCACTGCTAACCAGGATTTCTGGGAGTTGAAGTCCAAGAACATCTAGAGGCCCAAGGTTGGGGACCACTGGTTTAAACGATCTCCTCCTGAGTCATTTGATTTTGGTCTGACTGATAGGGTCAAAGGTTCAGATCCCTCTTCCTGGCTCTCAACCTTGCAACAATCCTTATATTTAGAATGTTTGTATGGTTTAGGGCCTCGATACTTGGCGGAACGCCTACTCCCACCAAGATCTACCCGTGTCACTCGTGCGAGCCAGGAGGTGAGGCTGAGGAGCCTAACGCCGAGGGAGGCCCGGAAGGAAAAGACAAGAAATCGGGTCTTCTCGGCGGTAGCTCCTCGCCTCTGGAACAATCTACCCCCTGATATTCGCGCGGCCCCCTCGCTGGGTATCTTCAAAAATCAACTTAAAACATGGATGTTTCGGCAGGCCTTCCCTCCAGTCAATCCCTGATGTCCTTCCCCCCCCCCTCTATTTGCCTCTTCTATTATGTTTATTTTATGTAATACTGTTTTTTATATATTTATTGTTCTATTTTATGTTGTTAGCCACCTAGAGTGGTCTTAACCGACCAGATAGGCGGAGTATAAATAAAATAAATACATAAATAAAATAAATACTTGAAAGAAGTCAACAAGTCAGATTTGCTGAATTACTCTGTTGCACAATATCTATTGCTGAACTCCCCTGCAGAAACAATACTAGTGTTAAGGCCATAAAATGGTCTAGTGGTGATCTCATATATGTAAAACATTTTTTAATGGAGGCTGCTTGATGGGGGGAAGAATGTGTGGCGCATTTTCCCGTGGTTGTGAACATCACACCCCAACTGTCTATATCACTGAAACAGCACCACAGACATTCCCCATTCATGATTTAGGAGAACAAGTCAATTAATCATACAGGGAAAAGTCTGTTCCAATTGTTCAAGCTTGGGAAAAAAGTAGAAGACCCCCAGCCGCAAAGGAAAAAGCCCGCACTGGGAGCAAAAAGGGCTGGATAGATTAGAACTGACCTGTGTGTCACATGACCCAAAGTGAATACTGACACATACAGTATTTCAATTGTAGCAAATCCCACAGTATTTTATCATGTGGTCACATCCTCAGGTAGTTTCCTTTATCCTGACATTTGGAGTATATTCCTTAAGTAGATGTAAATCCTCTAGCTCCCAAAGAACTGATTGTTGTTGTTATGTGTTGTTAAGTCGCTTCTTAGTTAGGGCAACCCTATGAATGAGCCATCTCCAAAATGTCCCGTCCTTAACTGCCCTTGTGAACTCAACCCTGTGGCTTCCTTTAGGGAGCCAGACCATCTCATATGGGGTGTCAGATGTAACCAAAATGCTTGATTGTTTTTTCTCTGTTTCTTACTGGTTGTGACAGTCTAATTTAAGCAAACACAGTCAAGAATTACATGCAATGTGTGTATGTTACTGCCCTCTGTTGGAATACACAAGAACTGCCGTTGTTTCAGTTCCTGAAGGACAGAACAATAGAGGAAAAACTACACACAGTTTATATTTCTATATGGTTTGAAAAATTCAAACTTACTCTCCTAAGACAACTGTGCTAATGTATTATAGCTCTCTTTATTTACATTATATTTGTATTTCAGCCTTTGCTGTTGCAAATGTTTCAAAATAAATACCTTACATTCATACAGAAAACTGTCGTGTAAAATGTCACTAAGAAAATATGGGTTGTGAAATGACAGGAGTTTATGATTCAAATTTTTGACTGACAGTCCTGATGTAACAGGATTTGAAATAAATCAAATTATATTGTTTATAGCCAATATCAATTACACTAAACTTGCAGAAGAAATTGTGTGTAAAGAGGAGGAATTAATCCAAAGAATTTTAAATGAAAGTCTGGAAGCACAGATTCTTTAAAAACTCCTATCCTCTGAAGATGCCAGCCACAGAGACTGGTGAAATGTTAGGAAGAAAAACCTCCAGAACATGACCAAACAGCCCGAAAAACGTACAACAAGCATTTTTAAAAGCTGTTTATATAAGAAATACTCTCAGCAATGAAACAGCATCGTGGGACTGAAATTTAAAAGAAAGTTCTCACCAAGGCATATAAACTCACCATGTGAGTGACAATGTATTCAAATCAGCAGCTATGTAATTTTGCAATCACAAGAATGGCATCCCAACAACTTCTGGAATAGAGGGAAAATCCCTGGATCTCTATGAAATATATAAAGGGCAACACAAAAATGTTCTATATATTTTATGGAGCCAGCGCTGTAAGAGTTAAAATGCTGGAAAGCAACATGGGAAATGCAGCTTCAGGCCCCTCTGAAATTCATGGGGTGAGCATCAGCAGTTATGCTCAGCTTATTTATTTATTTAATATACCACCCCATTAGTGCAATGCACTGTTCTGAGGAGCATACAGTGGCAATGGTGCGGCTAAAAAATATTGTAAATAAATAAATAAATAAAAATACAACAATCAATCAAATGAAAATAAAACACACAGTAAATAGCAATGGACTTCAAGAAGCATAAAAACACTTAACAAGCAGAACAGCAAGGCATATTTAAAAAAATACTAGGCAGGTTACAAATTAAGGCATCTCTGAAAATAAGTGTTTTTCGGTCCCTTTTAAATGTCGGGAGGGAGGGAGCCAGGTATAGCTCTACTGGGAGCTGATTCCAAGGTGTTGGTGCCAACCCAAAGAAGGCCCTGCTTCTAGTAGATGTTTTGCTGGCCTCCCTCCAAGTGGCCACTCAGAGGAACGTTGCCTGGAAAGAATTAGTGGTGCGGGTAGATGACACTGGGAAGGGACGCTTCAACAAGCAGCATGGCCCCAAACTGTGGAGGGAGCTTAATCTAGCTTGCAGAGTTGTTGCTGAGAGGATAAAGTAGTGAGGAAGAGACTCATGGACACTATCTGATCTTTTAGGAAATATAGCAATTCAATATTCTATGAGCAAATTTTGAAATTGAAGCTTCTATGTAATATAGTTCACACTCTGGGCTCTGCTTGTGCCATTAGGTGGCATGGACATCACATGAATGCCAGAATATCTAGGCGAGTCGTTACCTTCCCTGCCTTTGCATGATGCACCAGCCGGCTGCCAATGTTGAGTATTTCATTATGTCACACATCTTTAGCATTGGCTCTCCCATGGTATGTAACTGTCTCTGAAAATATATAGAATGGTTTCCTCTAGAGGATAAGCTCCACATAGAAGGGGTCAAAGTGTAAGAAGAAACATAATACCTCTGGGAACCTGTGGTGGAAAAGTCCTTTAACTCTGGAGGACTACCTCGCCCTATTCCATCCATTAGATTATTTTCAGGAGAGCATGTTAAGATCCTTCTCAAGTTAAAAAAGTGGCAATATAATAAAATCACTATCAAGGGATGAAAATTATAAATACCTTGGAATGCTAGCAGATGCTGTAACATCCTGCACACAAAAGTTGAAGAACTAACAGAAAGAGAATACATCAAAAGACTGCAGAAAGTCTTAAAATCAAACTGACTGGTGCAAATACAACCAAAGCCATAAACCCATGGTCAGTTCCAGTAATTAGATACAGTGGTGCCTCGCTTAACGAGTGCACCGTTTAACGACGAATCCGCATAGCGATGCATTTTTTGCGATTGCTAATGCAATTGCATTGTGATGTTTAGATAGGCTAAACATCGCATTGCGATGATCGGTAAGCATTTCGCTTACCGATCTTCGCATTGCGATGTTTAAAAAACAGCTGATCGGCGGTTCCAAAATGGCCGCCGGGTGCAGAAAATGGCCGCCCGCAGCATTTTTGCGCCCTGCCCTTGCTTATCGGGCAGCGAAAATGGCGGCCGGATGGGGGAACGGATTAACGTCGCTATGCGGGGCACCACTGTACCTAGCTGGAATAATAGATTGAACCCCAAAATGCATGAGAAACATTGGATTGTAAAACACAAAAACTAATGAATGTGCATCACGCACTACATTCAAAAAATGATGTGGACAGGTTATATTTACCACAAAAAAATTGGAGATTATGGATTGCTGCAAATACAGCAGATTATAGAGGAAGAAAAAAGAATCTGAAATGATTATGTTAATACAAGTACAGAAAAATTACTTAAGGGGCTGAAAATAATATTTTAGGCAGCCAGCCCCATCTAGTATCACTGCCATCTATTGCCGCCCACTGTGGTGGCCTCCTCAGCGACAGCCTGCCATAAGGGACACTGGCTGCCCTTTGCAAATACGGCAGTTGTGCCTTTTTAGCGCAGAGAAGCTGAAGCCGCCATCTTTGCAAAGGACAGCCCGGATTCCCTGTAGGCAGGCCATAGCTGTGGAGGCCGTCGTAACGAGCGGCAGTGTATGGTGGCTGTGGAGGCCACCGTGACACAGGCTGCCCCATATGGCAGTGGCGGCATGGACTGCAGCACCCAAGATAGGGAGGTGACAGAGGTAGTGGGAATGGCACTGGAGGGTAGGCTGTGGAGGTGGGGAGGTCAGCTCTTTTTTTAGACAACCTCTGGCTGTCTTACAAAAACCCCAACAAACTGACCAACTGATTCGTGGTTCATCAGTTCATGGGGAGGAGATTCGTGGTTCGTCAACTTTGACGGATGGTAAACTAGGACAAACCACAATTTCAGTGGTTCGTTCCCATCTCTACTGAAAACAATGATTAATTCTCATCTCATCCTCTGAAGAGAGATGTTGCAGCCCAAGCCTTTACAATACATGATGAAGCCCATCTCAGTAAAGATAACATATCAGCTACTTCGTCATCATTATCACGGTATATTTAGTGATAACAGCCTGATATTTTCTGTATTTGCGAAGGCTTTCACGGCCGGGATCTAATGGTTGTTCTGGGTTTTTCAGGCTCTTTGGCCGTGTTCTGAAGGTTGTTCTTCCTGACGTTTCACCAGTCTTTGTGGCCGGCATCTTCAGAGGACAGCACTCCAGATGCCGGCCACAGAGACTGGTGAAACGTTAGGAAGAACAACCTTCAGAACACGGCCAAAGAGCCCGAAAAACCCACAACTACTGTTATTTTCTGTCTGTTTTTTCCGCCTCTATTTATTGCAGTTTGTGTCCCAGCTTTTAACAGATAACGTCCAGGGCTTTATGCTTACAGGTAGCATTGCTTTTCATAAGCTACCAGTCTTAGCAGCTTAGCAGATTTACTATGGTACATCCACGGATAACGCCCACAATTTTTCTACCTGGAGCAAACAAAATATTTATAGCATTGGGTTTACATTAGACTGTTTTATCCTGGCTTATTCCTTCACTGTGTTGCCCATGCATTCTGATGTTCTTTTTTAAAAAGCGGTAATAATTTAATTTTTAAGGTCAGATTGAATTAGACTGGTCTTTTCCACTCCTTTGAGCGAGCAATGTGGCTTTTGAGTTGCTTGGGCTAAAATGTATGCAGTACCTAACTGTGCATGCACAAGCATAATTGAAAACAATAGAGGTCATCTCCAGCTTCCATCATGGCAAGCCGGAAATCATGAAATACCACAGATGACGCATTATGGTCCATGTGTTATGAAACAGGATTGTCACCTAAAAAATTACGCTTGACTCAAGAAAAATGTTAGCACCTGATTTTAAAAAGGGCTTTACATCTAAACGTAAGGAAAGAACTTTCTTTAATAAATAAGCCTGGAAGAAAGCTAAACTACATAACTAGTGAAGTAGCAATGTGTTCCTAAGTAATTTTCCAGTACTGAAATTACACCAAGAACAAAGAACAGTTGATTTGTTATATGTTCTATTTTACAGGCCTTTTCAAGCAGACCTACTGTGGCCAATGGTGAAAGACTATGGGAATTATAGTCCAGTGTCTAAAGGGCTTACCCGGGTGTTTTTATTCCATTTGACACGCTCGTGCATAAAATGATCATTTCACTTGGCAAACAATTATTCTTTTCACTCTATTTTATTTTAAACTGCCAAATGAAAACTTGCAGCTACTCTAAGGTGGCTGCTAAGATATCCCCAGCATAACTGCTAAATAAAATGATCTGTCAGACTGAGGAAAAATAGAATTAGCAGTGTAATGTAAGGGTTACACAGTCTTGGCTTATAACAGGGGTGAGTGAAGTGTTCCCCCAACTGTTCAAAAAGTGAACAATATTTTATGAAGACTCATTGTACACCAAAAATAAAAGAAATGGCTAAACATTTTATTTTGCACAATACTGATGCCTCCACCACTGAGGAAAATGTTGACAAAAATGTCAAAAAAAGGTCAATGTTTATGCCTATGAATCTCCCAAAGCAGCAATGTAGCACTAAACATTGCCCCCACAAAACAAGGAGTGGATGTCCAGCTATCTTTGGTTTTCTTTCTTTTTTTCTAATTTTGGGCAAAATTGAGGTTCACAGAGATCCTGGCCCTCACAATTGCAAAAAATACCAACTTCATGAACAATACAGCTGCTATATCATGGGCCTCTACTCGTTATTTTTAATTTGCTTTCCAACAGTTGGAACAAAACCACAGATCAATTCCCAAATGTCATTTAAAAAAAAAAAGATTTCCCCCCCTTTCATTGCTCACTTTGCATCACTGGCATTACTCCCCTGTTCTATACATTTTTCTGGAGGGAGAGTATGAGGCCTTTAAATTATGAGTATAATAATGTGTCATAAAATGAGGAAGTCAAGATTTTGTGGGATTTCTGAATCCAAACCAAAAGACACCTTGAACATAACACACCAGACATAGAACAAATAAATATCCAGATCATTGATATTGCAGTTCCAGGGGAATCCAGAGCTGAAAATAAAGAACTGGAAAAACTAACAAAGTACAGAGACCTGACCATCGAAACATGTCACCTCTGGAAGAAACACACTTCAGTGGTCCCCGTAGTCATTGAGGTTTTGGGAACAATATCAAGAAATTTCACACAGTACTACAGGCAACTGCAGATCTCAGAAATCACACTACCATCAGAGTTACAAAAAAATGATTTGCCGAGTTAAGTTACAATTCAGAAAAACTATGCAAATAGGTTCTGCAGGGACAAAGGATTATTAATTTTTTAATAGAAGAATACAAACTCATTCTTCCACTAACTTTCAAACTGAAGTTGGTGGAAGAATGGTGAAAACATCAGAAATGTTCAAAAGCAGTTTGGGATGTACCTGAAGGAGTTTAAGTTAGGCGAGAATTTGGGGTGAAAAATAGTTTCCAATATGCAGCAGTGTCAACTGTTGAGGCTCACCCATTTCTTTATAAACAATCCATAGCCTTTCATGATCCACACAGTCAAATGCCTTTTCTTTTCTATAACTGATGAAGCGTAGACAGATTCTCTTTAGATTTTTTTTAGTATGTTCCAATAGTCAAGATGTGTTTGCAATATAAGTTCTAGTTCCTCTTCCTTTTTTAGAATCCAGCTTGAACAATGGGCATTTCTTGTTCCATACATAGTAAAAATCTTTGTTGCTTTGTCTTGAGCATTGTTTTGCTTGAGTGGGAAGTAATGCAATAATCAAACAGTTACTACAGTGGACCCTCTACTTATAGAATTAATCTGTACTGGAACGGTGGCTGCAAGTCGAAAAGTCTGTAGGTCGAATCTCCATTGACCTACAATGCATTGAAAACCGATTAATCCCATAACTGGCAGTTTTTATTCTATTTTTGTTCCATTTTGGGTTTTTTCTGGTCTGTAAGTCAATTCTCCGGCTACAAGTCGAATCTAAATTTTGCGGCCAGAGAAGTCTGTAACTCGAAAAGTCTGAAGTCGAGCCGTCTGTAAGTCGAGGGTCCACTGTAATAAGCCTCATGGTGCAGTGATTAACTTGCTCCATTTCTTATTTTACAATTTTCACTTTATTTTGATTGATGCATCATGCTGTATTGGACTTGTCTTTCACTCTTCTTGCTAATTGGCCACTAGATGTCCTTTTCAGCTAAGTTGCTTCACCAACAACAATGCTTTTCATAGTCCTTTCCTCTTCAGCAACATGACCTACCAATAATACAATCCACGAAGTATCTGGATACCACATTGATGTAAAGCAGAAAGTAATTTCAACCTTCCTCTTCATTCACCTGCCTGCTTGCCTAGCTCCACTGAATACGAAGCTCTCCTACCACTTGAGATAGAAAGCAAAGTGCTGCCACCATGCATTGTGCCTCACCATATGATGAAGTTAGCCTTCAGCATTGTATTGTGCCAATGGAATAATGGTAAATCTAGAAGTATACACTTCATAAAGACAGCCACAATAACTGTCCCACCTTCCCCTTAAGGAGAATCCAAAATGGTAGCATCTGGATCAGACCATACCAACAAATGAGGAGGGGTTGTTTTGTAAAGTTAAAGGCTCTTAACGGCCTGTTCAAGACCAACCCCCCCGAACTAATCTGCATTATAACAGAGATAACAAAATACATTTCTCCCCCAGCGCCTCCAACAACTATAAGCTAAGATTAGGGGAAAGAGAGAGGCTTGAGCGGAGTGCCAGATGGATATCACAGTCTCTCCTAATCAGAAAACAGGGGCTTCAAACTAGAGAGTCATGGCTCCACTTACTGGGTCCAGCAGCAGCGCACATGCCCTCCATGGTGGAGGAAGATAACAGAGGACCAGGTAATAAAGAAGTGGCAGAACAAAAAGAGGTGCTGCCAGTGGCTGTTTCTATACACTGTCAGCTATTTCCTAAATGCTTGGCTGGTATGTGTGTGTCTCCGTGTGTGTGCACATCCTTACAGCCAAATCACTGCAAGACAGCCATGAAGACTGGTGTACCTCTGCCTACAAGCAGAATCCACGAGGGACTACGTTGCTTCAGATCCAACCATGATAGCTACACACATATACCTAAATGTTGCTGTCCACAGGCAACATTCAGAAAATAAAATACATTATCTCAACAACAGTTTTATATAATTAAATTTATTTTCCATTCTCTAAATCAGAACAGCAATATGAATGGCCAAGGCTTATTCAAAACATGTTTTCTGCATTTTTCAGTGAAGAAGTCTTCAGTTTTAGAAGTTTTGTTTCACTTTAATAATACAGAAATGCTTGAGAATGGCACATGGTTTAAAAGCAAGAATTAAGGAAATTTGGCAATACTACAAATGTCTCCTAAAACAGATATACTATTGAAATTAACTGGCATCTATTATCTTTTGTCATTGGGGTCTTTTCTCTCTCTCTCTCTCTCTCTCTCTCTCTCTCTCTCTCTCTCTCTCTCTCTCTCACACACACACACACACACACACACACACACACACACACACACACACACACACACACACACACACACACACACACACACACACACACACACACACACACACACACACACACACACACACACACACAAAACAAAGGTCATGAAATTATCCAGGAATTCCTTTGGTAATGAGGAAATTATTGGAGGGCACGGCATGGAGAGGACTTCGATTTCTTAAACTTTTTGCTACAGGTAAAATCATCCTGCTGGCTGCAATTTTGGGAAATCCAAGACATCATCCCCAATGACTTCCCTATGGTGAAAGGGATCCCAATGGCAGCCTTGGAATTATTGGGGAGGGGTAATAAAAATGTTTATTTCTTAAAAATGGCTGCAAATTGCTAAGGACATTATCAGCCTTCACAAAAAATGCAACAGGATTTCAGCCAGTGCAATGTATTTTGGGACAAAAAATGTCCCATGCTGCCTTTTGGCAAGCCACGATGCCAATAAACAGAATATTTAATAGACATACATTAGTTGTCAGAAAATATAGACATATTTTGTCAGTTGTCTAGCCCTATTGGGGGGAGGAACACACTGGAATTCTCAGGGGTTATGTTGGGGGACGAGGACACAACTAATCCTTCTGGTAATGATTGACACTTTAGAATTTCTATGGTATCAGAAAACTCCCCAGAATCCATTCAATGCGAATTTTGTTTTTCTGCCTGCATGAACATCACATTGAACAAAACCGTTCAAGAATAACCATAAGGTCACAGTCCCTGGCATTTCTCTTATTCCCTAACAGGTCTATGCAGAAGCATTGTAAGTTTTCATTTCAGTCTTCTGGTCTATAATTTTCTCCTCTCAAACCTCCGATAAACTTCTTACTTGGCCATAAACTGACTGTCCCACGTATGGCAGTTGTCTGAACAATTATTATTGCAATTAAAAGGGGGGACATCATTAACCACAAAGTTATTTATCACTGCTTTGCCGTGAGGTAAACATGAGGTTTGATGGCAGTTTCAGAGATACAGTACAGGCTATGTTCTGTTAGCTCATTACAGGAAAGTGTGTGTGGCTGCTGGGAGCTTATTGTCCACTTTATGTCTTCCTATTAGAAAGAAATTAGCTTATAAAAACCAAAAGCGGGGTTTGGTACTCAAGCTGTTTAATTATGCTTTTTAAAAAGTTGCCTTTGAAGCTGTGGAATGGAAGATAGATGAAACACCCTCCAGCTACTTATTAGGCTTTCTCTCTCTTTTGATGGCAAGAATAATTACATTGTCCTGCAATGAAATGAATATTCCTAGAGATGCCCTGTCTTCTTTTCCCTCATGCATAACATTTTCAACAGGGCCGAATGGCATAATGAGGGGAATAATTAAAGATCAGACTTCAGGATATGATTCTCCCTCAAAACATAGACAGACAAAGATCTGAAAACCTGTGAAAAGCTGTGGAACAGATTGAACATGGAGAAAAAAAGGGGGGAAAGGATTTATGGGAAAAGTAGAGGGAGCATATGTGGTATTCGGTATAGATGGTAATATATTGTTCCTTAAAGGCAATTTTCTGCATTTTCTGTGGCAAAAACATGAATTATTCAAGATGCTCTCCACCAAAAATACATAATCTCTTTTACTTTATTGAGACATCTGTCTTCTTAAGTTTCCAGATATCATCATAATCAGTAGTAGCAACAGCAGTAATGTGAATATAAGCAGAGGTTCCCAATTTTTGGGTCACCCAAGTGTTCTTGGACTGCAATTCCCAGAAACCCCAGCCAGCACAGCTAATGGTGAAACTTCTTGGGAATCACCAATATAAGGAAAAGAGAGGTCCCTAAATGTTAATAATGTGAGAAGAGTATACAGTCATCCTAGCATATGTTAGCTGGTTAACAAATGTATTGTGATCAAGACAAAGTTAAAACAAGAATATTTTCTAATAATAAAATATTTGATCAATATCTTTGATGCAATTCAAACTGTATGTTTTATCTTCCTGAGCTTCAATCTCACTTTCCCTATATATTTCCTGCAAATCAAATGACACTGTGTTTCTTGTGGGGGTTTCCTGTGGCTTTCTCATGGAATGGTTGGGTTTTTGAACCATCAATAGATGTTAATGGCAAATAACAACAGTGATTGAAGGAGGATATCACCAAAGGCTTCCATGCTTGACAAAATGTTATTTACCTACAAGCATATTATGCATATTTTTCTACCTGAATTTGGAACATGGTGGAAAAGTAAAAATAAGAGAAGGGGAAAGTAAAGGAATTTTAGGAAATCAAACTTTATTCAGAGAAGACTTAGTATTGTGTAAAAATCACAAAGGAAAAACTTAGTTAAGGGCAGAATCTTCTAAAAGAAGTAACCCATTGTAAAAATGTAAACATCTGATGAACTGCAAACCCCTCAAAGCTGAAATCAAAATTACATAAAACCAAAGTGTAAATGAAGGACTGAAGGCTGCAGAAGAGTAAAATCTGCACAGAATAAAAAATTACACAAAGTGAGTTTAAAGTGTGCACCATTCAGCTGACTTGTAATTGCATTTTTCCCCACCAATACCCTTAATTTTCCTGCATTTTCACTGGTATTGTTCTCATTACTAAAATTCAGTGTGGTATTGTTGGATTGGTCAAATTGGGAAAGGAGTGTGACAAGGCTGTATATTGTCTCCCTGCTTATTTAACTTGGTATATGCAGGATACATCATGCAAAAGGCTGGACTGGATAAATCTCAAGCCGGAATTAAGATTGCTGGAAGAAATATCAATAACCTCAGATATGCAGATGATACCACTCTGATGGCAGAAAGTGAGGAGGAATTAAAGAACCTCGTAATGAAGGTGAAAGAGGAGAGCACAAAAAATGGTCTGAAGCTCAACATCAAAAAAACTAAGATCATGTCCTCTGGTCCCATCACCTCGTGGCAAATAGAAGGGAAAGATATGGAGATAGTGACAGATTTTACTTTCTTGGGCTCCGTGATCACTGCAGATAGTGACAGCAGCCATGAAATTAAAAGACACCTGATTCTTGGGAGGAAAGCAATGACAAACCTAGACAACATCTCAAAAAGCAGAGATCTCACCTTGCTGACAAAGGTCCGAATAGTCAAAGCTATGGTTTTTCCAGTAGTGATGTATGGAAGTGAGAGCTGGACCATAAGGAAGGCTGACCACCGAAGAATTAATGCTTTTGAATTGTGGTGCTGGAGGAGCCTCTTGAGAATCCCCTGGACTGCAAAGAGAACAAACCTAGCCATTTTGAAGGAAATCAACCCTGAGTGTTCACTGGAAGGACAGATCCTGAAGCTGAGGCTCTAATACTTTGGCCATCTCATGAGAAGAGAAGACTCCCAGGAAAAGACCCTGATTTTGGGAAACTGTGAAGGCAAGAGGAGAAGGGGGCGACAGAGGATGAGATGGATGGACACTGTCATTGAAAATGAATTTGACCCAACTCCAGGAGGCAGTGGAAGACAGGAGGCCCTGGCGTGCTCTGGTCCATGGGGGTCATGAAGAGTTGGACACGACTTAATGACTAAACAGCAAATTGTTGGATAATAAATTAGCAGGGTAAAAAGCCCATAGTTCCTTTCTCTGCTGCCTTAAAAGTAAAACTTTCCCAAACTGGAGTAAATTATGGGCATGTAGCCATTGAAAATATCTGGATCCGTAGCTGATCTATATCATTCCATTGTCTTCTAGTTTGAACAAAGGCTTGGCACTACATATATATATTTATACAGTACATGGTATACATACAGTACATGTACCATGTATCTGTCTTTGTGCTTTATCCATTGTCTAAAAATTAAGACTTAAGAGAATTTCCCTCGTCTTTTCCAACATGAAAGAATCAGCCATGCTGCCTATGAAGCACATGGGCAAAATGTGCCCCTCCAGATGTTGCTGAACTGCAACTCCCAGCAATCCTAGCCCACACAGCCAATAGTGAGGAGTGTTGGGATTTGCAGTTCAGCAATATTTGGAGGGCCATACTTTGCCCCAATCTGCGGTTCACTCCATTCCATAAATTGGCATATCTGTAGTCCAGTCCAGATGCCCATAGCCCTTATCCCCCAATTTATCTCTGGACACTAAAAACAGGACCCAAGCAACACACTCTAGTAAAGAAAAGGGTCTACTGTAGAGATGGGTATGAACCTCGGTTCAGAGGTTCGTGCCAGTTCATACATGCAGTACCACAGGTGCCAGGTACTTCCTTACCCCACCTCCCCAGCTGGATCCCCCTTAGGAGCCAGTCTTCAGCTGTTCAGCTGGCCTCTGGCAGGAGGACGGGCTTCCCTGCCTCACCTTCTTGGCTGATCACCTACTTAGACAAGCGGGCAGTCCCGTGCTCCTGCTGGGAACTGATCGAACAGCTGAAGAGGAAGAGAAGAGGAGTGGGTCATTGGCCAGAGAGAGACGGCTTGTGCCTATCTCTATTCTACTGTGATAGTCTTAATCCAGAAGCAGGAAAACATTCCATCGTGACAGAAAGAATGTAATAGTTCCTTAGAACTGGGTATGCTTGGAAAACTTTTCCTTGGAAAAGAAACTTTTCCAAAATGGCAGCTGCTTGCTGGACCATTCTAGCATTTTAAAAAGTAACTTTTACAAGCTCTGCAATTATGGTGGCATTCTCCTCCCTCTTCTCGCCAGAAATTAGCACTCTGTAGGCAGCTGGCACAGCCCATGGCCATCTCTCTTCAGGGCACTGTGCAAATGTTTGGCAGTGAGTAACTGGGGTGGGAGATCATCCAGGTGACCCGGCAAGTCAACACAGATGTGAATTCCAAAGCTGTCCATTAATCATTTAGAGTTTTGATCTTATAATAAAGATCATAGAGAAGATCATAGAGAAGATTAATCCATTGGCAGGCTCATCTGGTTATGTTCAGGCACGTTCTTCCCACAATCTTGTAAAGTACAAGATAATGCTGGGTAGAGCAAACCTCCTTAAACTTGATGATTTTTTTTCCCTAGTTCCTTTGTTGCTCTCAGTCTTCTTCTGATTTCTTGGCTGCAATTTCTATTTGTATTTATAACTGAACAATTTCAATTTCTTCATTGTCAAAATTAAAGCTATGTACTTCTTCTGTGTACATGGGACGTGGTGGTGCTGAGGGTTAAACCGCAGAAGCCTCTGTGCTGCAAGGTCAGAAGACCGGCAGTCGTAAAATCGAATCCATGCGACGGAGTGAGCTCCTGTCGCTTGTCCCAGCTCCTGCCAACCTAGCAGTTCCAAAGCATGTAAAAATGCAAGTGGATAAATAGGTACCACCTTGGTGGGAAAGTAATGGCGTTCCATGCCTAGTCGCGCTGGCCACGTGACCACGGAAACTGTCTATGGACAAACACTGGCTCAACGGCTTGGAAACGGGGATGAGCAGCGCCGCCTAGAGACGGACACGACTGGACTAAATGTCAAAGGGAACCTTACTTCTTCTGTAGTCATGATTTTCATTTTCTTAATGTTTAAGCGTGTTTTTCCCTTTTTCTTCTTCCACCTTAATAAAAAGTCATTGCATCATTGCATCTTTCTGCCAGCCATATATCATTAATATATTTTAAATTACTGTTGTTTCTTCCACCAGTTCTCACTTCTTCTTTATTTGGAGGTAATTTAATCCAATTTTCCGTAAGATCACAAAATGTAAGGATGTGTCACTGGAGAACCAGGACCAAGATAAACCCATACAACTTTATTTCCAATTGCCATGTATGGATATGAAAGATGGACAGTGAAGAAAGCCAACAGGAACTAAACTAAAATAAATTTGAAGTGTGGTTGCCAGAATCCTCCAGTCAGGCTAGGAGATTCTGGGAACTGTAATCCCCCCCAAATAGTAACTTTTCTAAAGTCTGTCCCTCTGTAACTCAAGCAAATTAGCTCTAATCCTGCCCTCTGGAACAGCACAGACACATGTATTTACTCTCTTTTCATAATGTGATTTCAAGACAGCTGTCTGAGCCTAAGTCTCTGTCTTGCACAGAGGATCCAGATAATTTAAAATGAAGACAGCACTAAATTCTTATTTCGGCCAGATAATTCTGTTAGTTCAGATCACTGGTGAGCAAACTATATTGCTGAGAAGTGTTCTCAGGAAAGCCATTCTGTGAGAGAAAGCTTGAGCAGATGGCATTAAAGAGGCACAATGTTTGTAAGGATAGGAAAGAGGGAATCACAGCCAGGCTAAGTTATTTATTTATCTAGGTTACACTGACTTACCGTACATAGCCTGTCTCCTTAATATCTAATTGGTCTCTAGCCTGCCGATAAAAGACCGGATGATCATCGGAAAATGGCAGGTATTTACAATTTCCCCATCATCACAATATTCACCATTGCTTCCTAGGTTGTAAGTTTCAAAGAGACCATCCTAGATGTTGCAATATTTTGTATTATCCTCTTTTAGCAGCAGTAATGAGCTAGGCCTAGAGTTGAAATTAGGGTTGGGTTCAGTGTTAGTATATTTCCAAGCTCCACTGAGAAACGTCAAAGACTTCCTCCAAAAGCATTCTGCTTACTGACAACCAGTGTATGTCATGTCTCCTGCTCAGTTTAATGGTTTGCCAAAAACCCAGCACGAGACGTATTTGTGTACCTTGGCTAAGATACAAAAAATACTTCAGTGACACAATGCAAGGCGTCTTTGAACACTTTTTGTACCAGTAAATTTCTATTTTTAAAAAACCTGAAAAACACTGAGGCTGAAACTCGGTGATATTGTTTACTATTCTTGGGTCACAGGCTGGGTTATATCTAGACTTGTAGTCTAATTCTGTGTGGGTTCTTCAACAAAAAGTAACTCTGGGGCACTGAAAAGCCCCATCCTGTTGAATTAATATACAGCATATTGCCCTTTCATAATACATAGCTGTTCTTTTGTAGAACAGTCTGTATTTCCAGGAAATGTCCAGAAAATTCTTTGTAAAGACAGGAGGTGATTATAGTATTGTTTGGTTTCAGATGAACCTAACAAAAGCCAGTGTCCAATTATGTTAATTGAAAATGGCATTGATTGGCTACCTTCAAGGAATGTGATTGCTCTGGACATAATGGGTGGTGGGAAATGAATGTGGATAATGAAGTGGGTCTTTGACAGCAGCCTGGGGAGCTGTTGTCAACAATGATGCTAAACAGGAGGGCCATCCATCAGAATCTGGCTGTCACTCAGCAAATGCCCAATTTATAGTTCTCCCAGAGAAGACTGTCTAGTTTTCATGACAAATTCATTTCCTTGGATTGACAAGCCACACTGCCTCCACTGCAACACCTCGTTATATCTATCACATTATGATAATTGAAGACAGAGTTGTAAATCTTAATGTATTTGACATTGTCACAGAGAGGCAAAAATATAATACAACTTTATCAATGTATAAAAATGAAAATATTTTAATTAAAGTAAGAGCAAAACCATCTGTAAAAACCCTGAGAACAATGATAATGTTGTCAATAGATCAGCTCCAAAGGCAGTTTTCCTTTCTTCAAAAACTGAAGAGCTGGATATGCTGTTGAAGGTTAGGAGTCCTACTGAATCAGAGTTTTAAGAGTTAATCCTTTTGTACAATGATCCCCAGAACCATCGAGTTAGCATGGCTACTGTTGCAAAGTTTTGAATTTTATAATACTATACATTTTATAAAACTATAAAAACAAAATTTTGGTTAAATTCCCCTAGCTACACAGCAGAAGTGCAGGAATTTGCAAAGCAGAATAGGTTCAAGTTTCCAGAGTAGTCCATTTCTTTTTCTCATCAACCGGAAAATACAGTATATAGTCTTAATAACTCATTCTGATATATTAGTAGCAGAACAAATAAAAGATTTCATGATTTGTAACTGAACAGATTAAATTGTAAATTGAGAAATGTAGCTGCTTTCAGTAAAAGACTTCAGCAGGTTCTAGAGAGGGAGAAAGATCAGAAAGGATGTGTGCACTCTCTTTGAATTCAAAGGCAGGAATGGAATGATTGGTTAGTGCTAGATAGATTAACAGTTGCCCCAGCCCAGAAGGATTCCCTCCAAGCCAAACCAACTAAAGGCAGTGTGCAAACAAAGAAAATAATCTCTAACAGCTACTGCCTGGGAAATTCAGGATGTTGTAGTCCAAAAAAGGTATTCTGTCAAGCTTTAGGTAAAAGCTGCTGCTACTTGAAATGTGGAGCATAATAACCTGTGTAGGTGACTAGAGTAGCGGGTCTGGTATAGAAGAGACTACCCAGTTGTGAATTCCTTCTTGATTTCTAGAAGGGAAGGCAGGACATAAATAAATCAAAAGCATAAGAAACGTGCTGCTAGATCAGACAAAGGCCTACTTAATCTGGCAAGCAGAGTCTTTCCGTGGCCAATTAGGAAGCAGTGGGAAGCCTGTGGGAATGTAAGAGTTCCATGCTGTTCAAATTCCCCAACAATATTTAGAGGCATACGGGAAACAACACCAGACCACCATCATTTCTAGTAGCGATTGTGAGTTTCATCCTCCATTTATTTGTCACAGTGTCTTTTAAAGCCTTCTGAGGTGGAAGCTCTATCTTGTGGTAGTGATCTCCACATTTCTACTATAGATGGAATCTTGTCTATTCTGAACCCCTCCCCATTCTTCCTTACGGAATGACTCTTGAGTTCTAAATTATGAAACAGGAGGGAAGCCCCTATATTTAACTACTGTATTTGTGTGTCATGTGTTACTCCTCCGGAAACACTCAGACTCTAGATTTTCTTCACTGAGCAGCAAGGATTGGACGACTTGACCAACAACAATGGTTCCCAACCTTCAGCACCCAGAAACCCAACCAGGGATTTGGGGAATTATAATTTTAAAAAGTCTGGAGGTCAAAAGACAGAACCAAGGGCTTACAAGGCTGCCTTCTTCTTCGCTCTCATGATCCTATGAATGCTGCATTTATTCAAAGCATTTAGAAGATTTCCACTTCCAAGTGTATGTTTAGTTTGCTACAGGCTAAACTTCACAGCAAACAATCTTTAGAAGGTACCTTTTGCAGGAGAGATAGATGGTGGGGGAAGGAGAAAGAAGAAACTGAAAGTTAACTTGATAGCTTATTCATAATGCGTAAGGCCCGTAGCTAGGAAAAGAACTCCCATGTACGAAAGCACTTTCCTCTTTAGCTTGTATAAACAGATTCATTACTAAGCTGGTGAAGGAAGACAAGTAAGCTAGCAGAAAGTTCTTATAAGATGTTCTCTCTCCTGTTCGCTTTCTCTGTATCCTTCCACATCTTAAATCATTCTCACCACTATAAAAATAGAAAATTCTGGCAACCTACAATTAGGCTGGGGGGCCTACAGCAGGGATGGCCCTCTGCCAAACCACGTGCCTCCTTTCATCTGCATATTTATGCATTTAAAGAGATAGAAAACTTTAATCGCATTTTAATAACTAGGTACTTTGAACTCCATAAATCGTCTTCTCTGAGGCTGCTTCTAAACTTCCTCTCTGATCTTCAAAGAAAAAAAGGAATACATTTTGTGTCTTTTCTATGGTTAGTTGCTGCACAGTTACCTCAGGGAGAGAGGGGAAGATCCTCCAGAGTTTCTAATGTACAGCAAGGTTAAACTTTCATCAGATAGGCTGCCAAAGATGAGTGTTTTGAAGATCTGTGGTGAATGTATAAGCATAAGAGGATGGGGAGAGGAACTGTGTTTCTGCCTCTAAAATGATGTCCCCATGAATTGATCTGGCCATTGAACAAACTGTTCCAAAGAAACCAGTATTAAAGAAAATTTAAGACAATCCAGGGCTACAAAATGACTGCACTACAGAGCAATAATTAACTGAAGCACGGGCTGGTGTTGACCCATCACGTACTGTATTGAGTCATGATGTTCTAAGACTGATCACACTGGTGGCACCATAACCTCTCCCTAAACCTCATTTATCTGTTGCTCCAGTTGTTTCAAAGAAAGATGGAAAGATATTCAAAATAACACCTCCCCCGCCCAGCCCTCCAGGCACAGACGTAATTAAAAACTGAGGTCTAGATTGCAAAGCTTAGTAAACCAATTTGTTGGTTAACAGTTTCCAGATTCCCAAGCTCCCATGTCCAATTTCCAAAGTTGCAGTCCAGAAAAATAACCTTTTCAAAACTTTGATTGGCATCTGAAAAGCACGGACACTTTTAGGATTGTGAATCCATCTCAAATTTGTTAGAGATCATCGTGTGTCCTGACCATTATCTTCAATGAGCTAAATTAGGTCCATGTATTCTGAAGTTACATCACCCTTGACCACTGACCAACTTAGAAGGGTTGGTAGCAGTTGCAGTCAACATTATTAGGGAGACACTAGACTGGAGACAGAAGAATTAACCTGTTCCAGATGCTAAAAGACTTTGGATTGCACCAGAAAGCAGTACTGAGTGGAAATGTGATAGCACTGACATTAGCAAAATTGCAGATTCACCAGGCTAAAGCTGCAAAATAAATCACAAGATGAACATCAAATGGAATTTTCAAGGGGAACATCCAGACAGAGTGTGTGTATGGGGGAAACACCCAGTAACTTAGTTTAGATTAGTGATTACAGTGCTCAGATGGAACTTGTCAGATATGAGTCACTAAAAGATATTTCCATAGGAACTCTTTCTCAGCCTCACCTTCCTATGGGGTAAGGAGAAAATTGGAAGGAAGAAAGCTACATACACCACTTTGAGCTCACTGGAGGAAAGGTGGGATATAAATACAATAGGTAAATAATAGCTGGATACCCAGTGTGGTATAGAGCAGTGGTTCTCAGCCTTGGGTCCCCCGGGGTCACAATTAGTGGTGAAGGCTTCTGGGAGATGTCGTCCAAGAATGTCTGGGGACTCAAAGTCGGGAACCACTGGAATAGAGTGATAGACTAGAGCTCAAAAGGACCGGGTTCAAAATCCCCTTCAGCCATGGAAATTCACTGGGGATATATAGCTGGTTAAACCACTCCTTAAATATCTCACTTACCTTGAAAGCTTTATTAGGGTCACTATAAGTCAGTTCTGACTTGATGGTAAATAGCAGGTTAATGTTACATCTTATCTGGCTAAATAAATAAACAACACCATTTTAGTTTTTCGCCATGATTAATCATAATTATACTTGGCTCATTTCACATACTATTGTCTGGTTTTTAAAAAGTCAAAATTCTAATTTGGGAGGCCAACAACGTTTAGCCTTCTCTAATGTATTTGTTTTTTGTTATCACTAATTTAGAAAGCAGAGCCTCTTTCCTGCACTTCTAAACCTTTTTCCATTGATTACCTAATCTCTGATAAGCATCTTGACAAGACCATTCCCAGTACCTGGGGCAAAATGCCATCCTCTTCACCCCACATATGGAAAACTTGCTAGTCTTCAAGGTGCCAGGAGGATGCTGTTTCTGCTCAGTCTCTACTAATCTTCCCAGCTGCTTCAGTACAGTGAAAGGGGGGGGCGTTGAATGTGTTCTCCATCATATCTAAGAATAAGTAGCAAGCTTATTCTGAAGCTGCTTTGCTTCAGTCTACCAATGACCATGCTGGCTGGTGAGAATAAAAACTATAGTACAACTGGGGTCACAAAGAGTCAGACACGACTTAACAACTAAACAACAAGTACAACAGGGCTTGAGGGCCATAATCTGAGGATAGTTGTTGCAGGAGATTTCTCCATGTCCATCTACCTGGAACAAGTATCAGGCTAAAACTTTCTGATGTTTATAGTTTCAAAAATAAAATTTACAGGGAACTGGCTGCAAGTTCAAAGTGAAGAGGAGGGTTAAAAAGAAACACACTTGGATGTAAGTCTCCTACTCCAACCACATTAATTAACAATGCAAATAAAAGCACTCTAAGCAGATGCAAGCAACATCAAAGGTAAGCTGGCAATAGTTTAAAAAGGGGGGAACATTGCATTGCATAACAGTACAGTCTCTCAAGACATGTCTTATGTGTATGCGGTAGTATTTCAGTAATCATAATTTGCCCATTAGAGATGTTCGTTTCTTCCCAAGGTGGCAATCTTGTAAACTCTTAAGCTTTCATGTTTTTAAGTGTTTTTCATCTTCTAGTGTCATGGTCAATAAAGTAGGACTGAGAAGACCTTAGTTCCTATCCTTGCTTCACTGAGTGATCTCTAGCAAGTCATACACACATTCAGCCAAACTTATCGAACAGGGTTAATGAATGGGAAGACCTGAACGCATATGTTGTTTCTAGTTCCCTGAAGCAGGCAAGGGGAACATGGTGTTCTTGTTATGTGCCATCAAGTTGCCTATAATTTGTGGTGACTCAATGAATGAATGACCTCTGAAATGCCATATTATTAACAGCAAATTCAAGGCTGCAGATTCCTTTATGGGGTCAACCCCCACCTAATACTGGTCTTCCTCTTTCCATGCTGCCTTCAACTCTCCAAGAGATCATACCAGACCACTTTACATTAGCCACCATATTCAGGGATGATGGAAGTTGCAGTCAGAGAAAAACAACAATAAAAATAATTTCCTGAAGCTGGGGTGAGAATCATGTAGCCCTTGAATTGCATCTCCCACCGCACCTCATCCCTGACTTGGGCATTAAAAACCATCAGTATGTAGAGCGCCACATTCAAGTTGTACAACCCTAGCAGTAGTGAGTTGTAGTCGAAAAGAGGATATTTTCCAAGCGCTGCAAAAACATTTGGTGTTGGCAGCCATGATGTCCGTGAAAGAAGGAATGGTTGAGTCACTGGGATTGGTCAGGAGCCAACTTTGAGACCCAACCTTTTACTCCATGTGAGGGTTCAGTATTTTGCTCCAACATTTTATCAATAAACACACCCACTCTCCTCAGTTTAGAAATGGGGGGTAACATTTATTTGGGTATTCAACAACAGTCCAGTGTCAACAAAAGCATTCCAAACGTTCTTCCCTTTTGACAACGGGTCTGAAAGGGGGTTCCAATCTTCTACAGTGGACCCTCTACTTACGGAATTAATTCGTATTGGAATGGTGGCTGCAAGTCGAAAAGTCTGTAGGTCGAATCTCCATTGACCTACAATGCATTGAAAACCAATTAATCCCATAACTGGCAGTTTTTATTCTATTTTTGTTCCATTTTGGTTTTTTTCTGGTCTGTAAGTTGATTCTCCAGCTACAAGTCGAATCTAAATTTTGCGGCCAGAGAAGTCTGTAACTCGAAAAGTCTGTAAGTCGAGCTGTCTGTAAGTCGAGGGTCCACTGTATTTTGAAAGGGTTCTTACTCTAGCTATTCCAGGGCCTGGGCCACCCCGGGGGGGGGGGCTTGCCATCATTTAGTAATATTCCCTCCTCTTCTTCCAGTAGGAGGATTGTGTCTTCTTCTCTGTCCACCCAGTCGCACTCCCTGGGGGGGGGGAATCCCCTGTCTCCCATGGTACTCCAGGAATTCCCTTTGTTGATTCTCCCAAATCCTCCATTCTAGCCTTCCCTTTCATTCTCTTTCAACTCTCTCTCTCTTTCCTCTCTCAGCTTCCTCCTCCACTCCTTCGTTTCTCATTCTCCCCAATAGGAAGGTTCGGGGCTTAACTCACGCCGCCTCCGTGCGTCTGCTTCTTCCTTGGGGACCCGCAGTTTCTCCGTCTTTTCCGTCCATGGATCTTCAATCCAGATCCACTCCCAGCCTCCTGACAAATCTCCTTCCCCCTTCTTTATATCCCCCAATCCCACCTCCACTATCTCCCGCCTTTTTTCTCCCGCGCCTGCCAAAGTAGTCCTGGGTTCTGCAATCATAAGTCTCTTTAAATTTCCCTCCAAATTCCCCGGGTCAGATCCAGGAGGTCTCATCTTCCGGGGTGAGGGAACTGGTGGGGTCTGACTTTCTTTCTCAGTGGTTGGCGGGAGGGACTGCACTCCAGAGAGAGGGGTCTCTCTCTCTCTCTCCCTCGTTCTTACACTCCATCACCTACTTGGATTTAATGAGACATTGCTACACAGCAAAACATGACAAAGTCCTTCATTTTCGTTAGTGTCCAGAATTTCATTAACCATTCATAACTACTATGAAATTCTCGAGGTTGTAGTCAAGAAAAATCAAGTTTTCTAGGCTGTTCTACAGAATACACGACTCCCATATATCTTTATTTTGTTTTATCTCTCTCTGCAAATGTTGAGTCATTTCTCATCTGTTCTTTATTTTTCAAAACAAGTCCTCAGTGTTGGGTTTTTTTAAAAAAAAAACCTCACAGTTGCTATTAGTTTGTTACTATTATTTTATCTCTGTTATGATAATCGGTAATTAAAATTTTAAAATAAAAATAATTGAAATATGTTTCCTCCGTATCTAAAAGACATCAAATTTCTTTCTCTCCCGCGAACATTCCCCCCCCCCATTAACAATTCCTTTTCCAAGGTTGTGATAAAGACTTTGTAAAGAAATTTTGCTTCTACAGGGCTGATCCCCTGTAGTTTTTCAAAGATTGTGTTAGACCCTCTCCAAAGGTGGCCCAAGCTGACTCCAGCAGCAGTGTCTGCTCTGGCAAATAAATAAGGTTATTTGAAGGACCACTACCTCTAGGTATTTTACTATGATATACAGTGCAGTAATCTTCTCTGTATCATTAACTTTATACTGCTGGAATGGGACCCACAAATGGGCCATCCCCAAAATAATATAGACAATAATAATAAGATGTTTTCTCCCAATAACAAAAGTCACAGCTTTGAGTTTAGCTGCAGCTGATAGGTCTTTCTGGAGGTTGCTGCTAAAAAGGGTAGCAACATGTTGGCAGTGATTGGATTAGCAAGTAATAAGAAAAACCTGGGCAGCAGGCTCAGCCAGCACACTGGTCACTTGATCACAGCCCTTCCACTCATGTGATTATTCTATTTAAACTATAAAAAGAAGTTATAATGCTGCACCTATACATTTAAATCAACATACAACATTTTATGTAAACCAGTGTCCTCTTTTTTTTTCTTCCTTTTTGTTCCCAGAACCCACCCACCCCCCAGCCAGAGTGGCCACTGGCCAAATTGGCTAGAAGATTCTCGAAGCTGTAAGCCAGAACGACGTTTCTGAGGCCTGCTCAGAAGCTTTAGGTATATCACGTATCGTCCTCAGAGGTCCTTGCAACAGCAATGCCGGGCCATGAATGTCAAAGAGGTGAATGAAAAAGATACACAGGTGCCCAAATTAAGGTGCAACATACGCAGAACTCTCCTAAGATATCTTTAATATAAATCCTCCCACCGCATACACACATATCTAAAATCTACTCATGTCTAGAACCGTGTTTCCCCAAAAATAAGACAGGGTCTTATATTAATTTTTGCTCCAAAAAATGCATTAGGCTTATTTTCAGGGGATGTTTTGTTTAAAATCATGTCATGGTTGCTGCACAATGGTGGATGGTGGGGTTTCACTTAACTGGAACTTATTTTTTTGGGGTAGGGCTTATATTACGAGCATCCTGAAAAATCATACTAGGGCTTATTTTCAGGTTAAGTCTTATTTTCAGGGAAACAGGGTAACTCTAATTTAGATTGCATCCCCTTAATCTGACTGATAAAAAACTAGGAAGGGAATTCCAAGGTGGTGGTCATTTCTTTTTCTGGGAGTGTACTGTTTTTCTTATTTTATCCCCCAGATTTGGGAAATGCTAACATATTGTCCCCCTTCATGGATTGCTGCCTTGTTGTGGCGAAGGGTATTGAGCAATTCAGAGAAGCTATGGGCTATGCCGTGCAGAGACACCCAAGATGGACAGGTCATAGTGGAGAGTTCTGACTAAACACGATCCACCTGGAGCAGGAACTGGCAAGCCACTCCAGTATTTTTGCCAAGAAAACCCCATGAACGGCTAAAAGATATGACGCTGGAAACTGGGCACTTCAGGTCGGAAGGCATCCAACATGCTACTGAGGAAGAGCGGAGGACAAGGACAAGTAGCTCCAGAGCTAATGAAGTGGTTGGGCCATGCGGACACGCATGGAAGTGAAAGGAAAGTCTTATTTATTTATTTATTTATTTATTTATTTATTTATTTATTTATTTATTTATTTATTTATTTATTTATTTGATTGATTGATTGATTTATATCCCGCCCATCTGATCTATACGAGCACTCTAGGCGGCTAATGGTTGTTGCAGGTTTTTCCGGCTCTTTGGCCGTGTTCTGAAGGTTGTTCTTCCTAACGTTTTGCCAGTCTCTGTGGCCAGCATCTTCAGAGGACAGCACTCTGTGCTCTGATGCTGCAAGGAAAAATACTTCTGATGCTGCAAAGAAAAATACTTCATAGGAACCTGGAATGTAAGATCTATGAACCTTGGTAAGCTAGATGTGGTCAAACAGGAGATGACCTCACCTTGCCAACAAAGGTCCGCATAGTCAAAGCTATGGTTTTTCCAGTAGTGATGTATGGAAGTGAGAGTTGGACCCTAAAGAAGGCTGACCACCGAAGAACTGATGCTTTTGAACTGTGGTGCTGGAGGAGACTCTTGAGAGTCCCCCGGACTGCAAGAAGAACAAACCGATCCATTCTAAAGGAAATCAACCCTGAGTGCTCACTGAAAGGACAGATCCTGAAGCTGAGGCTGCAATACTTTGGCCATCTCATAAGAAGACTCCCTGGAAAAGACCCTGATGTTGGGCAAGAGTGAGGGCAAGAGGAGAAGGGACGAAAAAGGATGAGATGATTGGACAGTGTCGTCAAAACTGCCAACGTGAATTTGACCCAACTCGGGGAGGCAGTGGAAGACAGGGGGGCCTGGCATGCTCTCATCCATGGGATCATGAAGAGTCGGAGACGACTTAAAGACTAAGCAACAACAACAACTTATTATCTCCCCAGTCTGGAAAAGCACCAGTGTCTCAGAGAAAATTCAGTGAGGTGGTAAAGGAGAAGACCCCCCATCTGACTGGGCCATCAGCTCAGAAGAATGATTCTTTGCTCTTAATTGAAGAAATGTCTACATCACAAAAGCTCAATGTAAGATCACCATTTTAAAGAAAGCCTTGTCATTACTGAAGCTTTCTTAGTGTGCTAAAGAGGATATATCCATTAATCACTTCTTCTCCAAGATGAGCTGTTTGTCTATGCATCTGAACTGTGGACAGTTGCATCACAATGGCCAAGGCTGAGAGGCCAGCTTTGTGTTAATGAGGCCTTATCTGCTCAGAGACTCTCATCAGCCCAGGGGTTACTCTCAGTCCAAACAAGGCATTGTTGAAAATTTCATGTTTTAAATCCTTTCCCAGATAGTTAAAATAAAAGGTTTCTCTTACTCAGGAGCCAAGGTTTTGCTGCCTGAGGTGAAGGACAAGACAAAAGGGTGCCCCTTTCCCCTGCTGCCTGAGGTGACTGCTTCGTTATATATAATTCCAGTATAATACCAGGCTAGGCCTCCCTCTTAGCAATTATAGCCACAGAATTTGGAAGTTAACTTTTTGGAACTGGAACTGCCAAGATCCCCCAATCAGCAGGGTCCTTTGCCATGCTGGCTGGGAGTTTTAAAGCATAAGTAACCTTTTTGAGGGCTAAACAGTCATGCTAGCAGGTCAGTTCAGCATCTGTGGTACAAAACATATTATGGAGACTGGAAGTGTTATTTGGCTTAAACATCTTAAAGTTCTTGGTTCAAATTTCTTGTCAGCCATTAACTTAGTGGGCTGTTTGTGGGCCAAACTATGTTTTACAACAGCAGACATTTGTAACAGCCACCTACACTTTATTTTTAGGAATAGAAAGTAGCTGCAGAACAGTAAATTTTACTGGAAGACCACATTCTGTCCAGTGCTGCATAAAAGGAACATGTAACCTTTAAAAAAGGAAACAACCCAAAACTAAAATTATTTTTACAAAATGAGTCCAGAGGACTTCACAAAATAGCAGAACAGTTTTCTAGGGGATAGCGTTGCGATTATTACCACATATGTATGCATTATATATTTATACTTCATTTGTGTTGCCCACATTAATCTTTGAGCCTCAAAATGAAATCTGAAAGGCATGCTAGCTTGGTTAGTCATGCCTTGGTTGGACTGTGATTCAGAAGGCCTGGGTTCAAATCAATACATGGACATGGAAGGTCACTTGTTGCGGGCTGGGTGGCACCTGTGAAACCACACCTTAAATATTTCACATACCTCAGAATCCAACCAGGGATACTAAGTCAGCATTGACCTGAAGGCACAAAAGACACGCAAACTGCCTTCTTTCCAGCATTATACCATACATATTTACTCAGTGGTAAGTCTCCCTGGGTTCAGTGGGGCTTATTTCTGAACAACACTCTAGAATCAGAATGTATATAATATACAGACTTTTAAAAACAAAATAATAGCTACCATTCATTTTCAGAGTAGAAAAATCTTTATAGAATAAGCTTTGTCTACATAAATAATTTGAACATTTTTCTCAGTAGCACTTCTTTCACTGAAAGTAACACTGAAAAACCTCCAAGGTTAATAGAACAACTTTCCAAAAGCTTCATGTGAAACTCCAACCCTAAGCTAAGACACAATGGACTTTGGTAAGTAAATACCTGTCCCTCCTTCTTTCATATTTGTATTAAGACCATCATGGATCCAAATACTGATATGTATGCACACACATCCACAATAGAATTGTGGCAAGTCAAAAGGCCTGGAAGCTTACTCAGTGCCAAAGCACCTTTTGTTATAAAAATACAGGTAAATGACCCACAATGACTAGAAAACAGCTGAAGCAGGTAAGATTACTATAATCTAGAACTATGTGTCTGTGAGAGGAAACAAAGCAGAATAGCAATCAAATAGTTTGAGAAGAGACATGACCAGGAGCAACAAAATTTGGCACTCTAAAAAGCACTTTTTTGCATAGCTGTCTCTCTTAACAATTTAAGGTTAGGCAGTGGGGAATTCAGGGATGTGGTGGTGGTGTGGGCTAAACTGCAGAAGCCTTTGTGTGCTGCAGGGTCAGAAGACCAGCAGTCGTAAGATCGAATCCACGCGACGGATTGAGCTCCTGTCGCTTTGTCCCAGCTCCTCGCCAACCTAGCAGTTCGAAAGCATATCAATGCGAGTAGATAAATAGGTACCATCTCGATGGGAAGGTAAACAGCGTTCCGAATCTAAGTCGCGCTGGCCACGTGACAACGGAAACTGTCTTTGGACAAACGCTGGCTCCACGGCTTGGAAACGGGGATGAGCACCGCCCCCTAGAGTCGGACATGACTGACTAAAATACACGCAGCTGAACCTACTTCCATGCATGTATTGCTTTGAAGTATTAAGGCAACAAGCCAGACCATAAACAATGTACAGTACTTGCAGTAATATTCATTCCAAAGCTTGGGATGCTATTTTTTTGATGCAGAAAGCAGCAATCCATAAATTGAAATAGAACAATGTACATAGCCTGGAAGGAGATATATAACTCGGCAAGTTAATACTGATTCAGATGGCATTTTTCAGAAGGGAGGATTTGGTTTGATCACTGTAATAACATCCTTTGTCTCAGTCAAAACTGGCGCGCGTGCACAAATCCCATATTTTAAAAAAAAGCCACACCACTTCTTAAGAGTCTGAAAAAGTGAAAATTAGTCCTGGTGATCACTGCCTGAGTTCTTCTTGTGCGCTGGTTCTGTGGCTCTTCAGGCTTTCTGTCAGAGGCTTCCTGAGAATGCAGATCGTTTAATATAAACCACCATGTTCCCTTCTGGAATTAGATCAGAGAAGTTGCTTTGAAACAAAGCAAGGGGACGTCCTGGAGGGGGAAAAATAATTGGGGATGGGAGGCAGAGACAAGACAGAACAAAACAAGTTCAGGAAAAGTAGCAAAAGGAATTATCTGTGACACAGCTTTGAGAGTAAATGAGACACTGAAACACTGCAAGAAGTAAAAATAGCAGGGCTAGCTCTGACAGTATGCAGGGTGAGGTGGAGGATGGCAGAGGGGCAAATTCTGTCCTTCCCCACTGGAAGAGCTGCTACTGCCTGGAGGACCACTGTTGCCCCTGCCATCTTGGGCAAACCTTCTTGTCCCTTTTTTGGGTTGTTTTTTTTTGTCCCACCTCACACTTATTCTGACCTCTTGCCTTTCAGAAGATGGCCATCTCCCACAGATGGAGAGGGGTGATCTGTATGGGTCCCAGCCCAGGAAAGAAATTGGGAAACTGCAAAGTTGCCTGGGCAAGCTGGTGGTCATTGTGCAGGATACATGGGTGTTTTGTAGTGATGGTTGTTAAGAATGGAGAACCATCAAGAGATGGAGAGGGGAGTCAGGCACCAAAGCACTCAGGAAAGAAGGGAAACTAGGAGGGTGAATGGGAGATAGCTAGTAGAGAAGTATCCGAGGCAAGTGCTGCAGAAGAAGCATTTCCTCTGTGCACAACAGGATTCAGTCAGCAGAATGAGCAGAAGACAGAAGGCCGCCTAGAGTGGTCAATATGACCAGATAGGTGGGGTATAAATGGAATGAATGAATGAATGAATGAATGAATGAATGAATGAATGAATGAATGAATGAATGAATAAAGAAAGAAAGAAAGAAAGAAAGAAAGAAAGAAAGAAAGAAAGAAAGAAAGAAAGAAAGAAAGAAAGAAAGAAAGAAAGAAAGAAAGAAAGAAAGAAAGAAAGAAAGAAAGAAAGAAAGACAGAAAATTGTCTGTGGAAGGAAGGAATTGCCTATGAAAGGAAGGAAAGTAGACAGGGCGATAGACTTGCCTTGATTGTTCAGAAGGATATGATCATCAAAATCCCGTCCTCTCTCTTAACCTCTATTTCTTTTTCTCAGTCTTAAAAATCCTGGATGTTTCACTCCAACTTTTCAAAATTATTGTTCATAAGCAGTTAGAGAATCCTCACTCTCCTCCTATTTTTGTTTTTCTGGGTACCATAATGTTTTCCTCCTCTTTCTCCATCATGCGGTTGCACAGATCACTCCTCTCCATCCATGAGTACTCGGCCATCATGTTGCTGCTGCAGTAGCCTTCCTCTCTCTTTCCCTCCCTCTGCGGTGCATCTCAACCTTCTCCTTCCCTCCCATGACTCTGGTGACCTCTTTCTATGCTCACACAGCATCCTCTTCTGCTTGTTTTGTTGCTGCTGTTCCTGCCGCCATCACCAACACTGATCACTTTGTTGTGTCCGCCATTCAAAGCTGTTGGTGAATCTTTAATGAGGTCTCATGCCCAATATGACCTGGGGAGTACAGGACATAGGGTGGCAGACTGCACACACGAGAATGGGCAGATAGATGGCAGGCAGTGGCAACGCTTCTCCAGCCTGGAGCATTTGGGCTACTGCAGCAAAAGAAGGTGTTCCATCTATGGCTCTCGGTATCCAAATGTCCCAGCAATCTTTCTTTATGCTTTCTCATAGGAGTACACAATCAAGAGCAAAACCCATCTAATATTTGCTACAGGATGGTGCCAAAAGCACTCATTCTCTTGGGTTTATCCCCATCCTGGCCAAATACTTTGTAGGGGGTACAGTATTTCTACGTGTGTAATCAAAAACTAGATAACTAGTTAAGCAGCTGGCATAGTATTACAAATTTCAAGGTATTTTCAGGGTAGGTTGGGAGATTCCCTGAGATTATCAGAGATATACTAAAAAAACACTCTGCATTCCTCATTAAAGGCTGTAGTTAAAATCTTGTAAAAGCATTAGTTAAAATCAGATAATTAAAAAAAATCATGCTACTTCAGTGAAAGTCTGTAATCAATGCTAATTGCCTTTGACAAATCTGTCATCTGGCAATTTAGGAGGCTGATAAAAGAATGTCTTAAATATGATTGTTATGAGTCCAGCTGTCATTTTTCACCTTTAATCTAAATACCCAGAAATAACTCTAGTCATACTGCACGGATTATATAAATTTTCTAATCCACATCTTTGGCTAATGAACAGTGAACATATTTAATGGGGCAGAGTAATGAAGATGTTTTATGGCCCCAAAATATTTATGATCTGACTTTGGACAAAAAGATTTACCATGAAAGAAAAAAAGTTAGCCCAGTATGATTGAAAATGTGCTACTGAGTATAACTCATTTACTTCTGAGTTTAAGGAAGTTGCATTCCGACATCACCTAAAGAGCTACATGCTGCACTTAAGTGAATCTTGAATATGTCAACCAGACTATATATTAGGAAGAAACCAGAGGTGTTTTTTAAAAAAAATACTCTTACCTGTCCATGTCCTCCGTGGAGTGATGATGAAATGTTGACATTGTGGATGGGAGCTGCAAATGGATGCTGCTTCCTCTGGGTTGTGAACAGAGAGCATGCATCCCAAATGGCGATAAGAAGGCCAGCATTTATAGTCTTCGGCATCCCTGCTCTGGAATCCCTTTAAGGCAACATAATCTTGGCAGGGGGAAGGAAAGGGAAGAAGAAGGCAAATTATTATTTTTGCATATGCAGCACAGTTGAAAGCTAAATGTTTCAGACAGAGTAATGTGAAATAGAAGCAAGAGTTTGCTGAACGGTGTTTTGCTTTCATGGCTGGGCAATCTCCTCTAAAACCGAGGAGCTGTCTTTAGATCTTATGTTTTGCTGAAGTTGTGGATTCCTGAATTGGCAGGGGTTGACTATATGACCCATGGTGTCCCTTTCAGCTCTCCATTTGTACAATTCTTTATTTGTTTTATTTATTTATTTTCACTTTTATACTGCCCATCCGGCGTATTACAACATATATAAATTCTCTTATTGATCTCTGGCAAGAACATGCAAAATCTGATGTGAATCTGGTTTCTTACACACATACTTGATGCCCTGGGACATTCTGAAGATATGTTAACAAAAACATACTCCACTATATCAGCAGAAACAAAATGGTCCTGCTGCAATTCTAAAGGGCACATATATGCACTCCACAAGCCAGTGTGTGCATGTACCCCTGAGAATCGTGGCAGCAGCACTTTGTTTCCCAGAGAGGAAAGGACTGGAAGTTACAAACAGGACTTCAGCCATTTTGTTCTTCTCTTTATGACAAAAGGCATCTATATGTAACCCCCTTTCAACATTTCCAGCCAGGCTGAAAAGTCCAACTCAGTTTCAGCCTTCTGGTCTGTAAACAGGAACTGAGCTTCCTAGCTTGGAAACCACTAGATCGCCATTCCATTTATCATATTCTTATATCTTATCATTAACCTGAGATAACAGCAAAAGAAGCTTATAGGCCTGATGATGAATGCCCATAGGCTACATCCAATAGGCTCCCAATCTCTAGCGCAGAACACCTGTACAGTGGACCCTCGACTTACAGACAGCTCGATTTACAGACTTTTCGAGTTACAGACTTCTCTGGCTGCAAAATTTAGGTTCGACTTGCAGCCTGAGAATCGACCTACAGACCAGAAAAAAAACAAAATGGAACAAAAATGGAACTAAAACGGCCGGTTATGGGATTAATCGGTTTTCAATGCATTGTAGGTCAATGGAAACTCGACCTATAGACTTTTCAACCTGCAGCCACTGTTCCAATACAGATTAATTCCGTAAGTAGAGGGTCCTCTGTATAGTTGTTTTTACGTGTGGGTGGAGCTTTTTCTCACGAGCAGAAACCCTCTATGGCCCAGAGTAACTGATTTCAAAGTTGAGTTCATAGAATCATAGCATAGTGGCAAGCATAGTGGCACTCCTGCTCAATGCAGGAGTTGTATGGGTTAAGGTTCTCAATCTTGGCTTACTCAGGAGTTGTGGACTGCAACTCCCAGAAGCCTTCACCACCAACTGTGCTGGCTGGGGTTTCTGGGAGTTGCAGTTCAAAAACATCTGAGTAACAAAGGTTGGGAACCTAGGGGTTAAGCTACCAGTATACATGAATAGCTAGTTGATACATCAGTATTAAGTTATAAGTCATAGTCCTTTATATGTTCATATGAATGGAAATATAAGAAGAGAGGAAGACATTAAATCTCATTCAACAGCCTTTGCAGTCAGCTGGCCTTTATCCAAGGAAAACAAGCTGGGCCAAATTCCCATTGAAATAAATTAGATTTACAGTGGCCATGACTCGTTCCCTCTATCAGTGTCAGTGGAACATATTTAAACATAACTCATTGTCTTCACTGGGAGCACTTGAGCAGATCCTCTAAAGACTGACATAGCTCACAGAGGTTAAATCACCATGTCAAGGGTTTATAAGCATCATGTAAAATCTGTACCTTTCAAATAAGTAGTTTTTTTCTGCAGATAAAGTCCCGATTTGTACAAATGCAAAACTTTCTGAAATGCTCTCAGGGTTTCATTTGCTCCAAATCGCAGATTACCTATGTTTACAGGGGGGGAAGCAACATGTTTTAAGAAGAAAGAAGCTGTTATTATTTAAATTATTTGTAAATTTTCATATTTTCACATACCTGTGGCATTCAGGATGTCCTTCAGAAGGGGTTGCAGAACAAAGGGGGCAGTATGTGGTAAGAGATAGGTGAAGAAATACCTACAAATATATAGAAAGACTTGCATATGTGGATATAGATATATATGTTTAGAAAGGCTCAAGAGCTGTGTAATTTATCTTCTGGACTCAAGTACACGAGGGGCAGATACTGATAATATAAAGATTTTTTTCTAAAGTCTAATGGTTTCCATGTCTCGAATCCAGTAGTATGTTGCAACTAGAGTAGGCACATTGAATCAATGGAAGTTACATAAGTGTTGACTCATCAAATCACCACTGATTCAATGGGCCTGCTCTAGTTGTAATTCAGTACTGAATTTTAGCTTTTCATAATTATGTCTTTCATAATTTTGAGGGCTTGACCTATGATTTGTTAGCAAACTAAGATAAAAGTTTCTTTTGCAGAACCAAACTGGCCTTTGGCAGCAAATACTGGGGTTGACTGAGAGTCAAACTGAAGCCCCTACTTCAGTTTTAACCTTTCCTTTGGCCTTTCCTTGCTGGTCTGTTCCTTGCTCAATAAGAAAAAAGGTCTCTGAGTAGCTTAGAAGAATTTTTCCCTCCACCAGGAATTGCCCAGGCGCATCAGACTACAATTATCTAAAGGTCATACTGACTGTGGATGGTGGCAGCTATACTGCACCACATTTGAAGTGTAAGGAACAGCTTCAACAAACACTACACCTGATGGGCCTTCTTTCGTGAAACAGTGCTGCCAGATGTCCCTCCCAACATTATACAAGGTCCTAGGGAATCTCTCACGCTTCATTTTGTGTGAGACAACTACAGTCGTGCCCCGTTTTACGATTACCCCACATAATGACGAATCCGCTTATGGGTTTTTTCGCTTTGTGATGATCGGTTCCCTGCTTCGGGAACCGATTCTTCGCAAAACGATGGTTTTTTAAACAGCTGATCGGCGGTTTCAAAATGGCCGCTGGGTAATTAAAATGGCTCCCCATTGTGTTTAGGGACAGATTCCTCGCTATAAAGGCAGCGAAAATGGCTGCCGTATGGAGGATCTTCGCTGGACAGTGAGTTTTTAGCCCACTGGAATGCATTGAAAGGTTTCAATGCGTTTCAATGTGCTTTTTATTTTTTATTTCTTTCTTGGAATGGATTATCGCCCTTAAGTGAGGCACCACTGTATCAGTTTGAGCAGCAGCAAATCCATTTTTTGCTTAAATCTGAACTGCTTGCCAGTTAAACCCTGTCACCAAAATTCTAGTGAAGGTGTTTTCCTTATTCCTCCTCCTCATCTGCCCCTTTCCCTTTTGCATTGTTTCTTTTTTCAGTCTATGGGCTGGGATTGTCTTTTTAATGATATATGCAAGCTACCCTGCAAGCCTTTTCGGGTGAAGAGCAGGGTAAAAATGCAAGAAACAAATAATTCCATCCCCACCCCTTTCCTAAAATGTTGTGCATACCTGTATGCATTGAAGAGATTTTTTTTCTCATTTATCCCTTCACATCTCTTATGCATGCCACATCTGAGAGAGAACCTCTTTGTGGGGAACTCGAGGGTGCAATCATGATCCAGCTGGCATGATGGTTCTTTGGTGCTCACATCGTCCAAGTCGGTGACTTTCAAGCTTCCATTCACCATAACAAATTGCCGAGTCTGGAAATCCAAGAGGACAATGGAACCTAGAGGAGAATTTGCCAAGTAATAGAGCAGTTCTACCAGATCCAGGCAAATCTGAAAAGAGAGGAGGTGAACACAGAGTGTTTCTGAGTTTTTGAATAAGAATAGAAGTGACTAGAATAGAATAGAATAGAATAGAAGCAGACTAATATACAAATATACTGTAGTTTATACATAACAGAGAAGACGGAGCAAACCTGTTTTCTGTTGCTCCAGGAGGGTAGGACCAAAACAATAATTCTGAAGAATACAAAGAAAAAAGACAGAAATGGGAAATAACAAAGAACAGGAAAGATATTGTAAGCAAAATATATAAATTACAGTGGTGCCTCGCTAGACGATTGCCACACAGGGCGAAAAACCCACAAGATGATTGGTTTTTGCAATCGCTATGGTGCCTCGCAAGACATTTTTTTCTATGACTGTGCTTTTTTTTTTGAGACCGATGATTCACAAGACAAATAAATTTCATTTATTTCACAAGATTTTTTCACAAGATGACGATTTTCGCGGAATGAATTAAATCATCTTGCAAGGCACCACTGTATTGGTACAAGCAGAATATGAAACATCCATGACAAAAGATTTGCAGCAGGAGGATTTGGGTAAAGAAATCAAAAGGGAAGAATGGAACAAGATATGGAATAAAGGAAAAATGAAAAACATGTCAGTAAGAATCAATTGCTGCAGGGTAATATGGAAATGCTATTTTAACACCTGTTCAATAATAACTTTAAATACATAATAAATAAATAAAAACTATCATCTGTATGTTGGAGGTATAAGAACGAGAAAGGGACATATATGCGTATGTGGTGGTTTTGTGAAAAAAGAACGAAGGAATGGAGCCTGGTTTTTAATGAAATAAGAGACATAATAGTAATTGACATACAACCATCTCCTATGATTGCTTTACTGAACACTATTAATGGTAAACAAATAAAGAGATTAAAAAGGATTTAATTACCATAATGGTAAGTGTGGCAATGCTACTAATTGCAAAAAAAAAAATGGATATATGACAATCAGATTAACATAGAAGAGTGATACAGCGAAATGTGGAATATGGTAAATAATGATAAATTGACGTGATATGAAAATTTGAAGATGTATGTTAATGCCTCTTCATTATAAATTCATCTATAATTAATTTAAGAAGAATATGGAATCCATTTCTAGAACACGGCTTGACTAAAGGGAAGGGGTACACACCAAAAGAAGAATCAGTGTATTTCTGGAGATATAAGAGGTGGCATGAATTGTAAAGTCTTGGAATCTAATCCCAAAGGGGAGGGTAGCACTGGGTGGAGGAAAAAAATATATAAAGAGTGATATTGTATAAGAACAGTGGATTTTCATTTGTCTTTTTTGTGTTTGTGTGTTTGTTATAATATAAAAAATAATTTAATATTTTTTTAAAAAAGATTCCCATTATGAGAAAGGAGAGTCCAATTAATCTCAGAAACAACTTCCTTATGCTTCAGGATTCTGTGACAACAAAACAGACTATCTGGGTGAAATTCACTGGAGGTTTTTAAACAGCATTTGGAGAGAGACATGTCAATAATGTTCAAGCTGTGGATTTCCTACATTGGCAGGGCTCAAACTAGATGATCTTCAGAATCCCACTTCTATAGTTCCATGGCTCACAATATTTTCTTGTAAAGCTCTGTTGGTGCATCAGGGATCATGTCACTGGAAAAGGCTTAACACTGCCTAGAGTGGTCGTATAGACCAGATGGGCGGGGTACAAATCAAATCAAATCAATCAATCAATAAAATTAATGCCTCTAACGGAAATGTTCATTTTCTGAATTTTGGGGTGCATGCAGTTTTGTGTGCAACTTGTGTGCATCACAAAATAGAAAAACACACTATTTCATTAGTGGCAATCTGCTGCCGCCACTGATATTTTTCTGGTTGGGCTAGTGCTGGCCTATAGTTTGATCATCGTTCCTAGCAAGTTCAGGTCTCTGATCTATAAGTAGCCAAACTATCCTAAAGTTTGCAAAAATACAGAAAAATCTTTAGCATTAAAAAAAAGTGCCCTGGGTAGCATATCCCTGCAAAGAGATGCACTAAGCATGCTGTATGAGGTGAGCAGGCAGCTATCTATGTGGGACAGAGAACCAGCTGGAGAGCAGAGTGGAGTGGAGTAGTCTGGGCAAAAATGTGGCTGGCTGACAGCCTGGAGGACTCCGTATTGCAAAATTTTGTTGCAAGTTTCACTTGTTTTGGCATGAATTCCTGGTTGCTTAATCTTATTCTTCCAAATCCTTCAAGTCTTGTGTTAGAAGGGCAGGCTGGACCAACTCCTTAATTTACTCATCTTTTTTTCAAAAAGGCTCAAATTTCATTAAAATACATGCAACTCCAAGTCCATGATTGTGACTTTTCGGATTACAACCTGTTTCTCTTCCCATTTTGGAAAGCCTTTTTAAAAATATATGTTACAAGCCAGCTGGGTTTTGCAAGAATGGATATCTTAAATATAATATAAAAGAATAAGTTTGCAAGTTTTTTCCTCTCCTTGCATTACAGTTATAAAGTCAACCCACCACCATTTTTTGCCCATTCTTCCTTCCAACCCATTTGTGATTCCATAAAACATTCTTAGTGAAAGTTCCAATACAATTTCAAAGGAAATTTGCCAATGCAATTACGAAGACACCAGAACCAAGATTATGAAAAAGTCTTTCCAAATGCAAACAAAAAGAAGGTCACATCTGCCGTAGCTCGTTGAAGGGGCTCAGTTTGGGGTCTAAACACTGCTAAATGATACCCCCTGGCTTTTGTTTTCTTACTTTAAATCTCTCTTCCCAGGGGGTTTGCAGAAGATTAATCATCTCCAAAGGAGTTCCCAACTCCAGCATGGTGACCACCTTCATCTCCGGAGCTGAGCTCCTATCATAGCACCGACCACGCAGCTGTCAAGAGAGAAAAAGGCAGAGGTTGCCGTATAAATAGAGAGGTAAATGCAGGAGTCCCCTTTCTAAATGAAAACAGCATTATGCACTGATATGGGTGGGGGAAAGGTTAATTAAGATTTATCTCTGTCCCTCAAATCTCTAGGCAAAATCTTATCAATTAGTTATATCAGTATAAGTGCAATGGCATATATCATAAATACAGTACTACTGTTACTGAATAAGTTGTGGAGTACATTAACTCACACAACTGGCATGTGACAAGGAATATAAGCAGTGACATGTTAACTCGTAGCAATGTAATATAGCAGTTTCTGTCACTGCACTCACACAAGCCCTAAACGGCTTGGGCCCTGGATACCTGAAGGACCGCCTTCTTCCATATGAGCCTACCCGGCAGTTAAGATCTAGCCAGGGGGCCCGTTTGAAAGAGCCGTCCCTCAAGGAGATAAGAGGGTTGGCTTGTAGACAAAGGGCCTTTTCGGCAGCTGCCCCCAGACTATGGAATGCCCTCCTGACTGAAATTCGTATGGCGCTGACATTGATGACATTTCGGCGCCAGGTCAAAACCTTCCTGTTCCAGAAGGCTTTTAATTGAAATAACATCAACTCTGGGTCCTGATGGCAATTTTAATTGTATTTTAATCATTTTATCTTTTATTGTATTTTAGTTGAATTTTAATTGTTGTAAGCTGCCCAGAGACCTTTGGGTAGAGTGGGCAGCAGATAAGTTAAATAAATAAATAAATAAGTGTAGCTAACTAATAGGATTCTGGCACATGGAATTCTCCTACAATAAGAACACTCCTTCATGACTAGTTCTAAACATACTGATACTGGATGTAAACTAGAGTGTTAATTAGTCTGGTTTTCAAGTTGAATGTTTACCCACATGGAGAACAGTGTGTTTCCACAGTTTGTTTACTGTTCGCGCAGCCAAAAGTAATTTTCCAAAGAGGTATAGCAATCTGCTTTCTGTGACTTCCCTTCTCACCATCCTGTGAGTTCTATCAAGGCATTAACAGTAATTAAACCAAGAGAGTTTAGATTTCATTTGAAGAATGCAGACACTGCATGTCAATGTCAAGCACACCGATGTTGCTTGTCAAACTGCACTTCATGTTCATGATTAAACATTTCCAATTTAATTCCAAGTCTGACGCACCTCTGTGTTTATTGCTGACTGTGAAATAAAGGAATGCAGGCAGATAAGTGGTTTAGGTATCTGGCCGTGGAGCCAGAGATTGGGATTTTGATTCCCTGCTGTGCCTCCTTGACATGGGCTGGACTTCATGATCTACAGGGTTCCTTCTACAGTTCTAAGATGATGATGATGATGTTAGCCCAGTAATGTCAGCTCTGACTAACTGTTGCTCTCGAGGTTTTACACACAGGATTTTTTCCAAGCCAACTTTGGGAACCTTCTCGATTTTACCCTTTGTTTGTACAGTTAAATCCAATGAGAGCCAGGAGACTTTTCTGTCATTTTATCACTTAGTTAATCATTGGTTAATTGACTAAATACCCAGTGTGGTGTAGCGAATAGTGTGACAGACTAGGACTCTGGAGACAGGGATCCATTCCCCACTTGGTCATAGAAACCCACTGGAAAGTGAAACTGGTAGAACCACTCCTTAAATATCTCAGTCACCCTTAAAACCCTATTAGGGTTGATATACAGCACATAACAACGATTGACTAAATGCATGCATGTTACTGAAACCTAATATGCTTTTCACATACTAAAGGAATTGCCAGATGGTAGGTGTGTTAGTACAGCAAACATACACACAAAAAGATCTTGTTGGTCCTGTGACAAACCCAGACCTACTGGGATCTGCCACACAGTTACACTAAGCTGCCACCAACCATTCCCTATAAAAAGTCACACAGACCAGGGATGGATTTTTAAACAGTAAAAGAATAAGGTTTATTTTAAATACAAACAGGGTAAGTAAAACAATCAGGTGAATAAAATAAAGTAACGTGGCTTATTCTCACACCCACAAGCATACAGTTTGGTTCACCTAGAACCTTTAACTTAAAGCACAGACCCTGAACCCATCAGTTCTGGCTAACCCACAGACCCCTGAACCTTTCAGGTTGGTACTCTGACACACAGTAGTACCCTGTCAGACACCCAGACTCCCACAACAGCTTCTTCTTCCCCAGCTGCTGCTTCGTCCCAACCCAGTGTCTCACAGTCTGTCTCAGCATCTCCTCTTCACCACACAGGCATCACATATTTATACAGTACAGCCCCTCCTCCTGATGTCCCGCCTTCCACTCCCCATAGGATGGAACTTTCCCTCCAAACCCATGACAGACAGGTAACATCAGTGCTGTTATGTAACACCTCCCCTCTTTAAAAGTTGTTTTGTAGGGGGAAAGCTAACGTGCTTTTCACCAAAAAAACAACCTGTATAAAACATACAACAACAGTTATACATACCATATAATACTTACATATACTTACACTCCAAGTTAAACATAGCAAATAGGCATTTCAAACATTTACCATATGCATTACATCAATTTTACCTTTATTAATACAAACCAATTTAAAACCAGGTACATTTTAACTTTTTGTTCTCATTATATACATATAGTCCATGTTCTTTCGCCGTCTTCAATCTTCAGGTCTTCTTGATAAGGCGTCAGCAACACAGTTCACTGACCCTCTGACCACCTTCACTTCAAAGTCATAGTCCTGTAGGTTTAAAGCCCACCTCATAAGTTTGCTATTGTGGGTTTTCATTGTCTTTAACCATTGCAATGGTGAATGGTCAGTACACAGAACAAAATGTCTTCCCCAGATGTAAGGCTTGGCCTTCTGGATCGCGTAGACTATGGCCAAACACTCCTTCTCCACGGTTGCCAAATGTCTCTCACCTTTTTGAAGTTTCCTACTCAGGTAGGACACTGGATGCTGGTCACCATTCTCATCCTCCTGGCACAGAACTGCTCCTACCCCGCTGTTAGACGCATCGGTGTAGATGATGAACTCCCGGTCGAAGTCTGGAGCACGCAGGACAGGATAGTTGATTAACGCCTCCTTCAACCTCTGGAACGCCGCCTCACAGTCGCTGGTCCACGGGATGCGGTCATCAGTCTTCTTCCTCGTCAGATCGGTCAGCGGAGCCGCAATCTCGCTAAACCTCGGGATGAACTTTCTGTAGTAGCCCACCAACCCAAGAAATGATTTGACTTTTCTCTTGGTGGTGGGTCTAGGCCAATCTCGAACAGCTTCTATTTTGGCCTCCAGGGGTTTTATCATTCCTCCCCCTACCATGTGACCTAAGTATTTTATTTCTGGGCTACCCAGCTGACACTTGCTGGCCTTTACTGTTAGCCCTGCTGCACTTAACCTCTGCAGCACTAACTCCAGGTGTATCAGGTGATCTTCCCAGGTATTACTGAAGATCCCTATGTCATCAATGTAGGCCACTGTAAAGTCACTGAGCCCTGCCAAGGTCTGGTCCATCAGCCTTTGGAATGTGGCTGGTGCATTTCTGAGACCAAAGCTCAGGACTCGAAACTCATAGAGACCAAAAGGGCTGCAAAAGGCAGTTTTTTCTTGATCCCTGGGATCAATTCTTAATTGCCAATATCCCTTTACCAGGTCCAATGATGAGATGAACCGACAACCCCCTATGGTTTCAATCAGGTTGTCTAGCCTGGGCATTGGGTAGGCATCAGGAGTGGTTACACGGTTTAATTTCCTGTAATCGACACAAAACCTAATGCTCCCATCAGGCTTGTCCACAAGGACTATCGGAGAGGACCAAGGACTAGAAGAGGGGACGATTATGTTCTCCCTCAGCATCTCGTCCAGCTCCTTCCGCACCTTGTCCCTATAGGGTCCCGTTACTCGGTATGGGGATACTGCCTGCGGGGGTGCATCCCCTGTGTGGATCCGATGCATCACTCCCTTCACTATCCCCGGCTTGTTAGAAAACACCTGTTGATATTTACTAAGCAGCATTTGTAGTTCTTGCTGCTGGTCTTGGGTGAGTGCAGGACTGATCTTTACCTCCTCTGGGTTGTATTTTACTTCCCCTCTACCCTCCCAGAAGGGTAATTCAGCTTCCTCACTCTCAGCTGCTTTTATCGCGAATAAAACCCTCTGTTCCCCTCTGTAGTAGGGTTTTAGGGCATTCACGTGAACCACCCTCCTTGCGTGGTTCTCCTCTTGCTCTATTAGGTAGTTCAGGTCTGACATCTTGGAAATGACCCTATATGGTCCTGCCCATTTGAGCTGCAGCTTATTCTCTCTGCAGGGCCTAAGCCAAAGCACCTCCTCCCCTGGGTCAAAGTGCCTCTCTCTAGCTTTGCGGTCATACCATGTTTTCTGTTTGACCTTCTGAGCTTGCAGGTTTTCTGCTGCCACCTCTAGATTTCTCCTTAGGTCATTCATCAAGGTGTCTATGTATGTCACAACGTCTAGTGGGTCATCCTGGGTGATCTGCTCCCAATCTTGCTTGACCAAATCAAGGGGCCCTTTCACCCCTAAGTGTGCAGCAAACATGTCAGAGTGACCCCTTTTTAAGATCATGGGGCGATACTTTTCAGGTACCACCAGCTGACTTCTGATCCCATCTCCCCCTTTTGAGATATTTCTCAGGGTTTCTCTATATAAAATCCCCTTTTTCTCCAGAAATCTCACTGGGGTTTCAGGTGTTAGCTGAGCGTCAGTCACCTGTTCAAAACACTTTTGGAGAGTGGCGTCTGCCTTTTGCTCCTGTCCAAATCTGCTGTCTGTGGTTAAGGTTTCCACCACAGCTTCTGAACTCCCCTCTGCTTCCGTCTCTGGCTCATCATTACCCCCCTGAACTGTCCCTGTGGTGGCTTGTGAGCGTGTAATCACTAGCACCCGTTTCACATGTTCAGCCAGGTCATTTCCCACGAGCACGGCTGCTGGCAGAGTCGATGAAATCGCTATCCGCCAATCTCCCCTCCAGCCTTGAAAGTTGACAGGTACCTCTGCTACTGGCAGAGAGATTACCTGCCCCTCAATACCTGCTACCTTTATGCTCTCATTTGGGATTATAAACTCCCGGGGAATAATATCTGGATGGCACAGGGTTACCTGGGAACAAGTGTCCCGCAGCCCCCTATACTGACGGTCAAGTATTCCTACGTCCACCCCTGCTGTCTCAAACAACTGAGAATCTGTTTTTATCAGCAAGCAGCGCTTTACCTCCACAAGAGGACCATTTTCCTCAGCCTGATCAGCAGAGGTAGCTGTTCCAGACTGAGTAGCTATGGCAACAGGCTCCCTCTGTGACACTGAGCCTTGCTCTTTCTGGACACAGAACACAGCTTTTGGCTTGGTCCCACTAGAATTCTGAGGCACCATTCCTTTTAGCTGCTTTAATTTCTGACACTCTGAGATTAGATGACCCTTTCCCTGACAGAAATAGCATTTTCTGGTGTATTTTGATTCCCTCTCATCTTGTTTTGGTTTTCCCTCCAAAATCTGAGGTCTTGGTTTCATGTCTGAGGGCTTCCCTTCACCATGGGCCCCTCCCCCTTGCTGGCTTTTCCCTTTTATTCTCAAATCCAGCTCCTTTTGCTTGGCCTCAAACTCAGCCCTGATCTGTAAAATTTCTTCCTCAGCCCTAGCTTTTATCTCTTTTACTTTTTCTTCAGTCTTATCTCTGATTTCTTTTAATTTAATGTCTTTTTGCTGAGTATATTTTTCAAGATCTTGCTCACTTTGTCTGACCTGAGCCTCATACTTTTCCTTCTTTGACATTTCTTCCACTGATAAATTGTTAATAAACTTATTTAGGAACTTCAATTCCAATTGTACCAGTCTAATTTGGTGTTTCAGTTCCATCTCTTTTATCCTCATGGCCATTCCCCTTTTCTTGGCATCTGCCTCTGCCTGACAGATTTCAGCTCTTTCTTTTCTTCTGATTTCCATTTCCCTCACCCTCAGTTCATGCTGTTGGGCTAGGAGCATTTTTCTAAGTTCTGGGTTCTGCTCTCCTGTGCTGTCACCCTGCACTGAGCCAAATTCATCCTCAGAACCTTGGTCAATCTGGGGGTCTTTCACTTCACTCATTTCGGCCATCTGGCTTCGAGTCAAGGGCATAATCCCCCCTCAGAACAGGCTGCTTTAAAAAGTCAAGCCTCAAAATAAAACGACCACTTTTTTTTTTTTTTTTCCTTCTTGCCTCAGAACCAGCTCTCCCCAGAGATTGCTGCTGTTCTTCAGCACTAAATTTGCAACAGTATCGAGTCAGAGCCTACCCCCCTCTGCTGGGCCTCTCAGCTGGCAAGCTAGCTCGCTGTTGCTACGCAGTTTTGCCTCAGCGTTTTCCCGCCAAAATCAGGCTGCCTCAGAGCACCTTAATCTAAGTCTCCCCAGTTGGCACGTTCTTCTACTAGCGCACCTCCCCGTGAGGTACACCTAGAAGATTACCTACGCGCCTCAGACTGTCCCTGACTAGACCCCCCTTGCTCTGGGCACACTTGCCAAGGCTTTGCTGGACCGCTGGACAACTGGACCAGTCGTATCCCACACGCTGGACACCAATCAATGTGACAAACCCAGACCTACTGGGATCTGCCACACAGTTACACTAAGCTGCCACCAACCATTCCCTATAAAAAGTCACACAGACCAGGGATGGATTTTTAAACAGTAAAAGAATAAGGTTTATTTTAAATACAAACAGGGTAAGTAAAACAATCAGGTGAATAAAATAAAGTAACGTGGCTTATTCTCACACCCACAAGCATACAGTTTGGTTCACCTAGAACCTTTAACTTAAAGCACAGACCCTGAACCCATCAGTTCTGGCTAACCCACAGACCCCTGAACCTTTCAGGTTGGTACTCTGACACACAGTAGTACCCTGTCAGACACCCAGACTCCCACAACAGCTTCTTCTTCCCCAGCTGCTGCTTCGTCCCAACCCAGTGTCTCACAGTCTGTCTCAGCATCTCCTCTTCACCACACAGGCATCACATATTTATACAGTACAGCCCCTCCTCCTGATGTCCCGCCTTCCACTCCCCATAGGATGGAACTTTCCCTCCAAACCCATGACAGACAGGTAACATCAGTGCTGTTATGTAACAGGTCCCTTTTAGGATTACAACAGAAAATATGGCCTTTACCTTCCCTTTCAAGAAGGGGAAATGCATAGGAAGTAGACAAACAAGAAATCTTGGGATTGAACCTCATATGAGTCATTATCACTGGCATACCTAAAAATAAAAAGCCACTTGGCTTGAAGCCATCAATAATAGTTAGACCTAGTTAAGGTTGGGCGAAGCATGCTTCCCTCTGTTTCACAAGCAACTCAGTAAAATCCAGCTAAGCAGAAATATCACTGGCACAAAGTTATGTCAAAGTATAATGTGACCTCTCCAAACCTCTGCTTTTATGGGGGCGGGGAGCAAGAGAGACTTATTTTATAGACATAAAAGAACATGCCCTGTTTTGCAGAACAGTCTGTTATGGTCCTAAATGTTAAGATGTAACTGCAATGAATTAAATGCCAAAACTGCATCATTCTTTGCAACCAGTAGTGATCTGAAGGCATGCTCTAAGGCTGCAACCTTGCGCACAGTTACTTGAAATTAAGTCCCACTGACCTCAGACGGATTTCTCTTCAAGTAAACACACTTAGGATCACTTAGGAACCAAAAAAACTGCTAGGTGACAAAATAATGAGGAGGTGCAATTCTACTACTGAGCATTTTAAAAAGCATCAAAAATTCTACGTTCTGAACAGTGTGCATATAGCATGGGACTGTTAAGCAGAATGCAACCCCAGAACATTTCACATTTTTGTTAATCCTGAGCCATATGAAAATAATGGTGAAAACCATGGGCAGAGATCATTTTCGTTCCCAATGACCAGCTACATGGCATGGTGGGTGGCTGGTGTTATCAAGCGTGGCTCCTACGTAAGACCAACCCTGGCACAATCTTATCCATTTTCCCCCAAAAATATTCCCCCTGTGTTCAGTACGCCTTCCTCCCAGGTAAGACTGCAGCTTCAGTCGGGCACAACCCAAATTGGATTCCAAAGGATGGAGCACGGGATGGCACCGCCTCGAACCCCTTTTTCGGTGCAAAGGCGGACTACGCGTCCAATACACCGAGGCGCGCAAAAGACGCCCCGTGGGTTGCAAACACACACACACACACCAGATTAACTCCGTATTTTCCAGAGTCGCAGAACGGGCTGGCATTTGGGTGGATGCCCGCCCTCCCTCCTTTGCCCAAGGCCGGTATATCCTACGTGCCTTGACGATGCCCGGGTGATCGAGGCTCTGCATCAGCACCGCCTCTTGGAGCAGCTTGTAGGCAGCGAGGCGGTAACAGCCTCCCGGGTGCCCATAGCGCTGCACGCAGCGGCTCACGTCGTTGCCAGCCCAGTGCACGGATTTCAGGGCGATCTCCTCGCCGCTGGGCGGCAGAGTGGCCCTCAGCACCCGCTTGGTGATGCCGGATCCCACGAAGCTCACGCTGGTCACCTCCTTCAGAGCCGAGCAGCCCAACAGGTCCGCTGCCGCCGCCCCCAAAGGTGCGCGCCTTCGGGGAAATGCGCCCGCTCGGGCTCCGGCATCGGCGGCTGCCTCCAAACGGCTGAGATCCTGCTGCCGGCGCTCCAGCTCCCGCACCAAGCTCCGGGGCAGCGGGGAGTCCGAAAGCCGCCAAGGGCCCGACAGGACAAGGGCCACCGTGAGCAGAGCGGGGGTCGCCAACCAGGCGAGGAGCGCCTCGGGAGCCGGCATGGCGAGGGGCGGCGGCGGGACTCGAACCGGCGACCGAGCATTCGCCGCGCGCGTCTTCAAGGACGCCTAGCAGCTGGAAGGAGAGGCGGGGGGGCGGGTCTGCAGGGAGTCCCCGCCCCGCCCCCCAGGTGGCCTCTCGAGAGTCCCTTCGCCTCGCCAAGAGAGCAGGTAAGAGGTCCAAAACCTCAAAAGCTGCAGACGCCGCCGGCGCCTCTGTCTGCCGAGGGGTCGCCGGGTCCATCCACAGAGGCCTCCTTTGGTTATCGTCGCCTGCTTCCTCCTCTCCTACTGGAAGACTGAGCGTTTATCGTGGCTCCCGTGACTTTCCATGCGGCCACTTTAACCGCAGATGATCATTCTGGAGCCCTCGAAACGGAGTCTTCAGCCGATGAGTTCCTCTCTTTACTGCAGTTTTTGTCCCCATTTATTTTAACACGAAGGGTCAGTTGTACCGACCTGTACCGTTCGCTTCCCTTTCCGTAACCGAAGTGTTCTGCATTTTATGAGTTTCATGATTTCTGGATCTTTATACATTTGTCTTTGTACCACCTCATTTTTGGCTGGCTGTCCAAAAAAATTTCACCCCCTGCAATAAATCCTTATTTCAAGTGCTTTTATATTTGTCCTCAGTCTGCATCAAAGTCTACAGACCAAAGTATTTTTGCATTGCACTGAACTGTACAATGCACATCACCAACGCCAAATTTAAGATTTTATTGTGTGTTACAATGTTCATCTTTCAGAAGCTGCTCCGGGCCATCTCTGTTTTGCATTTTATTGCACAGCTATGCTCCTACAGTTCATTTAACCAAATTCCAGGTTACTTATATCTGTCAACACACTCCATGCATTTATTTTGGATCGTTAACTGCATTTATTGCTCTGCTTGCTGTTTAACTAACGACAGGAGACTTGATTTCCTTAGCATTCACGTTTAGAACGAATTGCTTTCATCCTTAACTCCCTTGAGTAATATTTGCAGACCATCTAAACTGTATCACCCACATATTGCATATTTTTGGTAACTTCTCCGTTGACAATGATGTCATCATTTGAATTATGGAATGTTTCTCTAAAGATGTTCTCTGAGTACATACAGTATTGAATGCAGTGGTGATACCACACATCTTTGACATCTTCATATCTCGGGTGTTCTGTGTCATCTGCTCTTCAACGTTCTCTGCAGCTGTTTCTTGCTAGTACGCTTCTCCCTTGAATTGTAGAGTCCTGAACAGTACAATTTGGGTTAAACATAGACTTTTCCCCCCAATAAATAAATATTGCAATAAATACTGTGCCACCCACAACCCCATGAGTTCAATACTGAATGCGTCAAACTGGGCTATTTGCCCTCAAATGCAACATCTCTAATACAGCCTCTAGATCAGGCAGCCATAAAGACCTTTGAGGCTCATTGCACAGGGCAGTGTATGGAAGAGATTGTCAAGGCTAGGGAAGATAACTCCGATAAAGAGCACTGTTCTGTGGGTGTGGGTGTTAATCAACTTTTTATGCTTTGTAGTTACGTTTCGGGAGGCATAAGAGTTATACAAGGGTTCTGAACTACATGGGGATCCATTGCCCCAGCACTGTTGAAGGGAGAAGTGTACGGGTTGCCAATTATACATGTACAATATCTCTTGAGTCAAGACCTTTGTTTATGAACAAAGACTCTCCAACTTTTTGGAGACCAATAAGGTTTAGAAAGACAAAATTATAAAACGTAAACCTTCAAAAGTAACAAGTTCCACTTGGCTGATTGTCCACAAAAACCTATGTGACATAAAACTTGTCAGACTTCAAGATCCTACGGGCTGTTAGATTTTTTAAAGGTATTGGATACTAAAATATATTTCTATAACTATCCTCAGTAAGTTTGATTTTAGTTTTTTTCTTCACAGTAATGGGGGTTGCAGCCTGGGTCAGACCCCCTTGACCTTTCAGGTAAAACTGTGCATTTAGAAAGCTGATGTGGTGCCAGTTTGGGAAAAATAGACACATGATGCTTGAAAGATGGAGCCCTAAGTGGCCTGTGGTTGGAGCAGTAGAGGAGATCACCCTGAATTTGTGGGTAGTTTGCTCAGCTTGCTCAGACTGCCGGGCTTTTGGAGAAGCCATTTTAAAGAGCTTGAGCATGTTCGAAGCCTGGCCCAAATTGGAAAAGGAAACAAGGATCATTCTGAACCCGGGAGAAGGGAGGTTTTGGCAGCAGCACTTTGATAACACAGCAGGGATAGATAATTTTGTGAGCCAGGAGCGAGAGCAATACACACGTTTGATTCAGCTGTCTATGTTCTATTTTATTGTATTGGCACAGCTAGAAATGTATTTTTAAAACGCCTGCCATTCACCGAGCACACCCCAGCTTCACAATTTTGGCCATGGCCCACCCTCAGGACTGTATTTCATTGGCAATGTATAATGGCATAATT